>NC_064923.1:6070833-7285000 GCF_023897955.1 Schistocerca gregaria | reverse complement strand
ACGACCGCGAGAGGCTCTGAGATATGTGAGAAATACATCTGTAAAATCTAATTCAGACTGCCTCGTCCCACCTTCTGCTGTACCGCTTTTTCAAATGCTTTATCTGCGCCATTCGCCTTAATCACATCTGAGAGTAATTCTTAAAAAAACGCCTGTTGATAATTGTTCGTCATCACAGATACTGTTTGCTCTACAGCCACGACGCGCAACTGATTTCCAAAATTCATCTTTCTCCTGTGAGGATGGAACTTACGACCCCTGGATTATTAGACCAGTGCTCTACCACTGAGCTAAAGAGGCGCGGCCTAGCGGTACTCTTGGGTACTTCGTCCTTACGGTCGTCTGCATCATCAGACTTCAGCTGACAACACTTCATATTACAGGCTAATATTTTCAGCTATGGCGACCCATTACTGCTTGGCTACACATCTGACACGTAACCGATGTGCTCTCGAAACAACAACACTTGCATTTCAGAACATGTCTTTCACACATGTCTACAAAATCACCTTCACCTTCAAATACAGATTCCTTGCGACTGACAGAGACGTAGGCAAAGTTAACAGTTGCTATTTCCATTAAATATCGTTAATCAGAAAAACGGTAATTTACATCTGCAGCGGAACAAAATTCCGTTCCGCCCAGCGTGTGGCTCGAACCAACGACCCTGGGATTAAGAGCCTGACGCTCTACCGACTGAGCTAGCCAGCTACCGCGGTGAATACCTGCCGGGTAGCACGTGACACAGTACTCGTTTCGGTTGGGTGGTCCCATACAGTTTCTCTCCATGCAGCCTAATGTTTTCCTAACGTCACACTCGTCACGTACTTCACTTTTATGTCATAATCATTTCTGAGAGGTAAAGAAATTGCATGACAACATGCAGAGCTAGTGGCGTCAAAATTAACACACATACTTTATGTGACTCAAAAGCCGAACGAGTTACTTTACGACCTTGTTTTATATGTGCAAGTGCCAGTCAAAACTCGCGGTGTCGGCACTCTGCCGACCATTTCGCTAGTTAACACCGCTCTTGTTGTGTGTGTTTCAAGCTCAAGAGCATCTCCAAGCAAAAAATGGTCAACAGCAACATTCAGACGGTTTCGTACTGCTCAATTGCTACATTAAAACGGTGTTTCTTTTTCAGAACTGGAAAAACACAAGCGCGACAGCATTCGATCCTGTAATCTTCAGATCCGAAGTCCGACATCTTATCCATTAGGCCACATGGTCACTGACGACCAACATTTACATGTATGCGACTCATCTCGAAACGCTCACACCCCTGAGGATTTGTGTTTCCGTTCTACACAGCCGCTGCCCCTTGCTCTTTCCCACCCATTCGTTACATTCAACCTCTTACGAGACCGATAAAATATAGACTGAGAAACAAGACCACACACTTTGTGCATTCGGAATCGAAGGAAGGGCGTCCCTCGCCGCATTTGCTACGATGGCCATTTGCTACTTCTGCAGAAGCGGCGGCGGCGACGACGACGACGACGACGACGACGACGACGACGATGACGACGACCGCGAGAGGCTCTGAGATATGTGAGAAATACATCTGTAAAATGTAATTCAGACTGCCTCGTCCCACCTTCTGCTGTACCGCTTTTTCAAATGCTTTATCTGCGCCATTCGCCTTAATCACATCTGAGAGTAATTCTTAAAAAAACGCCTGTTGCTAATTGTTCGTCATCACAGATACTGTTTGCTATACAGCCACGACGCGCAACTGATTTCCAAAATTCATCTTTCTCCTGTGAGGATGGAACTTACGACCCCTGGATTATTAGACCAGTGCTCTACCACTGAGCTAAAGAGGCGCGGCCTAGCGGTACTCTTGGGTACTTCGTCCTTACGGTCGTCTGCATCATCAGACTTCAGCTGACAACACTTCATATTACAGGCTAATATTTGCAGCTATGGCGACCCATTACTGCTTGGCTACACATCTGACACGTAACCGATGTGCTCTCGAAACAACAACACTTGCATTTCAGAACATGTCTTTCACACATGTCTACAAAATCACCTTCACCTTCAAATACAGATTCCTTGCGACTGACAGAGACGTAGGCAAAGTTAACAGTTGCTATTTCCATTAAATATCGTTAATCAGAAAAACGGTAATTTACATCTGCAGCGGAACAAAATTCCGTTCCGCCCAGCGTGTGGCTCGAACCAACGACCCTGGGATTAAGAGCCTGACGCTCTACCGACTGAGCTAGCCGGCTACCGCGGTGAATACCGGCCGGGTAGCACGTCACACAGTACTCGTTTCGGTTGGGTGGTCCCATACAGTTTCTCTCCATGCAGCCTAATGTTTTCCTAACGTCACACTCGTCACGTACTTCACTTTTATGTCATAAGCATTTCTGAGAGGTAAAGAAATTGCATGACAACATGCAGAGCTAGTGGCGTCAAAATTAACACACATACTTTATGTGACTCAAAAGCCGAACGAGTTACTTTACGACCTTGTTTTATATGTGCAAGTGCCAGTCAAAACTCGCGGTGTCGGCACTCTGCCGACCATTTCGCTAGTTAACACCGGTCTTGTTGTGTGTGTTTCAAGCTCAAGAGCATCTCCAAGCAAAAAATGGTCAACAGCAACATTCAGACGGTTTCGTACTGCTCAATTGCTACATTAAAACGGTGTTTCTTTTTCAGAACTGGAAAAACACAAGCGTGACAGCATTCGAACCTGTAATCTTCAGATCCGAAGTCCGACGTCTTATCCATTAGGCCACATGGTCACTGACAGCCAACATTTACATGTATGCGACTCATCTCGAAACGCTCACACCCCTGAGGATTTGTGTTTTCGTTCTACACAGCCGCTGCCCCTTGCTCTTTCCCACCCATTCGTTACATTCAACCTCTTACGAGACCGATCAAATATAGACTGAGAAACAAGACCACACACTTTGTGCATTCGGAATCGAAGGCAGGGCGTCCCTCGCCGCATTTGCTACGATGGCCATTTGCTACTTCTGCAGAAGCGGCGGCGGGGACGAAAACGACGACGACGACCGCGAGAGGCTCTGAGATATGTGAGAAATACATCTGTAAAATGTAATTCAGACTGCCTCGTCCCACCTTCTGCTGTACCGCTTTTTCAAATGCTTTATCTGCGCCATTCGCCTTAATCACATCTGAGAGTAATTCTTAAAAAAACGCCTGTTGCTAATTGTTCGTCATCACAGATACTGTTTGCTATACAGCCACGACGCGCAACTGATTTCCAAAATTCATCTTTCTCCTGTGAGGATGGAACTTACGACCCCTGGATTATTAGACCAGTGCTCTACCACTGAGCTAAAGAGGCGCGGCCTAGCGGTACTCTTGGGTACTTCGTCCTTACGGTCGTCTGCATCATCAGACTTCAGCTGACAACACTTCATATTACAGGCTAATATTTGCAGCTATGGCGACCCATTACTGCTTGGCTACACATCTGACACGTAACCGATGTGCTCTCGAAACAACAACACTTGCATTTCAGAACATGTCTTTCACACATGTCTACAAAATCACCTTCACCTTCAAATACAGATTCCTTGCGACTGACAGAGACGTCGGCAAAGTTAACAGTTGCTATTTCCATTAAGTATCGTTAATCAGAAAAACGGTAATTTACATCTGCAGCGGAACAAAATTCCGTTCCGCCCAGCGTGTGTCTCGAACCAACGACCCTGGGATTAAGAGCCTGACGCTCTACCGACTGAGCTAGCCGGCTACCGCGGTGAATACCTGCCGGGTAGCACGTCACACAGTACGCGTTTCGGTTGGGTGGTCCCATACAGTTTCTCTCCATGCAGCCTAATGTTTTCCTAACGTCACACTCGTCACGTACTTCACTTTTATGTCATAATCATTTCTGAGAGGTAAAGAAATTGCATGACAACATGCAGAGCTAGTGGCGTCAAAATTAACACACATACTTTATGTGACTCAAAAACCGAACGAGTTACTTTACGACCTTGTTTTATATGTGCAAGTGCCAGTCAAAACTCGCGGTGTCGGCACTCTGCCGACCATTTCGCTAGTTAACACCGGTCTTGTTGTGTGTGTTTCAAGCTCAAGAGCATCTCCAAGCAAAAAATGGTCAACAGCAACATTCAGACGGTTTCGTACTGCTCAATTGCTACATTAAAACGGTGTTTCTTTTTCAGAACTGGAAAAACACAAGCGTGACAGCATTCGAACCTGTAATCTTCAGATCCGAAGTCCGACATCTTATCCATTTTTTTTTTTTTTTTTTTTTTTTTTTATCGGCCTCCTTCCTCCCCTTCAGTCCTGCCTTGCGCTCGCCATAAATCGCCTTCGTCGGCTTCATCTGCCATGATTTCTGAATTACTTATTCTTCTGAACTATTCCGATTTCCAAACCATAGATAATTTTTTTATAGAAAATGATAAAGGAACTCTGGTCCGCTAGAAAAACAGAAGAAAATAAAATAGTCCTTGTCGTAACACTGTTCAGTATACGTCACTGTGACATTTGAAGAAGAAAAGAAAAAAAAACAAAGCAATGTAGAATGAAGGAAAGAAAAAAATACTTCTTTCATCGAAGAACGACTTCTAAAAAATTCGCATATCGTTTCCAGTAATGTCTCGTCTGTGAAAGTATGTGAAACTGTAATGCCAGGTAAAGACAGAACGCCGCCTCACTCTTGGGTTCTTGCGTCTGTAAATAATGAACATAATGACCCTTCAACCAATTGACAGAGTTCCGTTTGGTGTTCGGGTACGGCACTGAATCCGGATACAGGAAATCTTCAGGTTTAATACAAAGCTGGGAAGTCCTCATAATCGTAGCCAGTTTTCGGCGAATGCATGGCCAAACTGCTTGGACAGTGGTGCACAGAAAACGATGTTCATCAGTATCAGGCAAGTTGCACGTTAGGCACAAAGGTGAGTCAGCCAAATGTAGAGCATGAAGTCGTGAATTGGTACTTATTTTACGGTTCACGACCCTGTACGAAGAGGCTTTCACTGACGTTGGTAAATCACGGCTATGTATGTTTTTCCATATCACTGGCCAGCGATGATTGGGGTATTTGTGTTCGATGTTGTTCCTGTTCTTGGTTGCCAGTAGTTTATTATAAACTAACTTCACCACGGGAAGCTCATTTTCTGGGAGAGTTGACCGTACGTAACTGAACTCAATGAAAAAGCTCTTAAAGTGAGTCAGCGCAGGCGGAATATGTTGAACAGAGACGGGAGGCTGCAGGCAGGCCGGCGCTATTTCGGTTAACAAGTGAGCCGTTAGACTGTTCGGTAACGACCTCCACCGTTTGTAGGTGGTGCATACGTACAAAGCTCGTGACTTGGAACGAACATCTGTTAAATTTAAGCCTCCATCGGTCGTGGAGAGAGTGAGCGTATCGTACTTGACTTTAAAAATGTGTCCACGTGTGACAAAATGGCCTAGAGCGGACATCATACGCTTCGCTGTCTCCTGTGGCATGGGCAGTACTTGTGCAACGTAGTTAATCTTTGAGGTGAGGTAGACATTAGCGAAGGTGACTTTCTGCAGTTCATCAAGGCTCCTTAGGTAGTGGGTCTGCATGCAAGCACGCATACTTGCCAGGAGATTCTTATAGTTCACCGCAATTGTGTGCTGTATGTTGCTCCTGTACTCAATACCAAGGCATTTCATTTTAGAAATTAGTTGCAACTGACCGTGATGGTGCAGCGAGATGCCGCGTCCTATGTTCATAATGCCAGATTTCCTGGCATTCAACTTCGCACCCGCAACAAGTTCGTACTTTTTGACGATCTGAAGGGCTTCCTCGACTTCACCTTCGTCCATGACCAAAAATCCGACGTCATCCGCATATGCAGTACAAACAATCTTAATGCCGTGGATGGTTAATCCTTGTAGACGCTGTGTCAAGGTGACAAGCAAAGGCTCAATGGCAATGGCAAACAAGGCCATTGACATAGGGCATCCCTGTCGCACTGAATTAGTAATATTAATTGATGCGCTCAGCTGGCCATTCACCATGAGTCGAGTTACTCCTTTACGAAGGAGCTCATGTATAAGATTGATAAAACGTAGTGGAAATCCCATGGCATGCATCGTCCGGATGAGAAACTGATGGTTTACTCTGTCGAATGCCTTTGAAAAGTCAAGGGAAACTAGCGCACACCGTATCTTGCACGCATCTGCAATGGCTATAACGTCCCTGTATTGAGACAAATTTTGGAAGATCGTCCTACCGACACCTACACTGGTCTGGTACTGACCAATGACAGTATTCATCAACATTTTCAATCTATTAGAAATAATACGTGCTAAAATTTTGTAGTCACTGTTCAGTAAAGTAAGCGGCCGAAAATCGTCAACAGAACTGCACATTGGGCGTTTAGGGATTAAAACCACGATGCCTTCCACGAGAGCCTGAGGAACATTAAAATCAGGCCGTAAAATTTCATTAAACATACTCAACAACTTGGGCTTTAATTTGTCGCAGAAAGTAAGATAAAATTCGGCAGTGAGACCGTCGGGTCCGGGCGATTTATTTTTTGGACTTCGTGATAGCGCAGAATCCAATTCGTCTTCATCAATTTCTCGCATGAGAGTTTCGACTTCAGCAGCACCCAAAGTCCTTTGCAAGTTATTGAGTAATTCATCGTGAGTTCCATCGTCGGTATGTGTCGTTGCCAGGAGATCTGCCAGGTGATTGTGAAGTGCGATCCGTATGTCTTGTTGCCGCGTGAGCGCAACGCCTTCACTCAACTGAAGACGAGTTATTAATCTCCGCCGCCCCCTCTTATTTTCACGAATGACGTGAAACATGGATGTCATTTCGTCGTCTATCATATTCTGGGGCCTGGACCTTATTTGAAAGCCTTCTGCCTGCTGCCGCTGAAGTTTTAATAATTTTGCCTTAATTTTTTTAATCTGCATAAAATTTTCAGGTACAGTCACATCGGACTGGTAAAGCTCCCTGAGACAAGTAAAATAAAACTCAGACGTTTGCCGTTGCCACCAGGATTTGTCCCGAGCGTAGCGTTTAAACATTTTTGATAAAGTTGGTTTGGCATGTGTTATCCACCATTCAGTAACGGAGGCATACTGTGCAACCCGTCGTTCACATGCCTCCCATGTTGCGTTAAAGACACGGTGACAGTCAACATCGTTAAGGAGAGCATTGTTAAGTTTCCAGAAACCTCTGCCGCGAAATGTGCCTTGCTTGACCATGTTAACAGTACAAATATATGCGGCATGATCGGAAAAAATTGTGGGCCAAACTTCGGATTGGAGGACTTGAGTCTTCATACACGCCGATACATAGATTCTGTCTAGCCGGCTTGCAGAGTGGTTCGTGACATGAGTGAACCCAGGTGCCGCTCCGTGCGTATGCTCCCATGTGTCAATGAGGTTCATTTCTTGGACGATACGTTCTAGTTCTCCAGATTTGTTAAAATTAGGCGTCTGGTCTTTTGGACTTAAGACACAATTGAAGTCACCCGCAAAAATTATACGATCGTAGGTTCCCCTAAAAAGAGGGACTATGGCGCTTGTGAAGAACTCAGCCCTAGCACGCCTATTGCTACTGCCGGACGGGGCGTAAACATTGATTATGCGTGTCCGATGGAAAGTGACAGCGATCCCTCTATGATCAGGCAGTTTTTCTGCGTCGGTCGCTACAATCCCTTCTTTTAACAGAATCGCTGTCCCTAAATTCGCACCGCTCCCGGAATTGGAGAGAGTAGTATAACCAGTTATTCGGTCAAGTTCAATCGCAGCGACTTCTTGAAGTAACAGAATATCGATATCCGCTGCGTATACAAAATCTTGTAAATTACGGAGCCGCCAGTACGACTGTATCTTATTGATGTTTAACGTGGCAATTTTATAGGCTTGGGGCTCGTTCATGGGAGAAGGCACATACTATTAATTAAACAGTCTTAGAAGGATGGCTAACGAAATTGAGGCCAAGCGCGTCAGTCGGAGTTCCTGTAGTTCCCGGTACGGTTGGTGTATGCTGCTCTATGGGGGGTGCCGAAGATTCCGTCTCAATGGTCCGCATGACAGCCGCATCATTGCTCGCATCCAATATTTCCATTTCCTGTGCCCAATTCCCAGTGAGAGTGGCCTCTGACAATAGCGATCCTGCGTTTCCTTGAGCGTGGGTATCCGGCAAAACGACTCTACTCGAGGTATCACTATCTTCCACCCGTCGTGGATTCACAGGGGGAGACACTACAGGATCAATGTCCATTCGACCAGACGCAGGGAGACCAACTTCAGAGGGTTCGGAAGTGTTCTGACTCATTTGGCTGCTTATTCGTTTCGCTTTGTCGCGGAGCTGTGGGGCGAGCTGATTGGCTCCTTGATGTGCAAGTCTCCGCTTCTTTTTGGAAGGCTTCCTGTTAGGGTTCGCAGTATCATCAACATCCGAAGTGGACTGTTGACTCTGGGGTTGATCCGCCGGGAACACAGCGTCTGCTTCATCCTCAGTACCAGTGGCATCAACCACTGGGAGGTCATCCGTCGTTACCTCCATCTCTGAGTGTGGTAGCGGCGGTGCCGCGTCAGCACTCGGTTCTTTGACGTTATCGGCCAAAACATCATTCAAACGAGGGGCATCTACAGGCGGGGTCGCGGGTGGAAGACCAGAAGCCGCGACAGCGTATGTCAGTGGCAGTGCCGTCGTCACAGGGGGGCTAGCGGCTTCACCGACAGGTATCTGCGTCACGCGTCTTTGTATACATTCAGAGCGCACGTGGCCGGGCGCACCACAGCCGGCACACGTTTTTGGCTGCCCATCATATATGACAATTCCGCGATGTCCACCTACGTAAATATATGAAGGTATGTGCTTCTGTAGATCGATCTTAACCTGCCTGACGCCGTTAAGCACCGGAAATTTGTGGGCTTTGGACCAACGCTCCGCAAAATTGTTAATGACCCTCCCGTAAGGTGTTAATGCAGAATTTATTTGCGCGGCTGATATTTCAAACGGGAGTTCGAAAATACGTGCCGTTCGGATGCCCAGTCCAGCATGCGTAATGCTGACGTCACTGACGGTACCATCGCTATGTTTAAACTTCAGTACACCTCCACTGGACTCCACAATTCTATCACACAGTTCAGAGGACGTTAATTTCACATAAACAACACTAGTCACGATAGAGAAATTTATCCCTACAATGTCATCAAAAGTAATCTTAGCTGTTTCCTCTAACCATGCTTCAACTTCAAACGAAGTTGGTTTCGAAAAGTTCCTATCAAAGGTAAACTTCAAGGTATCTTTCCTGTTAGTCGGATTCATAATTCCATATCAGATCCTACAGAACGGAACGAATACTAATAAGCAGACGCTGTAAGCACGCGACTCACCGCCTGACGTAAACACTTCCTGCCGCAGCGCGCTGGCCCTGGAGGTCCGCTCACCACCGCTGCCGCAGGCAGACTGTATCCATTAGGCCACATGGTCACTGACGACCAACATTTACATGTATGCGACTCATCTCGAAACGCTCACACCCCTGAGGATTTGTGTTTTCGTTCTACACAGCTGCTGCCCCTTGCTCTTTCCCACCCATTCGTTACATTCAACCTCTTACGAGACCGATCAAATATAGACTGAGAAACAAGACCACACACTTTGTGCATTCGGAATCGAAGGCAGGGCGTCCCTCGCCGCATTTGCTACGATGGCCATTTGCTACTTCTGCAGAAGCGGCGGCGGCGACGACGACGACGACGACGACGACGACGACGACAACCGCGAGAGGCTCTGAGATATGTGAGAAATACATCTGTAAAATGTAATTCAGACTGACTCGTCCCACCTTATGCTGTACCGCTTTGGCAAATACTTTATCTGCGCCATTCGCCTTAATCACATCTGAGAGTAATTCTTAAAACAACGCCTGTTGCTAATTGTTCGTCATCACAGATACTGTTTGCTATACAGCCACGACGCGCAACTGATTTCCAAAATTCATCTTTCTCCTGCGAGGATGGAACTTACGACCCCTGGATTATTAGACCAGTGCTCTACCACTGAGCTAAAGAGGCGCGGCCTAGCGGTACTCTTGGGTACTTCGTCCTTACGGTCGTCTGCATCATCAGACTTCAGCTGACAACACTTCATATTACAGGCTAATATTTGCAGCTATGGCGACCCATTACTGCTTGGCTACACATCTGACACGTAACCGATGTGCTCTCGAAACAACAACACTTGCATTTCAGAACATGTCTTTCACACATGTGTACAAAATCACCTTCACCTTCAAATACAGATTCCTTGCGACTGACAGAGACGTAGGCAAAGTTAAACAGTTGCTATTTCCATTAAATATCGTTAATCAGAAAAACGGTAATTTACATCTGCAGCGGAACAAAATTCCGTTCCGCCCAGCGTGTGGCTCGAACCAACGACCCTGGGATTAAGAGCCTGACGATCTACCGACTGAGCGAGCCGGCTACCGCGGTGAATACCTGCCGGGTAGCACGTGACACAGTACTCATTTCGGTTGGGTGGTCCCATACAGTTTCTCTCCATGCAGCCTAATGTTTTCCTAACGTCACACTCGTCACGTACTTCACTTTTATGTCATAATCATTTCTGAGAGGTAAAGAAATTGCATGACAACATGCAGAGCTAGTGGCGTCAAAATTAACACACATACTTTATGTGACTCAAAAGCCGAACGAGTTACTTTACGACCTTGTTTTATATGTGCAAGTGCCAGTCAAAACTCGCGGTGTCGGCACTCTGCCGACCATTTCGCTAGTTAACACCGGTCTTGTTGTGTGTGTTTCAAGCTCAAGAGCATCTCCAAGCAAAAAATGGTCAACAGCAACATTCAGACGGTTTCGTACTGCTCAATTGCTACATTAAAACGGTGTTTCTTTTTCAGAACTGGAAAAACACAAGCGTGACAGCATTCGAACCTGTAATCTTCAGATCCGAAGTCCGACGTCTTATCCATTAGGCCACATGGTCACTGACGACCAACATTTACATGTATGCGACTCATCTCGAAACGCTCACACCCCTGAGGATTTGTGTTTTCGTTCTACACAGCCGCTGCCCCTTGCTCTTTCCCACCCATTCGTTACATTCAACCTCTTACGAGACCGATCAAATATAGACTGAGAAACAAGACCACACACTTTGTGCATTCGGAATCGAAGGCAGGGCGTCCCTCGCCGCATTTGCTACGATGGCCATTTGCTACTTCTGCAGAAGCGGCGGCGGCGACGACGACGACGACGACGACGACGACCGCGAGATGCTCTGAGATATGTGAGAAATACATCTGTAAAATGTAATTCAGACTGCCTCGTCCCACCTTCTGCTGTACCGCTTTTTCAAATGCTTTATCTGCGCCATTCGCCTTAATCACATCTGAGAGTGATTCTTAAAAAAACGCCTGTTGCTAATTGTTCGTCATCACAGATACTGTTTGCTATACAGCCACGACGCGCTACTGATTTCCAAAATTCATCTTTCTTCTGTGAGGATGGAACTTACGACCCCTGGATTATTAGACCAGTGCTCTACCACCGAGCTAAAGAGGCGCGGCCTAGCGGTACTCTTGGGTACTTCGTCCTTACGGTCGTCTGCATCGTCAGACTTCAGCTGACAACACTTCATATTACAGGCTAATATTTGCAGCTATGGCGACCCATTACTGCTTGGCTACACATCTGACATGTAACCGATGTGCTCTCGAAACAACAACACTTGCATTTCAGAACATGTCTTTCACACATGTCTACAAAATCACCTTCACCTTCAAATACAGATTCTTTGCGACTGACAGAGACGTAGGCAAAGTTAACAGTTGCTATTTCCATTAAATATCGTTAATCAGAAAAACGGTAATTTACATCTGCAGCGGAACAAAATTCCGTTCCGCCCAGCGTGTGGCTCGAACCAACGACCCTGGGATTAAGAGCCTGATGCTCTACCGACTGAGCTAGCCGGCTACTGCGGTGAATACCTGCCGGGTAGCACGTCACACAGTACTCGTTTCGGTTGGGTGGTCCCATACAGTTTCTCTCCATGCAGCCTAATGTTTTCCTAACGTCACACTCGTCACGTACTTCACTTTTATGTCATAATCATTTATGAGAGGTAAAGAAATTGCATGACAACATGCAGAGCTAGTGGCGTCAAAATTAACACACATACTTTATGTGACTCAAAAGCCGAACGAGTTACTTTACGACCTTGTTTTATATGTGCAAGTGCCAGTCAAAACTCGCGGTGTCGGCACTCTGCCGACCATTTCGCTAGTTAACACCGGTCTTGTTGTGTGTGTTTCAAGCTCAAGAGCATCTCCAAGCAAAAAATGGTCAACAGCAACATTCAGACGGTTTCGTACTGCTCAATTGCTACATTAAAACGGTATGTTTCTTTTTCAGAACTGGAAAAACACAAGCGTGACAGCATTCGAACCTGTAATCTTCAGATCCGATGTCCGACGTCTTATCCATTAGGCCACATGGTCACTGACGACCAACATATACATGTATGCGACTCATCTCGAAACGCTCACACCCCTGAGGATTTGTGTTTTCGTTCTACACAGCCGCTGCCCCTTGCTCTTTCCCACCCATTCGTTACATTCAACCTCTTACGAGACCGATCAAATATAGACTGAGAAATAAGACCACTCACTTTGTGCATTCGGAATCGAAGGCAGGGCGTCCCTCGCCGCATTTGCTACGATGGCCATTTGCTACTTCTGCAGAAGCGGCGGCGGCGGCGACGACGACGACGACGACGTCGACGACCGCGAGAGGCTCTGAGACATGTGAGAAATACATCTGTAAAATGTAATTCAGACTGCCTCGTCCCACCTTCTGCTGTACCGCTTTTTCAAATGCTTTATCTGCGCCATTCGCCTTAATCACATCTGAGAGTAATTCTTAAAAAAACGCCTGTTGCTAATTGTTCGTCATCACAGATACTGTTTGCTACACAGCCACGACGCGCAACTCATTTCCAAAATTCATCTTTCTCCTGTGAGGATGGAACTTACGACCGGTGGATTATTAGACCAGTGCTCTACCACCGAGCTAAAGAGGCGCGGCCTAGCGGTACTCTTGGGTACTTCGTCCTTACGGTCGTCTGCATCATCAGACTTCAGCTGACAACACTTCATATTACAGGCTAATATTTGCAGCTATGGCGACCCATTACTGCTTGGCTACACATCTGACACGTAACCGATGTGCTCTCGAAACAACAACACTTGCATTTCAGAACATGTCTTTCACACATGTCTACAAAATCACCTTCACCTTCAAATACAGATTCCTTGAGACTGACAGAGACGTAGGCATAGTTAACAGTTGCTATTTCCATTAAATATCGTTAATCAGAATAACGGTAATTTACATCTGCAGCGGAACAAAATTCCGTTCCACCCAGCGTGTGGCTCGAACCAACGACCCTGGGATTAAGAGCCTGATGCTCTACCGACTGAGCTAGCCGGCTACTGCGGTGAATACCTGCCGGGTAGCACGTCACACAGTACTCGTTTCGGTTGGGTGGTCCCATACAGTTTCTCTCCATGCAGCCTAATGTTTTCCTAACGTCACACTCGTCACGTACTTCACTTTTATGTCATAATCATTTCTGAGAGGTAAAGAAATTGCATGACAACATGCAGAGCTAGTGGCGTCAAAATTAACACACATACTTTATGTGACTCTAAAGCCGAACGAGTTACTTTACGACCTTGTTTTATATGTGCAAGTGCCAGTCAAAACTCGCGGTGTCGGCACTCTGCCGACCATTTCGCTAGTTAACACCAGTCTTGTTGTGTGTGTTTCAAGCTCAAGAGCATCTCCAAGCAAAAAATGGTCAACAGCAACATTCAGACGGTTTCGTACTGCTCAATTGCTACATTAAAACGGTATGTTTCTTTTTCAGAACTGGAAAAACACAAGCGTGACAGCATTCGAACCTGTAATCTTCAGATCCGATGTCCGACGTCTTATCCATTAGGCCACATGGTCACTGACGACCAACATATACATGTATGCGACTCATCTCGAAACGCTCACACCCCTGAGGATTTGTGTTTTCGTTCTACACAGCCGCTGCCCCTTGCTCTTTCCCACCCATTCGTTACATTCAACCTCTTACGAGACCGATCAAGTATAGACTGAGAAATAAGACCACTCTCTTTGTGCATTCGGAATCGAAGGCAGGGCGTCCCTCGCCGCATTTGCTACGATGGCCATTTGCTACTTCTGCAGAAGCGGCGGCGGTGGCGGCGGCGACGACGACGACGACGACGACGACGACGACGACGACGACGACGACGACCGCGAGAGGCTCTGAGATATGTGAGAAATACACCTGTAAAATGTAATTCAGACTGCCTCGTCCCACCTTCTGCTGTACCGCTTTTTCAAATGATTTATCTGCGCCATTCGCCTTAATCACATCTGAGAGTAATTCTTAAAAAAACGCCTGTTGCTAAATGTTCGTCATCACAGATACTGTTTGCTATACAGCCACGACGCGCAACTGATTACCAAAATTCATCTTTCTCCTGTGAGGATGGAACTTAAGACCCCTGGATTATTAGACCAGTGCTCTACCACTGAGCTAAAGAGGCGCGGCCTAGTGGTACTCTTGGGTACTTCGTCCTTACGGTCGTCTGCATCATCAGACTTCAGCTGACAACACTTCATATTACAGGCTAATATTTGCAGCTATGGCGACCCATTACTGCTTGGCTACACATCTGACACGTAACCGATGTGCTCTCGAAACAACAACACTTGCATTTCAGAACATGTCTTTCACACATGTCTACAAAATCACCTTCACCTTCAAATACAGATTCCTTGAGACTGACAGAGACGTAGGCAAAGTTAACAGTTGCTATTTCCATTAAATATCGTTAATCAGAATAACGGTAATTTACATCTGCAGCGGAACAAAATTCCGTTCCGCCCAGCGTGTGGCTCGAACCAACGACCCTGGGATTAAGAGCCTGATGCTCTACCGACTGAGCTAGCCGGCTACCGCAGTGTATACCTGCCGGGTAGCACGTGACACAGTACTCGTTTCGGTTGGGTGGTCCCATACAGTTTCTCTCCATGCAGCCTAATGTTTTCCTAACGTCACACTCGTCACGTACTTCACTTTTATGTCATAATCATTTCTGAGAGGTAAAGAAATTGCATGACAACATGCAGAGCTAGTGGCGTCAAAATTAACACACATACTTTATGTGACTCAAAAGCCGAACGAGTTACTTTACGACCTTGTTTTATATGTGCAAGTGCCAGTCAAAACTCGCGGTGTCGGCACTCTGCCGACCATTTCGCTAGTTAACACCGGTCTTGTTGTGTGTGTTTCAAGCTCAAGAGCATCTCCAAGCAAAAAATGGTCAACAGCAACATTCAGACGGTTTCGTACTGCTCAATTGCTACATTAAAACGGAGTTTCTTTTTCAGAACTGGAAAAACACAAGCGTGACAGCATTCGAACCTGTAATCTTCAGATCCGAAGTCCGACGTCTTTTCCATTAGGCCACATGGTCACTGACGACCAACATTTACATGTATGCGACTCATCTCGAAACTCTCACACCCCTGAGGATTTGTGTTTTCGTTCTACACAGCCGCTGCCTCTTGCTCTTTTCCACCCATTCGTTACATTCAACCTCTTACGAGACCGATCAAATATAGACTGAGAAACAAGACCACACACTTTGTGCATTCGGAATCGAAGGCAGGGCGTCCCTCGCCGCATTTGCTACGATGGCCATTTGCTACTTCTGCAGAAGCGGCGGCGGCGACGACGACGACGACGACGACGACCGCGAGAGGCTCTGAGATATGTGAGAAATACATCTGTAAAATGTAATTCAGACTGCCTCGTCCCACCTTCTGCTGTACCGCTTTTTCAAATGCTTTATCTGCGCCATTCGCCTTAATCACATCTGAGAGTAATTCTTAAAAAAACGCCTGTTGCTAATTGTTCGTCATCACAGATACTGTTTGCTATACAGCCACGACGCGCAACTGATTTCCAAAATTCATCTTTCTCCTGTGAGGATGGAACTTACGACCCCTGGATTATTAGACCAGTGCTCTACCACTGAGCTAAAGAGGCGCGGCCTAGCGGTACTCTTGGGTACTTCGTCCTTACGGTCGTCTGCATCATCAGACTTCAGCTGACAACACTTCACATTACATTCTAATATTTGCAGCTATGGCGACCCATTACTGCTTGGCTACACATCTGACACGTAACCGATGTGCTCTCGAAACAACAACACTTGCATTTCAGAACATGTCTTTCACACATGTCTACAAAATCACCTTCACCTTCAAATACAGATTCCTTGTGACTGACAGAGACGTAGGCAAAGTTAACAGTTGCTATTTCCATTAAATATCGTTAATCAGAAAAACGGTAATTTACATCTGCAGCGGAACAAATTTCCGTTCCGCCCAGCGTGTGGCTCGAACCAACGACCCTGGGATTAAGAGCCTGACGCTCTACCGACTGAGCTAGCCGGCTACCGCGGTGAATACCTGCCGGGTAGCACGTCACACAGTACTCGTTTCGGTTGGGTGGTCCCATACAGTTTCTCTCCATGCAGCCTAATGTTTTCCTAACGTCACACTCGTCACGTACTTCACTTTTATGTCATAATCATTTCTGAGAGGTAAAGAAATTGCATGACAACATGCAGAGCTAGTGGCGTCAAAATTAACACACATACTTTATGTGACTCAAAAGCCGAACGAGTTACTTTACGACCTTGTTTTATATGTGCAAGTGCCAGTCAAAACTCGCGGTGTCGGCACTCTGCCGACCATTTCGCTAGTTAACACCGGTCTTGTTGTGTGTGTTTCAAGCTCAAGAGCATCTCCAAGCAAAAAATGGTCAACAGCAACATTCAGACGGTTTCGTACTGCTCAATTGCTACATTAAAACGGAGTTTCTTTTTCAGAACTGGAAATACACAAGTGTGACAGCATTCGAACCTGTAATCTTCAGATCCGAAGTCCGACGTCTTATCCATTAGGCTACATGGTCACTGACGACCAACATTTACATATATGCGACTCATCTCGAAACGCTCACACCCCTGAGGATTTGTGTTTTCGTTCTACACAGCCGCTGCCTCTTGCTCTTTCCCACCCATTCGTTACATTCAACCTCTTACGAGACCGATCAAATATAGACTGAGAAACAAGACCACACACTTTGTGCATTCGGAATCGAAGGCAGGGCGTCCCTCGCCGCATTTGCTACGATGGCCATTTGCTACTTCTGCAGAAGCGGCGGCGGCGGCGGCGGCGGCGACGACGACGACGACGACGACGACGACGACGACGACGACGACGACGACCGCGAGAGGCTCTGAGATATGTGAGAAATACATCTGTAAAATGTAATTCAGACTGCCTCGTCCCACCTTCTGCTGTACCGCTTTTTCAAATGCTTTATCTGCGCCATTCGCCTTAATCACATCTGAGAGTAATTCTTAAAAAATCGCCTGTTGCTAATTGTTCGTCATCACAGATACTGTTTGCTATACAGCCACGACGCGCAACTGATTTCCAAAACTCATCTTCCTCCTGTGAGGATGGAACTTACGACCCCTGGATTATTAGACCAGTGCTCTACCACTGAGCTAAAGAGGCGCGGCCTAGCGGTACTCTTGGGTACTTCGTCCTTACGGTCGTCTGCATCATCAGACTTCAGCTGACAACACTTCATATTACAGGCTAATATTTGCAGCTATGGCGACCCATTACTGCTTGGCTACACATCTGACACGTAACCGATGTGCTCTCGAAACAACAACACTTGCATTTCAGAACATGTCCTTCACACATGTCTACAAAATCACCTTCACCTTCAAATACAGATTCCTTGCGACTGACAGAGACGTAGGCAAAGTTAACAGATGCTATTTCCATTAAATATCGTTAATCAGAAAAACGGTAATTTACATCTGCAGCGGAACAAAATTCCGTTCCGCCCAGCGTGTGGCTCGAACCAACGACCCTGGGATTGAGAGCCTGTCGCTCTACCGACTGAGCTAGCCGGCTACCGCGGTGAATACCTGCCGGGTAGCACGTGACACAGTACTCGTTTCGGTTGGGTGGTCCCATACAGTTTCTCTCCATGCAGCCTAATGTTTTCCTAACGTCACACTCGTCACGTACTTCACTTTTATGTCATAATCATTTCTGAGAGGTAAAGAAATTGCATGACAACATGCAGAGCTAGTGGCGTCAAAATTAACACACATACTTTATGTGACTCAAAAGCCGAACGAGTTACTTTACGACCTTGTTTTATATGTGCAAGTGCCAGTCAAAACTCGCGGTGTCGGCACTCTGCCGACCATTTCGCTAGTTAACACCGGTCTTGTTGTGTGTGTTTCAAGCTCAAGAGCATCTCCAAGCAAAAAATGGTCAACAGCAACATTCAGACGGTTTCGTACTGCTCAATTGCTACATTAAAACGGTATGTTTCTTTTTCAGAACTGGAAAAACACAAGCGTGACAGCATTCGAACCTGTAATCTTCAGATCCGATGTCCGACGTCTTATCCATTAGGCCACATGGTCACTGACGACCAACATATACATGTATGCGACTCATCTCGAAACGCTCACACCCCTGAGGATTTGTGTTTTCGTTCTACACAGCCGCTGCCCCTTGCTCTTTCCCACCCATTCGTTACATTCAACCTCTTACGAGACCGATCAAATATAGACTGAGAAATAAGACCACTCACTTTGTGCATTCGGAATCGAAGGCAGGGCGTCCCTCGCCGCATTTGCTACGATGGCCATTTGCTACTTCCGCAGAAGCGGCGGCGGCGGCGACGACGACGACGACGACGACGACGACGACGACGGCGACGTCGACGACCGCGAGAGGCTCTGAGACATGTGAGAAATACATCTGTAAAATGTAATTCAGACTGCCTCGTCCCACCTTCTGCTGTACCGCTTTTTCAAATGCTTTATCTGCGCCATTCGCCTTAATCACATCTGAGAGTAATTCTTAAAAAAACGCCTGTTGCTAATTGTTCGTCATCACAGATACTGTTTGCTATACAGCCACGACGCGCAACTGATTTCCAAAATTCATCTTTCTCCTGTGAGGATGGAACTTACGACCCCTGGATTATTAGACCAGTGCTCTACCACCGAGCTAAAGAGGCGCGGCCTAGCGGTACTCTTGGGTACTTCGTCCTTACGGTCGTCTGCATCATCAGACTTCAGCTGACAACACTTCATATTACAGGCTAATATTTGCAGCTATGGCGACCCATTACTGCTTGGCTACACATCTGACACGTAACCGATGTGCTCTCGAAACAACAACACTTGCATTTCAGAACATGTCTTTCACACATGTCTACAAAATCACCTTCACCTTCAAATACAGATTCCTTGAGACTGACAGAGACGTAGGCAAAGTTAACAGTTGCTATTTCCATTAAATATCGTTAATCAGAATAACGGTAATTTACATCTGCAGCGGAACAAAATTCCGTTCCGCCCAGCGTGTGGCGCGAACCAACGACCCTGGGATTAAGAGCCTGATGCTCTACCGACTGAGCTAGCCGGCTACTGCGGTGAATACCTGCCGGGTAGCACGTCACACAGTACTCGTTTCGGTTGGGTGGTCCCATACAGTTTCTCTCCATGCAGCCTAATGTTTTCCTAACGTCACACTCGTCACGTACTTCACTTTTATGTCATAATCATTTCTGAGAGGTAAAGAAATTGCATGACAACATGCAGAGCTAGTGGCGTCAAAATTAACACACATACTTTATGTGACTCAAAAGCCGAACGAGTTACTTTACGACCTTGTTTTATATGTGCAAGTGCCAGTCAAAACTCGCGGTGTCGGCACTCTGCCGACCATTTCGCTAGTTAACACCGGTCTTGTTGTGTGTGTTTCAAGCTCAAGAGCATCTCCAAGCAAAAAATGGTCAACAGCAACATTCAGACGGTTTCGTACTGCTCAATTGCTACATTAAAACGGTATGTTTCTTTTTCAGAACTGGAAAAGCACAAGCGTGACAGCATTCGAACCTGTAATCTTCAGATCCGATGTCCGACGTCTTATCCATTAGGCCACATGGTCACTGACGACCAACATATACATGTATGCGACTCATCTCGAAACGCTCACACCCCTGAGGATTTGTGTTTTCGTTCTACACAGCCGCTGCCCCTTGCTCTTTCCCACCCATTCGTTACATTCAACCTCTTACGAGACCGATCAAGTATAGACTGAGAAACAAGACCACTCACTTTGTGCATTCGGAATCGAAGGCAGGGCGTCCCTCGCCGCATTTGCTACGATGGCCATTTGCTACTTCTGCAGAAGCGGCGGCGGCGGCGACGACGACGACGACGACGACGACAACGACGACGACCGCGAGAGGCTCTGAGACATGTGAGAAATACATCTGTAAAATGTAATTCAGACTGCCTCGTCCCACCTTCTGCTGTACCGCTTTTTCAATTGCTTTATCTGCGCCATTCGCCTTAATCACATCTGAGAGTAATTCTTAAAAAAACGCCTGTTGCTAATTGTTCGTCATCACAGATACTGTTTGCTATACAGCCACGACGCGCAACTGATTTCCAAAATTCATCTTTCTCCTGTGAGGATGGAACTTACGACCCCTGGATTATTAGACCAGTGCTCTACCACCGAGCTAAAGAGGCGCGGCCTAGCGGTACTCTTGGGTACTTCGTCCTTACGGTCGTCTGCATCATCAGACTTCAGCTGACAACACTTCATATTACAGGCTAATATTTGCAGCTATGGCGACCCATTACTGCTTGGCTACACATCTGACACGTAACCGATGTGCTCTCGAAACAAGAACACTTGCATTTCAGAACATGTCTTTCACACATGTCTACAAAATCACCTTCACCTTCAAATACAGATTCCTTGAGACTGACAGAGACGTAGGCAAAGTTAACAGTTGCTATTTCCATTAAATATCGTTAATCAGAATAACGGTAATTTACATCTGCAGCGGAACAAAATTCCGTTCCGCCCAGCGTGTGGCTCGAACCAACGACCCTGGGATTAAGAGCCTGATGCTCTACCGACTGAGCTAGCCGGCTACTGCGGTGAATACCTGCCGGGTAGCACGTCACACAGTACTCGTTTCGGTTGGGTGGTCCCATACAGTTTCTCTCCATGCAGCCTAATGTTTTCCTAACGTCACACTCGTCACGTACTTCACTTTTATGTCATAATCATTTCTGAGAGGTAAAGAAATTGCATGACAACATGCAGAGCTAGTGGCGTCAAAATTAACACACATACTTTATGTGACTCAAAAGCCGAACGAGTTACTTTACGACCTTGTTTTATATGTGCAAGTGCCAGTCAAAACTCGCGGTGTCGGCACTCTGCCGACCATTTCGCTAGTTAACACCGGTCTTGTTGTGTGTGTTTCAAGCTCAAGAGCATCTCCAAGCAAAAAATGGTCAACAGCAACATTCAGACGGTTTCGTACTGCTCAATTGCTACATTAAAACGGTATGTTTCTTTTTCAGAACTGGAAAAACACAAGCGTGACAGCATTCGAACCTGTAATCTTCAGATCCGATGTCCGACGTCTTATCCATTAGGCCACATGGTCACTGACGACCAACATATACATGTATGCGACTCATCTCGAAACGCTCACACCCCTGAGGATTTGTGTTTTCGTTCTACACAGCCGCTGCCCCTTGCTCTTTCCCACCCATTCGTTACATTCAACCTCTTACGAGACCGATCAAGTATAGACTGAGAAACAAGACCACTCACTTTGTGCATTCGGAATCGAAGGCAGGGCGTCCCTCGCCGCATTTGCTACGATGGCCATTTGCTACTTCTGCAGAAGCGGCGGCGGCGACGACGACGACGACGACGACGACGACGACGACCGCGAGAGGCTCTGAGATATGTGAGAAATACATCTGTAAAATGTAATTCAGACTGCCTCGTCCCACCTTCTGCTGTACCGCTTTTTCAAATGATTTATCCGCGCCATTCGCCTTAATCACATCTGAGAGTAATTCTTAAAAAAACGCCTGTTGCTAAATGTTCGTCATCACAGATACTGTTTGCTATACAGCCACGACGCGCAACTGATTTCCAAAATTCATCTTTCTCCTGTGAGGATGGAACTTAAGACCCCTGGATTATTAGACCAGTGCTCAACCACCGAGCTAAAGAGGCGCGGCCTAGCGGTACTCTTGGGTACTTCGTCCTTAAGGTCGTCTGCATCATCAGACTTCAGCTGACAACACTTCATATTACAGGCTAATATTTGCAGCTATGGCGACCCAATACTGCTTGGCTACACATCTGACACGTAACCGATGTGCTCTCGAAACAACAACACTTGCATTTCAGAACATGTCTTTCACACATGTCTACAAAATCACCTTCACCTTCAAATACAGATTCCTTGAGACTGACAGAGACGTAGGCAAAGTTAACAGTTGCTATTTCCATTAAATATCGTTAATCAGAATAACGGTAATTTACATCTGCAGCGGAACAAAATTCCGTTCCGCCCAGCGTGTGGCTCGAACCAACGACCCTGGGATTAAGAGCCTGATGCTGTACCGACTGAGCTAGCCGGCTACCGCAGTGAATACCTGCCGGGTAGCACGTGACACAGTACTCGTTTCGGTTGGGTGGTCCCATACAGTTTCTCTCCATGCAGCCTAATGTTTTCCTAACGTCACACTCGTCACGTACTTCACTTTTATGTCATAATCATTTCTGAGAGGTAAAGAAATTGCATGACAACATGCAGAGCTAGTGGCGTCAAAATTAACACACATACTTTATGTGACTCAAAAGCCGAACGAGTTACTTTACGACCTTGTTTTATATGTGCAAGTGCCAGTCAAAACTCGCGGTGTCGGCACTCTGCCGACCATTTCGCTAGTTAACACCGGTCTTGTTGTGTGTGTTTCAAGCTCAAGAACATCTCCAAGCAAAAAATGGTCAACAGCAACATTCAGACGGTTTCGTACTGCTCAATTGCTACATTAAAACGGAGTTTCTTTTTCAGAACTGGAAAAACACAAGCGTGACAGCATTCGAACCTGTAATCTTCAGATCCGAAGTCCGACGTCTTATCCATTAGGCCACATGGTCACTGACGACCAACATTTACATGTATGCGACTCATCTCGAAACGCTCACACCCCTGAGGATTTGTGTTTTCGTTCTACACAGCCGCTGCCTCTTGCTCTTTTCCACCCATTCGTTACATTCAACCTCTTACGAGACCGATCAAATATAGACTGAGAAACAAGACCACACACTTTGTGCATTCGGAATCGAAGGCAGGGCGTCCCTCGCCGCATTTGCTACGATGGCCATTTGCTACTTATGCAGAAGCGGCGGCGGCGGCGGCGACGACGACGACGACGACGACGACGACCGCGAGAGGCTCTGAGATATGTGAGAAATACATCTGTAAAATGTAATTCAGACTGCCTCGTCCCACCTTCTGCTGTACCGCTTTTTCAAATGCTTTATCTGCGCCATTCGCCTTAATCACATCTGAGAGTAATTCTTAAAAAAACGCCTGTTGCTAATTGTTCGTCATCACAGATACTGTTTGCTATACAGCCACGACGCGCAACTGATTACCAAAATTCATCTTTCTCCTGTGAGGATGGAACTTACGACCCCTGGATTATTAGACCAGTGCTCTACCACTGGGCTAAAGAAGCGCGGCCTAGCGGTACTCTTGGGTACTTCGTCCTTACGGTCGTCTGCATCATCAGACTTCAGCTGACAACACTTCACATTACAGGCTAATATTTGCAGCTATGGCGACCCATTACTGCTTGGCTACACATCTGACACGTAACCGATGTGCTCTCGAAACAACAACACTTGCATTTCAGAACATGTCTTTCACACATGTCTACAAAATCACCTTCACCTTCAAATACAGATTCCTTGTGACTGACAGAGACGTAGGCAAAGTTAACAGTTGCTATTTCCATTAAATATCGTTAATCAGAAAAACGGTAATTTACATCTGCAGCGGAACAAAATTCCGTTCCGCCCAGCGTGTGGCTCGAACCAACGACCCTGGGATTAAGAGCCTGACGCTCTACCGACTGAGCTAGCCGGCTACCGCGGTGAATACCTGCCGGGTAGCACGTCACACAGTACTCGTTTCGGTTGGGTGGTCCCATACAGTTTCTCTCCATGCAGCCTAATGTTTTCCTAACGTCACACTCGTCACGTACTTCACTTTTATGTCATAATCATTTCTGAGAGGTAAAGAAATTGCATGACAACATGCAGAGCTAGTGGCGTCAAAATTAACACACATACTTTATGTGACTCAAAAGCCGAACGAGTTACTTTACGACCTTGTTTTATATGTGCAAGTGCCAGTCAAAACTCGCGGTGTCGGCACTCTGCCGACCATTTCGCTAGTTAACACCGGTCTTGTTGTGTGTGTTTCAAGCTCAAGAGCATCTCCAAGCAAAAAATGGTCAACAGCAACATTCAGACGGTTTCGTACTGCTCAATTGCTACATTAAAACGGAGTTTCTTTTTCAGAACTGGAAAGACACAAGTGTGACAGCATTCGAACCTGTAAGCTTCAGATCCGAAGTCCGACGTCTTATCCATTAGGCTACATGGTCACTGACGACCAACATTTACATATATGCGACTCATCTCGAAACGCTCACACCCCTGAGGATTTGTGTTTTCGTTCTACACAGCCGCTGCCTCTTGCTCTTTCCCACCCATTCGTTACATTCAACCTCTTACGAGACCGATCAAATATAGACTGAGAAACAAGACCACACACTTTGTGCATTCGGAATCGAAGGCAGGGCGTCCCTCGCCGCATTTGCTACGATGGCCATTTGCTACTTCTGCAGAAGCGGCGACGACGACGACGACGACGACGACGACGACGACCGCGAGAGGCTCTGAGATATGTGAGAAATACATCTGTAAAATGTAATTCAGACTGCCTCGTCCCACCTTCTGCTGTACCGCTTTTTCAAATGCTTTATCTGCGCCATTCGCCTTAATCACATCTGAGAGTAATTCTTAAAAAAACGCCTGTTGCTAATTGTTCGTCATCACAGATACTGTTTGCTATACAGCCACGACGCGCAACTGATTTCCAAAACTCATCTTTCTCCTGTGAGGATGGAACTTACGACCCCTGGATTATTAGACCAGTGCTCTACCACTGAGCTAAAGAGGCGCGGCCTAGCGGTACTCTTGGGTACTTCGTCCTTACGGTCGTCTGCATCATCAGACTTCAGCTGACAACACTTCATATTACAGGCTAATATTTGCAGCTATGGCGACCCATTACTGCTTGGCTACACATCTGACACGTAACCGATGTGCTCTCGAAACAACAACACTTGCATTTCAGAACATGTCTTTCACACATGTCTACAAAATCACCTTCACCTTCAAATACAGATTCCTTGCGACTGACAGAGACGTAGGCAAAGTTAACAGTTGCTATTTCCATTAAATATCGTTAATCAGAAAAACGGTAATTTACATCTGCAGCGGAACAAAATTCCGTTCCGCCCAGCGTGTGGCTCGAACCAACGACCCTGGGATTAAGAGCCTGACGCTCTACCGACTGGGCTAGCCGGCTACCGCGGTGAATACCTGCCGGGTAGCACGTCACACAGTACTCGTTTCGGTTGGGTGGTCCCATACAGTTTCTCTCCATGCAGCCTAATGTTTTCCTAACGTCACACTCGTCACGTACTTCACTTTTATGTCATAATCATTTCTGAGAGGTAAAGAAATTGCATGACAACATGCAGAGCTAGTGGCGTCAAAATTAACACACATACTTTATGTGACTCAAAAGCCGAACGAGTTACTTTACGACCTTGTTTTATATGTGCAAGTGCCAGTCAAAACTCGCGGTGTCGGCACTCTGCCGACCATTTCGCTAGTTAACACCGGTCTTGTTGTGTGTGTTTCAAGCTCAAGAACATCTCCAAGCAAAAAATGGTCAACAGCAACATTCAGACGGTTTCGTACTGCTCAATTGCTACATTAAAACGGAGTTTCTTTTTCAGAACTGGAAAAACACAAGCGTGACAGCATTCGAACCTGTAATCTTCAGATCCGAAGTCCGACGTCTTTTCCATTAGGCCACATGGTCACTGACGACCAACATTTACATGTATGCGACTCATCTCGAAACTCTCACACCCCTGAGGATTTGTGTTTTCGTTCTACACAGCCGCTGCCTCTTGCTCTTTTCCACCCATTCGTTACATTCAACCTCTTACGAGACCGATCAAATATAGACTGAGAAACAAGACCACACACTTTGTGCATTCGGAATCGAAGGCAGGGCGTCCCTCGCCGCATTTGCTACGATGGCCATTTGCTACTTCTGCAGAAGCGGCGGCGGCGGCGACGACGACGACGACGACGACGACGACGACGACGACCGCGAGAGGCTCTGAGATATGTGAGAAATACATCTGTAAAATGTAATTCAGACTGCCTCGTCCCACCTTCTGCTGTACCGCTTTTTCAAATGCTTTATCTGCGCCATTCGCCTTAATCACATCTGAGAGTAATTCTTAAAAAAACGCCTGTTGCTAATTGTTCGTCATCACAGATACTGTTTGCTATACAGCCACGACGCGCAACTGATTACCAAAATTCATCTTTCTCCTGTGAGGATGGAACTTACGACCCCTGGATTATTAGACCAGTGCTCTACCACTGGGCTAAAGAAGCGCGGCCTAGCGGTACTCTTGGGTACTTCGTCCTTACGGTCGTCTGCATCATCAGACTTCAGCTGACAACACTTCACATTACAGGCTAATATTTGCAGCTATGGCGACCCATTACTGCTTGGCTACACATCTGACACGTAACCGATGTGCTCTCGAAACAACAACACTTGCATTTCAGAACATGTCTTTCACACATGTCTACAAAATCACCTTCACCTTCAAATACAGATTCCTTGTGACTGACAGAGACGTAGGCAAAGTTAACAGTTGCTATTTCCATTAAATATCGTTAATCAGAAAAACGGTAATTTACATCTGCAGCGGAACAAAATTCCGTTCCGCCCAGCGTGTGGCTCGAACCAACGACCCTGGGATTAAGAGCCTGACGCTCTACCGACTGAGCTAGCCGGCTACCGCGGTGAATACCTGCCGGGTAGCACGTCACACAGTACTCGTTTCGGTTGGGTGGTCCCATACAGTTTCTCTCCATGCAGCCTAATGTTTTCCTAACGTCACACTCGTCACGTACTTCACTTTTATGTCATAATCATTTCTGAGAGGTAAAGAAATTGCATGACAACATGCAGAGCTAGTGGCGTCAAAATTAACACACATACTTTATGTGACTCAAAAGCCGAACGAGTTACTTTACGACCTTGTTTTATATGTGCAAGTGCCAGTCAAAACTCGCGGTGTCGGCACTCTGCCGACCATTTCGCTAGTTAACACCGGTCTTGTTGTGTGTGTTTCAAGCTCAAGAGCATCTCCAAGCAAAAAATGGTCAACAGCAACATTCAGACGGTTTCGTACTGCTCAATTGCTACATTAAAACGGAGTTTCTTTTTCAGAACTGGAAAGACACAAGTGTGACAGCATTCGAACCTGTAAGCTTCAGATCCGAAGTCCGACGTCTTATCCATTAGGCTACATGGTCACTGACGACCAACATTTACATATATGCGACTCATCTCGAAACGCTCACACCCCTGAGGATTTGTGTTTTCGTTCTACACAGCCGCTGCCTCTTGCTCTTTCCCACCCATTCGTTACATTCAACCTCTTACGAGACCGATCAAATATAGACTGAGAAACAAGACCACACACTTTGTGCATTCGGAATCGAAGGCAGGGCGTCCCTCGCCGCATTTGCTACGATGGCCATTTGCTACTTCTGCAGAAGCGGCGACGACGACGACGACGACGACCGCGAGAGGCTCTGAGATATGTGAGAAATACATCTGTAAAATGTAATTCAGACTGCCTCGTCCCACCTTCTGCTGTACCGCTTTTTCAAATGCTTTATCTGCGCCATTCGCCTTAATCACATCTGAGAGTAATTCTTAAAAAAACGCCTGTTGCTAATTGTTCGTCATCACAGATACTGTTTGCTATACAGCCACGACGCGCAACTGATTTCCAAAACTCATCTTTCTCCTGTGAGGATGGAACTTACGACCCCTGGATTATTAGACCAGTGCTCTACCACTGAGCTAAAGAGGCGCGGCCTAGCGGTACTCTTGGGTACTTCGTCCTTACGGTCGTCTGCATCATCAGACTTCAGCTGACAACACTTCATATTACAGGCTAATATTTGCAGCTATGGCGACCCATTACTGCTTGGCTACACATCTGACACGTAACCGATGTGCTCTCGAAACAACAACACTTGCATTTCAGAACATGTCTTTCACACATGTCTACAAAATCACCTTCACCTTCAAATACAGATTCCTTGCGACTGACAGAGACGTAGGCAAAGTTAACAGTTGCTATTTCCATTAAATATCGTTAATCAGAAAAACGGTAATTTACATCTGCAGCGGAACAAAATTCCGTTCCGCCCAGCGTGTGGCTCGAACCAACGACCCTGGGATTAAGAGCCTGACGCTCTACCGACTGGGCTAGCCGGCTACCGCGGTGAATACCTGCCGGGTAGCACGTCACACAGTACTCGTTTCGGTTGGGTGGTCCCATACAGTTTCTCTCCATGCAGCCTAATGTTTTCCTAACGTCACACTCGTCACGTACTTCACTTTTATGTCATAATCATTTCTGAGAGGTAAAGAAATTGCATGACAACATGCAGAGCTAGTGGCGTCAAAATTAACACACATACTTTATGTGACTCAAAAGCCGAACGAGTTACTTTACGACGTTGTTTTATATGTGCAAGTGCCAGTCAAAACTCGCGGTGTCGGCACTCTGCCGACCATTTCGCTAGTTAACACCGGTCTTGTTGTGTGTGTTTCAAGCTCAAGAGCATCTCCAAGCAAAAAATGGTCAACAGCAACATTCAGACGGTTTCGTACTGCTCAATTGCTACATTAAAACGGAGTTTCTTTTTCAGAACTGGAAAGACACAAGTGTGACAGCATTCGAACCTGTAATCTTCAGATCCGAAGTCCGACGTCTTATCCATTAGGCCACATGGTCACTGACGACCAACATTTACATGTATGCGACTCATCTCGAAACGATCACACCCCTGAGGATTTGTGTTTTCGTTCTACACAGACGCTGCCTCTTGCTCTTTCCCACCCATTCGTTACATTCAACCTCTTACGAGACCGATCAAATATAGACTGAGAAACAAGACCACACACTTTGTGCATTCGGAATCGAAGGCAGGGCGTCCCTCGCCGCATTTGCTACGATGGCCATTTGCTACTTCTGCAGAAGCGGCGGCGGGGACGACGACGACGACCGCGAGAGGCTCTGAGATATGTGAGAAATACATCTGTAAAATGTAATTCAGACTGCCTCGTCCCACCTTCTGCTGTACCGCTTTTTCAAATGCTTTATCTGCGCCATTCGCCTTAATCACATCTGAGAGTAATTCTTAAAAAAACGCCTGTTGCTAATTGTTCGTCATCACAGATACTGTTTGCTATACAGCCACGACGCGCAACTGATTTCCAAAACTCATCTTTCTCCTGTGAGGATGGAACTTACGACCCCTGGATTATTAGACCAGTGCTCTACCACTGAGCTAAAGAGGCGCGGCCTAGCGGTACTCTTGGGTACTTCGTCCTTACGGTCGTCTGCATCATCAGACTTCAGCTGACAACACTTCATATTACAGGCTAATATTTGCAGCTATGGCGACCCATTACTGCTTGGCTACACATCTGACACGTAACCGATGTGCTCTCGAAACAACAACACTTGCATTTCAGAACATGTCTTTCACACATGTCTACAAAATCACCTTCACCTTCAAATACAGATTCCTTGCGACTGACAGAGACGTAGGCAAAGTTAACAGTTGCTATTTCCATTAAATATCGTTAATCAGAAAAACGGTAATTTACATCTGCAGCGGAACAAAATTCCGTTCCGCCCAGCGTGTGGCTCGAACCAACGACCCTGGGATTAAGAGCCTGACGCTCTACCGACTGGGCTAGCCGGCTACCGCGGTGAATACCTGCCGGGTAGCACGTCACACAGTACTCGTTTCGGTTGGGTGGTCCCATACAGTTTCTCTCCATGCAGCCTAATGTTTTCCTAACGTCACACTCGTCACGTACTTCACTTTTATGTCATAATCATTTCTGAGAGGTAAAGAAATTGCATGACAACATGCAGAGCTAGTGGCGTCAAAATTAACACACATACTTTATGTGACTCAAAGGCCGAACGAGTTACTTTACGACGTTGTTTTATATGTGCAAGTGCCAGTCAAAACTCGCGGTGTCGGCACTCTGCCGACCATTTCGCTAGTTAACACCGGTCTTGTTGTGTGTGTTTCAAGCTCAAGAGCATCTCCAAGCAAAAAATGGTCAACAGCAACATTCAGACGGTTTCGTACTGCTCAATTGCTACATTAAAACGGAGTTTCTTTTTCAGAACTGGAAAGACACAAGTGTGACAGCATTCGAACCTGTAATCTTCAGATCCGAAGTCCGACGTCTTATCCATTAGGCCACATGGTCACTGACGACCAACATTTACATGTATGCGACTCATCTCGAAACGATCACACCCCTGAGGATTTGTGTTTTCGTTCTACACAGACGCTGCCTCTTGCTCTTTCCCACCCATTCGTTACATTCAACCTCTTACGAGACCGATCAAATATAGACTGAGAAACAAGACCACACACTTTGTGCATTCGGAATCGAAGGCAGGGCGTCCCTCGCCGCATTTGCTACGATGGCCATTTGCTACTTCTGCAGAAGCGGCGGCGGCGGCGACGACGACGACGACGACGACGACGACGACCGCGAGAGGCTCTGAGATATGTGAGAAATACATCTGTAAAATGTAATTCAGACTGCCTCGTCCCACCTTCTGCTGTACCGCTTTTTCAAATGCTTTATCTGCGCCATTCGCCTTAATCACATCTGAGAGTAATTCTTAAAAAAACGCCTGTTGCTAATTGTTCGTCATCACAGATACTGTTTGCTATACAGCCACGACGCGCAACTGATTTCCAAAATTCATCTTTCTCCTGTGAGGATGGAACTTACGACCCCTGGATTATTAGACCAGTGCTCTACCACTGAGCTAAAGAGGCGCGGCCTAGCGGTACTCTTGGGTACTTCGTCCTTACGGTCGTCTGCATCATCAGACTTCAGCTGACAACACTTCATATTACAGGCTAATATTTGCAGCTATGGCGACCCATTACTGCTTGGCTACACATCTGACACGTAACCGATGTGCTCTCGAAACAACAACACTTGCATTTCAGAACATGTCTTTCACACATGTCTACAAAATCACCTTCACCTTCAAATACAGATTCCTTGCGACTGACAGAGACGTAGGCAAAGTTAACAGTTGCTATTTCCATTAAATATCGTTAATCAGAAAACGGTAATTTACATCTGCAGCGGAACAAAATTCCGTTCCGCCCAGCGTGTGGCTCGAACCAACGACCCTGGGATTAAGAGCCTGACGCTCTACCGACTGAGCTAGCCGGCTACCGCGGTGAATACCTGCCGGGTAGCACGTCACACAGTACTCGTTTCGGTTGGGTGGTCCCATACAGTTTCTCTCCATGCATCCTAATGTTTTCCTAACGTCACACTCGTCACGTACTTCACTTTTATGTCATAATCATTTCTGAGAGGTAAAGAAATTGCATGACAACATGCAGAGCTAGTGGCGTCAAAATTAACACACATACTTTATGTGACTCAAAAGCCGAACGAGTTACTTTACGACCTTGTTTTATATGTGCAAGTGCCAGTCAAAACTCGCGGTGTCGGCACTCTGCCGACCATTTCGCTAGTTAACACCGGTCTTGTTGTGTGTGTTTCAAGCTCAAGAGCATCTCCAAGCAAAAAATGGTCAACAGCAACATTCAGACGGTTTCGTACTGCTCAATTGCTACATTAAAACGGAGTTTCTTTTTCAGAACTGGAAAGACACAAGTGTGACAGCATTCGAACCTGTAATCTTCAGATCCGAAGTCCGACGTCTTATCCATTAGGCCACATGGTCACTGACGACCAACATTTACATGTATGCGACTCATCTCGAAACGATCACACCCCTGAGGATTTGTGTTTTCGTTCTACACAGACGCTGCCTCTTGCTCTTTCCCACCCATTCGTTACATTCAACCTCTTACGAGACCGATCAAATATAGACTGAGAAACAAGACCACACACTTTGTGCATTCGGAATCGAAGGCAGGGCGTCCCTCGCCGCATTTGCTACGATGGCCATTTGCTACTTCTGCAGAAGCGGCGGCGGCGGCAACGACGACGACGACGACGACCGCGAGAGGCTCTGAGATATGTGAGAAATACATCTGTAAAATGTAATTCAGACTGCCTCGTCCCACCTTCTGCTGTACCGCTTTTTCAAATGCTTTATCTGCGCCATTCGCCTTAATCACATCTGAGAGTAATTCTTAAAAAAACGCCTGTTGCTAATTGTTCGTCATCACAGATACTGTTTGCTATACAGCCACGACGCGCAACTGATTTCCAAAATTCATCTTTCTCCTGTGAGGATGGAACTTACGACCCCTGGATTATTAGACCAGTGCTCTACCACTGAGCTAAAGAGGCGCGGCCTAGCGGTACTCTTGGGTACTTCGTCCTTACGGTCGTCTGCATCATCAGACTTCAGCTGACAACACTTCATATTACAGGCTAATATTTGCAGCTATGGCGACCCATTACTGCTTGGCTACACATCTGACACGTAACCGATGTGCTCTCGAAACAACAACACTTGCATTTCAGAACATGTCTTTCACACATGTCTACAAAATCACCTTCACCTTCAAATACAGATTCCTTGCGACTGACAGAGACGTAGGCAAAGTTAACAGTTGCTATTTCCATTAAATATCGTTAATCAGAAAACGGTAATTTACATCTGCAGCGGAACAAAATTCCGTTCCGCCCAGCGTGTGGCTCGAACCAACGACCCTGGGATTAAGAGCCTGACGCTCTACCGACTGAGCTAGCCGGCTACCGCGGTGAATACCTGCCGGGTAGCACGTCACACAGTACTCGTTTCGGTTGGGTGGTCCCATACAGTTTCTCTCCATGCATCCTAATGTTTTCCTAACGTCACACTCGTCACGTACTTCACTTTTATGTCATAATCATTTCTGAGAGGTAAAGAAATTGCATGACAACATGCAGAGCTAGTGGCGTCAAAATTAACACACATACTTTATGTGACTCAAAAGCCGAACGAGTTACTTTACGACCTTGTTTTATATGTGCAAGTGCCAGTCAAAACTCGCGGTGTCGGCACTCTGCCGACCATTTCGCTAGTTAACACCGGTCTTGTTGTGTGTGTTTCAAGCTCAAGAGCATCTCCAAGCAAAAAATGGTCAACAGCAACATTCAGACGGTTTCGTACTGCTAAATTGCTACATTAAAACGGAGTTTCTTTTTCAGAACTGGAAAAACACAAGCGTGACAGCATTCGAACCTGTAATCTTCAGATCCGAAGCCCGACGTCTTATCCATTAGGCCACATGGTCACTGACGACCAACATTTACATGTATGCGACTCATCTCGAAACGCTCACACCCCTGAGGATTTGTGTTTTCGTTCTACACAGACGCTGCCTCTTGCTCTTTCCCACCCATTCGTTACATTCAACCTCTTACGAGACCGATCAAATATAGACTGAGAAACAAGACCACACACTTTGTGCATTCGGAATCGAAGGCAGGGCGTCCCTCGCCGCATTTGCTACGATGGCCATTTGCTACTTCTGCAGAAGCGGCGGCGGCGGCGACGACGACGACGACGACGACGACGACGACCGCGAGAGGCTCTGAGATATGTGAGAAATACATCTGTAAAATGTAATTCAGACTGCCTCGTCCCACCTTCTGCTGTACCGCTTTTTCAAATGCTTTATCTGCGCCATTCGCCTTAATCACATCTGAGAGTAATTCTTAAAAAAACGCCTGTTGCTAATTGTTCGTCATCACAGATACTGTTTGCTATACAGCCACGACGCGCAACTGATTTCCAAAATTCATCTTTCTCCTGTGAGGATGGAACTTACGACCCCTGGATTATTAGACCAGTGCTCTACCACTGAGCTAAAGAGGCGCGGCCTAGCGGTACTCTTGGGTACTTCGTCCTTACGGTCGTCTGCATCATCAGACTTCAGCTGACAACACTTCATATTACAGGCTAATATTTGCAGCTATGGCGACCCATTACTGCTTGGCTACACATCTGACACGTAACCGATGTGCTCTCGAAACAACAACACTTGCATTTCAGAACATGTCTTTCACACATGTCTACAAAATCACCTTCACCTTCAAATACAGATTCCTTGCGACTGACAGAGACGTAGGCAAAGTTAACAGTTGCTATTTCCATTAAATATCGTTAATCAGAAAACGGTAATTTACATCTGCAGCGGAACAAAATTCCGTTCCGCCCAGCGTGTGGCTCGAACCAACCACCCTGGGATTAAGAGCCTGACGCTCTACCGACTGAGCTAGCCGGCTACCGCAGTGAATACCTGCCGGGTAGCACGTCACACAGTACTCGTTTCGGTTGGGTGGTCCCATACAGTTTCTCTCCATGCATCCTAATGTTTTCCTAACGTCACACTCGTCACGTACTTCACCTTTATGTCATAATCATTTCTGAGAGGTAAAGAAATTGCATGACAACATGCAGAGCTAGTGGCGTCAAAATTAACACACATACTTTATGTGACTCAAAAGCCGAACGAGTTACTTTACGACCTTGTTTTATATGTGCAAGTGCCAGTCAAAACTCGCGGTGTCGGCACTCTGCCGACCATTTCGCTAGTTAACACCGGTCTTGTTGTGTGTGTTTCAAGCTCAAGAGCATCTCCAAGCAAAAAATGGTCAACAGCAACATTCAGACGGTTTCGTACTGCTAAATTGCTACATTAAAACGGAGTTTCTTTTTCAGAACTGGAAAAACACAAGCGTGACAGCATTCGAACCTGTAATCTTCAGATCCGAAGCCCGACGTCTTATCCATTAGGCCACATGGTCACTGACGACCAACATTTACATGTATGCGACTCATCTCGAAACGCTCACACCCCTGAGGATTTGTGTTTTCGTTCTACACAGACGCTGCCTCTTGCTCTTTCCCACCCATTCGTTACATTCAACCTCTTACGAGACCGATCAAATATAGACTGAGAAACAAGACCACACACTTTGTGCATTCGGAATCGAAGGCAGGGCGTCCCTCGCCGCATTTGCTACGATGGCCATTTGCTACTTCTGCAGAAGCGGCGGCGGCGGCGGCGGCGGCGGCGACGACGACGACGACGACGACGACGACGACGACCGCGAGAGGCTCTGAGATATGTGAGAAATACATCTGTAAAATGTAATTCAGACTGCCTCGTCCCACCTTCTGCTGTACCGCTTTTTCAAATGCTTTATCTGCGCCATTCGCCTTAATCACATCTGAGAGTAATTCTTAAAAAAACGCCTGTTGCTAATTGTTCGTCATCACAGATACTGTTTGCTATACAGCCACGACGCGCAACTGATTTCCAAAATTCATCTTTCTCCTGTGAGGATGGAACTTACGACCCCTGGATTATTAGACCAGTGCTCTACCACTGAGCTAAAGAAGCGCGGCCTAGCGGTACTCTTGGGTACTTCGTCCTTACGGTCGTCTGCATCATCAGACTTCAGCTGACAACACTTCACATTACAGGCTAATATTTGCAGCTATGGCGACCCATTACTGCTTGGCTACACATCTGACACGTAACCGATGTGCTCTCGAAACAACAACACTTGCATTTCAGAACATGTCTTTCACACATGTCTACAAAATCACCTTCACCTTCAAATACAGATTCCTTGTGACTGACAGAGACGTAGGCAAAGTTAACAGTTGCTATTTCCATTAAATATCGTTAATCAGAAAAACGGTAATTTACATCTGCAGCGGAACAAAATTCCGTTCCGCCCAACGTGTGGCTCGAATCAACGACCCTGGGATTGAGAGCCTGTCGCTCTACCTACTGAGCTAGCCGGCTACCCCGGTGAATACCTACCGGGTAGCACGTGACACAGTACTCGTTTCGGTTGGGTGGTCCCATACAGTTTCTCTCCATGCAGCCTAATGTTTTCCTAACGTCACACTCGTCACGTACTTCACTTTTATGTCATAATCATTTATGAGAGGTAAAGAAATTGCATGACAACATGCAGAGCTAGTGGCGTCAAAATTAACACACATACTTTATGTGACTCAAAAGCCGAACGAGTTACTTTACGACCTTGTTTTATATGTGCAAGTGCCAGTCAAAACTCGCGGTGTCGGCACTCTGCCGACCATTTCGCTAGTTAACACCGGTCTTGTTGTGTGTGTTTCAAGCTCAAGAGCATCTCCAAGCAAAAAATGGTCAACAGCAACATTCAGACGGTTTCGTACTGCTCAATTGCTACATTAAAACGGTATGTTTCTTTTTCAGAACTGGAAAAACACAAGCGTGACAGCATTCGAACCTGTAATCTTCAGATCCGAAGTCCGACGTCTTATCCATTAGGCCACATGGTCACTGACGACCAACATATACATGTATGCGACTCATCTCGAAACGCTCACACCCCTGAGGATTTGTGTTTTCGTTCTACACAGCCGCTGCCCCTTGCTCTTTCCCACCCATTCGTTACATTCAACCTCTTACGAGACCGATCAAATATAGACTGAGAAACAAGACCACACACTTTGTGCATTCGGAATCGAAGGCAGGGCGTCCCTCGCCGCATTTGCTACGATGGCCATTTGCTACTTCTGCAGAAGCGGCGGCGGCGGTGACGACGACGACGACGACGACGACGACGACGGCGAGAGGCTCTGAGATATGTGAGAAATACATCTGTAAAATGTAATTCAGACTGCCTCGTCCCACCTTCTGCTGTACCGCTTTTTCAAATGCTTTATCTGCGCCATTCGCCTTAATCACATCTGAGAGTAATTCTTAAAAAAACGCCTGTTGCTAATTGTTCGTCATCACAGATACTGTTTGCTATACAGCCACGACGCGCAACTCATTTCCAAAATTCTTCTTTCTCCTGTGAGGATGGAACTTACGACCCCTGGATTATTAGACCAGTGCTCTACCACTGCGCTAAAGAGGCGCGGCCTAGCGGTACTCTTGGGTACTTCGTCCTTACGGTCGTCTGCATCATCAGACTTCAGCTGACAACACTTCATATTACAGGCTAATATTAGCAGCTATGGCGACCCATTACTGCTTGGCTACACATCTGACACGTAACCGATGTGCTCTCGAAACAACAACACTTGCATTTCAGAACATGTCTTTCACACATGTCTACAAAATCACCTTCACCTTCAAATACAGATTCCTTGCGACTGACAGAGACGTAGGCAAAGTTAACAGTTGCTATTTCCATTAAATATCGTTAATCAGAAAAACGGTAATTTACATCTGCATCGGAACAAAATTCCGTTCCGCCCAGCGTGTGGGTCGAACCAACGACCCTGGGATTGAGAGCCTGACGCTCTACCGACTGAGCTAGCCGGCTACCCCGGTGAATACCTGCCGGGTAGCACGTCACACAGTACTCGTTTCGGTTGGGTGGTCCCATACAGTTTCTCTCCATGCAGCCTAATGTTTTCCTAACGTCACACTCGTCACGTAATTCACTTTTATGTCATAATCATTTCTGAGAGGTAAAGAAATTGCATGACAACATGCAGAGATAGTGGTGTCAAAATTAACACACATACTTTATGTGACTCAAAAGCCGAACGAGTTACTTTACGACCTTGTTTTATATGTGCAAGTGCCAGTCAAAACTCGCGGTGTCGGCACTCTGCCGACCATTTCACTAGTTAACACCGGTCTTGTTGTGTGTGTTTCAAGCTCAAGAGCATCTCCAAGCAAAAAATGGTCAACAGCAACATTCAGACGGTTTCGTACTGCTCAATTGCTACATTAAAACGTTATGTTTCTTTTTCAGAACTGGAAAAACACAAGCGTGACAGCATTCGAACCTGTAATATTCAGATCCGATGTCCGACGTCTTATCCATTAGGCCACATGGTCACTGACGACCAACATATACATGTATGCGAGTCATCTCGAAACGCTCACACCCCTGAGGATTTGTGTTTTCGTTCTACACAGCCGCTGCCCCTTGCTCTTTCCCACCCATTCGTTACATTCAACCTCTTACGAGACCGATCAAATATAGACTGAGAAACAAGACCACACACTTTGTGCATTCGGAATCGAAGGCAGGGCGTCTCTCGCCGCATTTGCTACGATGGCCATTTGCTACTTCTGCAGAAGCGGCGGCGGCGGCGGCGGCGGCGACGACGACGACGACGACGACGGCGAGAGGCTCTGAGATATGTGAGAAATACATCTGTAAAATGTAATTCAGACTGCCTCGTCCCACCTTCTGCTGTACCGCTTTTTCAAATGCTTTATCTGCGCCATTCGCCTTAATCACATCTGAGAGTAATTCTTAAAAAAACGCCTGTTGCTAATTGTTCGTCATCACAGATACTATTTGCTATACAGCCACGACGCACAACTGATTTCCAAAATTCATCTTTCTCCTGTGAGGATGGAACTTACGACCCCTGGATTATTAGATCAGTGCTCTACCACTGAGCTAAAGAGGCGCGGTCTAGCGGTACTCTTGGGTACTTCGTCCTTACGGTCGTCTGCATCATCAGACTTCAGCTGACAACACTTCATATTACAGGCTAATATTTGCAGCTATGGCGACCCATTTCTGCTTGGCTACACATCTGACACGTAACCGATGTGCTCTCGAAACAACAACACTTGCATTTCAGAACATGTCTTTCACACATGTCTACAAAATCACCTTCACCTTCAAATACAGATTCCTTGCGACTGACAGAGACGTAGGCAAAGTTAACAGTTGCTATTTCCATTAAATATCGTTAATCAGAAAAACGTTAATTTACATATGTAGCGGAACAAAATTCCGTTCCGCCCAACGTGTGGCTCGAATCAACGACCCTGGGATTGAGAGCCTGTCGCTCTACCTACTGAGCTAGCCGGCTACCCCGGTGAATACCTACCGGGTAGCACGTGACACAGTACTCGTTTCGGTTGGGTGGTCCCATACAGTTTCTCTCCATGCAGCCTAATGTTTTCCTAACGTCACACTCGTCACGTACTTCACTTTTATGTCATAATCATTTCTGAGAGGTAAAGAAATTGCATGACAACATGCAGAGCTAGTGGCGTCAAAATTAACACACATACTTTATGTGACTCAAAAGCCGAACGAGTTACTTTACGACCTTGTTTTATATGTGCAAGTGCCAGTCAAAACTCGCGGTGTCGGCACTCTGCCGACCATTACGCTAGTTAACACCGGTCTTGTTGTGTGTGTTTCAAGCTCAAGAGCATCTCCAAGCAAAAAATGGTCAACAGCAACATTCAGACGGTTTCGTACTGCTCAATTGCTACATTAAAACGGTATGTTTCTTTTTCAGAACTGGAAAAACACAAGCGTGACAGCATTCGAACCTGTAATCTTCAGATCCGAAGTCCGACGTCTTATCCATTAGGCCACATGGTCACTGACGACCAACATATACATGTATGCGACTCATCTCGAAACGCTCACACCCCTGAGGATTTGTGTTTTCGTTCTACACAGCCGCTGCCCCTTGCTCTTTCCCACCCATTCGTTACATTCAACCTCTTACGAGACCGATCAAATATAGACTGAGAAACAAGACCACACACTTTGTGCATTCGGAATCGAAGGCAGGGCGTCCCTCGCCGCATTTGCTACGATGGCCATTTGCTACTTCTGCAGAAGCGGCGGCGGCGGTGACGACGACGACGACGACGACGACGACGACGACAACGACGGCGAGAGGCTCTGAGATATGTGAGAAATACATCTGTAAAATGTAATTCAGACTGCCTCGTCCCACCTTCTGCTGTACCGCTTTTTCAAATGCTTTATCTGCACCATTCGCCTTAATCACATCTGAGAGTAATTCTTAAAAAAACGCCTGTTGCTAATTGTTCGTCATCACAGATACTGTTTGCTATACAGCCACGACGCGCAACTCATTTCCAAAATTCATCTTTCTCCTGTGAGGATGGAACTTACGACCCCTGGATTATTAGACCAGTGCTCTACCACTGAGCTAAAGAGGCGCGGCCTAGCGGTACTCTTGGGTACTTCGTCCTTACGGTCGTCTGCATCATCAGACTTCAGCTGACAACACTTCATATTACAGGCTAATATTTGCAGCTATGGCGACCCATTACTGCTTGGCTACACATCTGACACGTAACCGATGTGCTCTCCAAACAACAACACTTGCATTTCAGAACATGTCTTTCACACATGTCTACAAAATCACCTTCACCTTCAAATACAGATTCCTTGCGACTGACAGAGACGTAGGCAAAGTTAACAGTTGCTATTTCCATTAAATATCGTTAATCAGAAAAACGGTAATTTACATCTGCAGCGGAACAAAATTCCGTTCCGCTCAGCGTGTGGGTCGAACCAACGACCCTGGGATTGAGAGCCTGACGCTCTACCGAGTGAGCTAGCCGGCTACCGCGGTGAATACCTGCCGGGTAGCACGTGACACAGTACTCGTTTCGGTTGGGTGGTCCCATACAGTTTCTCGCCATGCAGCCTAATGTTTTCCTAACGTCACACTCGTCACGTACTTCACTTTTATGTCATAATCATTTCTGAGAGGTAAAGAAATTGCATGACAACATGCAGAGCTAGTGGCGTCAAAATTAACACACATACTTTATGTGACTCAAAAGCCGAACGAGTTACTTTACAACCTTGTTTTATATGTGCAAGTGCCAGTCAAAACTCGCGATGTCGGCACTCTGCCGACCATTTCGATAGTTAACACCGGTCTTGTTGTGTGTGTTTCAAGCTCAAGAGCATCTCCAAGCAAAAAATGGTCAACAGCAACATTCAGACGGTTTCGTACTGCTCAATTGCTACATTAAAACGATATGTTTCTTTTTCAGAACTGGAAAAACACAAGCGTGACAGCATTCGAACCTGTAATCTTCAGATCCGATGTCCGACGTCTTGTCCATTTGGCCACATGGTCACTGACGACCAACATTTACTTGTATGCGACTCATCTCGAAACGCTCACACCCCTGAGGAGTTGTGTTTTCGTTCTACACAGCCGCTGCCCCTTGCTCTTTCCCACCCATTCGTTACATTCAACCTCTAACGAGACCGATCAAATATAGACTGAGAAACAAGACCACACACTTTGTGCATTCGGAATCGAAGGCAGGGCGTCCCTCGCCGCATTTGCTACGATGGCCATTTGCTACTTCTGCAGAAGCGGCGGCGGCGGCGACGACGACGACGACGACGACGACGACCGCGAGAGGCTCTGAGATATGTGAGAAATACATCTGTAAAATGTAATTCAGACTGCCTCGTCCCACCTTCTGCTGTACCGCTTTGGCAAATGCTTTATCTGCGCCATTCGCCTTAATCACATCTGAGAGTAATTCTTAAAAAAACGCCTGTCGCTAATTGTTCGTCATCACAGATACTGTTTGCTATACAGCCACGACGCGCAACTGATTTCCAAAATTCTTCTTTCTCCTGTGAGGATGGAACTTACGACCCCTGGATTATTAGACCAGTGCTCTACCACTGGGCTAAAGAGGCGCGGCCTAGCGGTACTCTTGGGTACTTCGTCCTTACGGTCGTCTGCATCATCAGACTTCAGCTGACAACACTTCATATTACAGGCTAATATTAGCAGCTATGGCGACCCATTACTGCTTGGCTACACATCTGACACGTAACCGATGTGCTCTCGAAACAACAACACTTGCATTTCAGAACATGTCTTTCACACATGTCTACAAAATCACCTTCACCTTCAAATACAGATTCCTTGCGACTGACAGAGACGTAGGCAAAGTTAACAGTTGCTATTTCCATTAAATATCGTTAATCAGAAAAACGGTAATTTACATCTGCAGCGGAACAAAATTCCGTTCCGCCCAGCGTGTGGCTCGAACCAACGACCCTGGGATTGAGAGCCTGACGCTCTACCGACTGAGCTAGCCGGCTACCCCGGTGAATACCTACCGGGTAGCACGTGACACAGTACTCGTTTCGGTTGGGTGGTCCCATACAGTTTCTCTCCATGCAGCCTAATGTTTTCCTAACGTCACACTCGTCACGTACTTCACTTTTATGTCATAATCATTTCTGAGAGGTAAAGAAATTGCATGACAACATGCAGAGCTAGTGGCGTCAAAATTAACACACATACTTTATGTGACTCAAAAGCCGAACGAGTTACTTTACGACCTTGTTTTATATGTGCAAGTGCCAGTCAAAACTCGCGGTGTCGGCACTCTGCCGACCATTTCGCTAGTTAACACCGGTCTTGTTGTGTGTGTTTCAAGCTCAAGAGCATCTCCAAGCAAAAAATGGTCAATAGCAACATTCAGACGGTTTCGTACTGCTCAATTGCTACATTAAAACGGTATGTTTCTTTTTCAGAACTGGAAAAACACAAGCGTGACAGCATTCGAACCTGTAATCTTCAGATCCGAAGTCCGACGTCTTATCCATTAGGCCACATGGTCACTGACGACCAACATATACATGTATGCGACTCATCTCGAAACGCTCACACCCCTGAGGATTTGTGTTTTCGTTCTACACAGCCGCTGCCCCTTGCTCTTTCCCACCCATTCGTTACATTCAACCTCTTACGAGACCGATCAAATATAGACTGAGAAACAAGACCACACACTTTGTGCATTCGGAATCGAAGGCAGGGCGTCCCTCGCCGCATTTGCTACGATGGCCATTTGCTACTTCTGCAGAAGCGGCGGCGGCGGTGACGACGACGACGACGACGACGACGACGACGGCGAGAGGCTCTGAGATATGTGAGAAATACATCTGTAAAATGTAATTCAGACTGCCTCGTCCCACCTTCTGCTGTACCGCTTTTTCAAATGCTTTATCTGCGCCATTCGCCTTAATCACATCTGAGAGTAATTCTTAAAAAAACGCCTGTTGCTAATTGTTCGTCATCACAGATACTGTTTGCTATACAGCCACGACGCGCAACTCATTTCCAAAATTCTTCTTTCTCCTGTGAGGATGGAACTTACGACCCCTGGATTATTAGACCAGTGCTCTACCACTGCGCTAAAGAGGCGCGGCCTAGCGGTACTCTTGGGTACTTCGTCCTTACGGTCGTCTGCATCATCAGACTTCAGCTGACAACACTTCATATTACAGGCTAATATTAGCAGCTATGGCGACCCATTACTGCTTGGCTACACATCTGACACGTAACCGATGTGCTCTCGAAACAACAACACTTGCATTTCAGAACATGTCTTTCACACATGTCTACAAAATCACCTTCACCTTCAAATACAGATTCCTTGCGACTGACAGAGACGTAGGCAAAGTTAACAGTTGCTATTTCCATTAAATATCGTTAATCAGAAAAACGGTAATTTACATCTGCATCGGAACAAAATTCCGTTCCGCCCAGCGTGTGGGTCGAACCAACGACCCTGGGATTGAGAGCCTGACGCTCTACCGACTGAGCTAGCCGGCTACCCCGGTGAATACCTGCCGGGTAGCACGTCACACAGTACTCGTTTCGGTTGGGTGGTCCCATACAGTTTCTCTCCATGCAGCCTAATGTTTTCCTAACGTCACACTCGTCACGTAATTCACTTTTATGTCATAATCATTTCTGAGAGGTAAAGAAATTGCATGACAACATGCAGAGATAGTGGTGTCAAAATTAACACACATACTTTATGTGACTCAAAAGCCGAACGAGTTACTTTACGACCTTGTTTTATATGTGCAAGTGCCAGTCAAAACTCGCGGTGTCGGCACTCTGCCGACCATTTCACTAGTTAACACCGGTCTTGTTGTGTGTGTTTCAAGCTCAAGAGCATCTCCAAGCAAAAAATGGTCAACAGCAACATTCAGACGGTTTCGTACTGCTCAATTGCTACATTAAAACGTTATGTTTCCTTTTCAGAACTGGAAAAACACAAGCGTGACAGCATTCGAACCTGTAATATTCAGATCCGATGTCCGACGTCTTATCCATTAGGCCACATGGTCACTGACGACCAACATATACATGTATGCGAGTCATCTCGAAACGCTCACACCCCTGAGGATTTGTGTTTTCGTTCTACACAGCCGCTGCCCCTTGCTCTTTCCCACCCATTCGTTACATTCAACCTCTTACGAGACCGATCAAATATAGACTGAGAAACAAGACCACACACTTTGTGCATTCGGAATCGAAGGCAGGGCGTCTCTCGCCGCATTTGCTACGATGGCCATTTGCTACTTCTGCAGAAGCGGCGGCGGCGGCGGCGGCGGCGACGACGACGACGACGACGGCGAGAGGCTCTGAGATATGTGAGAAATACATCTGTAAAATGTAATTCAGACTGCCTCGTCCCACCTTCTGCTGTACCGCTTTTTCAAATGCTTTATCTGCGCCATTCGCCTTAATCACATCTGAGAGTAATTCTTAAAAAAACGCCTGTTGCTAATTGTTCGTCATCACAGATACTATTTGCTATACAGCCACGACGCACAACTGATTTCCAAAATTCATCTTTCTCCTGTGAGGATGGAACTTACGACCCCTGGATTATTAGATCAGTGCTCTACCACTGAGCTAAAGAGGCGCGGTCTAGCGGTACTCTTGGGTACTTCGTCCTTACGGTCGTCTGCATCATCAGACTTCAGCTGACAACACTTCATATTACAGGCTAATATTTGCAGCTATGGCGACCCATTTCTGCTTGGCTACACATCTGACACGTAACCGATGTGCTCTCGAAACAACAACACTTGCATTTCAGAACATGTCTTTCACACATGTCTACAAAATCACCTTCACCTTCAAATACAGATTCCTTGCGACTGACAGAGACGTAGGCAAAGTTAACAGTTGCTATTTCCATTAAATATCGTTAATCAGAAAAACGTTAATTTACATATGTAGCGGAACAAAATTCCGTTCCGCCCAACGTGTGGCTCGAATCAACGACCCTGGGATTGAGAGCCTGTCGCTCTACCTACTGAGCTAGCCGGCTACCCCGGTGAATACCTACCGGGTAGCACGTGACACAGTACTCGTTTCGGTTGGGTGGTCCCATACAGTTTCTCTCCATGCAGCCTAATGTTTTCCTAACGTCACACTCGTCACGTACTTCACTTTTATGTCATAATCATTTCTGAGAGGTAAAGAAATTGCATGACAACATGCAGAGCTAGTGGCGTCAAAATTAACACACATACTTTATGTGACTCAAAAGCCGAACGAGTTACTTTACGACCTTGTTTTATATGTGCAAGTGCCAGTCAAAACTCGCGGTGTCGGCACTCTGCCGACCATTTCGCTAGTTAACACCGGTCTTGTTGTGTGTGTTTCAAGCTCAAGAGCATCTCCAAGCAAAAAATGGTCAACAGCAACATTCAGACGGTTTCGTACTGCTCAATTGCTACCTTAAAACGGTATGTTTCTTTTTCAGAACTGGAAAAACACAAGCGTGACAGCATTCGAACCTGTAATCTTCAGATCCGAAGTCCGACGTCTTATCCTTTAGGCCACATGGTCACTGACGACCAACATATACATGTATGCGACTCATCTCGAAACGCTCACACCCCTGAGGATTTGTGTTTTCGTTCTACACAGCCGCTGCCCCTTGCTCTTTCCCACCCATTCGTTACATTCAACCTCTTACGAGACCGATCAAATATAGACTGAGAAACAAGACCACACACTTTGTGCATTCGGAATCGAAGGCAGGGCGTCCCTCGCCGCATTTGCTACGATGGCCATTTGCTACTTCTGCAGAAGCGGCGGCGGCGGTGACGACGACGACGACGACGACGACGACGACGACAACGACGGCGAGAGGCTCTGAGATATGTGAGAAATACATCTGTAAAATGTAATTCAGACTGCCTCGTCCCACCTTCTGCTGTACCGCTTTTTCAAATGCTTTATCTGCGCCATTCGCCTTAATCACATCTGAGAGTAATTCTTAAAAAAACGCCTGTTGCTAATTGTTCGTCATCACAGATACTGTTTGCTATACAGCCACGACGCGCAACTGATTTCCAAAATTCATCTTTCTCCTGTGAGGATGGAACTTACGACCCCTGGATTATTAGACCAGTGCTCTACCACTGAGCTAAAGAGGCGCGGCCTAGCGGTACTCTTGGGTACTTCGTCCTTACGGTCGTCTGCATCATCAGACTTCAGCTGACAACACTTCATATTACAGGCTAATATTTGCAGCTATGGCGACCCATTACTGCTTGGCTACACATCTGACACGTAACCGATGTGCTCTCCAAACAACAACACTTGCATTTCAGAACATGTCTTTCACACATGTCTACAAAATCACCTTCACCTTCAAATACAGATTCCTTGCGACTGACAGAGACGTAGGCAAAGTTAACAGTTGCTATTTCCATTAAATATCGTTAATCAGAAAAACGGTAATTTACATCTGCATCGGAACAAAATTCCGTTCCGCTCAGCGTGTGGGTCGAACCAACGACCCTGGGATTGAGAGCCTGACGCTCTACCGAGTGAGCTAGCCGGCTACCGCGGTGAATACCTGCCGGGTAGCACGTGACACAGTACTCGTTTCGGTTGGGTGGTCCCATACAGTTTCTCGCCATGCAGCCTAATGTTTTCCTAACGTCACACTCGTCACGTACTTCACTTTTATGTCATAATCATTTCTGAGAGGTAAAGAAATTGCATGACAACATGCAGAGCTAGTGGCGTCAAAATTAACACACATACTTTATGTGACTCAAAAGCCGAACGAGTTACTTTACAACCTTGTTTTATATGTGCAAGTGCCAGTCAAAACTCGCGATGTCGGCACTCTGCCGACCATTTCGATAGTTAACACCGGTCTTGTTGTGTGTGTTTCAAGCTCAAGAGCATCTCCAAGCAAAAAATGGTCAACAGCAACATTCAGACGGTTTCGTACTGCTCAATTGCTACATTAAAACGATATGTTTCTTTTTCAGAACTGGAAAAACACAAGCGTGACAGCATTCGAACCTGTAATCTTCAGATCCGATGTCCGACGTCTTGTCCATTTGGCCACATGGTCACTGACGACCAACATTTACTTGTATGCGACTCATCTCGAAACGCTCACACCCCTGAGGAGTTGTGTTTTCGTTCTACACAGCCGCTGCCCCTTGCTCTTTCCCACCCATTCGTTACATTCAACCTCTAACGAGACCGATCAAATATAGACTGAGAAACAAGACCACACACTTTGTGCATTCGGAATCGAAGGCAGGGCGTCCCTCGCCGCATTTGCTACGATGGCCATTTGCTACTTCTGCAGAAGCGGCGGCGGCGGCGACGACGACGACGACGACGACGACGACCGCGAGAGGCTCTGAGATATGTGAGAAATACATCTGTAAAATGTAATTCAGACTGCCTCGTCCCACCTTCTGCTGTACCGCTTTGGCAAATGCTTTATCTGCGCCATTCGCCTTAATCACATCTGAGAGTAATTCTTAAAAAAACGCCTGTCGCTAATTGTTCGTCATCACAGATACTGTTTGCTATACAGCCACGACGCGCAACTGATTTCCAAAATTCTTCTTTCTCCTGTGAGGATGGAACTTACGACCCCTGGTTTATTAGACCAGTGCTCTACCACTGGGCTAAAGAGGCGCGGCCTAGCGGTACTCTTGGGTACTTCGTCCTTACGGTCGTCTGCATCATCAGACTTCAGCTGACAACACTTCATATTACAGGCTAATATTAGCAGCTATGGCGACCCATTACTGCTTGGCTACACATCTGACACGTAACCGATGTGCTCTCGAAACAACAACACTTGCATTTCAGAACATGTCTTTCACACATGTCTACAAAATCACCTTCACCTTCAAATACAGATTCCTTGCGACTGACAGAGACGTAGGCAAAGTTAACAGTTGCTATTTCCATTAAATATCGTTAATCAGAAAAACGGTAATTTACATCTGCAGCGGAACAAAATTCCGTTCCGCCCAGCGTGTGGCTCGAACCAACGACCCTGGGATTGAGAGCCTGACGCTCTACCGACTGAGCTAGCCGGCTACCGCGGTGAATACCTGCCGGGTAGCACGTCACACAGTACTCGTTTCGGTTGGGTGGTCCCATACAGTTTCTCTCCATGCAGCCTAATGTTTTCCTAACGTCACACTCGTCACGTACTTCACTTTTATGTCATAATCATTTCTGAGAGGTAAAGAAATTGCATGACAACATGCAGAGCTAGTGGCGTCAAAATTAACACACATACTTTATGTGACTCAAAAGCCGAACGAGTTACTTTACGACCTTGTTTTATATGTGCAAGTGCCAGTCAAAACTCGCGGTGTCGGCACTCTGCCGACCATTTCGCTAGTTAACACCGGTCTTGTTGTGTGTGTTTCAAGCTCAAGAGCATCTCCAAGCAAAAAATGGTCAACAGCAACATTCAGACGGTTTCGTACTGCTCAATTGCTACATTAAAACGGTATGTTTCTTTTTCAGAACTGGAAAAACACAAGCGTGACAGCATTCGAACCTGTAATCTTCAGATCCGAAGTCCGACGTCTTATCCATTAGGCCACATGGTCACTGACGACCAACATATACATGTATGCGACTCATCTCGAAACGCTCACACCCCTGAGGATTTGTGTTTTCGTTCTACACAGCCGCTGCCCCTTGCTCTTTCCCACCCATTCGTTACATTCAACCTCTTACGAGACCGATCAAATATAGACTGAGAAACAAGACCACACACTTTGTGCATTCGGAATCGAAGGCAGGGCGTCCCTCGCCGCATTTGCTACGATGGCCATTTGCTACTTCTGCAGAAGCGGCGGCGGCGGCGACGACGACGACGACGACGACGACCGCGAGAGGCTCTGAGATATGTGAGAAATACATCTGTAAAATGTAATTCAGACTGCCTCGTCCCACCTTCTGCTGTACCGCTTTGGCAAATGCTTTATCTGCGCCATTCGCCTTAATCACATCTGAGAGTAATTCTTAAAAAAACGCCTGTCGCTAATTGTTCGTCATCACAGATACTGTTTGCTATACAGCCACGACGCGCAACTGATTTCCAAAATTCTTCTTTCTCCTGTGAGGATGGAACTTACGACCCCTGGATTATTAGACCAGTGCTCTACCACTGGGCTAAAGAGGCGCGGCCTAGCGGTACTCTTGGGTACTTCGTCCTTACGGTCGTCTGCATCATCAGACTTCAGCTGACAACACTTCATATTACAGGCTAATATTAGCAGCTATGGCGACCCATTACTGCTTGGCTACACATCTGACACGTAACCGATGTGCTCTCGAAACAACAACACTTGCATTTCAGAACATGTCTTTCACACATGTCTACAAAATCACCTTCACCTTCAAATACAGATTCCTTGCGACTGACAGAGACGTAGGCAAAGTTAACAGTTGCTATTTCCATTAAATATCGTTAATCAGAAAAACGGTAATTTACATCTGCAGCGGAACAAAATTCCGTTCCGCCCAGCGTGTGGCTCGAACCAACGACCCTGGGATTGAGAGCCTGACGCTCTACCGACTGAGCTAGCCGGCTACCCCGGTGAATACCTACCGGGTAGCACGTGACACAGTACTCGTTTCGGTTGGGTGGTCCCATACAGTTTCTCTCCATGCAGCCTAATGTTTTCCTAACGTCACACTCGTCACGTACTTCACTTTTATGTCATAATCATTTCTGAGAGGTAAAGAAATTGCATGACAACATGCAGAGCTAGTGGCGTCAAAATTAACACACATACTTTATGTGACTCAAAAGCCGAACGAGTTACTTTACGACCTTGTTTTATATGTGCAAGTGCCAGTCAAAACTCGCGGTGTCGGCACTCTGCCGACCATTTCGCTAGTTAACACCGGTCTTGTTGTGTGTGTTTCAAGCTCAAGAGCATCTCCAAGCAAAAAATGGTCAACAGCAACATTCAGACGGTTTCGTACTGCTCAATTGCTACATTAAAACGGTATGTTTCTTTTTCAGAACTGGAAAAACACAAGCGTGACAGCATTCGAACCTGTAATCTTCAGATCCGAAGTCCGACGTCTTATCCATTAGGCCACATGGTCACTGACGACCAACATATACATGTATGCGACTCATCTCGAAACGCTCACACCCCTGAGGATTTGTGTTTTCGTTCTACACAGCCGCTGCCCCTTGCTCTTTCCCACCCATTCGTTACATTCAACCTCTTACGAGACCGATCAAATATAGACTGAGAAACAAGACCACACACTTTGTGCATTCGGAATCGAAGGCAGGGCGTCCCTCGCCGCATTTGCTACGATGGCCATTTGCTACTTCTGCAGAAGCGGCGGCGGCGGCGACGACGACGACGACGACGACGACGACGACGACGACGACGACGACCGCGAGAGGCTCTGAGATATGTGAGAAATACATCTGTAAAATGTAATTCAGACTGCCTCGTCCCACCTTCTGCTGTACCGCTTTGGCAAATGCTTTATCTGCGCCATTCGCCTTAATCACATCTGAGAGTAATTCTTAAAAAAACGCCTGTTGCTAATTGTTCGTCATCACAGATACTGTTTGCTATACAGCCACGACGCGCAACTGATTTCCAAAATTCTTCTTTCTCCTGTGAGGATGGAACTTACGACCCCTGGATTATTAGACCAGTGCTCTACCACTGCGCTAAAGAGGCGCGGCCTAGCGGTACTCTTGGGTACTTCGTCCTTACGGTCGTCTGCATCATCAGACTTCAGCTGACAACACTTCATATTACAGGCTAATATTAGCAGCTATGGCGACCCATTACTGCTTGGCTACACATCTGACACGTAACCGATGTGCTCTCGAAACAACAACACTTGCATTTCAGAACATGTCTTTCACACATGTCTACAAAATCACCTTCACCTTCAAATACAGATTCCTTGCGACTGACAGAGACGTAGGCAAAGTTAACAGTTGCTATTTCCATTAAATATCGTTAATCAGAAAAACGGTAATTTACATCTGCAGCGGAACAAAATTCCGTTCCGCCCAGCGTGTGGCTCGAACCAACGACCCTGGGATTGAGAGCCTGACGCTCTACCGACTGAGCTAGCCGGCTACCGCGGTGAATACCTGCCGGGTAGCACGTCACACAGTACTCGTTTCGGTTGGGTGGTCCCATACAGTTTCTCTCCATGCAGCCTAATGTTTTCCTAACGTCACACTCGTCACGTACTTCACTTTTATGTCATAATCATTTCTGAGAGGTAAAGAAATTGCATGACAACATGCAGAGCTAGCGGCTTCAAAATTAACACACATACTTTATGTGACTCAAAAGCCGAACGAGTTACTTTACGACTTTGTTTTATATGTGCAAGTGCCAGTCATAACTCGCGGTGTCGGCACTCTGCCGACCATTTCGCTAGTTAACACCGGTCTTGTTGTGTGTGTTTCAAGCTCAAGAGCATCTCCCAGCAAAAAATGGTCAACAGCAACATTCAGACGGTTTCGTACTGCTCAATTGCTACATTAAAACTGTATGTTTCTTTTTCAGAACTGGAAAAACACAAGCGTGGCAGCATTCGAACCTGTAATCTTCAGATCCGAAGTCCGACGTCTTATCCATTAGGCCACATGGTCACTGACGACCAACATTTACAGGTATGCGACTCATCTCGAAACGCTCACACCCCTGAGGATTTGTGTTTTCGTTCTACACAGCCGCTGCCCCTTGCTCTTTCCCCCCCATTCGTTACATTCAACCTCTTACGAGACCGATCAAATATAGACTGAGAAACAAGACCACACACTTTGTGCATTCGGAATCGAAGGCAGGGCGTCCCTCGCCGCATTTGCTACGATGGCCATTTGCTACTTCTGCAGAAGCGGCGGCGGCGGTGACGACGACGACGACGACGACGACGACGAGAGGCTCTGAGATATGTGAGAAATACATCTGTAAAATGTAATTCAGACTGCCTCGTCCCACCTTCTGCTGTACCGCTTTTTCAAATGCTTTATCTGCGCCATTCGCCTTATTCACATCTGAGAGTAATTCTTAAAAAAACGCCTGTTGCTAATTGTTCGTCATCACAGATACTGTTTGCTATACAGCCACGACGCGCAACTGATTTCCAAAATTCATCTTTCTCCTGTGAGGATGGAACTTACGACCCCTGGATTATTAGACCAGTGCTCTACCACTGAGCTAAAGAGGCGCGGCCTAGCGGTACTCTTGGGTACTTCGTCCTTACGGTCGTCTGCATCATCAGACTTCAGCTGACAACACTTCATATTACAGGCTAATATTTGCAGCTATGGCGACCCATTACTGCTTGGCTACACATCTGACACGTAACCGATGTGCTCTCCAAACAACAACACTTGCATTTCAGAACATGTCTTTCACACATGTCTACAAAATCACCTTCACCTTCAAATACAGATTCCTTGCGACTGACAGAGACGTAGGCAAAGTTAACAGTTGCTATTTCCATTAAATATCGTTAATCAGAAAAACGGTAATTTACATCTGCATCGGAACAAAATTCCGTTCCGCTCAGCGTGTGGGTCGAACCAACGACCCTGGGATTGAGAGCCTGACGCTCTACCGAGTGAGCTAGCCGGCTACCGCGGTGAATACCTGCCGGGTAGCACGTCACACAGTACTCGTTTCGGTTGGGTGGTCCCATACAGTTTCTCTCCATGCAGCCTAATGTTTTCCTAACGTCACACTCATCACGTACTTCACTTTTATGTCATAATCATTTCTGAGAGGTAAAGAAATTGCATGACAACATGCAGAGCTAGTGGCGTCAAAATTAACACACATACTTTATGTGACTCAAAAGCCGAACGAGTTACTTTACAACCTTGTTTTATATGTGCAAGTGCCAGTCAAAACTCGCGATGTCGGCACTCTGCCGACCATTTCGATAGTTAACACCGGTCTTGTTGTGTGTGTTTCAAGCTCAAGAGCATCTCCAAGCAAAAAATGGTCAACAGCAACATTCAGAGGGTTTCGTACTGCTCAATTGCTACATTAAAACGATATGTTTCTTTTTCAGAACTGGAAAAACACAAGCGTGACAGCATTCGAACCTGTAATCTTCAGATCCGATGTCCGGCGTCTTGTCCATTTGGCCACATGGTCACTGACGACCAACATTTACTTGTATGCGACTCATCTCGAAACGCTCACACCCCTGAGGAGTTGTGTTTTCGTTCTACACAGCCGCTGCCCCTTGCTCTTTCCCACCCATTCGTTACATTCAACCTCTAACGAGACCGATCAAATATAGACTGAGAAACAAGACCACACACTTTGTGCATTCGGAATCGAAGGCAGGGCGTCCCTCGCCGCATTTGCTACGATGGCCATTTGCTACTTCTGCAGAAGCGGCGGCGGCGGCGACGACGACGACGACGACGACGACGACGACGACGACGACGACGGCGAGAGGCTCTGAGATATGTGAGAAATACATCTGTAAAATGTAATTCAGACTGCCTCGTCCCACATTCTGCTGTACCGCTTTTTCAAATGCTTTATCTGCGCCATTCGCCTTAATCACATCTGAGAGTAATTCTTAAAAAAACGCCTGTTGCTAATTGTTCGTCATCACAGATACTGTTTGCTATACAGCCACGACGCGCAACTGATTTCCAAAATTCATCTTTCTCCTGTGAGGATGGAACTTACAACCCCTGGATCATTAGACCAGTGCTCTACCACTGAGCTAAAGAGGCGCGGCCTAGCGGTACTCTTGGGTACTTCGTCCTTACGGTCGTCTGCATCATCAGACTTCAGCTGACAACACTTCATATTACAGGCTAATATTTGCAGCAATGGCGACCCATTACTGCTTGGCTACACATCTGACACGTAACCGATGTGCTCTCGAAACAACAACACTTGCATTTCAGAACATGTCTTTCACACATGTCTACAAAATCACCTTCACCTTCAAATACAGATTCCTTGCGACTGACAGAGACGTAGGCATAGTTAACAGTTGCTATTTCCATTAAATATCGTTAATCAGAAAAACGGTAATTTACATCTGCAGCGGAACAAAATTCCGTTCCGCCCAGCGTGTGGCTCGAACCAACGACCCTGGGATTGAGAGCCTGACGCTCTACCGACTGAGCTAGCCGGCTACCGCGGTGAATACCTGCCGGGTAGCACGTCACACAGTACTCGTTTCGGTTGGGTGGTCCCATACAGCTTCTCTCCATGCAGCCTAATGTTTTCCTAACGTCACACTCGTCACGTACTTCACTTTTATGTCATAATCATTTCTGAGAGGTAAAGAAATTGGATGACAACATGCAGAGCTAGCGGCTTCAAAATTAACACACATACTTTATGTGACTCAAAAGAAGAACGAGTTACTTTACGACCTTGTTTTATATGTGCAAGTGCCAGTCAAAACTCGCGGTGTCGGCACTCTGCCGACCATTTCGCTAGTTAACACCGGTCTTGTTGTGTGTGTTTCAAGCTCAAGAGCATCTCCAAGCAAAAAATGGTCAACAGCAACATTCAGACGGTTTCGTACTGCTCAATTGCTACATTAAAACGATATGTTTCTTTTTCAGAACTGGAAAAACACAAGCGTGACAGCATTCGAACCTGTAATCTTCAGATCCGATGTCCGACGTCTTGTCCATTTGGCCACATGGTCACTGACGACCAACATTTACTTGTATGCGACTCATCTCGAAACGCTCACACCCCTGAGGAGTTGTGTTTTCGTTCTACACAGCCGCTGCCCCTTGCTCTTTCCCACCCATTCGTTACATTCAACCTCTAACGAGACCGATCAAATATAGACTGAGAAACAAGACCACACACTTTGTGCATTCGGAATCGAAGGCAGGGCGTCCCTCGCCGCATTTGCTACGATGGCCATTTGCTACTTCTGCAGAAGCGGCGGCGGCGGCGACGACGACGACGACGACGACCGCGAGAGGCTCTGAGATATGTGAGAAATACATCTGTAAAATGTAATTCAGACTGCCTCGTCCCACCTTCTGCTGTACCGCTTTGGCAAATGCTTTATCTGCGCCATTCGCCTTAATCACATCTGAGAGTAATTCTTAAAAAAACGCCTGTCGCTAATTGTTCGTCATCACAGATACTGTTTGCTATACAGCCACGACGCGCAACTGATTTCCAAAATTCTTCTTTCTCCTGTGAGGATGGAACTTACGACCCCTGGATTATTAGACCAGTGCTCTACCACTGCGCTAAAGAGGCGCGGCCTAGCGGTACTCTTGGGTACTTCGTCCTTACGGTCGTCTGCATCATCAGACTTCAGCTGACAACACTTCATATTACAGGCTAATATTAGCAGCTATGGCGACCCATTACTGCTTGGCTACACATCTGACACGTAACCGATGTGCTCTCGAAACAACAACACTTGCATTTCAGAACATGTCTTTCACACATGTCTACAAAATCACCTTCACCTTCAAATACAGATTCCTTGCGACTGACAGAGACGTAGGCAAAGTTAACAGTTGCTATTTCCATTAAATATCGTTAATCAGAAAAACGGTAATTTACATCTGCAGCGGAACAAAATTCCGTTCCGCCCAGCGTGTGGCTCGAACCAACGACCCTGGGATTGAGAGCCTGACGCTCTACCGACTGAGCTAGCCGGCTACCCCGTTGAATACCTACCGGGTAGCACGTGACACAGTACTCGTTTCGGTTGGGTGGTCCCATACAGTTTCTCTCCATGCAGCCTAATGTTTTCCTAACGTCACACTCGTCACGTACTTCACTTTTATGTCATAATCATTTCTGAGAGGTAAAGAAATTGGATGACAACATGCAGAGCTAGCGGCTTCAAAATTAACACACATACTTTATGTGACTCAAAAGAAGAACGAGTTACTTTACGACCTTGTTTTATATGTGCAAGTGCCAGTCAAAACTCGCGGTGTCGGCACTCTGCCGACCATTTCGCTAGTTAACACCGGTCTTGTTGTGTGTGTTTCAAGCTCAAGAGCATCTCCAAGCAAAAAATGGTCAACAGCAACATTCAGACGGTTTCGTACTGCTCAATTGCTACATTAAAACGATATGTTTCTTTTTCAGAACTGGAAAAACACAAGCGTGACAGCATTCGAACCTGTAATCTTCAGATCCGATGTCCGACGTCTTGTCCATTTGGCCACATGGTCACTGACGACCAACATTTACTTGTATGCGACTCATCTCGAAACGCTCACACCCCTGAGGAGTTGTGTTTTCGTTCTACACAGCCGCTGCCCCTTGCTCTTTCCCACCCATTCGTTACATTCAACCTCTAACGAGACCGATCAAATATAGACTGAGAAACAAGACCACACACTTTGTGCATTCGGAATCGAAGGCAGGGCGTCCCTCGCCGCATTTGCTACGATGGCCATTTGCTACTTCTGCAGAAGCGGCGGCGGCGGCGACGACGACGACGACGACGACGACCGCGAGAGGCTCTGAGATATGTGAGAAATACATCTGTAAAATGTAATTCAGACTGCCTCGTCCCACCTTCTGCTGTACCGCTTTGGCAAATGCTTTATCTGCGCCATTCGCCTTAATCACATCTGAGAGTAATTCTTAAAAAAACGCCTGTCGCTAATTGTTCGTCATCACAGATACTGTTTGCTATACAGCCACGACGCGCAACTGATTTCCAAAATTCTTCTTTCTCCTGTGAGGATGGAACTTACGACCCCTGGATTATTAGACCAGTGCTCTACCACTGCGCTAAAGAGGCGCGGCCTAGCGGTACTCTTGGGTACTTCGTCCTTACGGTCGTCTGCATCATCAGACTTCAGCTGACAACACTTCATATTACAGGCTAATATTAGCAGCTATGGCGACCCATTACTGCTTGGCTACACATCTGACACGTAACCGATGTGCTCTCGAAACAACAACACTTGCATTTCAGAACATGTCTTTCACACATGTCTACAAAATCACCTTCACCTTCAAATACAGATTCCTTGCGACTGACAGAGACGTAGGCAAAGTTAACAGTTGCTATTTCCATTAAATATCGTTAATCAGAAAAACGGTAATTTACATCTGCAGCGGAACAAAATTCCGTTCCGCCCAGCGTGTGGCTCGAACCAACGACACTGGGATTGAGAGCCTGACGCTCTACCGACTGAGCTAGCCGGCTACCCCGGTGAATACCTACCGGGTAGCACGTGACACAGTACTCGTTTCGGTTGGGTGGTCCCATACAGTTTCTCTCCATGCAGCCTAATGTTTTCCTAACGTCACACTCGTCACGTACTTCACTTTTATGTCATAATCATTTCTGAGAGGTAAAGAAATTGCATGACAACATGCAGAGCTAGTGGCGTCAAAATTAACACACATACTTTATGTGACTCAAAAGCCGAACGAGTTACTTTACGACCTTGTTTTATATGTGCAAGTGCCAGTCAAAACTCGCGGTGTCGGCACTCTGCCGACCATTTCGCTAGTTAACACCGGTCTTGTTGTGTGTGTTTCAAGCTCAAGAGCATCTCCAAGCAAAAAATGGTCAACAGCAACATTCAGACGGTTTCGTACTGCTCAATTGCTACATTAAAACGGTATGTTTCTTTTTCAGAACTGGAAAAACACAAGCGTGACAGCATTCGAACCTGTAATCTTCAGATCCGAAGTCCGACGTCTTATCCATTAGGCCACATGGTCACTGACGACCAACATATACATGTATGCGACTCATCTCGAAACGCTCACACCCCTGAGGATTTGTGTTTTCGTTCTACACAGCCGCTGCCCCTTGCTCTTTCCCACCCATTCGTTACATTCAACCTCTTACGAGACCGATCAAATATAGACTGAGAAACAAGACCACACACTTTGTGCATTCGGAATCGAAGGCAGGGCGTCCCTCGCCGCATTTGCTACGATGGCCATTTGCTACTTCTGCAGAAGCGGCGGCGGCGGCGACGACGACGACGACGACGACGACGACGACGACCGCGAGAGGCTCTGAGATATGTGAGAAATACATCTGTAAAATGTAATTCAGACTGCCTCGTCCCACCTTCTGCTGTACCGCTTTGGCAAATGCTTTATCTGCGCCATTCGCCTTAATCACATCTGAGAGTAATTCTTAAAAAAACGCCTGTTGCTAATTGTTCGTCATCACAGATACTGTTTGCTATACAGCCACGACGCGCAACTGATTTCCAAAATTCTTCTTTCTCCTGTGAGGATGGAACTTACGACCCCTGGATTATTAGACCAGTGCTCTACCACTGCGCTAAAGAGGCGCGGCCTAGCGGTACTCTTGGGTACTTCGTCCTTACGGTCGTCTGCATCATCAGACTTCAGCTGACAACACTTCATATTACAGGCTAATATTAGCAGCTATGGCGACCCATTACTGCTTGGCTACACATCTGACACGTAACCGATGTGCTCTCGAAACAACAACACTTGCATTTCAGAACATGTCTTTCACACATGTCTACAAAATCACCTTCACCTTCAAATACAGATTCCTTGCGACTGACAGAGACGTAGGCAAAGTTAACAGTTGCTATTTCCATTAAATATCGTTAATCAGAAAAACGGTAATTTACATCTGCAGCGGAACAAAATTCCGTTCCGCCCAGCGTGTGGCTCGAACCAACGACCCTGGGATTGAGAGCCTGACGCTCTACCGACTGAGCTAGCCGGCTACCGCGGTGAATACCTGCCGGGTAGCACGTCACACAGTACTCGTTTCGGTTGGGTGGTCCCATACAGTTTCTCTCCATGCAGCCTAATGTTTTCCTAACGTCACACTCGTCACGTACTTCACTTTTATGTCATAATCATTTCTGAGAGGTAAAGAAATTGCATGACAACATGCAGAGCTAGCGGCTTCAAAATTAACACACATACTTTATGTGACTCAAAAGCCGAACGAGTTACTTTACGACTTTGTTTTATATGTGCAAGTGCCAGTCATAACTCGCGGTGTCGGCACTCTGCCGACCATTTCGCTAGTTAACACCGGTCTTGTTGTGTGTGTTTCAAGCTCAAGAGCATCTCCAAGCAAAAAATGGTCAACAGCAACATTCAGACGGTTTCGTACTGCTCAATTGCTACATTAAAACTGTATGTTTCTTTTTCAGAACTGGAAAAACACAAGCGTGGCAGCATTCGAACCTGTAATCTTCAGATCCGAAGTCCGACGTCTTATCCATTAGGCCACATGGTCACTGACGACCAACATTTACAGGTATGCGACTCATCTCGAAACGCTCACACCCCTGAGGATTTGTGTTTTCGTTCTACACAGCCGCTGCCCCTTGCTCTTTCCCCCCCATTCGTTACATTCAACCTCTTACGAGACCGATCAAATATAGACTGAGAAACAAGACCACACACTTTGTGCATTCGGAATCGAAGGCAGGGCGTCCCTCGCCGCATTTGCTACGATGGCCATTTGCTACTTCTGCAGAAGCGGCGGCGGCGGTGACGACGACGACGACGACGACGACGACGACGACGGCGAGAGGCTCTGAGATATGTGAGAAATACATCTGTAAAATGTAATTCAGACTGCCTCGTCCCACCTTCTGCTGTACCGCTTTTTCAAATGCTTTATCTGCGCCATTCGCCTTATTCACATCTGAGAGTAATTCTTAAAAAAACGCCTGTTGCTAATTGTTCGTCATCACAGATACTGTTTGCTATACAGCCACGACGCGCAACTGATTTCCAAAATTCATCTTTCTCCTGTGAGGATGGAACTTACGACCCCTGGATTATTAGACCAGTGCTCTACCACTGAGCTAAAGAGGCGCGGCCTAGCGGTACTCTTGGGTACTTCGTCCTTACGGTCGTCTGCATCATCAGACTTCAGCTGACAACACTTCATATTACAGGCTAATATTTGCAGCTATGGCGACCCATTACTGCTTGGCTACACATCTGACACGTAACCGATGTGCTCTCCAAACAACAACACTTGCATTTCAGAACATGTCTTTCACACATGTCTACAAAATCACCTTCACCTTCAAATACAGATTCCTTGCGACTGACAGAGACGTAGGCAAAGTTAACAGTTGCTATTTCCATTAAATATCGTTAATCAGAAAAACGGTAATTTACATCTGCATCGGAACAAAATTCCGTTCCGCTCAGCGTGTGGGTCGAACCAACGACCCTGGGATTGAGAGCCTGACGCTCTACCGAGTGAGCTAGCCGGCTACCGCGGTGAATACCTGCCGGGTAGCACGTCACACAGTACTCGTTTCGGTTGGGTGGTCCCATACAGTTTCTCTCCATGCAGCCTAATGTTTTCCTAACGTCACACTCATCACGTACTTCACTTTTATGTCATAATCATTTCTGAGAGGTAAAGAAATTGCATGACAACATGCAGAGCTAGTGGCGTCAAAATTAACACACATACTTTATGTGACTCAAAAGCCGAACGAGTTACTTTACAACCTTGTTTTATATGTGCAAGTGCCAGTCAAAACTCGCGATGTCGGCACTCTGCCGACCATTTCGATAGTTAACACCGGTCTTGTTGTGTGTGTTTCAAGCTCAAGAGCATCTCCAAGCAAAAAATGGTCAACAGCAACATTCAGACGGTTTCGTACTGCTCAATTGCTACATTAAAACGATATGTTTCTTTTTCAGAACTGGAAAAACACAAGCGTGACAGCATTCGAACCTGTAATCTTCAGATCCGATGTCCGACGTCTTGTCCATTTGGCCACATGGTCACTGACGACCAACATTTACTTGTATGCGACTCATCTCGAAACGCTCACACCCCTGAGGAGTTGTGTTTTCGTTCTACACAGCCGCTGCCCCTTGCTCTTTCCCACCCATTCGTTACATTCAACCTCTAACGAGACCGATCAAATATAGACTGAGAAACAAGACCACACACTTTGTGCATTCGGAATCGAAGGCAGGGCGTCCCTCGCCGCATTTGCTACGATGGCCATTTGCTACTTCTGCAGAAGCGGCGGCGGCGGCGACGACGACGACGACGACGACGACGACGACGGCGAGAGGCTCTGAGATATGTGAGAAATACATCTGTAAAATGTAATTCAGACTGCCTCGTCCCACATTCTGCTGTACCGCTTTTTCAAATGCTTTATCTGCGCCATTCGCCTTAATCACATCTGAGAGTAATTCTTAAAAAAACGCCTGTTGCTAATTGTTCGTCATCACAGATACTGTTTGCTATACAGCCACGACGCGCAACTGATTTCCAAAATTCTTCTTTCTCCTGTGAGGATGGAACTTACAACCCCTGGATCATTAGACCAGTGCTCTACCACTGAGCTAAAGAGGCGCGGCCTAGCGGTACTCTTGGGTACTTCGTCCTTACGGTCGTCTGCATCATCAGACTTCAGCTGACAACACTTCATATTACAGGCTAATATTTGCAGCAATGGCGACCCATTACTGCTTGGCTACACATCTGACACGTAACCGATGTGCTCTCGAAACAACAACACTTGCATTTCAGAACATGTCTTTCACACATGTCTACAAAATCACCTTCACCTTCAAATACAGATTCCTTGCGACTGACAGAGACGTAGGCATAGTTAACAGTTGCTATTTCCATTAAATATCGTTAATCAGAAAAACGGTAATTTACATCTGCAGCGGAACAAAATTCCGTTCCGCCCAGCGTGTGGCTCGAACCAACGACCCTGGGATTGAGAGCCTGACGCTCTACCGACTGAGCTAGCCGGCTACCGCGGTGAATACCTGCCGGGTAGCACGTCACACAGTACTCGTTTCGGTTGGGTGGTCCCATACAGCTTCTCTCCATGCAGCCTAATGTTTTCCTAACGTCACACTCGTCACGTACTTCACTTTTATGTCATAATCATTTCTGAGAGGTAAAGAAATTGGATGACAACATGCAGAGCTAGCGGCTTCAAAATTAACACACATACTTTATGTGACTCAAAAGCCGAACGAGTTACTTTACGACCTTGTTTTATATGTGCAAGTGCCAGTCAAAACTCGCGGTGTCGGCACTCTGCCGACCATTTCGCTAGTTAACACCGGTCTTGTTGAGTGTGTTTCAAGCTCAAGAGCATCTCCAAGCAAAAAATGGTCAACAGCAACATTCAGACGGTTACGTACTGCTCAATTGCTACATTAAAACGATATGTTTCTTTTTCAGAACTGGAAAAACACAAGCGTGACAGCATTCGAACCTGTAATCTTCAGATCCGATGTCCGACGTCTTGTCCATTTGGCCACATGGTCACTGACGACCAACATTTACTTGTATGCGACTCATCTCGAAACGCTCACACCCCTGAGGAGTTGTGTTTTCGTTCTACACAGCCGATGCCCCTTGCTCTTTCCCACCCATTCGTTACATTCAACCTCTAACGAGACCGATCAAATATAGACTGAGAAACAAGACCACACACTTTGTGCATTCGGAATCGAAGGCAGGGCGTCCCTCGCCGCATTTGCTACGATGGCCATTTGCTACTTCTGCAGAAGCGGCGGCGGCGACGACGACGACGACGACGACCGCGAGAGGCTCTGAGATATGTGAGAAATACATCTGTAAAATGTAATTCAGACTGCCTCGTCCCACCTTCTGCTGTACCGCTTTGGCAAATGCTTTATCTGCGCCATTCGCCTTAATCACATCTGAGAGTAATTCTTAAAAAAACGCCTGTTGCTAATTGTTCGTCATCACAGATACTGTTTGCTATACAGCCACGACGCGCAACTGATTTCCAAAATTCTTCTTTCTCCTGTGAGGATGGAACTTACGACCCCTGGATTATTAGACCAGTGCTCTACCACTGCGCTAAATAGGCGCGGCCTAGCGGTACTCTTGGGTACTTCGTCCTTACGGTCGTCTGCATCATCAGACTTCAGCTGACAACACTTCATATTACAGGCTAATATTAGCAGCTATGGCGACCCATTACTGCTTGGCTACACATCTGACACGTAACCGATGTGCTCTCGAAACAACAACACTTGCATTTCAGAACATGTCTTTCACACATGTCTACAAAATCACCTTCACCTTCAAATACAGATTCCTTGCGACTGACAGAGCCGTAGGCAAAGTTAACAGTTGCTATTTCCATTAAATATCGTTAATCAGAAAAACGGTAATTTACATCTGCAGCGGAACAAAATTCCGTTCCGCCCAGCGTGTGGCTCGAACCAACGACCCTGGGATTGAGAGCCTGACGCTCTACCGACTGAGCTAGCCGGCTACCGCGGTGAATACCTGCCGGGTAGCACGTCACACAGTACTCGTTTCGGTTGGGTGGTCCCATACAGTTTCTCTCCATGCAGCCTAATGTTTTCCTAACGTCACACTCGTCACGTAATTCACTTTTATGTCATAATCATTTCTGAGAGGTAAAGAAATTGCATGACAACATGCAGAGATAGTGGTGTCAAAATTAACACACATACTTTATGTGACTCAAAAGCCGAACGAGTTACTTTACGACCTTGTCTTATATGTGCAAGTGCCAGTCAAAACTCGCGGTGTCGGCACTCTGCAGACCATTTCACTAGTTAACACCGGTCTTGTTGTGTGTGTTTCAAGCTCAAGAGCATCTCCAAGCAAAAAATGGTCAACAGCAACATTCAGACGGTTTCGTACTGCTCAATTGCTACATTAAAACGTTATGTTTCTTTTTCAGAACTGGAAAAACACAAGCGTGACAGCATTCGAACCTGTAATATTCAGTTCCGATGTCCGACGTCTTATCCATTAGGCCACATGGTCACTGACGACCAACATATACATGTATGCGAGTCATCTCGAAACGCTCACACCCCTGAGGATTTGTGTTTTCGTTCTACACAGCCGCTGCCCCTTGCTCTTTCCCACCCATTCGTTACATTCAACCTCTTACGAGACCGATCAAATATAGACTGAGAAACAAGACCACACACTTTGTGCATTCGGAATCGAAGGCAGGGCGTCTCTCGCCGCATTTGCTACGATGGCCATTTGCTACTTCTGCAGAAGCGGCGGCGGCGGCGACGGCGACGACGACGACGACGACGACGGCGAGAGGCTCTGAGATATGTGAGAAATACATCTGTAAAATGTAATTCAGACTGCCTCGTCCCACATTCTGCTGTACCGCTTCTTCAAATGCTTTATCTGCGCCATTCGCCTTAATCACATCTGAGAGTAATTCTTAAAAAAACGCCTGTTGCTAATTGTTCGTCATCACAGATACTGTTTGCTATACAGCCACGACGCGCAACTGATTTCCAAAATTCATCTTTCTCCTGTGAGGATGGAACTTACAACCCCTGGATCATTAGACCAGTGCTCTACCACTGAGCTAAAGAGGCGCGGCCTAGCGGTACTCTTGGGTACTTCGTCCTTACGGTCGTCTGCATCATCAGACTTCAGCTGACAACACTTCATATTACAGGCTAATATTTGCAGCAATGGCGACCCATTACTGCTTGGCTACACATCTGACACGTAACCGATGTGCTCTCGAAACAACAACACTTGCATTTCAGAACATGTCTTTCACACATGTCTACAAAATCACCTTCACCTTCAAATACAGATTCCTTGCGACTGACAGAGACGTAGGCATAGTTAACAGTTGCTATTTCCATTAAATATCGTTAATCAGAAAAACGGTAATTTACATCTGCAGCGGAACAAAATTCCGTTCCGCCCAGCGTGTGGCTCGAACCAACGACCCTGGGATTGAGAGCCTGACGCTCTACCGACTGAGCTAGCCGGCTACCGCGGTGAATACCTGCCGGGTAGCACGTCACACAGTACTCGTTTCGGTTGGGTGGTCCCATACAGCTTCTCTCCATGCAGCCTAATGTTTTCCTAACGTCACACTCGTCACGTACTTCACTTTTATGTCATAATCATTTCTGAGAGGTAAAGAAATTGGATGACAACATGCAGAGCTAGCGGCTTCAAAATTAACACACATACTTTATGTGACTCAAAAGCCGAACGAGTTACTTTACGACCTTGTTTTATATGTGCAAGTGCCAGTCAAAACTCGCGGTGTCGGCACTCTGCCGACCATTTCGCTAGTTAACACCGGTCTTGTGTTGTGTGTTTCAAGCTCAAGAGCATCTCCAAGCAAAAAATGGTCAACAGCAACATTCAGACGGTTTCGTACTGCTCAATTGCTACATTATAACGGTATGTTTCTTTTTCAGAACTGGAAAAACACAAGCGTGACAGCATTCGAACCTGTAATCTTCTGATCCGAAGTCCGACGTCTTATCCATTAGGCAACATGGTCACTGACGACCAACATTTACATGTATGCGACTCATCTCGAAACGCTCACACCCCTGAGGAGTTGTGTTTTCGTTCTACACAGCCGCTGCCCCTTGCTCTTTCCCACCCATTCGTTACATTCTACCTCTTACGAGACCGATCACATATAGACTGAGAAACAAGACCACACACTTTGTGCATTCGGAATCGAAGGCAGGGCGTCCCTCGCCGCATTTGCTACGATGGCCATTTGCTACTTCTGCAGAAGCGGCGGCGACGACGACGACGACGACGACGACGACGACGACGACGACGACGACGACCGCGAGAGGCTCTGAGATATGTGAGAAATACATCTGTAAATTGTAATTAAGACTGCCTCGTCCCACCTTCTGCTGTACCGCTTTTTCAAATGCTTTATCTGCGCCATTCGCCTTAATCACATCTGAGAGAAATTCTTAAAAAAACGCCTGTTGCTAATTGTTCGTCATCACAGATACTGTTTGCTATACAGCCACGACGCGCAACTGATTTCCAAAATTCTTCTTTCTCTTGTGAAGATGGAACTTACGACCCCTGGATTATTAGACCAGTGCTCTACCACTGAGCTAAAGAGGCGCGGCCTAGCGGTACTCTTGGGTACTTCGTCCTTACGGTCGTCTGCATCATCAGACTTCAGCTGACAACACTTCATATTACAGGCTAATATTAGCAGCTATGGCGACCCATTACTGCTTGGCTACACATCTGACACGTAACCGATGTGCTCTCGAAACAACAACACTTGCATTTCAGAACATGTCTTTCACACATGTCTACAAAATCACCTTCACCTTCAAATACAGATTCCTTGCGACTGACAGAGCCGTAGGCAAAGTTAACAGTTGCTATTTCCATTAAATATCGTTAATCAGAAAAACGGTAATTTACATCTGCAGCGGAACAAAATTCCGTTCCGCCCAGCGTGTGGCTCGAACCAACGACCCTGGGATTGAGAGCCTGACGCTCTACCGACTGAGCTAGCCGGCTACCGCGGTGAATACCTGCCGGGTAGCACGTCACACAGTACTCGTTTCGGTTGGGTGGTCCCATACAGTTTCTCTCCATGCAGCCTAATGTTTTCCTAACGTCACACTCGTCACGTACTTCACTTTTATGTCATAATCATTTCTGAGAGGTAAAGAAATTGCATGACAACATGCAGAGATAGTGGCGTCAAAATTAACACACATACTTTATGTGACTCAAAAGCCGAACGAGTTACTTTCCGACGTTGTTTTAGATGTGCAAGTGCCAGTCAAAACTCGCGGTGTCGGCACTCTGCCGACCATTTCGCTAGTTAACACCGGTCTTGTTGGGTGTGTTTCAAGCTCAAGAGCATCTCCAAGCAAAAAATGGTCAACAGCAACATTCAGACGGTTTCGTACTGCTCAATTGCTACATTAAAACGTTATGTTTCTTTTTCAGAACTGGAAAAACACAAGCGTGACAGCATTCGAACCTGTAATATTCAGTTCCGATGTCCGACGTCTTATCCATTAGGCCACATGGTCACTGACGACCAACATATACATGTATGCGAGTCATCTCGAAACGCTCACACCCCTGAGGATTTGTGTTTTCGTTCTACACAGCCGCTGCCCCTTGCTCTTTCCCACCCATTCGTTACATTCAACCTCTTACGAGACCGATCAAATATAGACTGAGAAACAAGACCACACACTTTGTGCATTCGGAATCGAAGGCAGGGCGTCTCTCGCCGCATTTGCTACGATGGCCATTTGCTACTTCTGCAGAAGCGGCGGCGGCGGCGACGGCGACGACGACGACGACGACGACGGCGAGAGGCTCTGAGATATGTGAGAAATACATCTGTAAAATGTAATTCAGACTGCCTCGTCCCACCTTCTGCTGTACCGCTTTTTCAAATGCTTTATCTGCGCCATTCGCCTTAATCACATCTGAGAGTAATTCTTAAAAAAACGCCTGTTGCTAATTGTTCGTCATCACAGATACTGTTTGCTATACAGCCACGATGCGCAACTGATTTCCAAAATTCATCTTTCTCCTGTGAGGATGGAACTTACAACCCCTGGATTATTAGACCAGTGCTCTACCACTGATCTAAAGAGGCGCGGCCTAGCGGTACTCTTGGGTACTTCGTCCTTACGGTCGTCTGCATCATCAGACTTCAGCTGACAACACTTCATATTACAGGCTAATATTTGCAGCAATGGCGACCCATTACTGCTTGGCTACACATCTGACACGTAACCGATGTGCTCTCGAAACAACAACACTTGCATTTCAGAACATGTCTTTCACACATGTCTACAAAATCACCTTCACCTTCAAATACAGATTCCTTGCGACTGACAGAGACGTAGGCATAGTTAACAGTTGCTATTTCCATTAAATATCGTTAATCAGAAAAACGGTAATTTACATCTGCAGCGGAACAAAATTCCGTTCCGCCCAGCGTGTGGCTCGAACCAACGACCCTGGGATTGAGAGCCTGACGCTCTACCGACTGAGCTAGCCGGCTACCGCGGTGAATACCTGCCGGGTAGCACGTCACACAGTACTCGTTTCGGTTGGGTGGTCCCATACAGCTTCTCTCCATGCAGCCTAATGTTTTCCTAACGTCACACTCGTCACGTACTTCACTTTTATGTCATAATCATTTCTGAGAGGTAAAGAAATTGGATGACAACATGCAGAGCTAGCGGCTTCAAAATTAACACACATACTTTATGTGACTCAAAAGCCGAACGAGTTACTTTACGACCTTGTTTTATATGTGCAAGTGCCAGTCAAAACTCGCGGTGTCGGCACTCTGCCGACCATTTCGCTAGTTAACACCGGTCTTGTGTTGTGTGTTTCAAGCTCAAGAGCATCTCCAAGCAAAAAATGGTCAACAGCAACATTCAGACGGTTTCGTACTGCTCAATTGCTACATTAAAACGGTATGTTTCTTTTTCAGAACTGGAAAAACACAAGCGTGACAGCATTCGAACCTGTAATCTTCTGATCCGAAGTCCGACGTCTTATCCATTAGGCCACATGGTCACTGACGACCAACATTTACATGTATGCGACTCATCTCGAAACGCTCACACCCCTGAGGAGTTGTGTTTTCGTTCTACACAGCCGCTGCCCCTTGCTCTTTCCCACCCATTCGTTACATTCTACCTCTTACGAGACCGATCACATATAGACTGAGAAACAAGACCACACACTTTGTGCATTCGGAATCGAAGGCAGGGCGTCCCTCGCCGCATTTGCTACGATGGCCATTTGCTACTTCTGCAGAAGCGGCGGCGACGACGACGACGACGACGACGACCGCGAGAGGCTCTGAGATATGTGAGAAATACATCTGTAAATTGTAATTCAGACTGCCTCGTCCCACCTTCTGCTGTACCGCTTTTTCAAATGCTTTATCTGCGCCATTCGCCTTAATCACATCTGAGAGAAATTCTTAAAAAAACGCCTGTTGCTAATTGTTCGTCATCACAGATACTGTTTGCTATACAGCCACGACGCGCAACTGATTTCCAAAATTCTTCTTTCTCTTGTGAAGATGGAACTTACGACCCCTGGATTATTAGACCAGTGCTCTACCACTGAGCTAAAGAGGCGCGGCCTAGCGGTACTCTTGGGTACTTCGTCCTTACGGTCGTCTGCATCGTCAGACTTCAGCTGACAACACTTCATATTACAGGCTAATATTAGCAGCTATGGCGACCCATTACTGCTTGGCTACACATCTGACACGTAACCGATGTGCTCTCGAAACAACAACACTTGCATTTCAGAACATGTCTTTCACACATGTCTACAAAATCACCTTCACCTTCAAATACAGATTCCTTGCGACTGACAGAGCCGTAGGCAAAGTTAACAGTTGCTATTTCCATTAAATATCGTTAATCAGAAAAACGGTAATTTACATCTGCAGCGGAACAAAATTCCGTTCCGCCCAGCGTGTGGCTCGAACCAACGACCCTGGGATTGAGAGCCTGACGCTCTACCGACTGAGCTAGCCGGCTACCGCGGTGAATACCTGCCGGGTAGCACGTCACACAGTACTCGTTTCGGTTGGGTGGTCCCATACAGTTTCTCTCCATGCAGCCTAATGTTTTCCTAACGTCACACTCGTCACGTACTTCACTTTTATGTCATAATCATTTCTGAGAGGTAAAGAAATTGCATGACAACATGCAGAGATAGTGGCGTCAAAATTAACACACATACTTTATGTGACTCAAAAGCCGAACGAGTTACTTTCCGACGTTGTTTTAGATGTGCAAGTGCCAGTCAAAACTCGCGGTGTCGGCACTCTGCCGACCATTTCGCTAGTTAACACCGGTCTTGTTGGGTGTGTTTCAAGCTCAAGAGCATCTCCAAGCAAAAAATGGTCAACAGCAACATTCAGACGGTTTCGTACTGCTCAATTGCTACATTAAAACGTTATGTTTCTTTTTCAGAACTGGAAAAACACAAGCGTGACAGCATTCGAACCTGTAATATTCAGTTCCGATGTCCGACGTCTTATCCATTAGGCCACATGGTCACTGACGACCAACATATACATGTATGCGAGTCATCTCGAAACGCTCACACCCCTGAGGATTTGTGTTTTCGTTCTACACAGCCGCTGCCCCTTGCTCTTTCCCACCCATTCGTTACATTCAACCTCTTACGAGACCGATCAAATATAGACTGAGAAACAAGACCACACACTTTGTGCATTCGGAATCGAAGGCAGGGCGTCTCTCGCCGCATTTGCTACGATGGCCATTTGCTACTTCTGCAGAAGCGGCGGCGGCGGCGACGGCGACGACGACGACGACGACGACGGCGAGAGGCTCTGAGATATGTGAGAAATACATCTGTAAAATGTAATTCAGACTGCCTCGTCCCACCTTCTGCTGTACCGCTTTTTCAAATGCTTTATCTGCGCCATTCGCCTTAATCACATCTGAGAGTAATTCTTAAAAAAACGCCTGTTGCTAATTGTTCGTCATCACAGATACTGTTTGCTATACAGCCACGATGCGCAACTGATTTCCAAAATTCATCTTTCTCCTGTGAGGATGGAACTTACAACCCCTGGATTATTAGACCAGTGCTCTACCACTGATCTAAAGAGGCGCGGCCTAGCGGTACTCTTGGGTACTTCGTCCTTACGGTCGTCTGCATCATCAGACTTCAGCTGACAACACTTCATATTACAGGCTAATATTTGCAGCAATGGCGACCCATTACTGCTTGGCTACACATCTGACACGTAACCGATGTGCTCTCGAAACAACAACACTTGCATTTCAGAACATGTCTTTCACACATGTCTACAAAATCACCTTCACCTTCAAATACAGATTCCTTGCGACTGACAGAGACGTAGGCATAGTTAACAGTTGCTATTTCCATTAAATATCGTTAATCAGAAAAACGGTAATTTACATCTGCAGCGGAACAAAATTCCGTTCCGCCCAGCGTGTGGCTCGAACCAACGACCCTGGGATTGAGAGCCTGACGCTCTACCGACTGAGCTAGCCGGCTACCGCGGAGAATACCTGCCGGGTAGCACGTCACACAGTACTCGTTTCGGTTGGGTGGTCCCATACAGCTTCTCTCCATGCAGCCTAATGTTTTCCTAACGTCACACTCGTCACGTACTTCACTTTTATGTCATAATCATTTCTGAGAGGTAAAGAAATTGGATGACATTATGCAGAGCTAGCGGCTTCAAAATTAACACACATACTTTATGTGACTCAAAAGCCGAACGAGTTACTTTACGACCTTGTTTTATATGTGCAAGTGCCAGTCAAAACTCGCGGTGTCGGCACTCTGCCGACCATTTCGCTAGTTAACACCGGTCTTGTTGTGTGTGTTTCAAGCTCAAGAGCATCTCCAAGCAAAAAATGGTCAACAGCAACATTCAGACGGTTTCGTACTGCTCAATTGCTACATTAAAACGGTATGTTTCTTTTTCAGAACTGGAAAAACACAAGCGTGACAGCATTCGAAGCTGTAATCTTCAGATCCGAAGTCCGACGTCTTATCCATTAGGCCACATGGTCACTGACGACCAACATTTACATGTATGCGACTCATCTCGAAACGCTCACACCCCTGAGGAGTTGTGTTTTCGTTCTACACGGCCGCTGCCCCTTGCTCTTTCCCACCCATTCGTTACATTCTACCTCTTACGAGACCGATCACATATAGACTGAGAAACAAGACCACACACTTTGTGCATTCGGAATCGAAGGCAGGGCGTCCCTCGCCGCATTTGCTACGATGGCCATTTGCTACTTCTGCAGAAGCGGCGGCGGCGGCGGCGGCGGCGGCGACGACGACGACGACGACGACGACGACGACGACCGCGAGAGGCTCTGAGATATGTGAGAAATACATCTGTAAAATGTAATTCAGACTGCCTCGTCCCACCTTCTGCTGTACCGCTTTTTCAAATGCTTTATCTGCGCCATTCGCCTTAATCACATTTGAGAGAAATTCTTAAAAAAACGCCTGTTGCTAATTGTTCGTCATCACAGATACTGTTTGCTATACAGCCACGACGCGCAACTGATTTACAAAATTCTTCTTTCTCTTGTGAAGATGGAACTTACGACCCCTGGATTATTAGACCAGTGCTCTACCACTGAGCTAAAGAGGCGCGGCCTAGCGGTACTCTTGGGTACTTCGTCCTTACGGTCGTCTGCATCGTCAGACTTCAGCTGACAACACTTCATATTACAGGCTAATATTAGCAGCTATGGCGACCCATTACTGCTTGGCTACACATCTGACACGTAACCGATGTGCTCTCGAAACAACAACACTTGCATTTCAGAACATGTCTTTCACACATGTCTACAAAATCACCTTCACCTTCAAATACAGATTCCTTGCGACTGACAGAGCCGTAGGCAAAGTTAACAGTTGCTATTTCCATTAAATATCGTTAATCAGAAAAACGGTAATTTACATCTGCAGCGGAACAAAATTCCGTTCCGCCCAGCGTGTGGCTCGAACCAACGACCCTGGGATTGAGAGCCTGACGCTCTACCGACTGAGCTAGCCGGCTACCGCGGTGAATACCTGCCGGGTAGCACGTCACACAGTACTCGTTTCGGTTGGGTGGTCCCATACAGTTTCTCTCCATGCAGCCTAATGTTTTCCTAACGTCACACTCGTCACGTACTTCACTTTTATGTCATAATCATTTCTGAGAGGTAAAGAAATTGCATGACAACATGCAGAGATAGTGGCGTCAAAATTAACACACATACTTTATGTGACTCAAAAGCCGAACGAGTTACTTTCCGACGTTGTTTTAGATGTGCAAGTGCCAGTCAAAACTCGCGGTGTCGGCACTCTGCCGACCATTTCGCTAGTTAACACCGGTCTTGTTGTGTGTGTTTCAAGCTCAAGAGCATCTCCAAGCAAAAAATGGTCAACAGCAACATTCAGACGGTTTCGTACTGCTCAATTGCTACATTAAAACGGTATGTTTCTTTTTCAGAACTGGAAAAACACAAGCGTGACAGCATTCGAACCTGTAATCTTCAGATCCGAAGTCCGACGTCTTATCCATTAGGCCACATGGTCACTGACGACCAACATTTACATGTATGCGACTCATCTCGAAACGCTCACACCCCTGAGGAGTTGTGTTTTCGTTCTACACAGCCGCTGCCCCTTGCTCTTTCCCACCCATTCGTTACATTCTACCTCTTACGAGACCGATCACATATAGACTGAGAAACAAGACCACACACTTTGTGCATTCGGAATCGAAGGCAGGGCGTCCCTCGCCGCATTTGCTACGATGGCCATTTGCTACTTCTGCAGAAGCGGCGGCGGCGACGACGACGACGACGACGACGACGACGACGACCGCGAGAGGCTCTGAGATATGTGAGAAATACATCTGTAAAATGTAATTCAGACTGCCTCGTCCCACCTTCTGCTGTACCGCTTTTTCAAATGCTTTATCTGCGCCATTCGCCTTAATCACATCTGAGAGAAATTCTTAAAAAAACGCCTGTTGCTAATTGTTCGTCATCACAGATACTGTTTGCTATACAGCCACGACGCGCAACTGATTTCCAAAATTCTTCTTTCTCTTGTGAAGATGAAACTTACGACCCCTGGATTATTAGACCAGTGCTCTACCACTGAGCTAAAGAGGCGCGGCCTAGCGGTACTCTTGGGTACTTCGTCCTTACGGTCGTCTGCATCGTCAGAATTCAGCTGACAACACTTCATATTACAGGCTAATATTAGCAGCTATGGCGACCCATTACTGCTTGGCTACACATCTGACACGTAACCGATGTGCTCTCGAAACAACAACACTTGCATTTCAGAACATGTCTTTCACACATGTCTACAAAATCACCTTCACCTTCAAATACAGATTCCTTGCGACTGACAGAGCCGTAGGCAAAGTTAACAGTTGCTATTTCCATTAAATATCGTTAATCAGAAAAACGGTAATTTACATCTGCAGCGGAACAAAATTCCGTTCCGCCCAGCGTGTGGCTCGAACCAACGACCCTGGGATTGAGAGCCTGACGCTCTACCGACTGAGCTAGCCGGCTACCGCGGTGAATACCTGCCGGGTAGCACGTCACACAGTACTCGTTTCGGTTGGGTGGTCCCATACAGTTTCTCTCCATGCAGCCTAATGTTTTCCTAACGTCACACTCGTCACGTACTTCACTTTTATGTCATAATCATTTCTGAGAGGTAAAGAAATTGCATGACAACATGCAGAGATAGTGGCGTCAAAATTAACACACATACTTTATGTGACTCAAAAGCCGAACGAGTTACTTTCCGACGTTGTTTTAGATGTGCAAGTGCCAGTCAAAACTCGCGGTGTCGGCACTCTGCCGACCATTTCGCTAGTTAACACCGGTCTTGTTGTGTGTGTTTCAAGCTCAAGAGCATCTCCAAGCAAAAAATGGTCAACAGCAACATTCAGACGGTTTCGTACTGCTCAATTGCTACATTAAAACGTTATGTTTCTTTTTCAGAACTGGAAAAACACAAGCGTGACAGCATTCGAACCTGTAATCTTCAGATCCGATGTCCGACGTCTTATCCATTAGGCCACATGGTCACTGACGACCAACATATACATGTATGCGAGTCATCTCGAAACGCTCACACCCCTGAGGATTTGTGTTTTCGTTCTACACAGCCGCTGCCCCTTGCTCTTTCCCACCCATTCGTTACATTCTACCTCTTACGAGACCGATCACATATAGACTGAGAAACAAGACCACACACTTTGTGCATTCGGAATCGAAGGCAGGGCGTCCCTCGCCGCATTTGCTACGATGGCCATTTGCTACTTCTGCGGAAGCGGCGGCGGCGGTGACGACGACGACGACGACGACGACGACGACGACCGCGAGGGGCTCTGAGATATGTGAGAAATACATCTGTAAAATGTAATTCAGACTGCCTCGTCCCACCTTCTGCTGTACCGCTTTGGCAAATGCTTTATCTGCGCCATTCGCCTTAATCACATCTGAGAGTAATTCTTAAAAAAACGCCTGTTGCTAATTGTTCGTCATCACAGATACTGTTTGCTATACAGCCACGACGCGCAACTGATTTCCAAAATTCTTCTTTCTCCTGTGAGGATGGAACTTACGACCCCTGGATTATTAGACCAGTGCTCTACCACTGAGCTAAAGAGGCGCGGCCTAGCGGTACTCTTGGGTACTTCGTCCTTACGGTCGTCTGCATCATCAGACTTCAGCTGACAACACTTCATATTACAGGCTAATATTAGCAGCTATGGCGACCCATTACTGCTTGGCTAAACATCTGACACGTAACCGATGTGCTCTCGAAACAACAACACTTGCATTTCAGAACATGTCTTTCACACATGTCTACAAAATCACCTTCACCTTCAAATACAGATTCCTTGCGACTGACAGAGACGTAGGCAAAGTTAACAGTTGCTATTTCCATTAAATATCGTTAATCAGAAAAACGGTAATTTACATCTGCAGCGGAACAAAATTCCGTTCCGCCCAGCGTGTGGCTCCAACCAACGACCCTGGGATTGAGAGCCTGACGCTCTACCGACTGAGCTAGCCGGCTACCGCGGTGAATACCTTCCGGGTAGCACGTCACACAGTACTCGTTTCGGTTGGGTGGTCCCATACAGTTTCTCTCCATGCAGCGTAATGTTTTCCTAACGTCACACTCGTCACGTACTTCACTTTTATGTCATAATCATTTCTGAGAGGTAAAGCAATTGCATGACAACATGCAGAGATAGTAGCGTCAAAATTAACACACATACTTTATGTGACTCAAAAGCCGAACGAGTTACTTTACGACCTTGTTTTATATGTGCAAGTGCCAGTCAAAACTCGCGGTGTCGGCACTCTGCCGACCATTTCGCTAGTTAACACCGGTCTTGTTGTGTGTGTTTCAAGCTCAAGAGCATCTCCAAGCAAAAAATGGTCAACAGCAACATTCAGACGGTTTCGTACTGCTCAATTGCTACATTAAAACGTTGTGTTTCTTTTTCAGAACTGGAAAAACACAAGCGTGACAGCATTCGAACCTGTAATCTTCAGATCCGATGTCCGACGTCTCATCCATTCGGCCACATGGTCACTGACGACCAACATATACATGTATGCGAGTCATCTCGAAACGCTCACACCCCTGAGGATTTGTGTTTTCGTTCTACACAGCCGCTGCCCCTTGCTCTTTCCCACCCATTCGTTACATTCAACCTCTTACGAGACCGATCAAATATAGACTGAGAAATAAGACCACACACTTTGTGCATTCGGAATCGAAGGCAGGGCGTCCCTCGCCGCATTTGCTACGATGGCCATTTGCTACTTTTGCAGAAGCGGCGGCGGCGGCGACTACGACGACGACGACGACGACGACCGCGAGAGGCTCTGAGATATGTGAGAAATACATCTGTAAAATGTAATTCAGACTGCCTCGTCCCACCTTCTGCTGTACCGCTTTGGCAAATGCTTTATCTGCGCCATTCGCCTTAATCACATCTGAGAGTAATTCTTAAAAAAAGGCCTGTTGCTAATTGTTCGTCATCACAGATACTGTTTGCTATACAGCCACGACGCGCAACTGATTTCCAAAATTCTTCTTTCTCCTGTGAGGATGGAACTTACGACCCCTGGATTATTAGACCAGTGCTCTACCACTGAGCTAAAGAGGCGCGGCCTAGCGGTACTCTTGGGTACTTCGTCCTTACGGTCGTCTGCATCATCAGACTTCAGCTGACAACACTTCATATTACAGGCTAATATTAGCAGCTATGGCGACCCATTACTGCTTGGCTACACATCTGACACGTAACCGATGTGCTCTCCAAACAACAACACTTGCATTTCAGAACATGTCTTTCACACATGTCTACAAAATCACCTTCACCTTCAAATACAGATTCCTTGCGACTGACAGAGACGTAGGCAAAGTTAACAGTTGCTATTTCCATTAAATACCGTTAATCAGAAAAACGGTAATTTACATCTGCAGCGGAACAAAATTCCGTTCTGCCCAGCGTGTGGCTCCAACCAACGACCCTGGGATTGAGAGCCTGACGCTCTATCGACTGAGCTAGCCGGCTACCACGGTGAATACCTGCCGGGTAGCACGTCACACAGTACTCGTTTCGGTTGGGTGGTCCCATAAAGTTTCTCTCCATGCAGCCTAATGTTTTCCTAACGTCACACTCGTCACGTACTTCACTTTTATGTCATAATCATTTCTGAGAGGTAAAGAAATTGCATGACAACATGCAGAGATAGTGGCGTCAAAATTAACACACATACTTTATGTGACTCAAAAGCCGAACGAGTTACTTTACGACCTTGTTTTATATGTGCAAGTGCCAGTCAAAACTCGCGGTGTCGGCACTCTGCCGACCATTTCGCTAGTTAACACCGGTCTTGTTGTGTGTGTTTCAAGCTCAAGAGCATCTCCAAGCAAAGAATGGTCAACAGCAACATTCAGACGGTTTCGTACTGCTCAATTGCTACATTAAAACGTTATGTTTCTTTTTCAGAACTGGAAAAACACAAGCGTGACAGCATTCAAACCTGTAATATTCAGATCCGATGTCCGACGTCTTATCCATTAGGCCACATGGTCACTGACAACCAACATATACATGTATGCGAGTCATCTCGAAACGCTCACACCCCTGAGGATTTGTGTTTTCGTTCTACACAGCCGCTGCCCCTTGCTCTTTCCCACCCATTCGTTACATTCAACCTCTTACGAGACCGATCAAATATAGACTGAGAAACAAGACCACACACTTTGTGCATTCGGAATCGAAGGCAGGGCGTCCCTCGCCGCATTTGCTACGATGGCCATTTGCTACTTCTGCAGAAGCGGCGGCGGCGACGACGACGACGACGGCGACAGGCTCTGAGATATGTGAGAAATACATGTGTAAAATGTAATTCAGACTGCCTCGTCCCACCTTCTGCTGTACCGCTTTGGCAAATGCTTTATCTGCGCCATTCGCCTTAATCACATCTGAGAGTGATTCTTAAAAAAACGCCTGTTGCTAATTGTTCGTCATCACAGATACTGTTTGCTATACAGCCACGACGCGCAATTGATTTCCAAAATTCTTCTTTCTCCTGTGAGGATGGAACTTACGACCCCTGGATTATTAGACCAGTGCTCTACCACTGAGCTAAAGAGGCGCGGCCTAGCGGTACTCTTGGGTACTTCGTCCTTACGGTCGTCTGCATCATCAGACTTCAGCTGACAACACTTCATATTACAGGCTAATATTAGCAGCTATGGCGACCCATTACTGCTTGGCTACACATCTGACACGTAACCGATGTGCTCTCGAAACAACAACACTTGCATTTCAGAACATGTCTTTCACACATGTCTACAAAATCACCTTCACCTTCAAATACAGATTCCTTGCGACTGACAGAGACGTAGGCAAAGTTAACAGTTGCTATTTCCATTAAATATCGTTAATCAGAAAAACGGTAATTTACATCTGCAGCGGAACAAAATTCCGTTCCGCCCAGCGTGTGGCTCCAACCAACGACCCTGGGATTGAGAGCCTGACGCTCTACCGACTGAGCTAGCCGGCTACCGCGGTGAATACCTGCCGGGTAGCACGTCACACAGTACTCGTTTCGGTTGGGTGGTCCCATACAGTTCCTCTCCATGCAGCCTAATGTTTTCCTAACGTCACACTCGTCACGTACTTCACTTTTATGTCATAATCATTTCTGAGAGGTAAAGAAATTGCATGACAACATGCAGAGATAGTGGCGTCAAAATTAGCACACATACTTTATGTGACTCAAAAGCCGAACGAGTTACTTTACGACCTTGTTTTATATGTGCAAGTGCCAGTCAAAACTCGCGGTGTCGGCACTCTGCCGACCATTTCGCTAGTTAACACCGGTCTTGTTGTGTGTGTTTCAAGCTCAAGAGCATCTCCAAGCAAAAAATGGTCAACAGCAACATTCAGACGGTTTCGTACTGCTCAATTGCTACATTAAAACGTTATGTTTCTTTTTCAGAACTGGAAAAACACAAGCGTGACAGCATTCGAACCTGTAATCTTCAGATCCGATGTCCGACGTCTCATCCATTCGGCCACATGGTCACTGACGACCAACATATACATGTATGCGAGTCATCTCGAAACGCTCACACCCCTGAGGATTTGTGTTTTCGTTCTACACAGCCGCTGCCCCTTGCTCTTTCCCACCCATTCGTTACATTCAACCTCTTACGAGACCGATCAAATATAGACTGAGAAATAAGACCACACACTTTGTGCATTCGGAATCGAAGGCAGGGCGTCCCTCGCCGCATTTGCTACGATGGCCATTTGCTACTTTTGCAGAAGCGGCGGCGGCGGCGACTACGACGACGACGACGACGACGACGACCGCGAGAGTCTCTGAGATATGTGAGAAATACATCTGTAAAATGTAATTCAGACTGCCTCGTCCCACCTTCTGCTGTACCGCTTTGGCAAATGCTTTATCTGCGCCATTCGCCTTAATCACATCTGAGAGTAATTCTTAAAAAAACGCCTGTTGCTAATTGTTCGTCATCACAGATACTGTTTGCTATACAGCCACGACGCGCAACTGATTTCCAAAATTCTTCTTTCTCCTGTGAGGATGGAACTTACGACCCCTGGATTATTAGACCAGTGCTCTACCACTGAGCTAAAGAGGCGCGGCCTAGTGGTACTCTTGGGTACTTCGTCCTTACGGTCGTCTGCATCATCAGACTTCAGCTGACAACACTTCATATTACAGGCTAATATTAGCAGCTATGGCGACCCATTACTGCTTGGCTACACATCTGACACGTAACCGATGTGCTCTCCAAACAACAACACTTGCATTTCTGAACATGTCTTTCACACATGTCTACAAAATCACCTTCACCTTCAAATACAGATTCCTTGCGACTGACAGAGACGTAGGCAAAGTTAACAGTTGCTATTTCCATTAAATATCGTTAATCAGAAAAACGGTAATTTACATCTGCAGCGGAACAAAATTCCGTTCCGCCCAGCGTGTGGCTCCAACCAACTACCCTGGGATTGAGAGCCTGACGCTCTACCGACTGAGCTAGCCGGCTACCACGGTGAATACCTGCCGGGTAGCACGTCACACAGTACTCGTTTCGGTTGGGTGGTCCCATACAGTTTCTCTCCATGCAGCCTAATGTTTTCCTAACGTCACACTCGTCACGTACTTCACTTTTATGTCATAATCATTTCTGAGAGGTAAAGAAATTGCATGACAACATGCAGAGATAGTGGCGTCAAAATTAACACACATACTTTATGTGACTCAAAAGCCGAACGAGTTACTTTACGACCTTGTTTTATATGTGCAAGTGCCAGTCAAAACTCGCGGTGTCGGCACTCTGCCGACCATTTCGCTAGTTAACACCGGTCTTGTTGTGTGTGTTTCAAGCTCAAGAGCATCTCCAAGCAAAGAATGGTCAACAGCAACATTCAGACGGTTTCGTACTGCTCAATTGCTACATTAAAACGTTATGTTTCTTTTTCAGAACTGGAAAATCACAAGCGTGACAGCATTCAAACCTGTAATATTCAGATCCGATGTCCGACGTCTTATCCATTAGGCCACATGGTCACTGACAACCAACATATACATGTATGCGAGTCATCTCGAAACGCTCACACCCCTGAGGATTTGTGTTTTCGTTCTACACAGCCGCTGCCCCTTGCTCTTTCCCACCCATTCGTTACATTCAACCTCTTACGAGACCGATCAAATATAGACTAAGAAACAAGACCACACACTTTGTGCATTCGGAATCGAAGGCAGGGCGTCCCTCGCCACATTTGCTACGATGGCCATTTGCTACTTCTGCAGAAGCGGCGGCGGCGACGACGACGACGGCGACAGGCTCTGAGATATGTGAGAAATACATGTGTAAAATGTAATTCAGACTGCCTCGTCCCACCTACTGCTGTACCGCTTTGGCAAATGCTTTATCTGCGCCATTCGCCTTAATCACATCTGAGAGTAATTCTTAAAAAAACGCCTGTTGCTAATTGTTCGTCATCACAGATACTGTTTGCTATACAGCCACGACGCGCAACTGATTTCCAAAATTCTTCTTTCTCCTGTGAGGATGGAACTTACAACCCCTATATTATTAGACCAGTGCTCTACCACTGAGCTAAAGAGGCGCGGCCTAGCGGTACTCTTGGGTACTTCGTCCTTACGGTCGTCTGCATCATCAGACTTCAGCTGACAACACTTCATATTACAGGCTAATATTAGCAGCTATGGCGACCCATTACAGCTTGGCTACACATCTGACACGTAACCGATGTGCTCTCGAAACAACAACACTTGCATTTCAGAACATGTCTTTCACACATGTCTACAAAATCACCTTCACCTTCAAATACAGATTCCTTGCGACTGACAGAGACGTAGGCAAAGTTAACAGTTGCTATTTCCATTAAATATCGTTAATCAGAAAAACGGTAATTTACATCTGCAGCGGAACAAAATTCCGTTCCGCCCAGCGTGTGGCTCGAACCAACGACCCTGGGATTGAGAGCCTGACGCACTACCGACTGAGATAGCCGGCTACCGCGGTGAATACCTGCCGAGTAGCACGTCACACAGTACTCGTTTCGGTTGGGTGGTCCCATACAGTTTCTCTCCATGCAGCCTAATGTTTTCCTAACGTCACACTCGTCACGTACTTCACTTTTATGTCATAATCATTTCTGAGAGGTAAAGAAATTGCATGACAACATGCAGAGATAGTGGCGTCAAAATTAACACACATACTTTATGTGACTCAAAAGCCGAACGAGTTACTTTACGACCTTGTTTTATATGTGCAAGTGCCAGTCAAAACTCGCGGTGTCGGCACTCTGCCGACCATTTCGCTAGTTAACATCGGTCTTGTTGTGTGTGTTTCAAGCTCAAGAGCATCTCCAAGCAAAAAATGGTCAACAGCAACATTCAGACGGTTTCGTACTGCTCAATTGCTACATTAAAACGTTATGTTTCTTTTTCAGAACTGGAAAAACACAAGCGTGACAGCATTCGAACCTGTAATATTCAGATCCGATGTCCGACGTCTTATCCATTAGGCCACATGGTCACTGACGACCAACATATACATGTATGCGAGTCATCTCGAAACGCTCACACCCCTGAGGATTTGTGTTTTCGTTCCACACAGCCGCTGCCCCCTGCTCTTTCCCACCCATTCGTTACATTCAACCTCTTACGAGACCGATCAAATATAGACTGAGAAACAAGACCACACACTTTGTGCATTCGGAATCGAAGGCAGGGCGTCCCTCGCCGCATTTGCTACGATGGCCATTTGCTACTTCTGCAGAAGCGGCGGCGGCGGCGGCGGCGATGACGACGACGACGACGACGACGACGACGACCGCGAGAGGCTCTGAGATATGTGAGAAATACATCTGTAAAATGTAATTCAGACTGCCTCGTCCCACCTTATGCTGTACCGCTTTGGCAAATGCTTTATCTGCGCCATTCGCCTTAATCACATCTGAGAGTAATTCTTAAAACAACGCCTGTTGCTAATTGTTCGTCATCACAGATACTGTTTGCTATACAGCCACGACGCGCAACTGATTTCCAAAATTCATCTTTCTCCTGTGAGGATGGAACTTACGACCCCTGGATTATTAGACCAGTGCTCAACCACTGAGCTAAAGAGGCGTGGCCTAGCGGTACTCTTGGGTACTTCGTCCTTACGGTCGTCTGCATCATCAGACTTCTGCTGACAACACTTCATATTACAGGCTAATATTAACAGCTATGGCGACCCATTACTGCTTGGCTACACATCTGACACGTAACCGATGTGCTCTCGAAACATCAACACTTGCATTTCAGAACATATCTTTCACACATGTCTACAAAATCACCTTCACCTTCAAATACAGATTCCTTGCGACTGACAGAGACGTAGGCAAAGTTAACAGTTGCTATTTCCATTAAATATCGTTAATCAGAAAAACGGTAATTTACATCTGCAGCGGAACAAAATTCCGCGGTGAATACCTGCCGGGTAGCACGTCACACAGTACTCGTTTCGGTTGGGTGGTCCCATACAGTTTCTCTCCATGCAGCCTAATGTTTTCCTAACGTCACACTCGTCACGTACTTCACTTTTATGTCATAATCATTTCTGAGAGGTAAAGAAATTGCATGACAACATGCAGAGATAGTGGCGTCAAAATTAACACACATACTTTATGTGACTCTAAAGCCGAACGAGTTACTTTACGACCTTGTTTTATATGTGCAAGTGCCAGTCAAAACTCGCGGTGTCGGCACTCTGCCGACCATTTCGCTAGTTAACACCGGTCTTGTTGTGTGTGTTTCAAGCTCAAGAGCATCTCCAAGCAAAAAATGGTCAACAGCAACATTCAGACGGTTTCGTACTGCTCAATTGCTACATTAAAACGTTATGTTTCTTTTTCAGAACTGGAAAAACACAAGCGTGACAGCATTCGAACCTGTAATCTTCAGATCCGATGTCCGACGTCTTATCCATTAGGCCACATGGTCACTGACGACCAACATATACATGTATGCGAGTCATCTCGAAACGCTCACACCCCTGAGGATTTGTGTTTTCGTTCTACACAGCCGCTGCCCCTTGCTCTTTCCCACCCATTCGTTACATTCAACCTCTTACGAGACCGATCAAATATAGACTGAGAAACAAGACCACACACTTTGTGCATTCGGAATCGAAGGCAGGGCGTCCCTCGAAGCATTTGCTACGATGGCCATTTGCTACTTCTGCAGAAGCGGCGGCGGCGACGACGACGACGACGACGACGACGACGACGACGACGACGACGACGACCGCGAGAGGCTCTGAGATATGTGAGAAATACATCTGTAAAATGTAATTCAGACTGCCTCGTCCCACCTTATGCTGTACCGCTTTGGCAAATGCTTTATCTGCGCCATTCGCCTTAATCACATCTGAGAGTAATTCTTAAAACAACGCCTGTTGCTAATTGTTCGTCATCACAGATACTGTTTGCTATACAGCCACGACGCGCAACTGATTTCCAAAATTCATCTTTCTCCTGTGAGGATGGAACTTACGACCCCTGGATTATTAGACCAGTGCTCAACCACTGAGCTAAAGAGGCGTGGCCTAGCGGTACTCTTGGGTACTTCGTCCTTACGGTCGTCTGCATCATCAGACTTCAGCTGACAACACTTCATATTACAGGCTAATATTAACAGCTATGGCGACCCATTACTGCTTGGCTACACATCTGACACGTAACCGATGTGCTCTCGAAACATCAACACTTGCATTTCAGAACATGTCTTTCACACATGTCTACAAAATCACCTTCACCTTCAAATACAGATTCCTTGCGACTGACAGAGACGTAGGCAAAGTTAACAGTTGCTATTTCCATTAAATATCGTTAATCAGAAAAACGGTAATTTACATCTGCAGCGGAACAAAATTCCGCGGTGAATACCTGCCGGGTAGCACGTCACACAGTACTCGTTTCGGTTGGGTGGTCCCATACAGTTTCTCTCCATGCAGCCTAATGTTTTCCTAACGTCACACTCGTCACGTACTTCACTTTTATGTCATAATCATTTCTGAGAGGTAAAGAAATTGCATGACAACATGCAGAGCTAGTGGCGTCAAAATTAACACACTTACTTTATGTGACTCAAAAGCCGAACGAGTTACTTTACGATCTTGTTTTATATGTGCTAGTGCCAGTCAAAACTCGCGGTGTCGGCACTCTGCCGACCATTTCGCTAGTTAACACCGGTCTTGTTGTGTGTGTTTCAAGCTCAAGAGCATCTCCAAGCAAAAAATGGTCACAGCAACATTCAGACGGTTTCGTACTGCTCAATTGCTACATTAAAACGTTATGTTTCTTTTTCAGAACTGGAAAAACACAAGCGTGACAGCATTCGAACCTGTAATCTTCAGATCCGATGTCCGACGTCTTATCCATTAGGCCACATGGTCACTGACAACCAACATATACATGTATGCGAGTCATCTCGAAACGCTCACACCCCTGAGGATTTGTGTTTTCGTTCCACACAGCCGCTGCCCCTTGCTCTTTCCCACCCATTCGTTACATTCAACCTCTTACGAGACCGATCAAATATAGACTGAGAAATAAGACCACACACTTTGTGCATTCGGAATCGAAGGCAGGGCGTCCCTCGCCGCATTTTCTACGATGGCCATTTGCTACTTCTGCAGAAGCGGCGGCGACGACGACGACGACGACGACGACGACGACGACGACGACGACCGCGAGAGGCTCTGAGATATGTGAGAAATACATCTGTAAAATGTAATTCAGACTGCCTCGTCCCACCTTCTGTTGTACCGCTTTGGCAAATGCTTTATCTGCGCCATTCGCCTTAATCACATCTGAGAGTAATTCTTAAAAAAACGCCTGTTGCTAATTGTTCGTCATCACAGGTACTGTTTGCTATACAGCCACGACGCGCAACTGATTTCCAAAATTCTTCTTTCTTCTGTGAGGATGGAACTTACGACCCCTGGATTATTAGACCAGTGCTCTACCACTGAGCTAAAGAGGCGCGGCCTAGCGGTACTCTTGGGTACTTCGTCCTTACGGTCGTCTGCATCATCAGACTTCAGCTGACAACACTTCATATTACAGGCTAATATTAGCAGCTATGGCGACCCATTACTGCTTGGCTACACATCTGACACGTAACCGATGTGCTCTCGAAACAACAACACTTGCATTTCAGAACATGTCTTTCACACATGTCTACAAAATCACCTTCACCTTCAAATACAGATTCCTTGCGACTGACAGAGACGTAGGCAAAGTTAACAGTTGCTATTTCCATTAAATATCGTTAATCATAAAAACGGTAATTTACATCTGCAGCGGAACAAAGTTCCGTTCCGCCCAGCGTGTGGCTCGAACCAACGACCCTGGGATTGAGAGCCTGACGCTCTACCGACTGAGCTAGCCGGCTACCGCGGTGAATACCTGCCGGGTAGCACGCTCACAGTACTCGTTTCGGTTGGGTGGTCCCATACAGTTTCTCTCCATGCAGCCAAATGTTTTCCTAACGTCACACTCGTCACGTACTTCACTTTTATGTCATAATCATTTCTGAGAGGTAAAGAAATTGCATGACAACATGCAGAGATAGTGGCGTCAAAATTAACACACATACTTTATGTGACTCAAAAGCCGAACGAGTTACTTTACGACCTTGTTTTATATGTGCAAGTGCCAGTCAAAACTCGAGGTGTCGGCACTCTGCCGACCATTTCGCTAGTTAACACCGGTCTTGTTGTGTGTGTTTCAAGCTCAAGAGCATCTCCAAGCAAAAAATGGTCAACAGCAACATTCAGACGGTTTCGTACTGCTCAATTGCTACATTAAAACGTTATGTTTCTTTTTCAGAACTGGAAAAACACAAGCGTGACAGCATTCGAACCTGTAATCTTCAGATCCGATGTCCGACGTCTTATCCATTAGGCCACATGGTCACTGACGACCAACATATACATGTATGCGAGTCATCTCGAAACGCTCACACCCCTGAGGATTTGTGTTTTCGTTCTACACAGCCGCTGCCCCTTGCTCTTTCCCACCCATTCGTTACATTCAACCTCTTACGAGACCGATCAAATATAGACTGAGAAACAAGACCACACACTTTGTGCATTCGGAATCGAAGGCAGGGCGTCCCTCGCCGCATTTGCTACGATGGCCATTTGCTACTTCTGCAGAAGCGGCGGCGGCGGCGGCGGCGACGACGACGACGACGACGACGACGACGACGACGACGACCGCGAGAGGCTCTGAGATATGTGAGAAATACATCTGTAAAATGTAATTCAGACTGCCTCGTCCCACCTTATGCTGTACCGCTTTGGCAAATGCTTTATCTGCGCCATTCGCCTTAATCACATCTGAGAGTAATTCTTAAAACAACGCCTGTTGCTAATTGTTCGTCATCACAGATACTGTTTGCTATACAGCCACGACGCGCAACTGATTTCCAAAATTCATCTTTCTCCTGTGAGGATGGAACTTACGACCCCTGGATTATTAGACCAGTGCTCTACCACTGAGCTAAAGAGGCGTGGCCTAGCGGTACTCTTGGGTACTTCGTCCTTACGGTCGTCTGCATCATCAGACTTCTGCTGACAACACTTCATATTACAGGCTAATATTAACAGCTATGGCGACCCATTACTGCTTGGCTACACATCTGACACGTAACCGATGTGCTCTCGAAACATCAACACTTGCATTTCAGAACATGTCTTTCACACATGTCTACAAAATCACCTTCACCTTCAAATACAGATTCCTTGCGACTGACAGAGACGTAGGCAAAGTTAACAGTTGCTATTTCCATTAAATATCGTTAATCAGAAAAACGGTAATTTACATCTGCAGCGGAACAAAATTCCGCGGTGAATACCTGCCGGGTAGCACGTCACACAGTACTCGTTTCGGTTGGGTGGTCCCATACAGTTTCTCTCCATGCAGCCTAATGTTTTCCTAACGTCACACTCGTCACGTACTTCACTTTTATGTCATAATCATTTCTGAGAGGTAAAGAAATTGCATGACAACATGCAGAGCTAGTGGCGTCAAAATTAACACACATACTTTATGTGACTCAAAAGCCGAACGAGTTACTTTACGATCTTGTTTTATATGTGCTAGTGCCAGTCAAAACTCGCGGTGTCGGCACTCTGCCGACCATTTCGCTAGTTAACACCGGTCTTGTTGTGTGTGTTTCAAGCTCAAGAGCATCTCCAAGCAAAAAATGGTCACAGCAACATTCAGACGGTTTCGTACTGCTCAATTGCTACATTAAAACGTTATGTTTCTTTTTCAGAACTGGAAAAACACAAGCGTGACAGCATTCGAACCTGTAATCTTCAGATCCGATGTCCGACGTCTTATCCATTAGGCCACATGGTCACTGACAACCAACATATACATGTATGCGAGTCATCTCGAAACGCTCACACCCCTGAGGATTTGTGTTTTCGTTCCACACAGCCGCTGCCCCTTGCTCTTTCCCACCCATTCGTTACATTCAACCTCTTACGAGACCGATCAAATATAGACTGAGAAATAAGACCACACACTTTGTGCATTCGGAATCGAAGGCAGGGCGTCCCTCGCCGCATTTTCTACGATGGCCATTTGCTACTTCTGCAGAAGCGGCGGCGACGACGACGACGACAACGACGACGACGACGACGACGACGACCGCGAGAGGCTCTGAGATATGTGAGAAATACATCTGTAAAATGTAATTCAGACTGCCTCGTCCCACCTTCTGTTGTACCGCTTTGGCAAATGCTTTATCTGCGCCATTCGCCTTAATCACATCTGAGAGTAATTCTTAAAAAAACGCCTGTTGCTAATTGTTCGTCATCACAGGTACTGTTTGCTATACAGCCACGACGCGCAACTGATTTCCAAAATTCTTCTTTCTCCTGTGAGGATGGAACTTACGACCCCTGGATTATTAGACCAGTGCTCTACCACTGAGCTAAAGAGGCGCGGCCTAGCGGTACTCTTGGGTACTTCGTCCTTACGGTCGTCTGCATCATCAGACTTCAGCTGACAACACTTCATAATACAGGCTAATATTAGCAGCTATGGCGACCCATTACTGCTTGGCTACACATCTGACACGTAACCGATGTGCTCTCGAAACAACAACACTTGCATTTCAGAACATGTCTTTCACACATGTCTACAAAATCACCTTCACCTTCAAATACAGATTCCTTGCGACTGACAGAGACGTAGGCAAAGTTAACAGTTGCTATTTCCATTAAATATCGTTAATCATAAAAACGGTAATTTACATCTGCAGCGGAACAAAGTTCCGTTCCGCCCAGCGTGTGGCTCGAACCAACGACCCTGGGATTGAGAGCCTGACGCTCTACCGACTGAGCTAGCCGGCTACCGCGGTGAATACCTGCCGGGTAGCACGCTCACAGTACTCGTTTCGGTTGGGTGGTCCCATACAGTTTCTCTCCATGCAGCCAAATGTTTTCCTAACGTCACACTCGTCACGTACTTCACTTTTATGTCATAATCATTTCTGAGAGGTAAAGAAATTGCATGACAACATGCAGAGATAGTGGCGTCAAAATTAACACACATACTTTATGTGACTCAAAAGCCGAACGAGTTACTTTACGACCTTGTTTTATATGTGCAAGTGCCAGTCAAAACTCGCGGTGTCGGCACTCTGCCGACCATTTCGCTAGTTAACACCGGTCTTGTTGTGTGTGTTTCAAGCTCAAGAGCATCTCCAAGCAAAAAATGGTCAACAGCAACATTCAGACGGTTTCGTACTGCTCAATTGCTACATTAAAACGTTATGTTTCTTTTTCAGAACTGGAAAAACACAAGCGTGACAGCATTCGAACCTGTAATCTTCAGATCCGATGTCCGACGTCTTATCCATTAGGCCACATGGTCACTGACGACCAACATATACATGTATGCGAGTCATCTCGAAACGCTCACACCCCTGAGGATTTGTGTTTTCGTTCTACACAGCCGCTGCCCCTTGCTCTTTCCCACCCATTCGTTACATTCAACCTCTTACGAGACCGATCAAATATAGACTGAGAAACAAGACCACACACTTTGTGCATTCGGAATCGAAGGCAGGGCGTCCCTCGCCGCATTTGCTACGATGGCCATTTGCTACTTCTGCAGAAGCGGCGGCGGCGGCGGCGGCGACGACGACGACGACGACGACGACCGCGAGAGGCTCTGAGATATGTGAGAAATACATCTGTAAAATGTAATTCAGACTGCCTCGTCCCACCTTATGCTGTACCGCTTTGGCAAATGCTTTATCTGCGCCATTCGCCTTAATCACATCTGAGAGTAATTCTTAAAACAACGCCTGTTGCTAATTGTTCGTCATCACAGATACTGTTTGCTATACAGCCACGACGCGCAACTGATTTCCAAAATTCATCTTTCTCCTGTGAGGATGGAACTTACGACCCCTGGATTATTAGACCAGTGCTCTACCACTGAGCTAAAGAGGCGTGGCCTAGCGGTACTCTTGGGTACTTCGTCCTTACGGTCGTCTGCATCATCAAACTTCTGCTGACAACACTTCATATTACAGGCTAATATTAACAGCTATGGCGACCCATTACTGCTTGGCTACACATCTGACACGTAACCGATGTGCTCTCGAAACATCAACACTTGCATTTCAGAACATGTCTTTCACACATGTCTACAAAATCACCTTCACCTTCAAATACAGATTCCTTGCGACTGACAGAGACGTAGGCAAAGTTAACAGTTGCTATTTCCATTAAATATCGTTAATCAGAAAAACGGTAATTTACATCTGCAGCGGAACACAATTCCGCGGTGAATACCTGCCGGGTAGCACGTCACACAGTACTCGTTTCGGTTGGGTGGTCCCATACAGTTTCTCTCCATGCAGCCTAATGTTTTCCTAACGTCACACTCGTCACGTACTTCACTTTTATGTCATAATCATTTCTGAGAGGTAAAGAAATTGCATGACAACATGCAGAGATAGTGGCGTCAAAATTAACACACATACTTTATGTGACTCAAAAGCCGAACGAGTTACTTTACGACCTTGTTTTATATGTGCAAGTGCCAGTCAAAACTCGAGGTGTCGGCACTCTGCCGACCATTTCGCTAGTTAACACCGGTCTTGTTGTGTGTGTTTCAAGCTCAAGAGCATCTCCAAGCAAAAAATGGTCAACAGCAACATTCAGACGGTTTCGTACTGCTCAATTGCTACATTAAAACGTTATGTTTCTTTTTCAGAACTGGAAAAACACAAGCGTGACAGCATTCGAACCTGTAATCTTCAGATCCGATGTCCGACGTCTTATCCATTAGGCCACATGGTCACTGACGACCAACATATACATGTATGCGAGTCATCTCGAAACGCTCACACCCCTGAGGATTTGTGTTTTCGTTCTACACAGCCGCTGCCCCTTGCTCTTTCCCACCCATTCGTTACATTCAACCTCTTACGAGACCGATCAAATATAGACTGAGAAACAAGACCACACACTTTGTGCATTCGGAATCGAAGGCAGGGCGTCCCTCGCCGCATTTGCTACGATGGCCATTTGCTACTTCTGCAGAAGCGGCGGCGGCGGCGACGACGACTACGACGACGACGACGACCGCGAGAGGCTCTGAGATATGTGAGAAATACATCTGTAAAATGTAATTCAGACTGCCTCGTCCCACCTTCTGCTGTACCGCTTTGGCAAATGCTTTATCTGCGCCATTCGCCTTAATCACATCTGAGAGTAATTCTTAAAAAAACGCCTGTTGCTAATTGTTCGTCATCACAGATACTGTTCGCTATACAGCCACGACGCGCAACTGATTTCCAAGATTTATCTTTCTCTTGTGAGGATGGAACTTACGACCCCTGGATTATTAGACCAGTGCTCTACCACTGAGCTAAAGAGGCGTGGCCTAGCGGTACTCTTGGGTACTTCGTCCTTACGGTCGTCTGCATCATCAGACTTCAGCTGACAACACTTCATATTACAGGTTAATATTAGCAGCTATGGCGACCCATTACTGCTTGGCTACACATCTGACACGTAACCGATGTGCTCTCGAAACAACAACACTTGCATTTCAGAACATGTCTTTCACACATGTCTACAAAATCACCTTCACCTTCAAATACAGATTCCTTGCGACTGACAGAGACGTAGGCAAAGTTAACAGTTGCTATTTCCATTAAATATCGTTAATCAGAAAAACGGTAATTTACATCTGCAGCGGAACAAAGTTCCGTTCCGCCCAGCGTGTGGCTCGAACCAACGACCCTGGGATTGAGAGCCTGACGCTCTACCGACTGAGCTAGCCGGCTACCGCGGTGAATACCTGCCGGGTAGCACGCTCACAGTACTCGTTTCGGTTGGGTGGTCCCATACAGTTTCTCTCCATGCAGCCAAATGTTTTCCTAACGTCACACTCGTCACGTACTTCACTTTTATGTCATAATCATTTCTGAGAGGTAAAGAAATTGCATGACAACATGCAGAGATAGTGGCGTCAAAATTAACACACATACTTTATGTGACTCAAAAGCCGAACGAGTTACTTTACGACCTTGTTTTATATGTGCAAGTGCCAGTCAAAACTCGCGGTGTCGGCACTCTGCCGACCATTTCGCTAGTTAACACCGGTCTTGTTGTGTGTGTTTCAAGCTCAAGAGCATCTCCAAGCAAAAAATGGTCAACAGCAACATTCAGACGGTTTCGTACTGCTCAATTGCTACATTAAAACGTTATGTTTCTTTCTCAGAACTGGAAAAACACAAGCGTGACAGCATTCGAACCTGTAATCTTCAGATCCGATGTCCGACGTCTTATCCATTAGGCCACATGGTCACTGACGACCAACATATACATGTATGCGAGTCATCTCGAAACGCTCACACCCCTGAGGATTTGTGTTTTCGTTCTACACAGCCGCTGCCCCTTGCTCTTTCCCACCCATTCGTTACATTCAACCTCTTACGAGACCGATCAAATATAGACTGAGAAACAAGACCACACACTTTGTGCATTCGGAATCGAAGGCAGGGCGTCCCTCGCCGCATTTGCTACGATGGCCATTTGCTACTTCTGCAGAAGCGGCGGCGGCGGCGACGACGACGACGACGACGACGACCGCGAGAGGCTCTGAGATATGTGAGAAATACATCTGTAAAATGTAATTCAGACTGCCTCGTCCCACCTTATGCTGTACCGCTTTGGCAAATGCTTTATCTGCGCCATTCGCCTTAATCACATCTGAGAGTAATTCTTAAAACAACGCCTGTTGCTAATTGTTCGTCATCACAGATACTGTTTGCTATACAGCCACGACGCGCAACTGATTTCCAAAATTCATCTTTCTCCTGTGAGGATGGAACTTACGACCCCTGGATTATTAGACCAGTGCTCTACCACTGAGCTAAAGAGGCGTGGCCTAGCGGTACTCTTGGGTACTTCGTCCTTACGGTCGTCTGCATCATCAGACTTCTGCTGACAACACTTCATATTACAGGCTAATATTAACAGCTATGGCAACCCATTACTGCTTGGCTACACATCTGACACGTAACCGATGTGCCCTCGAAACATCAACACTTGCATTTCAGAACATGTCTTTCACACATGTCTACAAAATCACCTTCACCTTCAAATACAGATTCCTTGCGACTGACAGAGACGTAGGCAAAGTTAACAGTTGCTATTTCCATTAAATATCGTTAATCAGAAAAACGGTAATTTACATCTGCAGCGGAACAAAGTTCCGTTCCGCCCAGCGTGTGGCTCGAACCAACGACCCTGGGATTGAGAGCCTGACGCTCTACCGACTGAGCTAGCCGGCTACCGCGGTGAATACCTGCCGGGTAGCACGCTCACAGTACTCGTTTCGGTTGGGTGGTCCCATACAGTTTCTCTCCATGCAGCCAAATGTTTTCCTAACGTCACACTCGTCACGTACTTCACTTTTATGTCATAATCATTTCTGAGAGGTAAAGAAATTGCATGACAACATGCAGAGATAGTGGCGTCAAAATTAACACACATACTTTATGTGACTCAAAAGCCGAACGAGTTACTTTACGACCTTGTTTTATATGTGCAAGTGCCAGTCAAAACTCGCGGTGTCGGCACTCTGCCGACCATTTCGCTAGTTAACACCGGTCTTGTTGTGTGTGTTTCAAGCTCAAGAGCATCTCCAAGCAAAAAATGGTCAACAGCAACATTCAGACGGTTTCGTACTGCTCAATTGCTACATTAAAACGTTATGTTTCATTTTCAGAACTGGAAAAACACAAGCGCGACGGCATTCGAACATGCAATCTTCAGATCCGATGTCCGACGTCTTATCCATTAGGCCACATGGTCACTGACGACCAACATATACATGTATGCGAGTCATCTCGAAACGCTCACACCCCTGAGGATTCGTGTTTTCGTTCTACACAGCCGCTGCCCCTTGCTCTTTCCCACCCATTCGTTACATTCAACCTCTTACGAGACCGATCAAATATAGACTGAGAAACAAGACCACACACTTTGTGCATTCGGAATCGAAGGCAGGGCGTCCCTCGCCGCATTTGCTACGATGGCCATTTGCTACTTCTGCAGAAGCGGCGGCGGCGGCGGCGGCGGCGACGACGACGACGACGACGACGACGACGACCGCGAGAGGCTCTGAGATATGTGAGAAATACATCTGTAAAATGTAATTCAGACTGCCTCGTCCCACCTTATGCTGTACCGCTTTGGCAAATGCTTTATCTGCGCCATTCGCCTTAATCACATCTGAGAGTAATTCTTAAAACAACGCCTGTTGCTAATTGTTCGTCATCACAGATACTGTTTGCTATACAGCCACGACGCGCAACTGATTTCCAAAATTCATCGTTCTCCTGTGAGGATGGAACTTACGACCCCTGGATTATTAGACCAGTGCTCTACCACTGAGCTAAAGGGTCGTGGCCTAGCGGTACTCTTGGGTACTTCGTCCTTACGGTCGTCTGCATCATCAGACTTCAGCTTACAACACTTCATATTACAGGCTAATATTAACAGCTATGGCGACCCATTACTGCTTGGCTACACATCTGACACGTAACCGATGTGCTCTCGAAACATCAACACTTGCATTTCAGAACATGTCTTTCACACATGTCTACAAAATCACCTTCACCTTCAAATACAGATTCCTTGCGACTGACAGAGACGTAGGCAAAGTTAACAGTTGCTATTTCCATTAAATATCGTTAATCAGAAAAACGGTAATTTACATCTGCAGCGGAAGAAAATTCCGCGGTGAATACCTGCCGGGTAGCACGTCACACAGTACTCGTTTCGGTTGGGTGGTCCCATACAGTTTCTCTCCATGCAGCCTAATGTTTTCCTAACGTCACACTCGTCACGTACTTCACTTTTATGTCATAATCATTTCTGAGAGGTAAAGAAATTGCATGACAACATGCAGAGCTAGTGGCGTCAAAATTAACACACATACTTTTTGTGACTCAAAAGCCGAACGAGTTACTTTACGATCTTGTTTTATATGTGCTAGTGCCAGTGAAAACTCGTGGTGTCGGCACTCTGCCGACCATTTCGCTAGTTAACACCGGTCTTGTTGTGTGTGTTTCAAGCTCAAGAGCATCTCCAAGCAAAAAATGGTCAACAGCAACATTCAGACGGTTTCGTACTGCTCAATTGCTACATTAAAACGTTATGTTTCTTTTTCAGAACTGGAAAAACACAAGCGTGACAGCATTCGAACCTGTAATCTTCAGATCCGATGTCCGACGTCCTATCCATTAGGCCACATGGTCACTGACAACTAACATATACATGTATGCGAGTCATCTCGAAACGCTCACACCCCTGAGGATTTATGTTTTCGTTCTACACAGCCGCTGCCCCTTGCTCTTTCCCACCCATTCGTTACATTCAACCTCTTACGAGACCGATCAAATATAGACTGAGAAACAAGACCACACACTTTGTGCATTCGGAATCGAAGGCAGGGCGTCCCTCGCCGCATTTGCTACGATGGCCATTTGCTACTTCTGCAGAAGCGGCGGCGGCGGCGACGAAGACTACGACGACGACGACGACCGCGAGAGGCTCTGAGATATGTGAGAAATACATCTGTAAAATGTAATTCAGACTGCCTCGTCCCACCTTATGCTGTACCGCTTTGGCAAATGCTTTATCTGCGCCATTCGCCTTAATCACATCTGAGAGTAATTCTTAAAACAACGCCTGTTGCTAATTGTTCGTCATCACAGATACTGTTTGCTATACAGCCACGACGCGCAACTGATTTCCAAAATTCATCTTTCTCCTGTGAGGATGGAACTTACGACCCCTGGATTATTAGACCAGTGCTCTACCACTGAGCTAAAGAGGCGTGGCCTAGCGGTACTCTTGGGTACTTCGTCCTTACGGTCGTCTGCATCATCAGACTTCTGCTGACAACACTTCATATTACAGGCTAATATTAACAGCTATGGCGACCCATTACTGCTTGGCTACACATCTGACACGTAACCGATGTGCTCTCGAAACATCAACACTTGCATTTCAGAACATGTCTTTCACACATGTCTACAAAATCACCTTCACCTTCAAATACAGATTCCTTGCGACTGACAGAGACGTAGGCAAAGTTAACAGTTGCTATTTCCATTAAATATCGTTAATCAGAAAAACGGTAATTTACATCTGCAGCGGAACAAAATTCCGCGGTGAATACCTGCCGGGTAGCACGTCACACAGTACTCGTTTCGGTTGGGTGGTCCCATACAGTTTCTCTCCATGCAGCCTAATGTTTTCCTAACGTCACACTCGTCACGTACTTCACTTTTATGTCATAATCATTTCTGAGAGGTAAAGAAATTGCATGACAACATGCAGAGCTAGTGGCGTCAAAATTAACACACATACTTTTTGTGACTCAAAAGCCGAACGAGTTACTTTACGATCTTGTTTTATATGTGCTAGTGCCAGTCAAAACTCGTGGTGTCGGCACTCTGCCGACCATTTCGCTAGTTAACACCGGTCTTGTTGTGTGTGTTTCAAGCTCAAGAGCATCTCCAAGCAAAAAATGGTCAACAGCAACATTCAGACGGTTTCGTACTGCTCAATTGCTACATTAAAACGTTATGTTTCTTTTTCAGAACTGGAAAAACACAAGCGTGACAGCACTCGAACCTGTAATCTTCAGATCCGATGTCCGACGTCTTATCCATTAGGCCACATGGTCACTGACAACTAACATATACATGTATGCGAGTCATCTCGAAACGCTCACACCCCTGAGGATTTGTGTTTTCGTTCTACACAGCCGCTGCCCCTTGCTCTTTCCCACCCATTCGTTACATTCAACCTCTTACGAGACCGATCAAATATAGACTGAGAAACAAGACCACACACTTTGTGCAATCGGAATCGAAGGCAGGGCGTCCCTCGCCGCATTTGCTACGATGGCCATTTGCTACTTCTGCAGAAGCGGCGGCGGCGGCGACGACGACTACGACGACGACGACGACCGCGAGAGGCTCTGAGATATGTGAGAAATACATCTGTAAAATGTAATTCAGACTGCCTCGTCCCACCTTCTGCTGTACCGCTTTGGCAAATGCTTTATCTGCGCCATTCGCCTTAATCACATCTGAGAGTAATTCTTAAAAAAACGCCTGTTGCTAATTGTTCGTCATCACAGATACTGTTCGCTATACAGCCACGACGCGCAACTGATTTCCAAAATTTATCTTTCTCTTGTGAGGATGGAACTTACGACCCCTGGATTATTAGACCAGTGCTCTACCACTGAGCTAAAGAGGCGTGGCCTAGCGGTACTCTTGGGTACTTCGTCCTTACGGTCGTCTGCATCATCAGACTTCAGCTGACAACACTTCATATAACAGGTTAATATTAGCAGCTATGGCGACCCATTACTGCTTGGCTACACATCTGACACGTAACCGATGTGCTCTCGAAACAACAACACTTGCATTTCAGAACATGTCTTTCACACATGTCTACAAAATCACCTTCACCTTCAAATACAGATTCCTTGCGACTGACAGAGACGTAGGCAAAGTTAACAGTTGCTATTTCCATTAAATATCGTTAATCAGAAAAACGGTAATTTACATCTGCAGCGGAACAAAGTTCCGTTCCGCCCAGCGTGTGGCTCGAACCAACAACCCTGGGATTGAGAGCCTGACGCTCTACCGACTGAGCTAGCCGGCTACCGCGGTGAATACCTGCCGGGTAGCACGCTCACAGTACTCGTTTCGGTTGGGTGGTCCCATACAGTTTCTCTCCATGCAGCCTAATGTTTTCCTAACGTCACACTCGTCACGTACTTCACTTTTATGTCATAATCATTTCTGAGAGGTAAAGAAATTGCATGACAACATGCAGAGATAGTGGCGTCAAAATTAACACACATACTTTATGTGACTCAAAAGCCGAACGAGTTACTTTACGACCTTGTTTTATATGTGCAAGTGCCAGTCAAAACTCGCGGTGTCGGCACTCTGCCGACCATTTCGCTAGTTAACACCGGTCTTGTTGTGTGTGTTTCAAGCTCAAGAGCATCTCCAAGCAAAAAATGGTCAACAGCAACATTCAGACGGTTTCGTACTGCTCAATTGCTACATTAAAACGTTATGTTTCTTTTTCAGAACTGGAAAAACACAAGCGTGACAGCATTCGAACCTGTAATATTCAGATCCGATGTCCGACGTCTTATCCATTAGGCCACATGGTCACTGACAACCAACATATACATGTATGCGAGTCATCTCGAAACGCTCACACCCCTGAGGATTTGTGTTTTCGTTCTACACAGCCGCTGCCCCTTGCTCTTTCCCACCCATTCGTTACATTCAACCTCTTACGAGACCGATCAAATATAGACTGAGAAACAAGACCACACACTTTGTGCATTCGGAATCGAAGGCAGGGCGTCCCTCGCCGCATTTGCTACGATGGCCATTTGCTACTTCTGCAGAAGCGGCGGCGAAGACGACGACGACGACGACGACGACGACGACGACGGCGACAATCTCTGTGATATGTGAGAAATACATCTGTAAAATGTAATTCAGACTGCCTCGTCCCACCTTCTGCTGTACCGCTTTGGCAAATGCTTTATCTGCGCCATTCGCCTTAATCACATCTGAGAGTAATTCTTAAACAAACGCCTGTTGCTAATTGTTCGTCATCACAGATACTGTTTGCTATACAGCCACGACGCGCAACTGATTACCAAAATTCTTCTTTCTCCTGTGAGGATGGAACTTACGACCCCTGGATTATTAGACCAGTGCTCTACCACTGAGCTAAAGAGGGGCGGCCTAGCGGTACTCTTGGGTACTTCGTCCTTACGGTCGTCTGCATCATCAGACTTCAGCTGACAACACTTCATATTACAGGCTAATATTTTCAGCTATGGCGACCCATTACTGCTTGGCTACACATCTGACACGTAACCGATGTGCTCTCGAAACAACAACACTTGCATTTCAGAACATGTCTTTCACACATGTCTACAAAATCACCTTCACCTTCAAATACAGATTCCTTGCGACTGACAGAGACGTAGGCAAAGTTAACAGTTGCTATTTCCATTAAATATCGTTAATCAGAAAAACGGTAATTTACATCTGCAGTGGAACAAAATTCGGTTCCGCCCATCGTGTGGCTCGAACCAACGACCCTGGGATTAAGGGCCTGACGCTCTACCGACTGAGCTAGCCGGCTACCGCAGTGAATACCTGCCGGGTAGCACGTCACACAGTACTCGTTTCGGTTGGGTGGTCCCATACAGTTTCTCTCCATGCAGCCTAATGTCTTCCTAACGTCACACTCGTCACGTACTTCACTTTTATGTCATAATCATTTCTGAGAGGTAAAGAAATTGCATGACAACATGCAGAGCTAGTGGCGTCAAAATTAACACACATACTTTATGTGACTCAAAAGCCGAACGAGTTACTTTACGACCTTGTTCTATATGTGCAAGTGCCAGTCAAAACTCGCGGTGTCGGCACTCTGCCGACCATTTCGCTAGTTAACACCGCTCTTGTTGTGTGTGTTTCAAGCTCAAGAGCATCTCCAAGCAAAAAATGGTCAACAGCAACATTCAGACGGTTTCGTACTGCTCAATTGCTACATTAAAACGGTATGTTTCTTTTTCAGAACTGGAAAAACATAAGCGTGACAGCATTCGAACCTGTAATCTTCAGATCCGAAGTCCGACGTCTTATCCATTAGGCCACATGGTCACTGACGACCAACACTTACATGTATGCGACTCATCTCGAAACGCTCACACCCCTGAGGATTTGTGTTTTCGTTCTACACAGCCGTTGCCCCTTGCTCTTTCCCACCCATTCGTTACATTCAACCTCTTACGAGACCGATCAAATATAGACTGAGAAACAAGACCACACACTTTGTGCATTCGGAATCGAAGGCAGGGCGTCCCTCGCCGCATTTGCTACGATGGCCATTTGCTACTTCTGCAGAAGCGGCGGCGGCGGCGGCGGCGGCGGCGACGACGACGACGACGACGACGACGGCGACGACGACGACGACCGCGAGAGGCTCTGAGATATGTGAGAAATACATCTGTAAAATGTAATTCAGACTGCCTCGTCCCACCTTCTGCTGTACCGCTTTGGCAAATGCTTTATCTGCACCACTCGCCTTAATCACATCTGAGAGTAATTCTTAAAAAAACGCCTGTTGCTAATTGTTCGTCATCACAGATACTGTTTGCTATACAGCCACGACGCGCAACTGATTTCCAAAATTCATCTTTCTCCTGTGAGGATGGAACTTACGACCCCTGGATTATTAGACCAGTGCTCTACCACTGAGCTAAAGAGGCGCGGCCTAGCGGTACTCTTGGGTACTTCGTCCTTAAGGTCGTCTGCATCATCAGACTTTAGATGACAACACTTCATATTACAGGCTAATATTTGCAGCTATGGCGACCCATTACTGCTTGGCTACACATCTGACACGTAACCGATGTGCTCTCGAAACAACAACGCTTGCATTTCAGAACATGGCATTCACACATGTCTACAAAATCACCTTCACCTTCAAATACAGATTCCTTGAGACTGACAGAGACGTAGGCAAAGTTAACAGTTGCTATTTCCATTAAATATCGTTAATCAGAAAAACGGTAATTTACATCTGCAGCGGAACAAAATTCCGTTCCGCCCAGCGTGTGGCTTGAATCAACGACCCTGGGATTGAGAGCCTGACGCTCAAAAGAATGAGCTAGCCGGCTACCGCGGTGAATACCTGCCGGGTAGCACGTCACACAGTACTCGTTTCGGTTGGGTGGTCCCATACAGTTTCTCTCCATGCAGCGTAATGTTTTCCTAACGTCACACTCGTCACGTACTTCACTTTTATGTCATAATCATTTCTGAGAGGTAAAGAAATTGCATGACAACATGCAGAGCTAGTGGCGTCAAAATTAACACACATACTTTATGTGACTCAAAAGCCGAACGAGTTACTTTACGACCTTGTTTTATATGTGCAAGTGCCAGTCAAAACTCGCGGTGTCGGCACTCTGCCGACCATTTCGCTAGTTAACACCGGTCTTGTTGTGTGTGTTTCAAGCTCAAGAGCATCTCCAAGCAAAAAATGGTCAACAGCAACATTCAGACGGTTTCGTACTGCTCAATTGCTACATTAAAACGGTATGTTTCTTTTTCAGAGCTGGAAAAACACAAGCGTGACAGCATTCGAACTTGTAATCTTCAGATCCGAAGTCCGACGCCTTATCCATTAGGCCACATGGTCACTGACGACCAACATTTACATGTATGCAACTCATCTCGAAACGCTCACACCCCTGAGGATTTGTGTTTTCGTTCTACACAGCCGCTGCCCCTTGCTCTTTCCCACCCATTCGTTACATTCAACCTCTTACGAGACCGATCAAATATAGACTGAGAAACAAGATCACACACTTTGTGCATTCGGAATCGAAGGCAGGGCGTCCCTCGCCGCATTTGCTACGATGGCCATTTGCTACTTCTGCAGAAGCGGCGGCGAAGACGACGACGACGACGACGACGACGACGACGACGACCGCGAGAGGTTCTGAGATATGTGAGAAATACATCTGTAAAATGTAATTCAGACTGCCTCGTCCCACCTTCTGCTGTACCGCTTTGGCAAATGCTTTATCTGCGCCATTCGCCTTAATCACATCTGAGAGTAATTCTTTAAAAAACGCCTGTTGCTAATTGTTCGTCATCACAGATACTGTTTGCTATACAGCCACGACGCGCAACTGATTTCCAAAATTCATCTTTCTCCTGTGAGGATGGAACTTACGACCCCTGGATTATTAGACCAGGGCTCTACCACTGAGCTAAAGAGGCGCGGCCTAGCGGTGCTGTTGGGTACTTCGTCCTTAAGGTCGTCTGCATCATCAGACTTTAGCTGACAACACTTCATATTACAGGCTAATATTTGCAGCTATGGCGACCCATTACTGCTTGGCTACACATCTGACACGTAACCGATGTGCTCTCGAAACAACAACACTTGCATTTCAGAACATGGCATTCACACATGTCTACAAAATCACCTTCACCTTCAAATACAGATTCCTTGAGACTGATGGAGACGTAGGCAAAGTTAACAGTTGCTATTTAGATTAAATATCGTTAATCAGAAAAACGGTAATTTACATCTGCAGCGGAACAAAATTCCGTTCCGCCTAGCGTGTGGCTCGAATCAACGACCCTGGGATTGAGAGCCTGACGCTCTAAAGACTGAGCTAGCCGGCTACCGCGGTGAATACCTGCCGGATAGCACTTCACACAGTACTCGTTTCGGTTGGGTGGTCCCATACAGTTTCTCTCCATGCAGCCTAATGTCTTCCTAACGTCACACTCGTCACGTACTTCACTTTTATGTCATAATCATTTCTGAGAGGTAAAGAAATTGCATGACAACATGCAGAGCTAGTGGCGTCAAAATTAACACACATACTTTATGTGACTCAAAAGCCGAACGAGTTACTTTACGACCTTGTTCTATATGTGCAAGTGCCAGTCAAAACTCGCGGTGTCGGCACTCTGCCGCCCATTTCGCTAGTTAACACCGCTCTTGTTGTGTGTGTTTCAAGCTCAAGAGCATCTCCAAGCAAAAAATGGTCAACAGCAACATTCAGACGGTTTCGTACTGCTCAATTGCTACATTAAAACGGTATGTTTCTTTTTCAGAACTGGAAAAACATAAGCGTGACAGCATTCGAACCTGTAATCTTCAGATCCGAAGTCCGACGTCTTATCCATTAGGCCACATGGTCACTGACGACCAACACTTACATGTATGCGACTCATCTCGAAACGCTCACACCCCTGAGGATTTGTGTTTTCGTTCTACACAGCCGTTGCCCCTTGCTCTTTCCCACCCATTCGTTACATTCAACCTCTTACGAGACCGATCAAATATAGACTGAGAAACAAGACCACACACTTTGTGCATTCGGAATCGAAGGCAGGGCGTCCCTCGCCGCATTTGCTACGATGGCCATTTGCTACTTCTGCAGAAGCGGCGGCGGCGGCGGCGGCGGCGACGACGACGACGACGACGACGGCGACGACGACGACGACGACGACCGCGAGAGGCTCTGAGATATGTGAGAAATACATCTGTAAAATGTAATTCAGACTGCCTCGTCCCACCTTCTGCTGTACCGCTTTTTCAAATGCTTTATCTGCGCCATTGGCCTTAATCACATCTGAGAGTAATTCTTAAAAAAACGCCTGTTGCTAATTGTTCGTCATCACAGATACTGTTTGCTATACAGCCACGACGCGCAACTGATTTCCAAAATTCATCTTTCTCCTGTGAGGATGGAACTAACGACCCCTGGATTATTAGACCAGTGCTCTACCACTGAGCTAAAGAGGCGCGGCCTAGCGGTACCCTTGTGTACTTCGTCCTTAAGGTCGTCTGCATCATCAGACATCAGCTGACAACACTTCATATTACAGGCTAATATTTGCAGCTATGGCGACCCATTACTGCTTGGCTACACATCTGACACGTAACCGATGTGCTCTCGAAACAACAACACTTGCATTTCAGAACATGTCTTTCACACATGTCTACAAAATCACCTTCACCTTCAAATACAAATTCCTTGCGACTGACAGAGACGTAGGCAAAGTTAACAGTTGCTATTTCCATTAAATATCGTTAATCAGGAAAACGGTAATTTACATCTGCAGCGGAACAAAATTCCGTTCCGCCCAGCGTGTGGCTCGAACCAACGACCCTGGGATTAAGAGCCTGACGCTATACCGACTGAGCTAGCCGGTTACCGCGGTGAATACCTGCCGGGTAGCACGTCACACAGTACTCGTTTCGGTTGGGTGGTCCCATACTGTTTCTCTCCATGCAGCCTAATGTTTTCCTAACGTCACACTCGTCACGTACTTCACTTTTATGTCATAATCATTTCTGAGAGGTAAAGAAATTGCATGACAACATGCAGAGCTAGTGGCGTCAAAATTAACAATCATACTTTATGTGACTCAAAAGCCGAACGAGTTACTTTACGACCTTGTTTTATATGTGCAAGTGCCAGTCAAAACTCGCGGTGTCGGCACTCTGCCGACCATTTCGCTAGTTAACACCGGTCTTGTTGTGTGTGTTTCAAGCTCAAGAGCATCTCCAAGCAAAAAATGGTCAACAGCAACATTCAGACGGTTTCGTACTGCTCAATTGCTACATTAAAACGGTGTTTCTTTTTCAGAACTGGAAAAACACAAGCGTGACAGCATTCGAACCTGTAATCTTCAGATCCGAAGTCCGACGTCTTATCCATTAGGCCACATGGTCACTGACGACCAACATTTACATGTATGCGACTCATCTCGAAACGCTCACACCCCTGAGGATTTGTGTTTTCGTTCTACACAGCCGCTGCCCCTTGCTCTTTCCCACACATTCGTTACATTCAACCTCTTACGAGACCGATCAAATATAGACTGAGAAACAAGACCACACACTTTGTGCATTCGGAATCGAAGGCAGGGCGTCCCTCGCCGCATTTGCTACGATGGCCATTTGCTACGTATGCAGAAGCGGCGGCGACGACGACGACGACGACGACGACGACGACGACCGGGAGAGGCTCTGAGATATGTGAGAAATACATCTGTAAAATCTAATTCAGACTGCCTCGTCCCACCTTCTGCTGTACCGCTTTTTCAAATGCTTTATCTGCGCCATTCGCCTTAATCACATCTGAGAGTAATTCTTAAAAAAACGCCTGTTGCTAATTGTTCGTCATCACAGATACTGTTTGCTATACAGCCACGACGCGCAACTGATTTCCAAAATTCATCTTTCTCCTGTGAGGTTGGAACTTACGACCCCTGGATTATTAGACCAGTGCTCTACCACTGAGCTAAAGAGGCGCGGCCTAGCGGTACTCTTGGGTACTTCGTCCTTACGGTCGTCTGCATCATCAGACTTCAGCTGACAACACTTCATAGTACAGGCTAATATTTGCAGCTATGGCGACCCATTACTGCTTGGCTACACATCTGACACGTAACCGATGTGCTCTCGAAACAACAACACTTGCATTTCAGAACATGTCTTTCACACATGTCTACAAAATCACCTTCACCTTCAAATACAGATTCCTTGCGACTGACAGAGACGTAGGCAAAGTTAACAGTTGCTATTTCCATTAAATATCGTTAATCAGAAAAACGGTAATTTACATCTGCAGCGGAACAAAATTCCGTTCCGCCCAGCGTGTGGCTCGAACCAACGACCCTGGGATTAAGAGCCTGACGCTCTACCGACTGAGCTAGCCGGCTACCGCGGTGAATACCGGCCGGGTAGCACGTCACACAGTACTCGTTTCGGTTGGGTGGTCCCATACAGTTTCTCTCCATGCAGCCTAATGTTTTCCTAACGTCACACTCGTCACGTACTTCACTTTTATGTCATAATCATTTCTGAGAGGTAAAGAAATTGCAAGACAACATGCAGAGCTAGTGGCGTCAAAATTAACACACATACTTTATGTGACTCAAAAGCCGAACGAGTTACTTTACGACCTTGTTTTATATGTGCAAGTGCCAGTCAAAACTCGCGGTGTCGGCACTCTGCCGACCATTTCGCTAGTTAACACCGGTCTTGTTGTGTGTGTTTCAAGCTCAAGAGCATCTCCAAGCAAAAAATGGTCAACAGCAACATTCAGACGGTTTCGTACTGCTCAATTGCTACATTAAAACGGTGTTTCTTTTTCAGAACTGGAAAAACACAAGCGTGACAGCATTCGAACCTGTAATCTTCAGATCCGAAGTCCGACGTCTTATCCATTAGGCCACATGGTCACTGACGACCAACATTTACATGTATGCGACTCATCTCGAAACGCTCACACCCCTGAGGATTTGTGTTTTCGTTCTACACAGCCGCTGCCCCTTGCTCTTTCCCACACATTCGTTACATTCAACCTCTTACGAGACCGATCAAATATAGACTGAGAAACAAGACCACACACTTTGTGCATTCGGAATCAAAGGCAGGGCGTCCCTCGCCGCATTTGCTACGATGGCCATTTGCTACTTCTGCAGAAGCGGCGGCGACGACGACGACAACGACGACGACGACGACGACGACGACGACCGCGAGAGGCTCTGAGATATGTGAGAAATACATCTGTAAAATCTAATTCAGACTGCCTCGTCCCACCTTCTGCTGTACCGCTTTTTCAAATGCTTTATCTGCGCCATTCGCCTTAATCACATCTGAGAGTAATTCTTAAAAAAACGCCTGTTGATAATTGTTCGTCATCACAGATACTGTTTGCTCTACAGCCACGACGCGCAACTGATTTCCAAAATTCATCTTTCTCCTGTGAGGATGGAACTTACGACCCCTGGATTATTAGACCAGTGCTCTACCACTGAGCTAAAGAGGCGCGGCCTAGCGGTACTCTTGGGTACTTCGTCCTTACGGTCGTCTGCATCATCAGACTTCAGCTGACAACACTTCATATTACAGGCTAATATTTGCAGCTATGGTGACCCATTACTGCTTGGCTACACATCTGACACGTAACCGATGTGCTCTCGAAACAACAACACTTGCATTTCAGAACATGTCTTTCACACATGTCTACAAAATCACCTTCACCTTCAAATACAGATTCCTTGCGACTGACAGAGACGTAGGCAAAGTTAACAGTTGCTATTTCCATTAAATATCGTTAATCAGAAAAACGGTAATTTACATCTGCAGCGGAACAAAATTCCGCGGTGAATACCTGCCGGGTAGCACGTCACACAGTACTCGTTTCGGTTGGGTGGTCCCATACTGTTTCTCTCCATGCAGCCTAATGTTTTCCTAACGTCACACTCGTCACGTACTTCACTTTTATGTCATAATCATTTCTGAGAGGTAAAGAAATTGCATGACAACATGCAGAGATAGTGGCGTCAAAATTAACACACATACTTTATGTGACTCAAAAGCCGAACGAGTTACTTTACGACCTTGTTTTATATGTGCAAGTGCCAGTCAAAACTCGCGGTGTCGGCACTCTGCCGACCATTTCGCTAGTTAACACCGGTCTTGTTGTGTGTGTTTCAAGCTCAAGAGCATCTCCAAGCAAAAAATGGTCAACAGCAACATTCAGACGGTTTCGTACTGCTCAATTGCTACATTAAAACGTTATGTTTCTTTTTCAGAACTGGAAAAACACAAGCGTAACAGCATTCGAACCTGTAATCTTCAGATCCGATGTCCGACGTCTTATCCATTAGGCCACATGGTCACTGACGACCAACATATACATGTATGCGAGTCATCTCGAAACGCTCACACCCCTGAGGATTTGTGTTTTCGTTCTACACAGCCGCTGCCCCTTGCTCTTTCCCACCCATTCGTTACATTCAACCTCTTACGAGACCGATCAAATATAGACTGAGAAACAAGACCACACACTTTGTGCATTCGGAATCGAAGGCAGGGCGTCCCTCGAAGCATTTGCTACGATGGCCATTTGCTACTTCTGCAGAAGCGGCGGCGGCGACGACGACGACGACGACGACGACGACGACCGCGAGAGGCTCTGAGATATGTGAGAAATACATCTGTAAAATGTAATTCAGACTGCCTCGTCCCACCTTATGCTGTACCGCTTTGGCAAATGCTTTATCTGCGCCATTCGCCTTAATCACATCTGAGAGTAATTCTTAAAACAACGCCTGTTGCTAATTGTTCGTCATCACAGATACTGTTTGCTATACAGCCACGACGCGCAACTGATTTCCAAAATTCATCTTTCTCCTGTGAGGATGGAACTTACGACCCCTGGATTATTAGACCAGTGCTCAACCACTGAGCTAAAGAGGCGTGGCCTAGCGGTACTCTTGGGTACTTCGTCCTTACGGTCGTCTGCATCATCAGACTTCAGCTGACAACACTTCATATTACAGGCTAATATTAACAGCTATGGCGACCCATTACTGCTTGGCTACACATCTGACACGTAACCGATGTGCTCTCGAAACATCAACACTTGCATTTCAGAACATGTCTTTCACACATGTCTACAAAATCACCTTCACCTTCAAATACAGATTCCTTGCGACTGACAGAGACGTAGGCAAAGTTAACAGTTGCTATTTCCATTAAATATCGTTAATCAGAAAAACGGTAATTTACATCTGCAGCGGAACAAAATTCCGCGGTGAATACCTGCCGGGTAGCACGTCACACAGTACTCGTTTCGGTTGGGTGGTCCCATACAGTTTCTCTCCATGCAGCCTAATGTTTTCCTAACGTCACACTCGTCACGTACTTCACTTTTATGTCATAATCATTTCTGAGAGGTAAAGAAATTGCATGACAACATGCAGAGCTAGTGGCGTCAAAATTAACACACTTACTTTATGTGACTCAAAAGCCGAACGAGTTACTTTACGATCTTGTTTTATATGTGCTAGTGCCAGTCAAAACTCGCGGTGTCGGCACTCTGCCGACCATTTCGCTAGTTAACACCGGTCTTGTTGTGTGTGTTTCAAGCTCAAGAGCATCTCCAAGCAAAAAATGGTCACAGCAACATTCAGACGGTTTCGTACTGCTCAATTGCTACATTAAAACGTTATGTTTCTTTTTCAGAACTGGAAAAACACAAGCGTGACAGCATTCGAACCTGTAATCTTCAGATCCGATGTCCGACGTCTTATCCATTAGGCCACATGGTCACTGACAACCAACATATACATGTATGCGAGTCATCTCGAAACGCTCACACCCCTGAGGATTTGTGTTTTCGTTCCACACAGCCGCTGCCCCTTGCTCTTTCCCACCCATTCGTTACATTCAACCTCTTACGAGACCGATCAAATATAGACTGAGAAATAAGACCACACACTTTGTGCATTCGGAATCGAAGGCAGGGCGTCCCTCGCCGCATTTTCTACGATGGCCATTTGCTACTTCTGCAGAAGCGGCGGCGACGACGACGACGACGACGACGACGACGACGACGACCGCGAGAGGCTCTGAGATATGTGAGAAATACATCTGTAAAATGTAATTCAGACTGCCTCGTCCCACCTTCTGTTGTACCGCTTTGGCAAATGCTTTATCTGCGCCATTCGCCTTAATCACATCTGAGAGTAATTCTTAAAAAAACGCCTGTTGCTAATTGTTCGTCATCACAGGTACTGTTTGCTATACAGCCACGACGCGCAACTGATTTCCAAAATTCTTCTTTCTTCTGTGAGGATGGAACTTACGACCCCTGGATTATTAGACCAGTGCTCTACCACTGAGCTAAAGAGGCGCGGCCTAGCGGTACTCTTGGGTACTTCGTCCTTACGGTCGTCTGCATCATCAGACTTCAGCTGACAACACTTCATATTACAGGCTAATATTAGCAGCTATGGCGACCCATTACTGCTTGGCTACACATCTGACACGTAACCGATGTGCTCTCGAAACAACAACACTTGCATTTCAGAACATGTCTTTCACACATGTCTACAAAATCACCTTCACCTTCAAATACAGATTCCTTGCGACTGACAGAGACGTAGGCAAAGTTAACAGTTGCTATTTCCATTAAATATCGTTAATCATAAAAACGGTAATTTACATCTGCAGCGGAACAAAGTTCCGTTCCGCCCAGCGTGTGGCTCGAACCAACGACCCTGGGATTGAGAGCCTGACGCTCTACCGACTGAGCTAGCCGGCTACCGCGGTGAATACCTGCCGGGTAGCACGCTCACAGTACTCGTTTCGGTTGGGTGGTCCCATACAGTTTCTCTCCATGCAGCCAAATGTTTTCCTAACGTCACACTCGTCACGTACTTCACTTTTATGTCATAATCATTTCTGAGAGGTAAAGAAATTGCATGACAACATGCAGAGATAGTGGCGTCAAAATTAACACACATACTTTATGTGACTCAAAAGCCGAACGAGTTACTTTACGACCTTGTTTTATATGTGCAAGTGCCAGTCAAAACTCGAGGTGTCGGCACTCTGCCGACCATTTCGCTAGTTAACACCGGTCTTGTTGTGTGTGTTTCAAGCTCAAGAGCATCTCCAAGCAAAAAATGGTCAACAGCAACATTCAGACGGTTTCGTACTGCTCAATTGCTACATTAAAACGTTATGTTTCTTTTTCAGAACTGGAAAAACACAAGCGTGACAGCATTCGAACCTGTAATCTTCAGATCCGATGTCCGACGTCTTATCCATTAGGCCACATGGTCACTGACGACCAACATATACATGTATGCGAGTCATCTCGAAACGCTCACACCCCTGAGGATTTGTGTTTTCGTTCTACACAGCCGCTGCCCCTTGCTCTTTCCCACCCATTCGTTACATTCAACCTCTTACGAGACCGATCAAATATAGACTGAGAAACAAGACCACACACTTTGTGCATTCGGAATCGAAGGCAGGGCGTCCCTCGCCGCATTTGCTACGATGGCCATTTGCTACTTCTGCAGAAGCGGCGGCGGCGGCGGCGGCGACGACGACGACGACGACGACGACGACGACGACGACCGCGAGAGGCTCTGAGATATGTGAGAAATACATCTGTAAAATGTAATTCAGACTGCCTCGTCCCACCTTAAGCTGTACCGCTTTGGCAAATGCTTTATCTGCGCCATTCGCCTTAATCACATCTGAGAGTAATTCTTAAAACAACGCCTGTTGCTAATTGTTCGTCATCACAGATACTGTTTGCTATACAGCCACGACGCGCAACTGATTTCCAAAATTCATCTTTCTCCTGTGAGGATGGAACTTACGACCCCTGGATTATTAGACCAGTGCTCTACCACTGAGCTAAAGAGGCGTGGCCTAGCGGTACTCTTGGGTACTTCGTCCTTACGGTCGTCTGCATCATCAGACTTCTGCTGACAACACTTCATATTACAGGCTAATATTAACAGCTATGGCGACCCATTACTGCTTGGCTACACATCTGACACGTAACCGATGTGCTCTCGAAACATCAACACTTGCATTTCAGAACATGTCTTTCACACATGTCTACAAAATCACCTTCACCTTCAAATACAGATTCCTTGCGACTGACAGAGACGTAGGCAAAGTTAACAGTTGCTATTTCCATTAAATATCGTTAATCAGAAAAACGGTAATTTACATCTGCAGCGGAACAAAATTCCGCGGTGAATACCTGCCGGGTAGCACGTCACACAGTACTCGTTTCGGTTGGGTGGTCCCATACAGTTTCTCTCCATGCAGCCTAATGTTTTCCTAACGTCACACTCGTCACGTACTTCACTTTTATGTCATAATCATTTCTGAGAGGTAAAGAAATTGCATGACAACATGCAGAGCTAGTGGCGTCAAAATTAACACACATACTTTATGTGACTCAAAAGCCGAACGAGTTACTTTACGATCTTGTTTTATATGTGCTAGTGCCAGTCAAAACTCGCGGTGTCGGCACTCTGCCGACCATTTCGCTAGTTAACACCGGTCTTGTTGTGTGTGTTTCAAGCTCAAGAGCATCTCCAAGCAAAAAATGGTCACAGCAACATTCAGACGGTTTCGTACTGCTCAATTGCTACATTAAAACGTTATGTTTCTTTTTCAGAACTGGAAAAACACAAGCGTGACAGCATTCGAACCTGTAATCTTCAGATCCGATGTCCGACGTCTTATCCATTAGGCCACATGGTCACTGACAACCAACATATACATGTATGCGAGTCATCTCGAAACGCTCACACCCCTGAGGATTTGTGTTTTCGTTCCACACAGCCGCTGCCCCTTGCTCTTTCCCACCCATTCGTTACATTCAACCTCTTACGAGACCGATCAAATATAGACTGAGAAATAAGACCACACACTTTGTGCATTCGGAATCGAAGGCAGGGCGTCCCTCGCCGCATTTTCTACGATGGCCATTTGCTACTTCTGCAGAAGCGGCGGCGACGACGACGACGACAACGACGACGACGACGACGACGACGACCGCGAGAGGCTCTGAGATATGTGAGAAATACATCTGTAAAATGTAATTCAGACTGCCTCGTCCCACCTTCTGTTGTACCGCTTTGGCAAATGCTTTATCTGCGCCATTCGCCTTAATCACATCTGAGAGTAATTCTTAAAAAAACGCCTGTTGCTAATTGTTCGTCATCACAGGTACTGTTTGCTATACAGCCACGACGCGCAACTGATTTCCAAAATTCTTCTTTCTCCTGTGAGGATGGAACTTACGACCCCTGGATTATTAGACCAGTGCTCTACCACTGAGCTAAAGAGGCGCGGCCTAGCGGTACTCTTGGGTACTTCGTCCTTACGGTCGTCTGCATCATCAGACTTCAGCTGACAACACTTCATAATACAGGCTAATATTAGCAGCTATGGCGACCCATTACTGCTTGGCTACACATCTGACACGTAACCGATGTGCTCTCGAAACAACAACACTTGCATTTCAGAACATGTCTTTCACACATGTCTACAAAATCACCTTCACCTTCAAATACAGATTCCTTGCGACTGACAGAGACGTAGGCAAAGTTAACAGTTGCTATTTCCATTAAATATCGTTAATCATAAAAACGGTAATTTACATCTGCAGCGGAACAAAGTTCCGTTCCGCCCAGCGTGTGGCTCGAACCAACGACCCTGGGATTGAGAGCCTGACGCTCTACCGACTGAGCTAGCCGGCTACCGCGGTGAATACCTGCCGGGTAGCACGCTCACAGTACTCGTTTCGGTTGGGTGGTCCCATACAGTTTCTCTCCATGCAGCCAAATGTTTTCCTAACGTCACACTCGTCACGTACTTCACTTTTATGTCATAATCATTTCTGAGAGGTAAAGAAATTGCATGACAACATGCAGAGATAGTGGCGTCAAAATTAACACACATACTTTATGTGACTCAAAAGCCGAACGAGTTACTTTACGACCTTGTTTTATATGTGCAAGTGCCAGTCAAAACTCGCGGTGTCGGCACTCTGCCGACCATTTCGCTAGTTAACACCGGTCTTGTTGTGTGTGTTTCAAGCTCAAGAGCATCTCCAAGCAAAAAATGGTCAACAGCAACATTCAGACGGTTTCGTACTGCTCAATTGCTACATTAAAACGTTATGTTTCTTTTTCAGAACTGGAAAAACACAAGCGTGACAGCATTCGAACCTGTAATCTTCAGATCCGATGTCCGACGTCTTATCCATTAGGCCACATGGTCACTGACGACCAACATATACATGTATGCGAGTCATCTCGAAACGCTCACACCCCTGAGGATTTGTGTTTTCGTTCTACACAGCCGCTGCCCCTTGCTCTTTCCCACCCATTCGTTACATTCAACCTCTTACGAGACCGATCAAATATAGACTGAGAAACAAGACCACACACTTTGTGCATTCGGAATCGAAGGCAGGGCGTCCCTCGCCGCATTTGCTACGATGGCCATTTGCTACTTCTGCAGAAGCGGCGGCGGCGACGACGACGACGACGACGACGACCGCGAGAGGCTCTGAGATATGTGAGAAATACATCTGTAAAATGTAATTCAGACTGCCTCGTCCCACCTTATGCTGTACCGCTTTGGCAAATGCTTTATCTGCGCCATTCGCCTTAATCACATCTGAGAGTAATTCTTAAAACAACGCCTGTTGCTAATTGTTCGTCATCACAGATACTGTTTGCTATACAGCCACGACGCGCAACTGATTTCCAAAATTCATCTTTCTCCTGTGAGGATGGAACTTATGACCCCTGGATTATTAGACCAGTGCTCTACCACTGAGCTAAAGAGGCGTGGCCTAGCGGTACTCTTGGGTACTTCGTCCTTACGGTCGTCTGCATCATCAAACTTCTGCTGACAACACTTCATATTACAGGCTAATATTAACAGCTATGGCGACCCATTACTGCTTGGCTACACATCTGACACGTAACCGATGTGCTCTCGAAACATCAACACTTGCATTTCAGAACATGTCTTTCACACATGTCTACAAAATCACCTTCACCTTCAAATACAGATTCCTTGCGACTGACAGAGACGTAGGCAAAGTTAACAGTTGCTATTTCCATTAAATATCGTTAATCAGAAAAACGGTAATTTACATCTGCAGCGGAACACAATTCCGCGGTGAATACCTGCCGGGTAGCACGTCACACAGTACTCGTTTCGGTTGGGTGGTCCCATACAGTTTCTCTCCATGCAGCCTAATGTTTTCCTAACGTCACACTCGTCACGTACTTCACTTTTATGTCATAATCATTTCTGAGAGGTAAAGAAATTGCATGACAACATGCAGAGATAGTGGCGTCAAAATTAACACACATACTTTATGTGACTCAAAAGCCGAACGAGTTACTTTACGACCTTGTTTTATATGTGCAAGTGCCAGTCAAAACTCGAGGTGTCGGCACTCTGCCGACCATTTCGCTAGTTAACACCGGTCTTGTTGTGTGTGTTTCAAGCTCAAGAGCATCTCCAAGCAAAAAATGGTCAACAGCAACATTCAGACGGTTTCGTACTGCTCAATTGCTACATTAAAACGTTATGTTTCTTTTTCAGAACTGGAAAAACACAAGCGTGACAGCATTCGAACCTGTAATCTTCAGATCCGATGTCCGACGTCTTATCCATTAGGCCACATGGTCACTGACGACCAACATATACATGTATGCGAGTCATCTCGAAACGCTCACACCCCTGAGGATTTGTGTTTTCGTTCTACACAGCCGCTGCCCCTTGCTCTTTCCCACCCATTCGTTACATTCAACCTCTTACGAGACCGATCAAATATAGACTGAGAAACAAGACCACACACTTTGTGCATTCGGAATCGAAGGCAGGGCGTCCCTCGCCGCATTTGCTACGATGGCCATTTGCTACTTCTGCAGAAGCGGCGGCGGCGGCGACGACGACTACGACGACGACGACGACCGCGAGAGGCTCTGAGATATGTGAGAAATACATCTGTAAAATGTAATTCAGACTGCCTCGTCCCACCTTCTGCTGTACCGCTTTGGCAAATGCTTTATCTGCGCCATTCGCCTTAATCACATCTGAGAGTAATTCTTAAAAAAACGCCTGTTGCTAATTGTTCGTCATCACAGATACTGTTCGCTATACAGCCACGACGCGCAACTGATTTCCAAGATTTATCTTTCTCTTGTGAGGATGGAACTTACGACCCCTGGATTATTAGACCAGTGCTCTACCACTGAGCTAAAGAGGCGTGGCCTAGCGGTACTCTTGGGTACTTCGTCCTTACGGTCGTCTGCATCATCAGACTTCAGCTGACAACACTTCATATTACAGGTTAATATTAGCAGCTATGGCGACCCATTACTGCTTGGCTACACATCTGACACGTAACCGATGTGCTCTCGAAACAACAACACTTGCATTTCAGAACATGTCTTTCACACATGTCTACAAAATCACCTTCACCTTCAAATACAGATTCCTTGCGACTGACAGAGACGTAGGCAAAGTTAACAGTTGCTATTTCCATTAAATATCGTTAATCAGAAAAACGGTAATTTACATCTGCAGCGGAACAAAGTTCCGTTCCGCCCAGCGTGTGGCTCGAACCAACGACCCTGGGATTGAGAGCCTGACGCTCTACCGACTGAGCTAGCCGGCTACCGCGGTGAATACCTGCCGGGTAGCACGCTCACAGTACTCGTTTCGGTTGGGTGGTCCCATACAGTTTCTCTCCATGCAGCCAAATGTTTTCCTAACGTCACACTCGTCACGTACTTCACTTTTATGTCATAATCATTTCTGAGAGGTAAAGAAATTGCATGACAACATGCAGAGATAGTGGCGTCAAAATTAACACACATACTTTATGTGACTCAAAAGCCGAACGAGTTACTTTACGACCTTGTTTTATATGTGCAAGTGCCAGTCAAAACTCGCGGTGTCGGCACTCTGCCGACCATTTCGCTAGTTAACACCGGTCTTGTTGTGTGTGTTTCAAGCTCAAGAGCATCTCCAAGCAAAAAATGGTCAACAGCAACATTCAGACGGTTTCGTACTGCTCAATTGCTACATTAAAACGTTATGTTTCTTTCTCAGAACTGGAAAAACACAAGCGTGACAGCATTCGAACCTGTAATCTTCAGATCCGATGTCCGACGTCTTATCCATTAGGCCACATGGTCACTGACGACCAACATATACATGTATGCGAGTCATCTCGAAACGCTCACACCCCTGAGGATTTGTGTTTTCGTTCTACACAGCCGCTGCCCCTTGCTCTTTCCCACCCATTCGTTACATTCAACCTCTTACGAGACCGATCAAATATAGACTGAGAAACAAGACCACACACTTTGTGCATTCGGAATCGAAGGCAGGGCGTCCCTCGCCGCATTTGCTACGATGGCCATTTGCTACTTCTGCAGAAGCGGCGGCGGCGGCGACGACGACGACGACGACGACGACCGCGAGAGGCTCTGAGATATGTGAGAAATACATCTGTAAAATGTAATTCAGACTGCCTCGTCCCACCTTATGCTGTACCGCTTTGGCAAATGCTTTATCTGCGCCATTCGCCTTAATCACATCTGAGAGTAATTCTTAAAACAACGCCTGTTGCTAATTGTTCGTCATCACAGATACTGTTTGCTATACAGCCACGACGCGCAACTGATTTCCAAAATTCATCTTTCTCCTGTGAGGATGGAACTTACGACCCCTGGATTATTAGACCAGTGCTCTACCACTGAGCTAAAGAGGCGTGGCCTAGCGGTACTTTTGGGTACTTCGTCCTTACGGTCGTCTGCATCATCAGACTTCTGCTGACAACACTTCATATTACAGGCTAATATTAACAGCTATGGCGACCCATTACTGCTTGGCTACACATCTGACACGTAACCGATGTGCTCTCGAAACATCAACACTTGCATTTCAGAACATGTCTTTCACACATGTCTACAAAATCACCTTCACCTTCAAATACAGATTCCTTGCGACTGACAGAGACGTAGGCAAAGTTAACAGTTGCTATTTCCATTAAATATCGTTAATCAGAAAAACGGTAATTTACATCTGCAGCGGAACAAAGTTCCGTTCCGCCCAGCGTGTGGCTCGAACCAACGACCCTGGGATTGAGAGCCTGACGCTCTACCGACTGAGCTAGCCGGCTACCGCGGTGAATACCTGCCGGGTAGCACGCTCACAGTACTCGTTTCGGTTGGGTGGTCCCATACAGTTTCTCTCCATGCAGCCAAATGTTTTCCTAACGTCACACTCGTCACGTACTTCACTTTTATGTCATAATCATTTCTGAGAGGTAAAGAAATTGCATGACAACATGCAGAGATAGTGGCGTCAAAATTAACACACATACTTTATGTGACTCAAAAGCCGAACGAGTTACTTTACGACCTTGTTTTATATGTGCAAGTGCCAGTCAAAACTCGCGGTGTCGGCACTCTGCCGACCATTTCGCTAGTTAACACCGGTCTTGTTGTGTGTGTTTCAAGCTCAAGAGCATCTCCAAGCAAAAAATGGTCAACAGCAACATTCAGACGGTTTCGTACTGCTCAATTGCTACATTAAAACGTTATGTTTCATTTTCAGAACTGGAAAAACACAAGCGCGACGGCATTCGAACATGCAATCTTCAGATCCGATGTCCGACGTCTTATCCATTAGGCCACATGGTCACTGACGACCAACATATACATGTATGCGAGTCATCTCGAAACGCTCACACCCCTGAGGATTCGTGTTTTCGTTCTACACAGCCGCTGCCCCTTGCTCTTTCCCACCCATTCGTTACATTCAACCTCTTACGAGACCGATCAAATATAGACTGAGAAACAAGACCACACACTTTGTGCATTCGGAATCGAAGGCAGGGCGTCCCTCGCCGCATTTGCTACGATGGCCATTTGCTACTTCTGCAGAAGCGGCGGCGGCGGCGGCGGCGGCGACGACGACGACGACGACCGCGAGAAGCTCTGAGATATGTGAGAAATACATCTGTAAAATGTAATTCAGACTGCCTCGTCCCACCTTATGCTGTACCGCTTTGGCAAATGCTTTATCTGCGCCATTCGCCTTAATCACATCTGAGAGTAATTCTTAAAACAACGCCTGTTGCTAATTGTTCGTCATCACAGATACTGTTTGCTATACAGCCACGACGCGCAACTGATTTCCAAAATTCATCGTTCTCCTGTGAGGATGGAACTTACGACCCCTGGATTATTAGACCAGTGCTCTACCACTGAGCTAAAGGGTCGTGGCCTAGCGGTACTCTTGGGTACTTCGTCCTTACGGTCGTCTGCATCATCAGACTTCAGCTTACAACACTTCATATTACAGGCTAATATTAACAGCTATGGCGACCCATTACTGCTTGGCTACACATCTGACACGTAACCGATGTGCTCTCGAAACATCAACACTTGCATTTCAGAACATGTCTTTCACACATGTCTACAAAATCACCTTCACCTTCAAATACAGATTCCTTGCGACTGACAGAGACGTAGGCAAAGTTAACAGTTGCTATTTCCATTAAATATCGTTAATCAGAAAAACGGTAATTTACATCTGCAGCGGAAGAAAATTCCGCGGTGAATACCTGCCGGGTAGCACGTCACACAGTACTCGTTTCGGTTGGGTGGTCCCATACAGTTTCTCTCCATGCAGCCTAATGTTTTCCTAACGTCACACTCGTCACGTACTTCACTTTTATGTCATAATCATTTCTGAGAGGTAAAGAAATTGCATGACAACATGCAGAGCTAGTGGCGTCAAAATTAACACACATACTTTTTGTGACTCAAAAGCCGAACGAGTTACTTTACGATCTTGTTTTATATGTGCTAGTGCCAGTGAAAACTCGTGGTGTCGGCACTCTGCCGACCATTTCGCTAGTTAACACCGGTCTTGTTGTGTGTGTTTCAAGCTCAAGAGCATCTCCAAGCAAAAAATGGTCAACAGCAACATTCAGACGGTTTCGTACTGCTCAATTGCTACATTAAAACGTTATGTTTCTTTTTCAGAACTGGAAAAACACAAGCGTGACAGCATTCGAACCTGTAATCTTCAGATCCGATGTCCGACGTCCTATCCATTAGGCCACATGGTCACTGACAACTAACATATACATGTATGCGAGTCATCTCGAAACGCTCACACCCCTGAGGATTTATGTTTTCGTTCTACACAGCCGCTGCCCCTTGCTCTTTCCCACCCATTCGTTACATTCAACCTCTTACGAGACCGATCAAATATAGACTGAGAAACAAGACCACACACTTTGTGCATTCGGAATCGAAGGCAGGGCGTCCCTCGCCGCATTTGCTACGATGGCCATTTGCTACTTCTGCAGAAGCGGCGGCGGCGGCGACGAAGACTACGACGACGACGACGACCGCGAGAGGCTCTGAGATATGTGAGAAATACATCTGTAAAATGTAATTCAGACTGCCTCGTCCCACCTTATGCTGTACCGCTTTGGCAAATGCTTTATCTGCGCCATTCGCCTTAATCACATCTGAGAGTAATTCTTAAAACAACGCCTGTTGCTAATTGTTCGTCATCACAGATACTGTTTGCTATACAGCCACGACGCGCAACTGATTTCCAAAATTCATCTTTCTCCTGTGAGGATGGAACTTACGACCCCTGGATTATTAGACCAGTGCTCTACCACTGAGCTAAAGAGGCGTGGCCTAGCGGTACTCTTGGGTACTTCGTCCTTACGGTCGTCTGCATCATCAGACTTCTGCTGACAACACTTCATATTACAGGCTAATATTAACAGCTATGGCGACCCATTACTGCTTGGCTACACATCTGACACGTAACCGATGTGCTCTCGAAACATCAACACTTGCATTTCAGAACATGTCTTTCACACATGTCTACAAAATCACCTTCACCTTCAAATACAGATTCCTTGCGACTGACAGAGACGTAGGCAAAGTTAACAGTTGCTATTTCCATTAAATATCGTTAATCAGAAAAACGGTAATTTACATCTGCAGCGGAACAAAATTCCGCGGTGAATACCTGCCGGGTAGCACGTCACACAGTACTCGTTTCGGTTGGGTGGTCCCATACAGTTTCTCTCCATGCAGCCTAATGTTTTCCTAACGTCACACTCGTCACGTACTTCACTTTTATGTCATAATCATTTCTGAGAGGTAAAGAAATTGCATGACAACATGCAGAGCTAGTGGCGTCAAAATTAACACACATACTTTTTGTGACTCAAAAGCCGAACGAGTTACTTTACGATCTTGTTTTATATGTGCTAGTGCCAGTCAAAACTCGTGGTGTCGGCACTCTGCCGACCATTTCGCTAGTTAACACCGGTCTTGTTGTGTGTGTTTCAAGCTCAAGAGCATCTCCAAGCAAAAAATGGTCAACAGCAACATTCAGACGGTTTCGTACTGCTCAATTGCTACATTAAAACGTTATGTTTCTTTTTCAGAACTGGAAAAACACAAGCGTGACAGCACTCGAACCTGTAATCTTCAGATCCGATGTCCGACGTCTTATCCATTAGGCCACATGGTCACTGACAACTAACATATACATGTATGCGAGTCATCTCGAAACGCTCACACCCCTGAGGATTTGTGTTTTCGTTCTACACAGCCGCTGCCCCTTGCTCTTTCCCACCCATTCGTTACATTCAACCTCTTACGAGACCGATCAAATATAGACTGAGAAACAAGACCACACACTTTGTGCAATCGGAATCGAAGGCAGGGCGTCCCTCGCCGCATTTGCTACGATGGCCATTTGCTACTTCTGCAGAAGCGGCGGCGGCGGCGACGACGACTACGACGACGACGACGACCGCGAGAGGCTCTGAGATATGTGAGAAATACATCTGTAAAATGTAATTCAGACTGCCTCGTCCCACCTTCTGCTGTACCGCTTTGGCAAATGCTTTATCTGCGCCATTCGCCTTAATCACATCTGAGAGTAATTCTTAAAAAAACGCCTGTTGCTAATTGTTCGTCATCACAGATACTGTTCGCTATACAGCCACGACGCGCAACTGATTTCCAAAATTTATCTTTCTCTTGTGAGGATGGAACTTACGACCCCTGGATTATTAGACCAGTGCTCTACCACTGAGCTAAAGAGGCGTGGCCTAGCGGTACTCTTGGGTACTTCGTCCTTACGGTCGTCTGCATCATCAGACTTCAGCTGACAACACTTCATATAACAGGTTAATATTAGCAGCTATGGCGACCCATTACTGCTTGGCTACACATCTGACACGTAACCGATGTGCTCTCGAAACAACAACACTTGCATTTCAGAACATGTCTTTCACACATGTCTACAAAATCACCTTCACCTTCAAATACAGATTCCTTGCGACTGACAGAGACGTAGGCAAAGTTAACAGTTGCTATTTCCATTAAATATCGTTAATCAGAAAAACGGTAATTTACATCTGCAGCGGAACAAAGTTCCGTTCCGCCCAGCGTGTGGCTCGAACCAACAACCCTGGGATTGAGAGCCTGACGCTCTACCGACTGAGCTAGCCGGCTACCGCGGTGAATACCTGCCGGGTAGCACGCTCACAGTACTCGTTTCGGTTGGGTGGTCCCATACAGTTTCTCTCCATGCAGCCTAATGTTTTCCTAACGTCACACTCGTCACGTACTTCACTTTTATGTCATAATCATTTCTGAGAGGTAAAGAAATTGCATGACAACATGCAGAGATAGTGGCGTCAAAATTAACACACATACTTTATGTGACTCAAAAGCCGAACGAGTTACTTTACGACCTTGTTTTATATGTGCAAGTGCCAGTCAAAACTCGCGGTGTCGGCACTCTGCCGACCATTTCGCTAGTTAACACCGGTCTTGTTGTGTGTGTTTCAAGCTCAAGAGCATCTCCAAGCAAAAAATGGTCAACAGCAACATTCAGACGGTTTCGTACTGCTCAATTGCTACATTAAAACGTTATGTTTCTTTTTCAGAACTGGAAAAACACAAGCGTGACAGCATTCGAACCTGTAATATTCAGATCCGATGTCCGACGTCTTATCCATTAGGCCACATGGTCACTGACAACCAACATATACATGTATGCGAGTCATCTCGAAACGCTCACACCCCTGAGGATTTGTGTTTTCGTTCTACACAGCCGCTGCCCCTTGCTCTTTCCCACCCATTCGTTACATTCAACCTCTTACGAGACCGATCAAATATAGACTGAGAAACAAGACCACACACTTTGTGCATTCGGAATCGAAGGCAGGGCGTCCCTCGCCGCATTTGCTACGATGGCCATTTGCTACTTCTGCAGAAGCGGCGGCGAAGACGACGACGACGACGACGACGACGACGACGACGGCGACAATCTCTGTGATATGTGAGAAATACATCTGTAAAATGTAATTCAGACTGCCTCGTCCCACCTTCTGCTGTACCGCTTTGGCAAATGCTTTATCTGCGCCATTCGCCTTAATCACATCTGAGAGTAATTCTTAAACAAACGCCTGTTGCTAATTGTTCGTCATCACAGATACTGTTTGCTATACAGCCACGACGCGCAACTGATTACCAAAATTCTTCTTTCTCCTGTGAGGATGGAACTTACGACCCCTGGATTATTAGACCAGTGCTCTACCACTGAGCTAAAGAGGGGCGGCCTAGCGGTACTCTTGGGTACTTCGTCCTTACGGTCGTCTGCATCATCAGACTTCAGCTGACAACACTTCATATTACAGGCTAATATTTTCAGCTATGGCGACCCATTACTGCTTGGCTACACATCTGACACGTAACCGATGTGCTCTCGAAACAACAACACTTGCATTTCAGAACATGTCTTTCACACATGTCTACAAAATCACCTTCACCTTCAAATACAGATTCCTTGCGACTGACAGAGACGTAGGCAAAGTTAACAGTTGCTATTTCCATTAAATATCGTTAATCAGAAAAACGGTAATTTACATCTGCAGTGGAACAAAATTCGGTTCCGCCCATCGTGTGGCTCGAACCAACGACCCTGGGATTAAGGGCCTGACGCTCTACCGACTGAGCTAGCCGGCTACCGCAGTGAATACCTGCCGGGTAGCACGTCACACAGTACTCGTTTCGGTTGGGTGGTCCCATACAGTTTCTCTCCATGCAGCCTAATGTCTTCCTAACGTCACACTCGTCACGTACTTCACTTTTATGTCATAATCATTTCTGAGAGGTAAAGAAATTGCATGACAACATGCAGAGCTAGTGGCGTCAAAATTAACACACATACTTTATGTGACTCAAAAGCCGAACGAGTTACTTTACGACCTTGTTCTATATGTGCAAGTGCCAGTCAAAACTCGCGGTGTCGGCACTCTGCCGACCATTTCGCTAGTTAACACCGCTCTTGTTGTGTGTGTTTCAAGCTCAAGAGCATCTCCAAGCAAAAAATGGTCAACAGCAACATTCAGACGGTTTCGTACTGCTCAATTGCTACATTAAAACGGTATGTTTCTTTTTCAGAACTGGAAAAACATAAGCGTGACAGCATTCGAACCTGTAATCTTCAGATCCGAAGTCCGACGTCTTATCCATTAGGCCACATGGTCACTGACGACCAACACTTACATGTATGCGACTCATCTCGAAACGCTCACACCCCTGAGGATTTGTGTTTTCGTTCTACACAGCCGTTGCCCCTTGCTCTTTCCCACCCATTCGTTACATTCAACCTCTTACGAGACCGATCAAATATAGACTGAGAAACAAGACCACACACTTTGTGCATTCGGAATCGAAGGCAGGGCGTCCCTCGCCGCATTTGCTACGATGGCCATTTGCTACTTCTGCAGAAGCGGCGGCGGCGGCGGCGGCGGCGGCGACGACGACGACGACGACGACGGCGACGACGACGACGACCGCGAGAGGCTCTGAGATATGTGAGAAATACATCTGTAAAATGTAATTCAGACTGCCTCGTCCCACCTTCTGCTGTACCGCTTTGGCAAATGCTTTATCTGCACCACTCGCCTTAATCACATCTGAGAGTAATTCTTAAAAAAACGCCTGTTGCTAATTGTTCGTCATCACAGATACTGTTTGCTATACAGCCACGACGCGCAACTGATTTCCAAAATTCATCTTTCTCCTGTGAGGATGGAACTTACGACCCCTGGATTATTAGACCAGTGCTCTACCACTGAGCTAAAGAGGCGCGGCCTAGCGGTACTCTTGGGTACTTCGTCCTTAAGGTCGTCTGCATCATCAGACTTTAGATGACAACACTTCATATTACAGGCTAATATTTGCAGCTATGGCGACCCATTACTGCTTGGCTACACATCTGACACGTAACCGATGTGCTCTCGAAACAACAACGCTTGCATTTCAGAACATGGCATTCACACATGTCTACAAAATCACCTTCACCTTCAAATACAGATTCCTTGAGACTGACAGAGACGTAGGCAAAGTTAACAGTTGCTATTTCCATTAAATATCGTTAATCAGAAAAACGGTAATTTACATCTGCAGCGGAACAAAATTCCGTTCCGCCCAGCGTGTGGCTTGAATCAACGACCCTGGGATTGAGAGCCTGACGCTCAAAAGAATGAGCTAGCCGGCTACCGCGGTGAATACCTGCCGGGTAGCACGTCACACAGTACTCGTTTCGGTTGGGTGGTCCCATACAGTTTCTCTCCATGCAGCGTAATGTTTTCCTAACGTCACACTCGTCACGTACTTCACTTTTATGTCATAATCATTTCTGAGAGGTAAAGAAATTGCATGACAACATGCAGAGCTAGTGGCGTCAAAATTAACACACATACTTTATGTGACTCAAAAGCCGAACGAGTTACTTTACGACCTTGTTTTATATGTGCAAGTGCCAGTCAAAACTCGCGGTGTCGGCACTCTGCCGACCATTTCGCTAGTTAACACCGGTCTTGTTGTGTGTGTTTCAAGCTCAAGAGCATCTCCAAGCAAAAAATGGTCAACAGCAACATTCAGACGGTTTCGTACTGCTCAATTGCTACATTAAAACGGTATGTTTCTTTTTCAGAGCTGGAAAAACACAAGCGTGACAGCATTCGAACTTGTAATCTTCAGATCCGAAGTCCGACGCCTTATCCATTAGGCCACATGGTCACTGACGACCAACATTTACATGTATGCAACTCATCTCGAAACGCTCACACCCCTGAGGATTTGTGTTTTCGTTCTACACAGCCGCTGCCCCTTGCTCTTTCCCACCCATTCGTTACATTCAACCTCTTACGAGACCGATCAAATATAGACTGAGAAACAAGATCACACACTTTGTGCATTCGGAATCGAAGGCAGGGCGTCCCTCGCCGCATTTGCTACGATGGCCATTTGCTACTTCTGCAGAAGCGGCGGCGAAGACGACGACGACGACGACGACGACGACGACGACGACCGCGAGAGGTTCTGAGATATGTGAGAAATACATCTGTAAAATGTAATTCAGACTGCCTCGTCCCACCTTCTGCTGTACCGCTTTGGCAAATGCTTTATCTGCGCCATTCGCCTTAATCACATCTGAGAGTAATTCTTTAAAAAACGCCTGTTGCTAATTGTTCGTCATCACAGATACTGTTTGCTATACAGCCACGACGCGCAACTGATTTCCAAAATTCATCTTTCTCCTGTGAGGATGGAACTTACGACCCCTGGATTATTAGACCAGGGCTCTACCACTGAGCTAAAGAGGCGCGGCCTAGCGGTGCTGTTGGGTACTTCGTCCTTAAGGTCGTCTGCATCATCAGACTTTAGCTGACAACACTTCATATTACAGGCTAATATTTGCAGCTATGGCGACCCATTACTGCTTGGCTACACATCTGACACGTAACCGATGTGCTCTCGAAACAACAACACTTGCATTTCAGAACATGGCATTCACACATGTCTACAAAATCACCTTCACCTTCAAATACAGATTCCTTGAGACTGATGGAGACGTAGGCAAAGTTAACAGTTGCTATTTAGATTAAATATCGTTAATCAGAAAAACGGTAATTTACATCTGCAGCGGAACAAAATTCCGTTCCGCCTAGCGTGTGGCTCGAATCAACGACCCTGGGATTGAGAGCCTGACGCTCTAAAGACTGAGCTAGCCGGCTACCGCGGTGAATACCTGCCGGATAGCACTTCACACAGTACTCGTTTCGGTTGGGTGGTCCCATACAGTTTCTCTCCATGCAGCCTAATGTCTTCCTAACGTCACACTCGTCACGTACTTCACTTTTATGTCATAATCATTTCTGAGAGGTAAAGAAATTGCATGACAACATGCAGAGCTAGTGGCGTCAAAATTAACACACATACTTTATGTGACTCAAAAGCCGAACGAGTTACTTTACGACCTTGTTCTATATGTGCAAGTGCCAGTCAAAACTCGCGGTGTCGGCACTCTGCCGACCATTTCGCTAGTTAACACCGGTCTTGTTGTGTGTGTTTCAAGCTCAAGAGCATCTCCAAGCAAAAAATGGTCAACAGCAACATTCAGACGGTTTCGTACTGCTCAATTGCTACATTAAAACGGTATGTTTCTTTTTCAGAACTGGAAAAACATAAGCGTGACAGCATTCGAACCTGTAATCTTCAGATCCGAAGTCCGACGTCTTATCCATTAGGCCACATGGTCACTGACGACCAACACTTACATGTATGCGACTCATCTCGAAACGCTCACACCCCTGAGGATTTGTGTTTTCGTTCTACACAGCCGTTGCCCCTTGCTCTTTCCCACCCATTCGTTACATTCAACCTCTTACGAGACCGATCAAATATAGACTGAGAAACAAGACCACACACTTTGTGCATTCGGAATCGAAGGCAGGGCGTCCCTCGCCGCATTTGCTACGATGGCCATTTGCTACTTCTGCAGAAGCGGCGGCGGCGGCGGCGGCGGCGACGACGACGACGACGACGACGACGACGACGACCGCGAGAGGCTCTGAGATATGTGAGAAATACATCTGTAAAATGTAATTCAGACTGCCTCGTCCCACCTTCTGCTGTACCGCTTTTTCAAATGCTTTATCTGCGCCATTGGCCTTAATCACATCTGAGAGTAATTCTTAAAAAAACGCCTGTTGCTAATTGTTCGTCATCACAGATACTGTTTGCTATACAGCCACGACGCGCAACTGATTTCCAAAATTCATCTTTCTCCTGTGAGGATGGAACTAACGACCCCTGGATTATTAGACCAGTGCTCTACCACTGAGCTAAAGAGGCGCGGCCTAGCGGTACCCTTGGGTACTTCGTCCTTAAGGTCGTCTGCATCATCAGACATCAGCTGACAACACTTCATATTACAGGCTAATATTTGCAGCTATGGCGACCCATTACTGCTTGGCTACACATCTGACACGTAACCGATGTGCTCTCGAAACAACAACACTTGCATTTCAGAACATGTCTTTCACACATGTCTACAAAATCACCTTCACCTTCAAATACAAATTCCTTGCGACTGACAGAGACGTAGGCAAAGTTAACAGTTGCTATTTCCATTAAATATCGTTAATCAGGAAAACGGTAATTTACATCTGCAGCGGAACAAAATTCCGTTCCGCCCAGCGTGTGGCTCGAACCAACGACCCTGGGATTAAGAGCCTGACGCTATACCGACTGAGCTAGCCGGTTACCGCGGTGAATACCTGCCGGGTAGCACGTCACACAGTACTCGTTTCGGTTGGGTGGTCCCATACTGTTTCTCTCCATGCAGCCTAATGTTTTCCTAACGTCACACTCGTCACGTACTTCACTTTTATGTCATAATCATTTCTGAGAGGTAAAGAAATTGCATGACAACATGCAGAGCTAGTGGCGTCAAAATTAACAATCATACTTTATGTGACTCAAAAGCCGAACGAGTTACTTTACGACCTTGTTTTATATGTGCAAGTGCCAGTCAAAACTCGCGGTGTCGGCACTCTGCCGACCATTTCGCTAGTTAACACCGGTCTTGTTGTGTGTGTTTCAAGCTCAAGAGCATCTCCAAGCAAAAAATGGTCAACAGCAACATTCAGACGGTTTCGTACTGCTCAATTGCTACATTAAAACGGTGTTTCTTTTTCAGAACTGGAAAAACACAAGCGTGACAGCATTCGAACCTGTAATCTTCAGATCCGAAGTCCGACGTCTTATCCATTAGGCCACATGGTCACTGACGACCAACATTTACATGTATGCGACTCATCTCGAAACGCTCACACCCCTGAGGATTTGTGTTTTCGTTCTACACAGCCGCTGCCCCTTGCTCTTTCCCACACATTCGTTACATTCAACCTCTTACGAGACCGATCAAATATAGACTGAGAAACAAGACCACACACTTTGTGCATTCGGAATCGAAGGCAGGGCGTCCCTCGCCGCATTTGCTACGATGGCCATTTGCTACGTATGCAGAAGCGGCGGCGACGACGACGACGACGACGACGACGACGACGACCGGGAGAGGCTCTGAGATATGTGAGAAATACATCTGTAAAATCTAATTCAGACTGCCTCGTCCCACCTTCTGCTGTACCGCTTTTTCAAATGCTTTATCTGCGCCATTCGCCTTAATCACATCTGAGAGTAATTCTTAAAAAAACGCCTGTTGCTAATTGTTCGTCATCACAGATACTGTTTGCTATACAGCCACGACGCGCAACTGATTTCCAAAATTCATCTTTCTCCTGTGAGGTTGGAACTTACGACCCCTGGATTATTAGACCAGTGCTCTACCACTGAGCTAAAGAGGCGCGGCCTAGCGGTACTCTTGGGTACTTCGTCCTTACGGTCGTCTGCATCATCAGACTTCAGCTGACAACACTTCATAGTACAGGCTAATATTTGCAGCTATGGCGACCCATTACTGCTTGGCTACACATCTGACACGTAACCGATGTGCTCTCGAAACAACAACACTTGCATTTCAGAACATGTCTTTCACACATGTCTACAAAATCACCTTCACCTTCAAATACAGATTCCTTGCGACTGACAGAGACGTAGGCAAAGTTAACAGTTGCTATTTCCATTAAATATCGTTAATCAGAAAAACGGTAATTTACATCTGCAGCGGAACAAAATTCCGTTCCGCCCAGCGTGTGGCTCGAACCAACGACCCTGGGATTAAGAGCCTGACGCTCTACCGACTGAGCTAGCCGGCTACCGCGGTGAATACCGGCCGGGTAGCACGTCACACAGTACTCGTTTCGGTTGGGTGGTCCCATACAGTTTCTCTCCATGCAGCCTAATGTTTTCCTAACGTCACACTCGTCACGTACTTCACTTTTATGTCATAATCATTTCTGAGAGGTAAAGAAATTGCAAGACAACATGCAGAGCTAGTGGCGTCAAAATTAACACACATACTTTATGTGACTCAAAAGCCGAACGAGTTACTTTACGACCTTGTTTTATATGTGCAAGTGCCAGTCAAAACTCGCGGTGTCGGCACTCTGCCGACCATTTCGCTAGTTAACACCGGTCTTGTTGTGTGTGTTTCAAGCTCAAGAGCATCTCCAAGCAAAAAATGGTCAACAGCAACATTCAGACGGTTTCGTACTGCTCAATTGCTACATTAAAACGGTGTTTCTTTTTCAGAACTGGAAAAACACTAGCGTGACAGCATTCGAACCTGTAATCTTCAGATCCGAAGTCCGACGTCTTATCCATTAGGCCACATGGTCACTGACGACCAACATTTACATGTATGCGACTCATCTCGAAACGCTCACACCCCTGAGGATTTGTGTTTTCGTTCTACACAGCCGCTGCCCCTTGCTCTTTCCCACACATTCGTTACATTCAACCTCTTACGAGACCGATCAAATATAGACTGAGAAACAAGACCACACACTTTGTGCATTCGGAATCAAAGGCAGGGCGTCCCTCGCCGCATTTGCTACGATGGCCATTTGCTACTTCTGCAGAAGCGGCGGCGACGACGACGACAACGACGACGACGACGACGACGACGACGACCGCGAGAGGCTCTGAGATATGTGAGAAATACATCTGTAAAATCTAATTCAGACTGCCTCGTCCCACCTTCTGCTGTACCGCTTTTTCAAATGCTTTATCTGCGCCATTCGCCTTAATCACATCTGGGAGTAATTCTTAAAAAAACGCCTGTTGATAATTGTTCGTCATCACAGATACTGTTTGCTCTACAGCCACGACGCGCAACTGATTTCCAAAATTCATCTTTCTCCTGTGAGGATGGAACTTACGACCCCTGGATTATTAGACCAGTGCTCTACCACTGAGCTAAAGAGGCGCGGCCTAGCGGTACTCTTGGGTACTTCGTCCTTACGGTCGTCTGCATCATCAGACTTCAGCTGACAACACTTCATATTACAGGCTAATATTTGCAGCTATGGTGACCCATTACTGCTTGGCTACACATCTGACACGTAACCGATGTGCTCTCGAAACAACAACACTTGCATTTCAGAACATGTCTTTCACACATGTCTACAAAATCACCTTCACCTTCAAATACAGATTCCTTGCGACTGACAGAGACGTAGGCAAAGTTAACAGTTGCTATTTCCATTAAATATCGTTAATCAGAAAAACGGTAATTTACATCTGCAGCGGAACAAAATTCCGTTCCGCCCAGCGTGTGTCTCGAACCAACGACCCTGGGATTAAGAGCCTGACGCTCTACCGACTGAGCTAGCCGGCTACCGCGGTGAATACCTGCCGGGTAGCATGTGACACAGTACTCGTTTCGGTTGGGTGGTCCCATACAGTTTCTCTCCATGCAGCCTAATGTTTTCCTAACGTCACACTCGTCACGTACTTCACTTTTATGTCATAATCATTTCTGAGAGGTAAAGAAATTGCATGACAACATGCAGAGCTAGTGGCGTCAAAATTAACACACATACTTTATGTAACTCAAAAGCCGAACGAGTTACTTTACGACCTTGTTTTATATGTGCAAGTGCCAGTCAAAACTCGCGGTGTCGGCACTCTGCCGACCATTTCGCTAGTTAACACCGGTCTTGTTGTGTGTGTTTCAAGCTCAAGAGCATCTCCAAGCAAAAAATGGTCAACAGCAACATTCAGACGGTTTCGTACTGCTCAATTGCTACATTAAAACGGTATGTTTCTTTTTCAGAACTGGAAAAACACAAGCGCGACAGCATTCGAACCTGTAATCTTCAGATCCGAAGTCCGACATCTTATCCATTAGGCCACATGATCACTGACGACCAACATTTACATGTATGCGACTCATCTCGAAACGCTCACACCCCTGAGGATTTGTGTTTCCGTTCTACACAGCCGCTGCCCCTTGCTCTTTCCCACCCATTCGTTACATTCAACCTCTTACGAGACCGATAAAATATAGACTGAGAAACAAGACCACACACTTTGTGCATTCGGAATCGAAGGAAGGGCGTCCCTCGCCGCATTTGCTACGATGGCCATTTGCTACTTCTGCAGAAGCGGCGGCGGCGACGACGACGACGACGACGACGACGATGACGACGACCGCGAGAGGCTCTGAGATATGTGAGAAATACATCTGTAAAATGTAATTCAGACTGCCTCGTCCCACCTTCTGCTGTACCGCTTTTTCAAATGCTTTATCTGCGCCATTCGCCTTAATCACATCTGAGAGTAATTCTTAAAAAAACGCCTGTTGATAATTGTTCGTCATCACAGATACTGTTTGCTCTACAGCCACGACGCGCAACTGATTTCCAAAATTCATCTTTCTCCTGTGAGGATGGAACTTACGACCCCTGGATTATTAGATCAGTGCTCTACCACTGAGCTAAAGAGGCGCGGCCTAGCGGTACTCTTGGGTACTTCGTCCTTACGGTCGTCTGCATCATCAGACTTCAGCTGACAACACTTCATATTACAGGCTAATATTTGCAGCTATGGCGACCCATTACTGCTTGGCTACACATCTGACACGTAACCGATGTGCTCTCGAAACAACAACACTTGCATTTCAGAACATGTCTTTCACACATGTCTACAAAATCACCTTCACCTTCAAATACAGATTCCTTGCGACTGACAGAGACGTAGGCAAAGTTAACAGTTGCTATTTCCATTAAATATCGTTAATCAGAAAAACGGTAATTTACATCTGCAGCGGAACAAAATTCCGTTCCACCCAGCGTGTGGCTCGAACCAACGACCCTGGGATTAAGATCCTGACGCTCTACCGACTGAGCTAGCCGGCTACCGCGGTGAATACCGGCCGGGTAGCACGTCACACAGTACTCGTTTCGGTTGGGTGGTCCCATACAGTTTCTCTCCATGCAGCCTAATGTTTTCCTAACGTCACACTCGTCACGTACTTCACTTTTATGTCATAATCATTTCTGAGAGGTAAAGAAATTGCAAGACAACATGCAGAGCTAGTGGCGTCAAAATTAACACACATACTTTATGTGACTCAAAAGCCGAACGAGTTACTTTACGACCTTGTTTTATATGTGCAAGTGCCAGTCAAAACTCGCGGTGTCGGCACTCTGCCGACCATTTCGCTAGTTAACACCGGTCTTGTTGTGTGTGTTTCAAGCTCAAGAGCATCTCCAAGCAAAAAATGGTCAACAGCAACATTCAGACGGTTTCGTACTGCTCAATTGCTACATTAAAACGGTGTTTCTTTTTCAGAACTGGAAAAACACAAGCGTGACAGCATTCGAACCTGTAATCTTCAGATCCGAAGTCCGACGTCTTATCCATTAGGCCACATGGTCACTGACGACCAACATTTACATGTATGCGACTCATCTCGAAACGCTCACACCCCTGAGGATTTGTGTTTTCGTTCTACACAGCCGCTGCCCCTTGCTCTTTCCCACACATTCGTTACATTCAACCTCTTACGAGACCGATCAAATATAGACTGAGAAACAAGACCACACACTTTGTGCATTCGGAATCAAAGGCAGGGCGTCCCTCGCCGCATTTGCTACGATGGCCATTTGCTACTTCTGCAGAAGCGGCGGCGACGACGACGACAACGACGACGACGACGACGACGACGACGACCGCGAGAGGCTCTGAGATATGTGAGAAATACATCTGTAAAATCTAATTCAGACTGCCTCGTCCCACCTACTGCTGTACCGCTTTTTCAAATGCTTTATCTGCGCCATTCGCCTTAATCACATCTGAGAGTAATTCTTAAAAAAACGCCTGTTGATAATTGTTCGTCATCACAGATACTGTTTGCTCTACAGCCACGACGCGCAACTGATTTCCAAAATTCATCTTTCTCCTGTGAGGATGGAACTTACGACCCCTGGATTATTAGACCAGTGCTCTACCACTGAGCTAAAGAGGCGCGGCCTAGCGGTACTCTTGGGTACTTCGTCCTTACGGTCGTCTGCATCATCAGACTTCAGCTGACAACACTTCATATTACAGGCTAATATTTGCAGCTATGGCGACCCATTACTGCTTGGCTACACATCTGACACGTAACCGATGTGCTCTCGAAACAACAACACTTGCATTTCAGAACATGTCTTTCACACATGTCTACAAAATCACCTTCACCTTCAAATACAGATTCCTTGCGACTGACAGAGACGTAGGCAAAGTTAACAGTTGCTATTTCCATTAAATATCGTTAATCAGAAAAACGGTAATTTACATCTGCAGCGGAACAAAATTCCGTTCCGCCCAGCGTGTGTCTCGAACCAACGACCCTGGGATTAAGAGCCTGACGCTCTACCGACTGAGCTAGCCGGCTACCGCGGTGAATACCTGCCGGGTAGCATGTGACACAGTACTCGTTTCGGTTGGGTGGTCCCATACAGTTTCTCTCCATGCAGCCTAATGTTTTCCTAACGTCACACTCGTCACGTACTTCACTTTTATGTCATAATCATTTCTGAGAGGTAAAGAAATTGCATGACAACATGCAGAGCTAGTGGCGTCAAAATTAACACACATACTTTATGTAACTCAAAAGCCGAACGAGTTACTTTACGACCTTGTTTTATATGTGCAAGTGCCAGTCAAAACTCGCGGTGTCGGCACTCTGCCGACCATTTCGCTAGTTAACACCGGTCTTGTTGTGTGTGTTTCAAGCTCAAGAGCATCTCCAAGCAAAAAATGGTCAACAGCAACATTCAGACGGTTTCGTACTGCTCAATTGCTACATTAAAACGGTATGTTTCTTTTTCAGAACTGGAAAAACACAAGCGCGACAGCATTCGAACCTGTAATCTTCAGATCCGAAGTCCGACATCTTATCCATTAGGCCACATGGTCACTGACGACCAACATTTACATGTATGCGACTCATCTCGAAACGCTCACACCCCTGAGGATTTGTGTTTCCGTTCTACACAGCCGCTGCCCCTTGCTCTTTCCCACCCATTCGTTACATTCAACCTCTTACGAGACCGATAAAATATAGACTGAGAAACAAGACCACACACTTTGTGCATTCGGAATCGCAGGAAGGGCGTCCCTCGCCGCATTTGCTACGATGGCCATTTGCTACTTCTGCAGAAGCGGCGGCGGCGACGACGACGACGACGACGACGACGATGACGACGACCGCGAGAGGCTCTGAGATATGTGAGAAATACATCTGTAAAATGTAATTCAGACTGCCTCGTCCCACCTTCTGCTGTACCGCTTTTTCAAATGCTTTATCTGCGCCATTCGCCTTAATCACATCTGAGAGTAATTCTTAAAAAAACGCCTGTTGATAATTGTTCGTCATCACAGATACTGTTTGCTCTACAGCCACGACGCGCAACTGATTTCCAAAATTCATCTTTCTCCTGTGAGGATGGAACTTACGACCCCTGGATTATTAGACCAGTGCTCTACCACTGAGCTAAAGAGGCGCGGCCTAGCGGTACTCTTGGGTACTTCGTCCTTACGGTCGTCTGCATCATCAGACTTCAGCTGACAACACTTCATATTACAGGCTAATATTTGCAGCTATGGCGACCCATTACTGCTTGGCTACACATCTGACACGTAACCGATGTGCTCTCGAAACAACAACACTTGCATTTCAGAACATGTCTTTCACACATGTCTACAAAATCACCTTCACCTTCAAATACAGATTCCTTGCGACTGACAGAGACGTAGGCAAAGTTAACAGTTGCTATTTCCATTAAATATCGTTAATCAGAAAAACGGTAATTTACATCTGCAGCGGAACAAAATTCCGTTCCACCCAGCGTGTGGCTCGAACCAACGACCCTGGGATTAAGATCCTGACGCTCTACCGACTGAGCTAGCCGGCTACCGCGGTGAATACCGGCCGGGTAGCACGTCACACAGTACTCGTTTCGGTTGGGTGGTCCCATACAGTTTCTCTCCATGCAGCCTAATGTTTTCCTAACGTCACACTCGTCACGTACTTCACTTTTATGTCATAATCATTTCTGAGAGGTAAAGAAATTGCAAGACAACATGCAGAGCTAGTGGCGTCAAAATTAACACACATACTTTATGTGACTCAAAAGCCGAACGAGTTACTTTACGACCTTGTTTTATATGTGCAAGTGCCAGTCAAAACTCGCGGTGTCGGCACTCTGCCGACCATTTCGCTAGTTAACACCGGTCTTGTTGTGTGTGTTTCAAGCTCAAGAGCATCTCCAAGCAAAAAATGGTCAACAGCAACATTCAGACGGTTTCGTACTGCTCAATTGCTACATTAAAACGGTGTTTCTTTTTCAGAACTGGAAAAACACAAGCGTGACAGCATTCGAACCTGTAATCTTCAGATCCGAAGTCCGACGTCTTATCCATTAGGCCACATGGTCACTGACGACCAACATTTACATGTATGCGACTCATCTCGAAACGCTCACACCCCTGAGGATTTGTGTTTTCGTTCTACACAGCCGCTGCCCCTTGCTCTTTCCCACACATTCGTTACATTCAACCTCTTACGAGACCGATCAAATATAGACTGAGAAACAAGACCACACACTTTGTGCATTCGGAATCAAAGGCAGGGCGTCCCTCGCCGCATTTGCTACGATGGCCATTTGCTACTTCTGCAGAAGCGGCGGCGACGACGACGACAACGACGACGACGACGACGACGACGACGACCGCGAGAGGCTCTGAGATATGTGAGAAATACATCTGTAAAATCTAATTCAGACTGCCTCGTCCCACCTACTGCTGTACCGCTTTTTCAAATGCTTTATCTGCGCCATTCGCCTTAATCACATCTGAGAGTAATTCTTAAAAAAACGCCTGTTGATAATTGTTCGTCATCACAGATACTGTTTGCTCTACAGCCACGACGCGCAACTGATTTCCAAAATTCATCTTTCTCCTGTGAGGATGGAACTTACGACCCCTGGATTATTAGACCAGTGCTCTACCACTGAGCTAAAGAGGCGCGGCCTAGCGGTACTCTTGGGTACTTCGTCCTTACGGTCGTCTGCATCATCAGACTTCAGCTGACAACACTTCATATTACAGGCTAATATTTGCAGCTATGGCGACCCATTACTGCTTGGCTACACATCTGACACGTAACCGATGTGCTCTCGAAACAACAACACTTGCATTTCAGAACATGTCTTTCACACATGTCTACAAAATCACCTTCACCTTCAAATACAGATTCCTTGCGACTGACAGAGACGTAGGCAAAGTTAACAGTTGCTATTTCCATTAAATATCGTTAATCAGAAAAACGGTAATTTACATCTGCAGCGGAACAAAATTCCGTTCCGCCCAGCGTGTGTCTCGAACCAACGACCCTGGGATTAAGAGCCTGACGCTCTACCGACTGAGCTAGCCGGCTACCGCGGTGAATACCTGCCGGGTAGCATGTGACACAGTACTCGTTTCGGTTGGGTGGTCCCATACAGTTTCTCTCCATGCAGCCTAATGTTTTCCTAACGTCACACTCGTCACGTACTTCACTTTTATGTCATAATCATTTCTGAGAGGTAAAGAAATTGCATGACAACATGCAGAGCTAGTGGCGTCAAAATTAACACACATACTTTATGTAACTCAAAAGCCGAACGAGTTACTTTACGACCTTGTTTTATATGTGCAAGTGCCAGTCAAAACTCGCGGTGTCGGCACTCTGCCGACCATTTCGCTAGTTAACACCGGTCTTGTTGTGTGTGTTTCAAGCTCAAGAGCATCTCCAAGCAAAAAATGGTCAACAGCAACATTCAGACGGTTTCGTACTGCTCAATTGCTACATTAAAACGGTATGTTTCTTTTTCAGAACTGGAAAAACACAAGCGCGACAGCATTCGAACCTGTAATCTTCAGATCCGAAGTCCGACATCTTATCCATTAGGCCACATGGTCACTGACGACCAACATTTACATGTATGCGACTCATCTCGAAACGCTCACACCCCTGAGGATTTGTGTTTCCGTTCTACACAGCCGCTGCCCCTTGCTCTTTCCCACCCATTCGTTACATTCAACCTCTTACGAGACCGATAAAATATAGACTGAGAAACAAGACCACACACTTTGTGCATTCGGAATCGAAGGAAGGGCGTCCCTCGCCGCATTTGCTACGATGGCCATTTGCTACTTCTGCAGAAGCGGCGGCGGCGACGACGACGACGACGACGACGACGATGACGACGACCGCGAGAGGCTCTGAGATATGTGAGAAATACATCTGTAAAATGTAATTCAGACTGCCTCGTCCCACCTTCTGCTGTACCGCTTTTTCAAATGCTTTATCTGCGCCATTCGCCTTAATCACATCTGAGAGTAATTCTTAAAAAAACGCCTGTTGCTAATTGTTCGTCATCACAGATACTGTTTGTTATACAGCCACGACGCGCAACTGATTTCCAAAATTCATCTTTCTCCTGTGAGGATGGAACTTACTACCCCTGGATTATTAGACCAGTGCTCTACCACTGAGCTAAAGAGGCGCGGCCTAGCGGTACTCTTGGGTACTTCGTCCTTACGGTCGTCTGCATCATCAGACTTCAGCTGACAACACTTCATATTACAGGCTAATATTTGCAGCTATGGCGACCCATTACTGCTTGGCTACACATCTGACACGTAACCGATGTGCTCTCGAAACAACAACACTTGCATTTCAGAACATGTCTTTCACACATGTCTACAAAATCACCTTCACCTTCAAATACAGATTCCTTGCGACTGACAGAGACGTAGGCAAAGTTAACAGTTGCTATTTCCATTAAGTATCGTTAATCAGAAAAACGGTAATTTACATCTGCAGCGGAACAAAATTCCGTTCCGCCCAGCGTGTGTCTCGAACCAACGACCCTGGGATTAAGAGCCTGACGCTCTACCGACTGAGCTAGCCGGCTACCGCGGTGAATACCTGCCGGGTAGCATGTGACACAGTACTCGTTTCGGTTGGGTGGTCCCATACAGTTTCTCTCCATGCAGCCTAATGTTTTCCTAACGTCACACTCGTCACGTACTTCACTTTTATGTCATAATCATTTCTGAGAGGTAAAGAAATTGCATGACAACATGCAGAGCTAGTGGCGTCAAAATTAACACACATACTTTATGTAACTCAAAAGCCGAACGAGTTACTTTACGACCTTGTTTTATATGTGCAAGTGCCAGTCAAAACTCGCGGTGTCGGCACTCTGCCGACCATTTCGCTAGTTAACACCGGTCTTGTTGTGTGTGTTTCAAGCTCAAGAGCATCTCCAAGCAAAAAATGGTCAACAGCAACATTCAGACGGTTTCGTACTGCTCAATTGCTACATTAAAACGGTATGTTTCTTTTTCAGAACTGGAAAAACACAAGCGCGACAGCATTCGAACCTGTAATCTTCAGATCCGAAGTCCGACATCTTATCCATTAGGCCACATGGTCACTGACGACCAACATTTACATGTATGCGACTCATCTCGAAACGCTCACACCCCTGAGGATTTGTGTTTCCGTTCTACACAGCCGCTGCCCCTTGCTCTTTCCCACCCATTCGTTACATTCAACCTCTTACGAGACCGATAAAATATAGACTGAGAAACAAGACCACACACTTTGTGCATTCGGAATCGAAGGAAGGGCGTCCCTCGCCGCATTTGCTACGATGGCCATTTGCTACTTCTGCAGAAGCGGCGGCGGCGACGACGACGACGACGACGACGACGATGACGACGACCGCGAGAGGCTCTGAGATATGTGAGAAATACATCTGTAAAATGTAATTCAGACTGCCTCGTCCCACCTTCTGCTGTACCGCTTTTTCAAATGCTTTATCTGCGCCATTCGCCTTAATCACATCTGAGAGTAATTCTTAAAAAAACGCCTGTTGCTAATTGTTCGTCATCACAGATACTGTTTGTTATACAGCCACGACGCGCAACTGATTTCCAAAATTCATCTTTCTCCTGTGAGGATGGAACTTACTACCCCTGGATTATTAGACCAGTGCTCTACCACTGAGCTAAAGAGGCGCGGCCTAGCGGTACTCTTGGGTACTTCGTCCTTACGGTCGTCTGCATCATCAGACTTCAGCTGACAACACTTCATATTACAGGCTAATATTTGCAGCTATGGCGACCCATTACTGCTTGGCTACACATCTGACACGTAACCGATGTGCTCTCGAAACAACAACACTTGCATTTCAGAACATGTCTTTCACACATGTCTACAAAATCACCTTCACCTTCAAATACAGATTCCTTGCGACTGACAGAGACGTAGGCAAAGTTAACAGTTGCTATTTCCATTAAGTATCGTTAATCAGAAAAACGGTAATTTACATCTGCAGCGGAACAAAATTCCGTTCCGCCCAGCGTGTGTCTCGAACCAACGACCCTGGGATTAAGAGCCTGACGCTCTACCGACTGAGCTAGCCGGCTACCGCGGTGAATACCTGCCGGGTAGCACGTCACACAGTACGCGTTTCGGTTGGGTGGTCCCATACAGTTTCTCTCCATGCAGCCTAATGTTTTCCTAACGTCACACTCGTCACGTACTTCACTTTTATGTCATAATCATTTCTGAGAGGTAAAGAAATTGCATGACAACATGCAGAGCTAGTGGCGTCAAAATTAACACACATACTTTATGTGACTCAAAAACCGAACGAGTTACTTTACGACCTTGTTTTATATGTGCAAGTGCCAGTCAAAACTCGCGGTGTCGGCACTCTGCCGACCATTTCGCTAGTTAACACCGGTCTTGTTGTGTGTGTTTCAAGCTCAAGAGCATCTCCAAGCAAAAAATGGTCAACAGCAACATTCAGACGGTTTCGTACTGCTCAATTGCTACATTAAAACGGTGTTTCTTTTTCAGAACTGGAAAAACACAAGCGTGACAGCATTCGAACCTGTAATCTTCAGATCCGAAGTCCGACATCTTATCCATTTTTTTTTTTTTTTTTTTTTTTTTTATCGGCCTCCTTCCTCCCCTTCAGCCCCGCCTTGCGCTCGCCATAAATCGCCTTCGTCGGCGTCGGCTTCATCTGCCATGATTTCTGAATTACTTATTCTTCTGAACTATTCCGATTTCCAAACCATAGATAATTTTTTTATAGAAAATGATAAAGGAACTCTGGTCCGCTAGAAAAACAGAAGAAAATAAAATAGTCCTTGTCGTAACACTGTTCAGTATACGTCACTGTGACATTTGAAGAAGAAAAGAAAAAAAAAACAAAGCAATGTAGAATGAAGGAAAGAAAAAAATACTTCTTTCATCGAAGAACGACTTCTAAAAAATTCGCATATCGTTTCCTGTAATGTCTCGTCTGTGAAAGTATGTGAAACTGTAATGCCAGGTAAAGACAGAACGCCGCCTCACTCTTGGGTTCTTGCGTCTGTAAATAATGAACATAATGACCCTTCAACCAATTGACAGAGTTCCGTTTGGTGTTCGGGTACGGCACTGAATCCGGATACAGGAAATCTTCAGGTTTAATACAAAGCTGGGAAGTCCTCATAATCGTAGCCAGTTTTCGGCGAATGCATGGCCAAACTGCTTGGACAGTGGTGCACAGAAAACGATGTTCATCAGTATCAGGCAAGTTGCACGTTAGGCACAAAGGTGAGTCAGCCAAATGTAGAGCATGAAGTCGTGAATTGGTACTTATTTTACGGTTCACGACCCTGTACGAAGAGGCTTTCACTGACGTTGGTAAATCACGGCTATGTATGTTTTTCCATATCACTGGCCAGCGATGATTGGGGTATTTGTGTTCGATGTTGTTCCTGTTCTTGGTTGCCAGTAGTTTATTATAAACTAACTTCACCACGGGAAGCTCATTTTCTGGGAGAGTTGACCGTACGTAACTGAACTCAATGAAAAAGCTCTTAAAGTGAGTCAGCGCAGGCGGAATATGTTGAACAGAGACGGGAGGCTGCAGGCAGGCCGGCGCTATTTCGGTTAACAAGTGAGCCGTTAGACTGTTCGGTAACGACCTCCACCGTTTGTAGGTGGTGCATACGTACAAAGCTCGTGACTTGGAACGAACATCTGTTAAATTTAAGCCTCCATCGGTCGTGGAGAGAGTGAGCGTATCGTACTTGACTTTAAAAATGTGTCCACGTGTGACAAAATGGCCTAGAGCGGACATCATACGCTTCGCTGTCTCCTGTGGCATGGGCAGTACTTGTGCAACGTAGTTAATCTTTGAGGTGAGGTAGACATTAGCGAAGGTGACTTTCTGCAGTTCATCAAGGCTCCTTAGGTAGTGGGTCTGCATGCAAGCACGCATACTTGCCAGGAGATTCTTATAGTTCACCGCAATTGTGTGCTGTATGTTGCTCCTGTACTCAATACCAAGGCATTTCATTTTAGAAATTAGTTGCAACTGACCGTGATGGTGCAGCGAGATGCCGCGTCCTATGTTCATAATGCCAGATTTCCTGGCATTCAACTTCGCACCCGCAACAAGTTCGTACTTTTTGACGATCTGAAGGGCTTCCTCGACTTCACCTTCGTCCATGACCAAAAATCCGACGTCATCCGCATATGCAGTACAAACAATCTTAATGCCGTGGATGGTTAATCCTTGTAGACGCTGTGTCAAGGTGACAAGCAAAGGCTCAATGGCAATGGCAAACAAGGCCATTGACATAGGGCATCCCTGTCGCACTGAATTAGTAATATTAATTGATGCGCTCAGCTGGCCATTCACCATGAGTCGAGTTACTCCTTTACGAAGGAGCTCATGTATAAGATTGATAAAACGTAGTGGAAATCCCATGGCATGCATCGTCCGGATGAGAAACTGATGGTTTACTCTGTCGAATGCCTTTGAAAAGTCAAGGGAAACTAGCGCACACCGTATCTTGCACGCATCTGCAATGGCTATAACGTCCCTGTATTGAGACAAATTTTGGAAGATCGTCCTACCGACACCTACACTGGTCTGGTACTGACCAATGACAGTATTCATCAACATTTTCAATCTATTAGAAATAATACGTGCTAAAATTTTGTAGTCACTGTTCAGTAAAGTAAGCGGCCGAAAATCGTCAACAGAACTGCACATTGGGCGTTTAGGGATTAAAACCACGATGCCTTCCACGAGAGCCTGAGGAACATTAAAATCAGGCCGTAAAATTTCATTAAACATACTCAACAACTTGGGCTTTAATTTGTCGCAGAAAGTAAGATAAAATTCGGCAGTGAGACCGTCGGGTCCGGGCGATTTATTTTTTGGACTTCGTGATAGCGCAGAATCCAATTCGTCTTCATCAATTTCTCGCATGAGAGTTTCGACTTCAGCAGCACCCAAAGTCCTTTGCAAGTTATTGAGTAATTCATCGTGAGTTCCATCGTCGGTATGTGTCGTTGCCAGGAGATCTGCCAGGTGATTGTGAAGTGCGTTCCGTATGTCTTGTTGCCGCGTGAGCGCAACGCCTTCACTCAACTGAAGACGAGTTATTAATCTCCGCCGCCCCCTCTTATTTTCACGAATGACGTGAAACATGGATGTCATTTCGTCGTCTATCATATTCTGGGGCCTGGACCTTATTTGAAAGCCTTCTGCCTGCTGCCGCTGAAGTTTTAATAATTTTGCCTTAATTTTTTTAATCTGCATAAAATTTTCAGGTACAGTCACATCGGACTGGTAAAGCTCCCTGAGACAAGTAAAATAAAACTCAGACGTTTGCCGTTGCCACCAGGATTTGTCCCGAGCGTAGCGTTTAAACATTTTTGATAAAGTTGGTTTGGCATGTGTTATCCACCATTCAGTAACGGAGGCATACTGTGCAACCCGTCGTTCACATGCCTCCCATGTTGCGTTAAAGACACGGTGACAGTCAACATCGTTAAGGAGAGCATTGTTAAGTTTCCAGAAACCTCTGCCGCGAAATGTGCCTTGCTTGACCATGTTAACAGTACAAATATATGCGGCATGATCGGAAAAAATTGTGGGCCAAACTTCGGATTGGAGGACTTGAGTCTTCATACACGCCGATACATAGATTCTGTCTAGCCGGCTTGCAGAGTGGTTCGTGACATGAGTGAACCCAGGTGCCGCTCCGTGCGTATGCTCCCATGTGTCAATGAGGTTCATTTCTTGGACGATACGTTCTAGTTCTCCAGATTTGTTAAAATTAGGCGTCTGGTCTTTTGGACTTAAGACACAATTGAAGTCACCCGCAAAAATTATACGATCGTAGGTTCCCCTAAAAAGAGGGACTATGGCGCTTGTGAAGAACTCAGCCCTAGCACGCCTATTGCTACTGCCGGACGGGGCGTAAACATTGATTATGCGTGTCCGATGGAAAGTGACAGCGATCCCTCTATGATCAGGCAGTTTTTCTGCGTCGGTCGCTACAATCCCTTCTTTTAACAGAATCGCTGTCCCTAAATTCGCACCGCTCCCGGAATTGGAGAGAGTAGTATAACCAGTTATTCGGTCAAGTTCAATCGCAGCGACTTCTTGAAGTAACAGAATATCGATATCCGCTGCGTATACAAAATCTTGTAAATTACGGAGCCGCCAGTACGACTGTATCTTATTGATGTTTAACGTGGCAATTTTATAGGCTTGGGGCTCGTTCATGGGAGAAGGCACATACTATTAATTAAACAGTCTTAGAAGGATGGCTAACGAAATTGAGGCCAAGCGCGTCAGTCGGAGTTCCTGTAGTTCCCGGTACGGTTGGTGTATGCTGCTCTATGGGGGGTGCCGAAGATTCCGTCTCAATGGTCCGCATGACAGCCGCATCATTGCTCGCATCCAATATTTCCATTTCCTGTGCCCAATTCCCAGTGAGAGTGGCCTCTGACAATAGCGATCCTGCGTTTCCTTGAGCGTGGGTATCCGGCAAAACGACTCTACTCGAGGTATCACTATCTTCCACCCGTCGTGGATTCACAGGGGGAGACACTACAGGATCAATGTCCATTCGACCAGACGCAGGGAGACCAACTTCAGAGGGTTCGGAAGTGTTCTGACTCATTTGGCTGCTTATTCGTTTCGCTTTGTCGCGGAGCTGTGGGGCGAGCTGATTGGCTCCTTGATGTGCAAGTCTCCGCTTCTTTTTGGAAGGCTTCCTGTTAGGGTTCGCAGTATCATCAACATCCGAAGTGGACTGTTGACTCTGGGGTTGATCCGCCGGGAACACAGCGTCTGCTTCATCCTCAGTACCAGTGGCATCAACCACTGGGGAGTCATCCGTCGTTACCTCCATCTCTGAGTGTGGTAGCGGCGGTGCCGCGTCAGCACTCGGTTCTTTGACGTTATCGGCCAAAACATCATTCAAACGAGGGGCATCTACAGGCGGGGTCGCGGGTGGAAGACCAGAAGCCGCGACAGCGTATGTCAGTGGCAGTGCCGTCGTCACAGGGGGGCTAGCGGCTTCACCGACAGGTATCTGCGTCACGCGTCTTTGTATACATTCAGAGCGCACGTGGCCGGGCGCACCACAGCCGGCACACGTTTTTGGCTGCCCATCATATATGACAATTCCGCGATGTCCACCTACGTAAATATATGAAGGTATGTGCTTCTGTAGGTCGATCTTAACCTGCCTGACGCCGTTAAGCACCGGAAATTTGTGGGCTTTGGACCAACGCTCCGCAAAATTGTTAATGACCCTCCCGTAAGGTGTTAATGCAGAATTTATTTGCGCGGCTGATATTTCAAACGGGAGTTCGAAAATACGTGCCGTTCGGATGCCCAAGTCCAGCATGCGTAATGCTGACGTCACTGACGGTACCATCGCTATGTTTAAACTTCAGTACACCTCCACTGGACTCCACAATTCTATCACACAGTTCAGAGGACGTTAATTTCACATAAACAACACTAGTCACGATAGAGAAATTTATCCCTACAATGTCATCAAAAGTAATCTTAGCTGTTTCCTCTAACCATGCTTCAACTTCAAACGAAGTTGGTTTCGAAAAGTTCCTATCAAAGGTAAACTTCAAGGTATCTTTCCTGTTAGTCGGATTCATAATTCCATATCAGATCCTACAGAACGGAACGAATACTAATAAGCAGACGCTGTAAGCACGCGACTCACCGCCTGACGTAAATTCCTGCCGCAGCGCGCTGGCCCTGGAGGTCCGCTCACCACCGCTGCCGCAGGCAGACTGTATCCATTAGGCCACATGGTCACTGACGACCAACATTTACATGTATGCGACTCATCTCGAAACGCTCACACCCCTGAGGATTTGTGTTTTCGTTCTACACAGCTGCTGCCCCTTGCTCTTTCCCACCCATTCGTTACATTCAACCTCTTACGAGACCGATCAAATATAGACTGAGAAACAAGACCACACACTTTGTGCATTCGGAATCGAAGGCAGGGCGTCCCTCGCCGCATTTGCTACGATGGCCATTTGCTACTTCTGCAGAAGCGGCGGCGGCGACGACGACGACGACGACGACGACGACGACGACGACGACGACGACGACAACCGCGAGAGGCTCTGAGATATGTGAGAAATACATCTGTAAAATGTAATTCAGACTGCCTCGTCCCACCTTCTGCTGTACCGCTTTTTCAAATGCTTTATCTGCGCCATTCGCCTTAATCACATCTGAGAGTAATTCTTAAAAAAACGCCTGTTGCTAATTGTTCGTCATCACAGATACTGTTTGCTATACAGCCACGACGCGCAACTGATTTCCAAAATTCATCTTTCTCCTGCGAGGATGGAACTTACGACCCCTGGATTATTAGACCAGTGCTCTACCACTGAGCTAAAGAGGCGCGGCCTAGCGGTACTCTTGGGTACTTCGTCCTTACGGTCGTCTGCATCATCAGACTTCAGCTGACAACACTTCATATTACAGGCTAATATTTGCAGCTATGGCGACCCATTACTGCTTGGCTACACATCTGACACGTAACCGATGTGCTCTCGAAACAACAACACTTGCATTTCAGAACATGTCTTTCACACATGTGTACAAAATCACCTTCACCTTCAAATACAGATTCCTTGCGACTGACAGAGACGTAGGCAAAGTTAAACAGTTGCTATTTCCATTAAATATCGTTAATCAGAAAAACGGTAATTTACATCTGCAGCGGAACAAAATTCCGTTCCGCCCAGCGTGTGGCTCGAACCAACGACCCTGGGATTAAGAGCCTGACGATCTACGGACTGAGCGAGCCGGCTACCGCGGTGAATACCTGCCGGGTAGCACGTGACACAGTACTCATTTCGGTTGGGTGGTCCCATACAGTTTCTCTCCATGCAGCCTAATGTTTTCCTAACGTCACACTCGTCACGTACTTCACTTTTATGTCATAATCATTTCTGAGAGGTAAAGAAATTGCATGACAACATGCAGAGCTAGTGGCGTCAAAATTAACACACATACTTTATGTGACTCAAAAGCCGAACGAGTTACTTTACGACCTTGTTTTATATGTGCAAGTGCCAGTCAAAACTCGCGGTGTCGGCACTCTGCCGACCATTTCGCTAGTTAACACCGGTCTTGTTGTGTGTGTTTCAAGCTCAAGAGCATCTCCAAGCAAAAAATGGTCAACAGCAACATTCAGACGGTTTCGTACTGCTCAATTGCTACATTAAAACGGTGTTTCTTTTTCAGAACTGGAAAAACACAAGCGTGACAGCATTCGAACCTGTAATCTTCAGATCCGAAGTCCGACGTCTTATCCATTAGGCCACATGGTCACTGACGACCAACATTTACATGTATGCGACTCATCTCGAAACGCTCACACCCCTGAGGATTTGTGTTTTCGTTCTACACAGCCGCTGCCCCTTGCTCTTTCCCACCCATTCGTTACATTCAACCTCTTACGAGACCGATCAAATATAGACTGAGAAACAAGACCACACACTTTGTGCATTCGGAATCGAAGGCAGGGCGTCCCTCGCCGCATTTGCTACGATGGCCATTTGCTACTTCTGCAGAAGCGGCGGCGGCGACGACGACGACGACGACGACGACGACGACCGCGAGAGGCTCTGAGATATGTGAGAAATACATCTGTAAAATGTAATTCAGACTGCCTCGTCCCACCTTCTGCTGTACCGCTTTTTCAAATGCTTTATCTGCGCCATTCGCCTTAATCACATCTGAGAGTGATTCTTAAAAAAACGCCTGTTGCTAATTGTTCGTCATCACAGATACTGTTTGCTATACAGCCACGACGCGCTACTGATTTCCAAAATTCATCTTTCTCCTGTGAGGATGGAACTTACGACCCCTGGATTATTAGACCAGTGCTCTACCACCGAGCTAAAGAGGCGCGGCCTGGCGGTACTCTTGGGTACTTCGTCCTTACGGTCGTCTGCATCGTCAGACTTCAGCTGACAACACTTCATATTACAGGCTAATATTTGCAGCTATGGCGACCCATTACTGCTTGGCTACACATCTGACATGTAACCGATGTGCTCTCGAAACAACAACACTTGCATTTCAGAACATGTCTTTCACACATGTCTACAAAATCACCTTCACCTTCAAATACAGATTCTTTGCGACTGACAGAGACGTAGGCAAAGTTAACAGTTGCTATTTCCATTAAATATCGTTAATCAGAAAAACGGTAATTTACATCTGCAGCGGAACAAAATTCCGTTCCGCCCAGCGTGTGGCTCGAACCAACGACCCTGGGATTAAGAGCCTGATGCTCTACCGACTGAGCTAGCCGGCTACTGCGGTGAATACCTGCCGGGTAGCACGTCACACAGTACTCGTTTCGGTTGGGTGGTCCCATACAGTTTCTCTCCATGCAGCCTAATGTTTTCCTAACGTCACACTCGTCACGTACTTCACTTTTATGTCATAATCATTTCTGAGAGGTAAAGAAATTGCATGACAACATGCAGAGCTAGTGGCGTCAAAATTAACACACATACTTTATGTGACTCAAAAGCCCAACGAGTTACTTTACGACCTTGTTTTATATGTGCAAGTGCCAGTCAAAACTCGCGGTGTCGGCACTCTGCCGACCATTTCGCTAGTTAACACCGGTCTTGTTGTGTGTGTTTCAAGCTCAAGAGCATCTCCAAGCAAAAAATGGTCAACAGCAACATTCAGACGGTTTCGTACTGCTCAATTGCTACATTAAAACGGTATGTTTCTTTTTCAGAACTGGAAAAACACAAGCGTGACAGCATTCGAACCTGTAATCTTCAGATCCGATGTCCGACGTCTTATCCATTAGGCCACATGGTCACTGACGACCAACATATACATGTATGCGACTCATCTCGAAACGCTCACACCCCTGAGGATTTGTGTTTTCGTTCTACACAGCCGCTGCCCCTTGCTCTTTCCCACCCATTCGTTACATTCAACCTCTTACGAGACCGATCAAGTATAGACTGAGAAATAAGACCACTCACTTTGTGCATTCGGAATCGAAGGCAGGGCGTCCCTCGCCGCATTTGCTACGATGGCCATTTGCTACTTCTGCAGAAGCGGCGGCGGTGGCGGCGGCGGCGACGACGACGACGACGACGACGACGACGACGACGACGACGACCGCGAGAGGCTCTGAGATATGTGAGAAATACATCTGTAAAATGTAATTCAGACTGCCTCGTCCCACCTTCTGCTGTACCGCTTTTTCAAATGATTTATCTGCGCCATTCGCCTTAATCACATCTGAGAGTAATTCTTAAAAGAACGCCTGTTGCTAATTGTTCGTCATCACAGATACTGTTTGCTATACAGCCACGACGCGCAACTGATTTCCAAAATTCATCTTTCTCCTGTGAGGATGGAACTTACGACCCCTGGATTATTAGACCAGTGCTCTACCACCGAGCTAAAGAGGCGCGGCCTAGCGGTACTCTTGGGTACTTCGTCCTTACGGTCGTCTGCATCATCAGACTTCAGCTGACAACACTTCATATTACAGGCTAATATTTGCAGCTATGGCGACCCATTACTGCTTGGCTACACATCTGACACGTAACCGATGTGCTCTCGAAACAACAACACTTGCATTTCAGAACATGTCTTTCACACATGTCTACAAAATCACCTTCACCTTCAAATACAGATTCCTTGCGACTGACAGAGACGTAGGCAAAGTTAACAGTTGCTATTTCCATTAAATATCGTTAATCAGAAAAACGGTAATTTACATCTGCAGCGGAACAAAATTCCGTTCCGCCCAGCGTGTGGCTCGAACCAACGACCCTGGGATTGAGAGCCTGTCGCTCTACCGACTGAGCTAGCCGGCTACCGCGGTGAATACCTGCCGGGTAGCACGTGACACAGTACTCGTTTCGGTTGGGTGGTCCCATACAGTTTCTCTCCATGCAGCCTAATGTTTTCCTAACGTCACACTCGTCACGTACTTCACTTTTATGTCATAATCATTTCTGAGAGGTAAAGAAATTGCATGACAACATGCAGAGCTAGTGGCGTCAAAATTAACACACATACTTTATGTGACTCAAAAGCCGAACGAGTTACTTTACGACCTTGTTTTATATGTGCAAGTGCCAGTCAAAACTCGCGGTGTCGGCACTCTGCCGACCATTTCGCTAGTTAACACCGGTCTTGTTGTGTGTGTTTCAAGCTCAAGAGCATCTCCAAGCAAAAAATGGTCAACAGCAACATTCAGACGGTTTCGTACTGCTCAATTGCTACATTAAAACGGAGTTTCTTTTTCAGAACTGGAAAAACACAAGCGTGACAGCATTCGAACCTGTAATCTTCAGATCCGAAGTCCGACGTCTTATCCATTAGGCCACATGGTCACTGACGACCAACATTTACATGTATGCGACTCATCTCGAAACGCTCACACCCCTGAGGATTTGTGTTTTCGTTCTACACAGCCGCTGCCTCTTGCTCTTTTCCACCCATTCGTTACATTCAACCTCTTACGAGACCGATCAAATATAGACTGAGAAACAAGACCACACACTTTGTGCATTCGGAATCGAAGGCAGGGCGTCCCTCGCCGCATTTGCTACGATGGCCATTTGCTACTTCTGCAGAAGCGGCGGCGGCGATGACGACGACGACGACGACGACGACGACGACCGCGAGAGGCTCGGAGATATGTGAGAAATACATCTGTAAAATGTAATTCAGACTGCCTCGTCCCACCTTCTGCTTTACCGCTTTTTCAAATGCTTTATCTGCGCCATTCGCCTTAATCACATCTGAGAGTAATTCTTAAAAAAACGCCTGTTGCTAATTGTTCGTCATCACAGATACTGTTTGCTATACAGCCACGACGCGCAACTGATTTCCAAAATTCATCTTTCTCCTGTGAGGATGGAACTTACGACCCCTGGATTATTAGACCAGTGCTCTACCACTGAGCTAAAGAGGCGTGGCCTAGCGGTACTCTTGGGTACTTCGTCCTTACGGTCGTCTGCATCATCAGACTTCAGCTGACAACACTTCACATTACATTCTAATATTTGCAGCTATGGCGACCCATTACTGCTTGGCTACACATCTGACACGTAACCGATGTGCTCTCGAAACAACAACACTTGCATTTCAGAACATGTCTTTCACACATGTCTACAAAATCACTTTCACCTTCAAATACAGATTCCTTGTGACTGACAGAGACGTAGGCAAAGTTAACAGTTGCTATTTCCATTAAATATCGTTAATCAGAAAAACGGTAATTTACATCTGCAGCGGAACAAAATTCCGTTCCGCCCAGCGTGTGGCTCGAACCAACGACCCTGGGATTAAGAGCCTGACGCTCTACCGACTGAGCTAGCCGGCTACCGCGGTGAATACCTGCCGGGTAGCACGTCACACAGTACTCGTTTCGGTTGGGTGGTCCCATACAGTTTCTCTCCATGCAGCCTAATGTTTTCCTAACGTCACACTCGTCACGTACTTCACTTTTATGTCATAATCATTTCTGAGAGGTAAAGAAATTGCATGACAACATGCAGAGCTAGTGGCGTCAAAATTAACACACATACTTTATGTGACTCAAAAGCCGAACGAGTTACTTTACGACCATGTTTTATATGTGCAAGTGCCAGTCAAAACTCGCGGTGTCGGCACTCTGCCGACCATTTCGCTAGTTAACACCGGTCTTGTTGTGTGTGTTTCAAGCTCAAGAGCATCTCCAAGCAAAAAATGGTCAACAGCAACATTCAGACGGTTTCGTACTGCTCAATTGCTACATTAAAACGGAGTTTCTTTTTCAGAACTGGAAAGACACAAGTGTGACAGCATTCGAACCTGTAATCTTCAGATCCGAAGTCCGACGTCTTATCCATTAGGCTACATGGTCACTGACGACCAACATTTACATATATGCGACTCATCTCGAAACGCTCACACCCCTGAGGATTTGTGTTTTCGTTCTACACAGCCGCTGCCTCTTGCTCTTTCCCACCCATTCGTTACATTCAACCTCTTACGAGACCGATCAAATATAGACTGAGAAACAAGACCACACACTTTGTGCATTCGGAATCGAAGGCAGGGCGTCCCTCGCCGCATTTGCTACGATGGCCATTTGCTACTTCTGCAGAAGCGGCGGCGGCGGCGGCGACGACGACGACGACGACGACGACGACGACGACGACCGCGAGAGGCTCTGAGATATGTGAGAAATACATCTGTAAAATGTAATTCAGACTGCCTCGTCCCACCTTCTGCTGTACCGCTTTTTCAAATGCTTTATCTGCGCCATTCGCCTTAATCACATCTGAGAGTAATTCTTAAAAGAACGCCTGTTGCTAATTGTTCGTCATCACAGATACTGTTTGCTATACAGCCACGACGCGCAACTGATTTCCAAAATTCATCTTTCTCCTGTGAGGATGGAACTTACGACCCCTGGATTATTAGACCAGTGCTCTACCACCGAGCTAAAGAGGCGCGGCCTAGCGGTACTCTTGGGTACTTCGTCCTTACGGTCGTCTTCATCATCAGACTTCAGCTGACAACACTTCATATTACAGGCTAATATTTGCAGCTATGGCGACCCATTACTGCTTGGCTACACATCTGACACGTAACCGATGTGCTCTCGAAACAACAACACTTGCATTTCAGAACATGTCTTTCACACATGTCTACAAAATCACCTTCACCTTCAAATACAGATTCCTTGCGACTGACAGAGACGTAGGCAAAGTTAACAGTTGCTATTTCCATTAAATATCGTTAATCAGAAAAACGGTAATTTACATCTGCAGCGGAACAAAATTCCGTTCCGCCCAGCGTGTGGCTCGAACCAACGACCCTGGGATTGAGAGCCTGTCGCTCTACCGACTGAGCTAGCCGGCTACCGCGGTGAATACCTGCCGGGTAGCACGTGACACAGTAATCGTTTCGGTTGGGTGGTCCCATACAGTTTCTCTCCATGCAGCCTAATGTTTTCCTAACGTCACACTCGTCACGTACTTCACTTTTATGTCATAATCATTTCTGAGAGGTAAAGAAATTGCATGACAACATGCAGAGCTAGTGGCGTCAAAATTAACACACATACTTTATGTGACTCAAAAGCCGAACGAGTTACTTTACGACCTTGTTTTATATGTGCAAGTGCCAGTCAAAACTCGCGGTGTCGGCACTCTGCCGACCATTTCGCTAGTTAACACCGGTCTTGTTGTGTGTGTTTCAAGCTCAAGAGCATCTCCAAGCAAAAAATGGTCAACAGCAACATTCAGACGGTTTCGTACTGCTCAATTGCTACATTAAAACGGAGTTTCTTTTTCAGAACTGGAAAGACACAAGTGTGACAGCATTCGAACCTGTAATCTTCAGATCCGAAGTCCGACGTCTTATCCATTAGGCTACATGGTCACTGACGACCAACATTTACATATATGCGACTCATCTCGAAACGCTCACACCCCTGAGGATTTGTGTTTTCGTTCTACACAGCCGCTGCCTCTTGCTCTTTCCCACCCATTCGTTACATTCAACCTCTTACGAGACCGATCAAATATAGACTGAGAAACAAGACCACACACTTTGTGCATTCGGAATCGAAGGCAGGGCGTCCCTCGCCGCATTTGCTACGATGGCCATTTGCTACTTCTGCAGAAGCGGCGGCGGCGGCGGCGACGACGACGACGACGACGACGACGACGACGACGACGACCGCGAGAGGCTCTGAGATATGTGAGAAATACATCTGTAAAATGTAATTCAGACTGCCTCGTCCCACCTTCTGCTGTACCGCTTTTTCAAATGCTTTATCTGCGCCATTCGCCTTAATCACATCTGAGAGTAATTCTTAAAAGAACGCCTGTTGCTAATTGTTCGTCATCACAGATACTGTTTGCTATACAGCCACGACGCGCAACTGATTTCCAAAATTCATCTTTCTCCTGTGAGGATGGAACTTACGACACCTGGATTATTAGACCAGTGCTCTACCACCGAGCTAAAGAGGCGCGGCCTAGCGGTACTCTTGGGTACTTCGTCCTTACGGTCGTCTTCATCATCAGACTTCAGCTGACAACACTTCATATTACAGGCTAATATTTGCAGCTATGGCGACCCATTACTGCTTGGCTACACATCTGACACGTAACCGATGTGCTCTCGAAACAACAACACTTGCATTTCAGAACATGTCTTTCACACATGTCTACAAAATCACCTTCACCTTCAAATACAGATTCCTTGCGACTGACAGAGACGTAGGCAAAGTTAACAGTTGCTATTTCCATTAAATATCGTTAATCAGAAAAACGGTAATTTACATCTGCAGCGGAACAAAATTCCGTTCCGCCCAGCGTGTGGCTCGAACCAACGACCCTGGGATTGAGAGCCTGTCGCTCTACCGACTGAGCTAGCCGGCTACCGCGGTGAATACCTGCCGGGTAGCACGTGACACAGTAATCGTTTCGGTTGGGTGGTCCCATACAGTTTCTCTCCATGCAGCCTAATGTTTTCCTAACGTCACACTCGTCACGTACTTCACTTTTATGTCATAATCATTTCTGAGAGGTAAAGAAATTGCATGACAACATGCAGAGCTAGTGGCGTCAAAATTAACACACATACTTTATGTGACTCAAAAGCCGAACGAGTTACTTTACGACCTTGTTTTATATGTGCAAGTGCCAGTCAAAACTCGCGGTGTCGGCACTCTGCCGACCATTTCGCTAGTTAACACCGGTCTTGTTGTGTGTGTTTCAAGCTCAAGAGCATCTCCAAGCAAAAAATGGTCAACAGCAACATTCAGACGGTTTCGTACTGCTCAATTGCTACATTAAAACGGAGTTTCTTTTTCAGAACTGGAAAAACACAAGCGTGACAGCATTCGAACCTGTAATCTTCAGATCCGAAGTCCGACGTCTTATCCATTAGGCCACATGGTCACTGACGACCAACATTTACATGTATGCGACTCATCTCGAAACGCTCACACCCCTGAGGATTTGTGTTTTCGTTCTACACAGCCGCTGCCTCTTGCTCTTTTCCACCCATTCGTTACATTCAACCTCTTACGAGACCGATCAAATATAGACTGAGAAACAAGACCACACACTTTGTGCATTCGGAATCGAAGGCAGGGCGTCCCTCGCCGCATTTGCTACGATGGCCATTTGCTACTTCTGCAGAAGCGGCGGCGGCGACGACGACGACGACGACGACGACGACGACGACGACGACGACGACCGCGAGAGGCTCTGAGATATGTGAGAAATACATCTGTAAAATGTAATTCAGACCGCCTCGTCCCACCTTCTGCTGTACCGCTTTTTCAAATGCTTTATCTGCGCCATTCGCCTTAATCACATCTGAGAGTAATTCTTAAAAAAACGCCTGTTGCTAATTGTTCGTCATCACAGATACTGTTTGCTATACAGCCACGACGCGCAACTGATTTCCAAAATTGATCTTTCTCCTGTGAGGATGGAACTTACGACCCCTGGATTATTAGACCAGTGCTCTACCACTGAGCTAAAGAGGCGCGGCCTAGCGGTACTCTTGGGTACTTCGTCCTTACGGTCGTCTGCATCATCAGACTTCAGCTGACAACACTTCACATTACATTCTAATATTTGCAGCTATGGCGACCCATTACTGCTTGGCTACACATCTGACACGTAACCGATGTGCTCTCGAAACAACAACACTTGCATTTCAGAACATGTCTTTCACACATGTCTACAAAATCACCTTCACCTTCAAATACAGATTCCTTGTGACTGACAGAGACGTAGGCAAAGTTAACAGTTGCTATTTCCATTAAATATCGTTAATAAGAAAAACGGTAATTTACATCTGCAGCGGAACAAAATTCCGTTCCGCCCAGCGTGTGGCTCGAACCAACGACCCTAGGATTAAGAGCCTGACGCTCTACCGACTGAGCTAGCCGGCTACCGCGGTGAATACCTGCCGGGTAGCACGTCACACAGTACTCGTTTCGGTTGGGTGGTCCCATACAGTTTCTCTCCATGCAGCCTAATGTTTTCCTAACGTCACACTCGTCACGTACTTCACTTTTATGTCATAATCATTTCTGAGAGGTAAAGAAATTGCATGACAACATGCAGAGCTAGTGGCGTCAAAATTAACACACATACTTTATGTGACTCAAAAGCCGAACGAGTTACTTTACGACCTTGTTTTATATGTGCAAGTGCCAGTCAAAACTCGCGGTGTCGGCACTCTGCCGACCATTTCGCTAGTTAACACCGGTCTTGTTGTGTGTGTTTCAAGCTCAAGAGCATCTCCAAGCAAAAAATGGTCAACAGCAACATTCAGACGGTTTCGTACTGCTCAATTGCTACATTAAAACGGAGTTTCATTTCAGAACTGGAAAAACACAAGCGTGACAGCATTCGAACCTGTAATCTTCAGATCCGATGTCCGACGTCTTATCCATTAGGCCACATGGTCACTGACGACCAACATCTACATGTATGCGACTCATCTCGAAACGCTCACACCCCTGAGGATTTGTGTTTTCGTTCTACACAGCCGCTGCCCCTTGCTCTTTCCCACCCATTCGTTACATTCAACCTCTTACGAGACCGATCAAATATAGACTGAGAAATAAGACCACTCACTTTGTGCATTCGGAATCGAAGGCAGGGCGTCCCTCGCCGCATTTGCTACGATGGCCATTTGCTACTTCTGCAGAAGCGGCGGCGGCGATGACGACGACGACGACGACGACGACGACGACCGCGAGAGGCTCTGAGATATGTGAGAAATACATCTGTAAAATGTAATTCAGACTGCCTCGTCCCACCTTCTGCTTTACCGCTTTTTCAAATGCTTTATCTGCGCCATTCGCCTTAATCACATCTGAGAGTAATTCTTAAAAAAAAACGCCTGTTGCTAATTGTTCGTCATCACAGATACTGTTTGCTATACAGCCACGACGCGCAACTGATTTCCAAAATTCATCTTTCTCCTGTGAGGATGGAACTTACGACCCCTGGATTATTAGACCAGTGCTCTACCACTGAGCTAAAGAGGCGTGGCCTAGCGGTACTCTTGGGTACTTCGTCCTTACGGTCGTCTGCATCATCAGACTTCAGCTGACAACACTTCACAATACATTCTAATATTTGCAGCTATGGCGACCCATTACTGCTTGGCTACACATCTGACACGTAACCGATGTGCTCTCGAAACAACAACACTTGCATTTCAGAACATGTCTTTCACACATGTCTACAAAATCACCTTCACCTTCAAATACAGATTCCTTGTGACTGACAGAGACGTAGGCAAAGTTAACAGTTGCTATTTCCATTAAATATCGTTAATCAGAAAAACGGTAATTTACATCTGCAGCGGAACAAAATTCCGTTCCGCCCAGCGTGTGGCTCGAACCAACGACCCTGGGATTAAGAGCCTGACGCTCTACCGACTGAGCTAGCCGGCTACCGCGGTGAATACCTGCCGGGTAGCACGTCACACAGTACTCGTTTCGGTTGGGTGGTCCCATACAGATTCTCTCCATGCAGCCTAATGTTTTCCTAACGTCACACTCGTCACGTACTTCACTTTTATGTCATAATCATTTCTGAGAGGTAAAGAAATTGCATGACAACATGCAGAGCTAGTGGCGTCAAAATTAACACACATACTTTATGTGACTCAAAAGCCGAACGAGTTACTTTACGACCTTGTTTTATATGTGCAAGTGCCAGTCAAAACTCGCGGTGTCGGCACTCTGCCGACCATTTCGCTAGTTAACACCGGTCTTGTTGTGTGTGTTTCAAGCTCAAGAGCATCTCCAAGCAAAAAATGGTCAACAGCAACATTCAGACGGTTTCGTACTGCTCAATTGCTACATTAAAACGGAGTTTCTTTTTCAGAACTGGAAAGACACAAGTGTGACAGCATTCGAACCTGTAATCTTCAGATCCGAAGTCCGACGTCTTATCCATTAGGCTACATGGTCACTGACGACCAACATTTACATATATGCGACTCATCTCGAAACGCTCACACCCCTGAGGATTTGTGTTTTCGTTCTACACAGCCGCTGCCTCTTGCTCTTTCCCACCCATTCGTTACATTCAACCTCTTACGAGACCGATCAAATATAGACTGAGAAACAAGACCACACACTTTGTGCATTCGGAATCGAAGGCAGGGCGTCCCTCGCCGCATTTGCTACGATGGCCATTTGCTACTTCTGCAGAAGCGGCGGCGGCGACGACGACGACGACGACGACGACGACGACGACGACCGCGAGAGGCTCTGAGATATGTGAGAAATACATCTGTAAAATGTAATTCAGACTGCCTCGTCCCACCTTCTGCTGTACCGCTTTTTCAAATGCTTTATCTGCGCCATTCGCCTTAATCACATCTGAGAGTAATTCTTAAAAAAACGCCTGTTGCTAATTGTTCGTCATCACAGATACTGTTTGCTATACAGCCACGACGCGCAACTGATTTCCAAAATTCATCTTTCTCCTGTGAGGATGGAACTTACGACCCCTGGATTATTAGACCAGTGCTCTACCACTGAGCTAAAGAGGCGCGGCCTAGCGGTACTCTTGGGTACTTCGTCCTTACGGTCGTCTGCATCATCAGACTTCAGCTGACAGCACTTCACATTACATTCTAATATTTGCAGCTATGGCGACCCATTACTGCTTGGCTACACATCTGACACGTAACCGATGTGCTCTCGAAACAACAACACTTGCATTTCAGAACATGTCTTTCACACATGTCTACAAAATCACCTTCACCTTCAAATACAGATTCCTTGCGACTGACAGAGACGTAGGCAAAGTTAACAGTTGCTATTTCCATTAAATATCGTTAATCAGAAAAACGGTAATTTACATCTGCAGCGGAACAAAATTCCGTTCCGCCCAGCGTGTGGCTCGAACCAACGACCCTGGGATTAAGAGCCTGACGCTCTACCGACTGAGCTAGCCGGCTACCGCGGTGAATACCTGCCGGGTAGCACGTCACACAGTACTCGTTTCGGTTGGGTGGTCCCATACAGTTTCTCTCCATGCAGCCTAATGTTTTCCTAACGTCACACTCGTCACGTACTTCACTTTTATGTCATAATCATTTCTGAGAGGTAAAGAAATTGCATGACAACATGCAGAGCTAGTGGCGTCAAAATTAACACACATACTTTATGTGACTCAAAAGCCGAACGAGTTACTTTACGACCTTGTTTTATATGTGCAAGTGCCAGTCAAAACTCGCGGTGTCGGCACTCTGCCGACCATTTCGCTAGTTAACACCGGTCTTGTTGTGTGTGTTTCAAGCTCAAGAGCATCTCCAAGCAAAAAATGGTCAACAGCAACATTCAGACGGTTTCGTACTGCTCAATTGCTACATTAAAACGGAGTTTCTTTTTCAGAACTGGAAAGACACAAGTGTGACAGCATTCGAACCTGTAATCTTCAGATCCGAAGTCCGACGTCTTATCCATTAGGCTACATGGTCACTGACGACCAACATTTACATATATGCGACTCATCTCGAAACGCTCACACCCCTGAGGATTTGTGTTTTCGTTCTACACAGCCGCTGCCTCTTGCTCTTTCCCACCCATTCGTTACATTCAACCTCTTACGAGACCGATCAAATATAGACTGAGAAACAAGACCACACACTTTGTGCATTCGGAATCGAAGGCAGGGCGTCCCTCGCCGCATTTGCTACGATGGCCATTTGCTACTTCTGCAGAAGCGGCGGCGGCGACGACGACGACGACGACGACGACCGCGAGAGGCTCTGAGATATGTGAGAAATACATCTGTAAAATGTAATTCAGACTGCCTCGTCCCACCTTCTGCTGTACCGCTTTTTCAAATGCTTTATCTGCGCCATTCGCCTTAATCACATCTGAGAGTAATTCTTAAAAAAACGCCTGTTGCTAATTGTTCGTCATCACAGATACTGTTTGCTATACAGCCACGACGCGCAACTGATTTCCAAAATTCATCTTTCTCCTGTGAGGATGGAACTTACGACCCCTGGATTATTAGACCAGTGCTCTACCACTGAGCTAAAGAGGCGCGGCCTAGCGGTACTCTTGGGTACTTCGTCCTTACGGTCGTCTGCATCATCAGACTTCAGCTGACAGCACTTCACATTACATTCTAATATTTGCAGCTATGGCGACCCATTACTGCTTGGCTACACATCTGACACGTAACCGATGTGCTCTCGAAACAACAACACTTGCATTTCAGAACATGTCTTTCACACATGTCTACAAAATCACCTTCACCTTCAAATACAGATTCCTTGCGACTGACAGAGACGTAGGCAAAGTTAACAGTTGCTATTTCCATTAAATATCGTTAATCAGAAAAACGGTAATTTACATCTGCAGCGGAACAAAATTCCGTTCCGCCCAGCGTGTGGCTCGAACCAACGACCCTGGGATTAAGAGCCTGACGCTCTACCGACTGAGCTAGCCGGCTACCGCGGTGAATACCTGCCGGGTAGCACGTCACACAGTACTCGTTTCGGTTGGGTGGTCCCATACAGTTTCTCTCCATGCAGCCTAATGTTTTCCTAACGTCACACTCGTCACGTACTTCACTTTTATGTCATAATCATTTCTGAGAGGTAAAGAAATTGCATGACAACATGCAGAGCTAGTGGCGTCAAAATTAACACACATACTTTATGTGACTCAAAAGCCGAACGAGTTACTTTACGACCTTGTTTTATATGTGCAAGTGCCAGTCAAAACTCGCGGTGTCGGCACTCTGCCGACCATTTCGCTAGTTAACACCGGTCTTGTTGTGTGTGTTTCAAGCTCAAGAGCATCTCCAAGCAAAAAATGGTCAACAGCAACATTCAGACGGTTTCGTACTGCTCAATTGCTACATTAAAACGGAGTTTCATTTCAGAACTGGAAAAACACAAGCGTGACAGCATTCGAACCTGTAATCTTCAGATCCGATGTCCGACGTCTTATCCATTAGGCCACATGGTCACTGACGACCAACATCTACATGTATGCGACTCATCTCGAAACGCTTACACCCCTGAGGATTTGTGTTTTCGTTCTACACAGCCGCTGCCCCTTGCTCTTTCCCACCCATTCGTTACATTCAACCTGTTACGAGACCGATCAAATATAGACTGAGAAATAAGACCACTCACTTTGTGCATTCGGAATCGAACGCAGGGCGTCCCTCGCCGCATTTGCTACGATGGCCATTTGCTACTTCTGCAGAAGCGGCGGCGGCGGCGACGACGACGACGACGACGGCGACGTCGACGTCGACGACCGCGAGAGGCTCTGAGACATGTGAGAAATACATCTGTAAAATGTAATTCAGACTGCCTCGTCCCACATTCTGCTGTACCGCTTTTTCAAATGCTTTATCTGCGCCATTCGCCTTAATCACATCTGAGAGTAATTCTTAAAAAAACGCCTGTTGCTAATTGTTCGTCATCACAGATACTGTTTGCTATACAGCCACGACGCGCAACTGATTTCCAAAATTCATCTTTCTCCTGTGAGGATGGAACTTACGACCCCTGGATTATTAGACCAGTGCTCTACCACTGAGCTAAAGAGGCGCGGCCTAGCGGTACTCTTGGGTACTTCGTCCTTACGGTCGTCTGCATCATCAGACTTCAGCTGACAGCACTTCACATTACATTCTAATATTTGCAGCTATGGCGACCCATTACTGCTTGGCTACACATCTGACACGTAACCGATGTGCTCTCGAAACAACAACACTTGCATTTCAGAACATGTCTTTCACACATGTCTACAAAATCACCTTCACCTTCAAATACAGATTCCTTGCGACTGACAGAGACGTAGGCAAAGTTAACAGTTGCTATTTCCATTAAATATCGTTAATCAGAAAAACGGTAATTTACATCTGCAGCGGAACAAAATTCCGTTCCGCCCAGCGTGTGGCTCGAACCAACGACCCTGGGATTAAGAGCCTGACGCTCTACCGACTGAGCTAGCCGGCTACCGCGGTGAATACCTGCCGGGTAGCACGTCACACAGTACTCGTTTCGGTTGGGTGGTCCCATACAGTTTCTCTCCATGCAGCCTAATGTTTTCCTAACGTCACACTCGTCACGTACTTCACTTTTATGTCATAATCATTTCTGAGAGGTAAAGAAATTGCATGACAACATGCAGAGCTAGTGGCGTCAAAATTAACACACATACTTTATGTGACTCAAAAGCCGAACGAGTTACTTTACGACCTTGTTTTATATGTGCAAGTGCCAGTCAAAACTCGCGGTGTCGGCACTCTGCCGACCATTTCGCTAGTTAACACCGGTCTTGTTGTGTGTGTTTCAAGCTCAAGAGCATCTCCAAGCAAAAAATGGTCAACAGCAACATTCAGACGGTTTCGTACTGCTCAATTGCTACATTAAAACGGAGTTTCATTTCAGAACTGGAAAAACACAAGCGTGACAGCATTCGAACCTGTAATCTTCAGATCCGATGTCCGACGTCTTATCCATTAGGCCACATGGTCACTGACGACCAACATCTACATGTATGCGACTCATCTCGAAACGCTCACACCCCTGAGGATTTGTGTTTTCGTTCTACACAGCCGCTGCCCCTTGCTCTTTCCCACCCATTCGTTACATTCAACCTCTTACGAGACCGATCAAATATAGACTGAGAAATAAGACCACTCACTTTGTGCATTCGGAATCGAACGCAGGGCGTCCCTCGCCGCATTTGCTACGATGGCCATTTGCTACTTCTGCAGAAGCGGCGGCGGCGGCGACGACGACGACGACGACGGCGACGTCGACGTCGACGACCGCGAGAGGCTCTGAGACATGTGAGAAATACATCTGTAAAATGTAATTCAGACTGCCTCGTCCCACATTCTGCTGTACCGCTTTTTCAAATGCTTTATCTGCGCCATTCGCCTTAATCACATCTGAGAGTAATTCTTAAAAAAACGCCTGTTGCTAATTGTTCGTCATCACAGATACTGTTTGCTATACAGCCACGACGCGCAACTGATTTCCAAAATTCATCTTTCTCCTGTGAGGATGGAACTTACGACCCCTGGATTATTAGACCAGTGCTCTACCACCGAGCTAAAGAGGCGCGGCCTAGCGGTACTCTTGGGTACTTCGTCCTTACGGTCGTCTGCATCATCAGACTTCAGCTGACAACACTTCATATTACAGGCTAATATTTGCAGCTATGGCGACCCATTACTGCTTGGCTACACATCTGACACGTAACCGATGTGCTCTCGAAACAACAACACTTGCATTTCAGAACATGTCTTTCACACATGTCTACAAAATCACCTTCACCTTCAAATACAGATTCCTTGAGACTGACAGAGACGTAGGCAAAGTTAACAGTTGCTATTTCCATTAAATATCGTTAATCAGAATAACGGTAATTTACATCTGCAGCGGAACAAAATTCCGTTCCGCCCAGCGTGTGGCTCGAACCAACGACCCTGGGATTAAGAGCCTGATGCTCTACCGACTGAGCTAGCCGGCTACTGCGGTGAATACCTGCCGGGTAGCACGTCACACAGTACTCGTTTCGGTTGGGTGGTCCCATACAGTTTCTCTCCATGCAGCCTAATGTTTTCCTAACGTCACACTCGTCACGTACTTCACTTTTATGTCATAATCATTTCTGAGAGGTAAAGAAATTGCATGACAACATGCAGAGCTAGTGGCGTCAAAATTAACACACATACTTTATGTGACTCAAAAGCCGAACGAGTTACTTTACGACCTTGTTTTATATGTGCAAGTGCCAGTCAAAACTCGCGGTGTCGGCACTCTGCCGACCATTTCGCTAGTTAACACCGGTCTTGTTGTGTGTGTTTCAAGCTCAAGAGCATCTCCAAGCAAAAAATGGTCAACAGCAACATTCAGACGGTTTCGTACTGCTCAATTGCTACATTAAAACGGAGTTTCATTTCAGAACTGGAAAAACACAAGCGTGACAGCATTCGAACCTGTAATCTTCAGATCCGATGTCCGACGTCTTATCCATTAGGCCACATGGTCACTGACGACCAACATCTACATGTATGCGACTCATCTCGAAACGCTCACACCCCTGAGGATTTGTGTTTTCGTTCTACACAGCCGCTGCCCCTTGCTCTTTCCCACCCATTCGTTACATTCAACCTCTTACGAGACCGATCAAATATAGACTGAGAAATAAGACCACTCACTTTGTGCATTCGGAATCGAACGCAGGGCGTCCCTCGCCGCATTTGCTACGATGGCCATTTGCTACTTCTGCAGAAGCGGCGGCGGCGGCGACGACGACGACGACGGCGACGTCGACGTCGACGACCGCGAGAGGCTCTGAGACATGTGAGAAATACATCTGTAAAATGTAATTCAGACTGCCTCGTCCCACATTCTGCTGTACCGCTTTTTCAAATGCTTTATCTGCGCCATTCGCCTTAATCACATCTGAGAGTAATTCTTAAAAAAACGCCTGTTGCTAATTGTTCGTCATCACAGATACTGTTTGCTATACAGCCACGACGCGCAACTGATTTCCAAAATTCATCTTTCTCCTGTGAGGATGGAACTTACGACCCCTGGATTATTAGACCAGTGCTCTACCACCGAGCTAAAGAGGCGCGGCCTAGCGGTACTCTTGGGTACTTCGTCCTTACGGTCGTCTGCATCATCAGACTTCAGCTGACAACACTTCATATTACAGGCTAATATTTGCAGCTATGGCGACCCATTACTGCTTGGCTACACATCTGACACGTAACCGATGTGCTCTCGAAACAACAACACTTGCATTTCAGAACATGTCTTTCACACATGTCTACAAAATCACCTTCACCTTCAAATACAGATTCCTTGAGACTGACAGAGACGTAGGCAAAGTTAACAGTTGCTATTTCCATTAAATATCGTTAATCAGAATAACGGTAATTTACATCTGCAGCGGAACAAAATTCCGTTCCGCCCAGCGTGTGGCTCGAACCAACGACCCTGGGATTAAGAGCCTGATGCTCTACCGACTGAGCTAGCCGGCTACTGCGGTGAATACCTGCCGGGTAGCACGTCACACAGTACTCGTTTCGGTTGGGTGGTCCCATACAGTTTCTCTCCATGCAGCCTAATGTTTTCCTAACGTCACACTCGTCACGTACTTCACTTTTATGTCATAATCATTTCTGAGAGGTAAAGAAATTGCATGACAACATGCAGAGCTAGTGGCGTCAAAATTAACACACATACTTTATGTGACTCAAAAGCCGAACGAGTTACTTTACGACCTTGTTTTATATGTGCAAGTGCCAGTCAAAACTCGCGGTGTCGGCACTCTGCCGACCATTTCGCTAGTTAACACCGGTCTTGTTGTGTGTGTTTCAAGCTCAAGAGCATCTCCAAGCAAAAAATGGTCAACAGCAACATTCAGACGGTTTCGTACTGCTCAATTGCTACATTAAAACGGTATGTTTCTTTTTCAGAACTGGAAAAACAGAAGCGTGACAGCATTCGAACCTGTAATCTTCAGATCCGATGTCCGACGTCTTATCCATTAGGCCACATGGTCACTGACGACCAACATTTACATGTATGCGACTCATCTCGAAACGCTCACACCCCTGAGGATTTGTGTTTTCGTTCTACACAGCCGCTGCCCCTTGCTCTTTCCCACCCATTCGTTACATTCAACCTCTTACGAGACCGATCAAGTATAGACTGAGAAACAAGACCACTCACTTTGTGCATTCGGAATCGAAGGCAGGGCGTCCCTCGCCGCATTTGCTACGATGGTCATTTGCTACTTCTGCAGAAGCGGCGGCGGCGGTGACGACGACGACGACGACGACGACGACGACGACGACGACGACGGCGAGAGGCTCTGAGATATGTGAGAAATACATCTGTAAAATGTAATTCAGACTGCCTCGTCCCACCTTCTGCTGTACCGCTTTTTCAAATGCTTTATCTGCGCCATTCGCCTTAATCACATCTGAGAGTAATTCTTAAAAAAACGCCTGTTGCTAATTGTTCGTCATCACAGATACTGTTTGCTATACAGCCACGACGCGCAACTGATTTCCAAAATTCATCTTTCTCCTGTGAGGATGGAACTTATGACCCCTGGATTATTAGACCAGTGCTCTACCACTGAGCTAAAGAAGCGCGGCCTAGCGGTACTCTTGGGTACTTCGTCCTTACGGTCGTCTGCATCATCAGACTTCAGCTGACAACACTTCACATTACAGGCTAATATTTGCAGCTATGGCGACCCATTACTGCTTGGCTACACATCTGACACGTAACCGATGTGCTCTCGAGACAACAACACTTGCATTTCAGAACATGTCTTTCACACATGTCTACAAAATCACCTTCACCTTCAAATACAGATTCCTTGTGACTGACAGAGACGTAGGCAAAGTTAACAGTTGCTATTTCCATTAAATATCGTTAATCAGAAAAACGGTAATTTACATCTGCAGCGGAACAAAATTCCGTTCCGCCCAGCGTGTGGCTCGAACCAACGACCCTGGGATTAAGAGCCTGACGCTCTACCGACTGAGCTAGCCGGCTACCGCGGTGAATACCGGCCGGGTAGCACGTCACACAGTACTCGTTTCGGTTGGGTGGTCCCATACAGTTTCTCTCCGTGCAGCCTAATGTTTTCCTAACGTCACACTCGTCACGTACTTCACTTTTATGTCATAATCATTTCTGAGAGGTAAAGAAATTGCATGACAACATGCAGAGCTAGTGGCGTCAAAATTAACACACATACTTTATGTGACTCAAAAGCCGAACGAGTTACTTTACGACCTTGTTTTATATGTGCAAGTGCCAGTCAAAACTCGCGGTGTCGGCACTCTGCCGACCATTTCGCTAGTTAACACCGGTCTTGTTGTGTGTGTTTCAAGCTCAAGAGCATCTCCAAGCAAAAAATGGTCAACAGCAACATTCAGACGGTTTCGTACTGCTCAATTGCTACATTAAAACGGAGTTTCTTTTTCAGAACTGGAAAGACACAAGTGTGACAGCATTCGAACCTGTAATCTTCAGATCCGAAGTCCGACGTCTTATCCATTAGGCTACATGGTCACTGACGACCAACATTTACATATATGCGACTCATCTCGAAACGCTCACACCCCTGAGGATTTGTGTTTTCGTTCTACACAGCCGCTGCCTCTTGCTCTTTCCCACCCATTCGTTACATTCAACCTCTTACGAGACCGATCAAATATAGACTGAGAAACAAGACCACACACTTTGTGCATTCGGAATCGAAGGCAGGGCGTCCCTCGCCGCATTTGCTACGATGGCCATTTGCTACTTCTGCAGAAGCGGCGGCGGCGACGACGACGACGACGACGACGACGACGACCGCGAGAGGCTCTGAGATATGTGAGAAATACATCTGTAAAATGTAATTCAGACTGCCTCGTCCCACCTTCTGCTGTACCGCTTTTTCAAATGCTTTATCTGCGCCATTCGCCTTAATCACATCTGAGAGTAATTCTTAAAAAAACGCCTGTTGCTAATTGTTCGTCATCACAGATACTGTTTGCTATACAGCCACGACGCGCAACTGATTTCCAAAACTCATCTTTCTCCTGTGAGGATGGAACTTACGACCCCTGGATTATTAGACCAGTGCTCCACCACTGAGCTAAAGAGGCGTGGCCTAGCAGTACTCTTGGGTACTTCGTCCTTACGGTCGTCTGCATCATCAGACTTCAGCTGACAACACTTCATATTACAGGCTAATATTTGCAGCTCTGTGCGACCCATTACTGCTTGGCTACACATCTGACACGTAACCGATGTGCTCTCGAAACAACAACACTTGCATTTCAGAACAAGTCTTTCACACATGTCTACAAAATCACCTTCACCTTCAAATACAGATTCCTTGCGACTGACAGAGACGTAGGCAAAGTTAACAGTTGCTATTTCCATTAAATATCGTTAATCAGAAAAACGGTAATTTACATCTGCAGCGGAACAAAATTCCGTTCCGCCCAGCGTGTGGCTCGAACCAACGACCCTGGGATTAAGAGCCTGACGCTCTACCGACTGAGCTAGCCGGCTACCGCGGTGAATACCGGCCGGGTAGCACGTCACACAGTAATCGTTTCGGTTGGGTGGTCCCATACAGTTTCTCTCCATGCAGCCTAATGTTTTCCTAACGTCACACTCGTCACGTACTTCACTTTTATGTCATAATCATTTCTGAGATGTAAAGAAATTGCATGACAACATGCAGAGCTAGTGGCGTCAAAATTAACACACATACTTTATGTGACTCAAAAGCCGAACGAGTTACTTTACGACCTTGTTTTATATGTGCAAGTGCCAGTCAAAACTCGCGGTGTCGGCACTCTGCCGACCATTTCGCTAGTTAACACCGGTCTTGTTGTGTGTGTTTCAAGCTCAAGAGCATCTCCAAGCAAAAAATGGTCAACAGCAACATTCAGACGGTTTCGTACTGCTCAATTGCTACATTAAAACGGTATGTTTCTTTTTCAGAACTGGAAAAACACAAGCGTGACAGCATTCGAACCTGTAATCTTCAGATCCGAAGTCCGACGTCTTATCCATTAGGCCACATGGTCACTGACGACCAACATATACATGTATGCGACTCATCTCGAAACGCTCACACCCCTGAGGATTTGTGTTTTCGTTCTACACAGCCACTGCCCCTTGCTCTTTCCCACCCATTCGTTACATTCAACCTCTTACGAGACCGATCAAATATAGACTGAGATATAAGACCACTCACTTTGTGCATTCGGAATCGAAGGCAGGGCGTCCCTCGCCGCATTTGCTACGATGGCCATTTGCTACTTCTGCAGAAGCGGCGGCGGCGGCGGCGACGACGACGACGACGACGACGACCGCGAGAGGCTCTGAGATATGTGAGAAATACATCTGTAAAATGTAATTCAGACTGCCTCGTCCCACCTTCTGCTGTACCGCTTTTTCAAATGCTTTATCTGCGCCATTCGCCTTAATCACATCTGAGAGTAATTCTTAAAAAAACGCCTGTTGCTAATTGTTCGTCATCACAGATACTGTTTGCTATACAGCCACGACGCGCAACTGATTTCCAAAATTCATCTTTCTCCTGTGAGGATGGAACTTATGACCCCTGGATTATTAGACCAGTGCTCTACCACTGAGCTAAAGAAGCGCGGCCTAGCGGTACTCTTGGGTACTTCGTCCTTACGGTCGTCTGCATCATCAGACTTCAGCTGACAACACTTCACATTACAGGCTAATATTTGCAGCTATGGCGACCCATTACTGCTTGGCTACACATCTGACACGTAACCGATGTGCTCTCGAAACAACAACACTTGCATTTCAGAACATGTCTTTCACACATGTCTACAAAATCACCTTCACCTTCAAATACAGATTCCTTGTGACTGACAGAGACGTAGGCAAAGTTAACAGTTGCTATTTCCATTAAATATCGTTAATCAGAAAAACGGTAATTTACATCTGCAGCGGAACAAAATTCCGTTCCGCCCAGCGTGTGGCTCGAACCAACGACCCTGGGATTAAGAGCCTGACGCTCTACCGACTGTGCTAGCCGGCTACCGCGGTGAATACCGGCCAGGTAGCACGTCACACAGTACTCGTTTCGGTTGGGTGGTCCCATACAGTTTCTCTCCATGCAGCCTAATGTTTTCCTAACGTCACACTCGTCACGTACTTCACTTTTATGTCATAATCATTTCTGAGAGGTAAAGAAATTGCATGACAACATGCAGAGCTAGTGGCGTCAAAATTAACACACATACTTTATGTGACTCAAAAGCCGAACGAGTTACTTTACGACCTTGTTTTATATGTGCAAGTGCCAGTCAAAACTCGCGGTGTCGGCACTCTGCCGACCATTTCGCTAGTTAACACCGGTCTTGTTGTGTGTGTTTCAAGCTCAAGAGCATCTCCAAGCAAAAAATGGTCAACAGCAACATTCAGACGGTTTCGTACTGCTCAATTGCTACATTAAAACGGAGTTTCTTTTTCAGAACTGGAAAGACACAAGTGTGACAGCATTCGAACCTGTAATCTTCAGATCCGAAGTCCGACGTCTTATCCATTAGGCTACATGGTCACTGACGACCAACATTTACATATATGCGACTCATCTCGAAACGCTCACACCCCTGAGGATTTGTGTTTTCGTTCTACACAGCCGCTGCCTCTTGCTCTTTCCCACCCATTCGTTACATTCAACCTCTTACGAGACCGATCAAATATAGACTGAGAAACAAGACCACACACTTTGTGCATTCGGAATCGAAGGCAGGGCGTCCCTCGCCGCATTTGCTACGATGGCCATTTGCTACTTCTGCAGAAGCGGCGGCGGCGACGACGACGACGACGACGACGACGACGACCGCGAGAGGCTCTGAGATATGTGAGAAATACATCTGTAAAATGTAATTCAGACTGCCTCGTCCCACCTTCTGCTGTACCGCTTTTTCAAATGCTTTATCTGCGCCATTCGCCTTAATCACATCTGAGAGTAATTCTTAAAAAAACGCCTGTTGCTAATTGTTCGTCATCACAGATACTGTTTGCTATACAGCCACGACGCGCAACTGATTTCCAAAACTCATCTTTCTCCTGTGAGGATGGAACTTACGACCCCTGGATTATTAGACCAGTGCTCCACCACTGAGCTAAAGAGGCGTGGCCTAGCAGTACTCTTGGGTACTTCGTCCTTACGGTCGTCTGCATCATCAGACTTCAGCTGACAACACTTCATATTACAGGCTAATATTTGCAGCTCTGTGCGACCCATTACTGCTTGGCTACACATCTGACACGTAACCGATGTGCTCTCGAAACAACAACACTTGCATTTCAGAACAAGTCTTTCACACATGTCTACAAAATCACCTTCACCTTCAAATACAGATTCCTTGCGACTGACAGAGACGTAGGCAAAGTTAACAGTTGCTATTTCCATTAAATATCGTTAATCAGAAAAACGGTAATTTACATCTGCAGCGGAACAAAATTCCGTTCCGCCCAGCGTGTGGCTCGAACCAACGACCCTGGGATTAAGAGCCTGACGCTCTACCGACTGAGCTAGCCGGCTACCGCGGTGAATACCTGCCGGGAAGCACGTCACACAGTAATCGTTTCGGTTGGGTGGTCCCATACAGTTTCTCTCCATGCAGCCTAATGTTTTCCTAACGTCACACTCGTCACGTACTTCACTTTTATGTCATAATCATTTCTGAGATGTAAAGAAATTGCATGACAACATGCAGAGCTAGTGGCGTCAAAATTAACACACATACTTTATGTGACTCAAAAGCCGAACGAGTTACTTTACGACCTTGTTTTATATGTGCAAGTGCCAGTCAAAACTCGCGGTGTCGGCACTCTGCCGACCATTTCGCTAGTTAACACCGGTCTTGTTGTGTGTGTTTCAAGCTCAAGAGCATCTCCAAGCAAAAAATGGTCAACAGCAACATTCAGACGGTTTCGTACTGCTCAATTGCTACATTAAAACGGTATGTTTCTTTTTCAGAACTGGAAAAACACAAGCGTGACAGCATTCGAACCTGTAATCTTCAGATCCGAAGTCCGACGTCTTATCCATTAGGCCACATGGTCACTGACGACCAACATTAACATGTATGCGACTCATCTCGAAACGCTCACACCCCTGAGGATTTGTGTTTTCGTTCTACACAGCCGCTGCCCCTTGCTCTTTCCCACCCATTCGTTACATTCAACCTCTTACGAGACCGATCAAATATAGACTGAGAAACAAGACCACACACTTTGTCCATTCGCAATCGAAGGCAGGGCGTCCCTCGCCGCATTTGCTACGATGGCCATTTGCTACTTCTGCAGAAGCGGCGGCGGCGGCGACGACGACGACGACGACCGCGAGAGGCTCTGAGATATGTGAGAAATACATCTGTAAAATGTAATTCAGACTGCCTCGTCCCACCTTCTGCTGTACCGCTTTGGCAAATGCTTTATCTGCGCCATTCGCCTTAATCACATCTGAGAGTAATTCTTAAAAAAACGCCTGTTGCTAATTGTTCGTCATCACAGTTACTGTTTGCTATACAGCCACGACGCGCAACTGATTTCCAAAATTCATCTTTCTCCTGTGAGGATGGAACTTACGACCCCTGGATTATTAGACCAGTGCTCTACCACTGAGCTAAAGAGGCGCGGCCTAGCGGTACTCTTGGGTACTTCGTCCTTACGGTGGTCTGCATCATCAGACTGCAGCTGACAACACTTCATATTACAGGCTAATATTTGCAGCTATGGCGACCCATTACTGCTTGGCTACACATCTGACACGTAACCGATGTGCACTCGAAACAACAACACTTGCATTTCAGAACATGTCTTTCACACATGTCTACAAAATCACCTTCACCTTCAAATACAGATTCCTTGCGACTGACAGAGACGTAGGCAAAGTTAACAGTTGCTATTTCCATTAAATATCGTTAATCAGAAAAACGGTAATTTACATCTGCAGCGGAACAAAATTCCGTTCCGCCCAGCGTGTGGCTCGAACCAACGACCCTGGGATTTAGAGCCTGACGGTCAACCGACTGAGCTAGCCGGCTACCGCGGTGAATACCTACCGGGTAGCACGTGACACAGTACTCGTTTCGGTTGGGTGGTCCCATACAGTTTCTCTCCATGCAGCCTAATGTTTTCCTAACGTCACACTCGTCACGTACTTCACTTTTATGTCATAATCATTTCTGAGAGGTAAAGAAATTGCATGACAACATGCAGAGCTAGTGGCGTCAAAATTAACACACATACTTTATGTGACTCAAAAGCCGAACGAGTTACTTTACGACCTTGTTTTATATGTGCAAGTGCCAGTCAAAACTCGCGGTGTCGGCACTCTGCCGACCATTTCGCTAGTTAACACCGGTCTTGTTGTGTGTGTTTCAAGCTCAAGAGCATCTCCAAGCAAAAAATGGTCAACAGCAACATTCAGACGGTTTCGTACTGCTCAATTGCTACATTAAAACGGTATGTTTCTTTTTCAGAACTGGAAAAACACAAGCGTGACAGCATTCGAACCTGTAATCTTCAGACCCGAAGTCCGACGTCTTATCCATTAGGCCACATGGTGACTGACGACCAACATTTACATCTATGCGACTCATCTCGAAACGCTCACACCCCTGAGGATTTGTGTTTTCGTTCTACACAGCCGCTGCCCCTTGCTCTTTCCCACCCATTCGTTACATTCAACCTCTTACGAGACTGATCAAATATAGACTGAGAAACAAGACCACACACTTTGTGCATTCGGAATCGAAGGCAGGGCGTCCCTCGCCGCATTTGCTACGATGGCCATTTGCTACTTCTGCAGAAGCGGCGGCGGCGGTGACGACGACGACGACGACGACGACGACGGCGAGAGGCTCTGAGATATGTGAGAAATACATCTGTAAAGTGTAATTCAGACTGCCTCATCCCACCTTCTGCTGTACCGCGTTTTCAAATGCTTTATCTGCGCCATTCGCCTTAATCACATCTGAGAGTAATTCTTAAAAAAACGCCTGTTGCCAATTGTTCGTCATCACAGATACTGTTTGCTATACAGCCACGACGCGCAACTGATTTCCAAAATTCATCTTTCTCCTGTGAGGATGGAACTTACGACCCCTGGAATTATTAGACCAGTGCTCTACCACTGAGCTAAAGAGGCGCAGCCTAGCGGTACTCTTGGGTACTTCGTCCTTACGGTCGTCTGCATCATCAGACTTCAGCTGACAACACTTCATATTACAGGCTAATATTTGCAGCTATGGCGACCCATTACTGCTTGGCTACACATCTGACACGTAACCGATGTGCTCTCGAAACAACAACACTTGCATTTCAGAACATGTCTTTCACACATGTCTACAAAATCACCTTCACCTTCAAATACAGATTCCTTGCGACTGACAGAGACGTAGGCAAAGTTAACAGTTGCTATTTCCATTAAATATCATTAATCAGAAAAACGGTAATTTACATCTGCAGCGGAACAAAATTCCGTTACGCCCAGCGTGTGGCTCGAACAAACGACCCTGGGATTAAGAGCCTGACGCTCTACCTAATGAGCTAGCCGGCTACCGCGGTGAATACCTACTGGGTAGCACGTCACACAGTACTCGTTTCGGTTGGGTGGTCCCATACAGTTTCTCTCCATGCAGCCTAATGTTTTCCTAACGTCACACTCGTCACGTACTTCACTTTTATGTCATAATCATTTCTGAGAGGTAAAGAAATTGCATGACAACATGCAGAGCTAGTGGCGTCAAAATTAACACACATACTTTATGTGATTCAAAAGCCGAACGAGTTACTTTACGACCTTGTTTTATATGTGCAAGTGCCAGTCAAAACTCGCGGTGTCGGCACTCTGCCTACCATTTCGCTAGTTAACACCGGTCTTGTTGTGTGTGTTTCAAGCTCAAGAGCATCTCCAAGCAAAAAATGGTCAACAGCAACATTCAGACGGTTTCGTACTGCTCAATTGCTACATTAAAACGGTATGTTTCTTTTTCAGAACTGGAAAAACACAAGCGTGACAGCATACGAACCTGTAATCTTCAGATCCGAAGTCCGGCGTCTTATCCATTAGGCCACATGGTCACTGACGACAAACGTTTACATGTATGCGACTCATCTCGAAACGCTCACACCCCTGAGGATTTGTGTTTTCGTTCTACACAGCCGCTGCCCCTTGCTCTTTCCCACCCATTCGTTACATTCAACCTCTTACGAGACCGATCAAATATAGACTGAGAAACAAGACCACACACTTTGTGCATTCGGAATCGAAGGCAGGGCGTCCCTCGCCGCATTTGCTACGATGGCCATTTGCTACTTCTGCAGAAGCGGCGGCGGCGGTGACGACGACGACGACGACGGCGAGAGGCTCTGAGATATGTGAGAAATACATCTGTAAAATGTAATTCAGACTGCCTCGTCCCACCTTCTGCTGTACCGCTTTTTCAAATGCTTTATCTGCGCCATTCGCCTTAATCACATCTGAGAGTAATTCTTAAAAAAACGCATGTTGCTAATTGTTCGTCATCACAGATACTATTTGCTATACAGCCACGACGCACAACTGATTTCCAAAATTCATCTTTCTCCTGTGAGGATGGAACTTACGACCCCTGGATTATTAGATCAGTGCTCTACCACTGAGCTAAAGAGGCGCGGTCTAGCGGTACTCTTGGGTACTTCGTCCTTACGGTCGTCTGCATCATCAGACTTCAGCTGACAACACTTCATATTACAGGCTAATATTTGCAGCTATGGCGACCCATTTCTGCTTGGCTACACATCTGACACGTAACCGATGTGCTCTCGAAACAACAACACTTGCATTTCAGAACATGTCTTTCACACATGTCTACAAATTCACCTTCACCTTCAAATACAGATTCCTTGCGACTGACAGAGACGTAGGCAAAGTTAACAGTTGCTATTTCCATTAAATATCGTTAATCAGAAAAAGGTTAATTTACATATGTAGCGGAACAAAATTCCGTTCCGCCCAACGTGTGGCTCGAATCAACGACCCTGGGATTGAGAGCCTGTCGCTCTACCTACTGAGCTAGCCGGCTACCCCGGTGAATACCTACCGGGTAGCACGTGACACAGTACTCGTTTCGGTTGGGTGGTCCCATACAGTTTCTCTCCATGCAGCCTAATGTTTTCCTAACGTCACACTCGTCACGTACTTCACTTTTATGTCATAATCATTTCTGAGAGGTAAAGAAATTGCATGACAACATGCAGAGCTAGTGGCGTCAAAATTAACACACATACTTTATGTGACTCAAAAGCCGAACGAGTTACTTTACGACCTTGTTTTATATGTGCAAGTGCCAGTCAAAACTCGCGGTGTCGGCACTCTGCCGACCATTTCGCTAGTTAACACCGGTCTCGTTGTGTGTGTTTCAAGCTCAAGAGCATCTCCAAGCAAAAAATGGTCAACAGCAACATTCAGACGGTTTCGTACTGCTCAATTGCTACATTAAAACGGTATGTTTCTTTTTCAGAACTGGAAAAACACAAGCGTGACAGCATTCGAACCTGTAATCTTCAGATCCGAAGTCCGACGTCTTATCCATTAGGCCACATGGTCACTGACGACCAACATATACATGTATGCGACTCATCTCGAAACGCTCACACCCCTGAGGATTTGTGTTTTCGTTCTACACAGCCGCTGCCCCTTGCTCTTTCCCACCCATTCGTTACATTCAACCTCTTACGAGACCGATCAAATATAGACTGAGAAACAAGACCACACACTTTGTGCATTCGGAATCGAAGGCAGGGCGTCCCTCGCCGCATTTGCTACGATGGCCATTTGCTACTTCTGCAGAAGCGGCGGCGGCGGTGACGACGACGACGACGACGACGACGACGACAGGCTCTGAGATATGTGAGAAATACATCTGTAAAATGTAAATCAGACAGCCTCGTCCCACCTTCTGCTGTACCGCTTTTTCAAATGATTTATCTGCGCCATTCGCCTTAATCACATCTGAGAGTAATTCTTAAAAAAACGCCTGTTGCTAATTGTTCGTCATCACAGATACTGTTTGCTATACAGCCACGACGCGCAACTCATTTCCAAAATTCATCTTTCTCCTGTGAGGATGGAACTTACGACCCCTGGATTATTAGACCAGTGCTCTACCACTGAGCTAAAGAGGCGCGGCCTAGCGGTACTCTTGGGTACTTCGTCCTTACGGTCGTCTGCATCATCAGACTTCAGCTGACAACACTTCATATTACAGGCTAATATTAGCAGCTATGGCGACCCATTACTGCTTGGCTACACATCTGACACGTAACCGATGTGCTCTCGAAACAACAACACTTGCATTTCAGAACATGTCTTTCACACATGTCTACAAAATCACCTTCACCTTCAAATACAGATTCCTTGCGACTGACAGAGACGTAGGCAAAGTTAACAGTTGCTATTTCCATTAAATATCGTTAATCAGAAAAACGGTAATTTACATCAGCATCGGAACAAAATTCCGTTCCGCCCAGCGTGTGGGTCGAACCAACGACCCTGGGATTGAGAGCCTGACGCTCTACCGACTGAGCTAGCCGGCTACCCCGGTGAATACCTGCCGGGTAGCACGTCACACAGTACTCGTTTCGGTTGGGTGGTCCCATACAGTTTCTCTCCATGCAGCCTAATGTTTTCCTAACGTCACACTCGTCACGTAATTCACTTTTATGTCATAATCATTTCTGAGAGGTAAAGAAATTGCATGACAACATGCAGAGATAGTGGTGTCAAAATTAACACACATACTTTATGTGACTCAAAAGCCGAACGAGTTACTTTACGACCTTGTTTTATATGTGCAAGTGCCAGTCAAAACTCGCGGTGTCGGCACTCTGCCGACCATTTCACTAGTTAACACCGGTCTTGTTGTGTGTGTTTCAAGCTCAAGAGCATCTCCAAGCAAAAAATGGTCAACAGCAACATTCAGACGGTTTCGTACTGCTCAATTGCTACATTAAAACGTTATGTTTCTTTTTCAGAACTGGAAAAACACAAGCGTGACAGCATTCGAACCTGTAATATTCAGATCCGATGTCCGACGTCTTATCCATTAGGCCACATGGTCACTGACGACCAACATATACATGTATGCGAGTCATCTCGAAACGCTCACACCCCTGAGGATTTGTGTTTTCGTTCTACACAGCCGCTGCCCCTTGCTCTTTCCCACCCATTCGTTACATTCAACCTCTTACGAGACCGATCAAATATAGACTGAGAAACAAGACCACACACTTTGTGCATTCGGAATCGAAGGCAGGGCGTCTCTCGCCGCATTTGCTACGATGGCCATTTGCTACTTCTGCAGAAGCGGCGGCGGCGGCGGCGGCGGCGGCGGCGACGACGACGACGACGACGGCGAGAGGCTCTGAGATATGTGAGAAATACATCTGTAAAATGTAATTCAGACTGCCTCGTCCCACCTTCTGCTGTACCGCTTTTTCAAATGCTTTATCTGCGCCATTCGCCTTAATCACATCTGAGAGTAATTCTTAAAAAAACGCCTGTTGCTAATTGTTCGACATCACAGATACTATTTGCTATACAGCCACGACGCACAACTGATTTCCAAAATTCATCTTTCTCCTGTGAGGATGGAACTTACGACCCCTGGATTATTAGATCAGTGCTCTACCACTGAGCTAAAGAGGCGCGGTCTAGCGGTACTCTTGGGTACTTCGTCCTTACGATCGTCTGCATCATCAGACTTCAGCTGACAACACTTCATATTACAGGCTAATATTTGCAGCTATGGCGACCCATTTCTGCTTGGCTACACATCTGACACGTAACCGATGTGCTCTCGAAACAACAACACTTGCATTTCAGAACATGTCTTTCACACATGTCTACAAAATCACCTTCACCTTCAAATACAGATTCCTTGCGACTGACAGAGACGTAGGCAAAGTTAACAGTTGCTATTTCCATTAAATATCGTTAATCAGAAAAACGTTAATTTACATATGTAGCGGAACAAAATTCCGTTCCGCCCAACGTGTGGCTCGAATCAACGACCCTGGGATTGAGAGCCTGTCGCTCTACCTACTGAGCTAGCCGGCTACCCCGGTGAATACCTACCGGGTAGCACGTGACACAGTACTCGTTTCGGTTGGGTGGTCCCATACAGTTTCTCTCCATGCAGCCTAATGTTTTCCTAACGTCACACTCGTCACGTACTTCACTTTTATGTCATAATCATTTCTGAGAGGTAAAGAAATTGCATGACAACATGCAGAGATAGTGGCGTCAAAATTAACACACATACTTTATGTGACTCAAAAGCCGAACGAGTTACTTTACGACCTTGTTTTATATGTGCAAGTGCCAGTCAAAACTCGCGGTGTCGGCACTCTGCCGACCATTTCGCTAGTTAACACCGGTCTTGTTGTGTGTGTTTCAAGCTCAAGAGCATCTCCAAGCAAAAAATGGTCAACAGCAACATTCAGACGGTTTCGTACTGCTCAATTGCTACATTAAAACGGTATGTTTCTTTTTCAGAACTGGAAAAACACAAGCGTGACAGCATTCGAACCTGTAATCTTCAGATCCGAAGTCCGACGTCTTATCCATTAGGCCACATGGTCACTGACGACCAACATATACATGTATGCGACTCATCTCGAAACGCTCACACCCCTGAGGATTTGTGTTTTCGTTCTACACAGCCGCTGCCCCTTGCTCTTTCCCACCCATTCGTTACATTCAACCTCTTACGAGACCGATCAAATATAGACTGAGAAACAAGACCACACACTTTGTGCATTCGGAATCGAAGGCAGGGCGTCCCTCGCCGCATTTGCTACGATGGCCATTTGCTACTTCTGCAGAAGCGGCGGCGGCGGTGACGACGACGACGACGACGACGACGACGACGACGGCGAGAGGCTCTGAGATATGTGAGAAATACATCTATAAAATGTAATTCAGACTGCCTCGTCCCACCTTCTGCTGTACCGCTTTTTCAAATGCTTTATCTGCGCCATTCGCCTTAATCACATCTGAGAGTAATTCTTAAAAAAACGCCTGTTGCTAATTGTTCGTCATCACAGATACTGTTTGCTATACAGCCACGACGCGCAACTCATTTCCAAAATTCATCTTTCTCCTGTGAGGATGGAACTTACGACCCCTGGATTATTAGACCAGTGCTCTACCACTGAGCTAAAGAGGCGCGGCCTAGCGGTACTCTTGGGTACTTCGTCCTTACGGTCGTCTGCATCATCAGACTTCAGCTGACAACACTTCACATTACAGGCTAATATTAGCAGCTATGGCGACCCATTACTGCTTGGCTACACATCTGACACGTAACCGATGTGCTCTCGAAACAACAACACTTGCATTTCAGAACATGTCTTTCACACATGTCTACAAAATCACCTTCACCTTCAAATACAGATTCCTTGCGACTGACAGAGCCGTAGGCAAAGTTAACAGTTGCTATTTCCATTAAATATCGTTAATCAGAAAAACGGTAATTTACATCTGCAGCGGAACAAAATTCCGTTCCGCCCAGCGTGTGGCTCGAACCAACGACCCTGGGATTGAGAGCCTGACGCTCTACCGACTGAGCTAGCCGGCTACCGCGGTGAATACCTGCCGGGTAGCACGTCACACAGTACTCGTTTCGGTTGGGTGGTCCCATACAGTTTCTCTCCATGCAGCCTAATGTTTTCCTAACGTCACACTCGTCACGTACTTCACTTTTATGTCATAATCATTTCTGAGAGGTAAAGAAATTGCATGACAACATGCAGAGCTAGCGGCTTCAAAATTAACACACATACTTTATGTGACTCAAAAGCCGAACGAGTTACTTTACGACCTTGTTTTATATGTGCAAGTGCCAGTCATAACTCGCGGTGTCGGCACTCTGCCGACCATTTCGCTAGTTAACACCGGTCTTGTTGTGTGTGTTTCAAGCTCAAGAGCATCTCCAAGCAAAAAATGGTCAACAGCAACATTCAGACGGTTTCGTACTGCTCAATTGCTACATTAAAACGGTATGTTTCTTTTTCAGAACTGGAAAAACACAAGCGTGGCAGCATTCGAACCTGTAATCTTCAGATCCGAAGTCCGACGTCTTATCCATTAGGCCACATGGTCACTGACGACCAACATTTACAGGTATGCGACTCATCTCGAAACGCTCACACCCCTGAGGATTTGTGTTTTCGTTCTACACAGCCGCTGCCCCTTGCTCTTCCCCCCCCATTCGTTACATTCAACCTCTTACGAGACCGATCAAATATAGACTGAGAAACAAGACCACACACTTTGTGCATTCGGAATCGAAGGCAGGGCGTCCCTCGCCGCATTTGCTACGATGGCCATTTGCTACTTCTGCAGAAGCGGCGGCGGCGGTGACGACGACGACGACGACGACCGCGAGAGGCTCTGAGATATGTGAGAAATACATCTGTAAAATGTAATTCAGACTGCCTCGTCCCACCTTCTGCTGTACCGCTTTGGCAAATGCTTTATCTGCGCCATTCGCCTTAATCACATCTGAGAGTAATTCTTAAAAAAACGCCTGTTGCTAATTGTTCGTCATCACAGATACTGTTTGCTATACAGCCACGACGCGCAACTGATTTCCAAAATTCTGCTTTCTACTGTGAGGATGGAACTTACGACCCCTGGATTATTAGACCAGTGCTCTACCACTGAGCTAAAGAGGCGCGGCCTAGCGGTACTCTTGGGTACTTCGTCCTTACGGCCGTCTGCATCATCAGACTTCAGCTGACAACACTTCATATTACAGGCTAATATTAGCAGCTATGGCGACCCATTACTGCTTGGCTACACATCTGACACGTAACCGATGTGCTCTCGAAACAACAACACTTGCATTTCAGAACATGTCTTTCACACATGTCTACAAAATCACCTTCACCTTCAAATACAGATTCCTTGCGACTGACAGAGACGTAGGCAAAGTTAACAGTTGCTATTTCCATTAAATATCGTTAATCAGAAAAACGGTAATTTACATCTGCAGCGGAACAAAATTCCGTTCCGCCCAGCGTGTGGCTCGAACCAACGACCCTGGGATTGAGAGCCTGACGCTCTACCGACTGAGCTAGCCGGCTACCCCGGTGAATACCTACCGGGTAGCACGTGACACAGTACTCGTTTCGGTTGGGTGGTCCCATACAGTTTCTCTCCATGCAGCCTAATGTTTTCCTAACGTCACACTCGTCACGTACTTCACTTTTATGTCATAATCATTTCTGAGAGGTAAAGAAATTGCATGACAACATGCAGAGCTAGTGGCGTCAAAATTAACACACATACTTTATGTGACTCAAAAGCCGAACGAGTTACTTTACGACCTTGTTTTATATGTGCAAGTGCCAGTCAAAACTCGCGGTGTCGGCACTCTGCCGACCATTTCGCTAGTTAACACCGGTCTTGTTGTGTGTGTTTCAAGCTCAAGAGCATCTCCAAGCAAAAAATGGTCAACAGCAACATTCAGACGGTTTCGTACTGCTCAATTGCTACATTAAAACGGTATGTTTCTTTTTCAGAACTGGAAAAACACAAGCGTGACAGAATTCGAACCTGTAATCTTCAGATCCGAAGTCCGACGTCTTATCCATTAGGCCACATGGTCACTGACGACCAACATATACATGTATGCGACTCATCTCGAAACGCTCACACCCCTGAGGATTTGTGTTTTCGTTCTACACAGCCGCTGCCCCTTGCTCTTTCCCACCCATTCGTTACATTCAACCTCTTACGAGACCGATCAAATATAGACTGAGAAACAAGACCACACACTTTGTGCATTCGGAATCGAAGGCAGGGCGTCCCTCGCCGCATTTGCTACGATGGCCATTTGCTACTTCTGCAGAAGCGGCGGCGGCGGTGACGACGACGACGACGACGACGACGACGGCGAGAGGCTCTGAGATATGTGAGAAATACATCTGTAAAATGTAATTCAGACTGCCTCGTCCCACCTTCTGCTGTACCGCTTTTTCAAATGCTTTATCTGCGCCATTCGCCTTATTCATATCTGAGAGTAATTCTTAAAAAAACGCCTGTTGCTAATTGTTCGTCATCACAGATACTGTTTGCTATACAACCACGACGCGCAACTGATTTCCAAAATTCATCTTTCTCCTGTGAGGATGGAACTTACGACCCCTGGATTATTAGACCAGTGCTCTACCACTGAGCTAAAGAGGCGCGGCCTAGCGGTACTCTTGGGTACTTCGTCCTTACGGTCGTCTGCATCATCAGACTTCAGCTGACAACACTTCATATTACAGGCTAATATTTGCAGCTATGGCGACCCATTACTGCTTGGCTACACATCTGACACGTAACCGATGTGCTCTCCAAACAACAACACTTGCATTTCAGAACATGTCTTTCACACATGTCTACAAAATCACCTTCACCTTCAAATACAGATTCCTTGCGACTGACAGAGACGTAGGCAAAGTTAACAGTTGCTATTTCCATTAAATATCGTTAATCAGAAAAACGGTAATTTACATCTGCATCGGAACAAAATTCCGTTCCGCTCAGCGTGTGGGTCGAACCAACGACCCTGGGATTGAGAGCCTGACGCTCTACCGAGTGAGCTAGCCGGCTACCGCGGTGAATACCTGCCGGGTAGCACGTCACACAGTACTCGTTTCGGTTGGGTGGTCCCATACAGTTTCTCTCCATGCAGCCTAATGTTTTCCTAACGTCACACTCGTCACGTACTTCACTTTTATGTCATAATCATTTCTGAGAGGTAAAGAAATTGCATGACAACATGCAGAGCTAGTGGCGTCAAAATTAACACACATACTTTATGTGACTCAAAAGCCGAACGAGTTACTTTACAACCTTGTTTTATATGTGCAAGTGCCAGTCAAAACTCGCGATGTCGGCACTCTGCCGACCATTTCGATAGTAAACACCGGTCTTGTTGTGTGTGTTTCAAGCTCAAGAGCATCTCCAAGCAAAAAATGGTCAACAGCAACATTCAGACGGTTTCGTACTGCTCAATTGCTACATTAAAACGTTATGTTTCTTTTTCAGAACTGGAAAAACACAAGCGTGACAGCATTCGAACCTGTAATCTTCAGATCCGATGTCCGACGTCTTGTCCATTTGGCCACATGGTCACTGACGACCAACATTTACTTGTATGCGACTCATCTCGAAACGCTCACACCCCTGAGGAGTTGTGTTTTCGTTCTACACAGCCGCTGCCCCTTGCTCTTTCCCACCCATTCGTTACATTCAACCTCTAACGAGACCGATCAAATATAGACTGAGAAACAAGACCACACACTTTGTGCATTCGGAATCGAAGGCAGGGCGTCCCTCGCCGCATTTGCTACGATGGCCATTTGCTACTTCTGCAGAAGCGGCGGCGGCGGCGACGACGACGACGACGACGACGACCGCGAGAGGCTCTGAGATATGTGAGAAATACATCTGTAAAATGTAATTCAGACTGCCTCGTCCCACCTTCTGCTGTACCGCTTTGGCAAATGCTTTATCTGCGCCATTCGCCTTAATCACATCTGAGAGTAATTCTTAAAAAAACGCCTGTTGCTAATTGTTCGTCATCACAGATACTGTTTGCTATACAGCCACGACGCGCAACTTATTTCCAAAATTCATCTTTCTCCTGTGAGGATGGAACTTACAACCCCTGGATTATTAGACCAGTGCTCTACCACTGAGCTAAAGAGGCGCGGCCTAGCGGTACTCTTGGGTACTTCGTCCTTACGGTCGTCTGCATCATCAGACTTCAGCTGACAACACTTCATATTACAGGCTAATATTTGCAGCAATGGCGACCCATTACTGCTTGGCTACACATCTGACACGTAACCGATGTGCTCTCGAAACAACAACACTTGCATTTCAGAACATGTCTTTCACACATGTCTACAAAATCACCTTCACCTTCAAATACAGATTCCTTGCGACTGACAGAGACGTAGGCATAGTTAACAGTTGCTATTCCCATTAAATATCGTTAATCAGAAAAACGGTAATTTACATCTGCAGCGGAACAAAATTCCGTTCCGCCCAGCGTGTGGCTCGAACCAACGACCCTGGGATTGAGAGCCTGACGCTCTACCGACTGAGCTAGCCGGCTACCGCGGTGAATACCTGCCGGGTAGCACGTCACACAGTACTCGTTTCGGTTGGGTGGTCCCATACAGCTTCTCTCCATGCAGCCTAATGTTTTCCTAACGTCACACTCGTCACGTACTTCACTTTTATGTCATAATCATTTCTGAGAGGTAAAGAAATTGGATGACAACATGCAGAGCTAGCGGCTTCAAAATTAACACACATACTTTATGTGACTCAAAAGCCGAACGAGTTACTTTACGACCTTGTTTTATATGTGCAAGTGCCAGTCAAAACTCGCGGTGTCGGCACTCTGCCGACCATTTCGCTAGTTAACACCGGTCTTGTTGTGTGTGTTTCAAGCTCAAGAGCATCTCCAAGCAAAAAATGGTCAACAGCAACATTCAGACGGTTTCGTACTGCTCAATTGCTACATTAAAACGGTATGTTTCTTTTTCAGAACTGGAAAAACACAAGCGTGACAGCATTCGAACCTGTAATCTTCAGATCCGAAGTCCGACGTCTTATCCATTAGGCCACATGGTCACTGACGACCAACATTTACATGTATGCGACTCATCTCGAAACGCTCACACCCCTGAGGAGTTGTGTTTTCGTTCTACACAGCCGCTGCCCCTTGCTCTTTCCCACCCATTCGTTACATTCTACCTCTTACGAGACCGATCACATATAGACTGAGAAAAAAGACCACACACTTTGTGCATTCGGAATCGAAGGCAGGGCGTCCCTCGCCGCATTTGCTACGATGGCCATTTGCTACTTCTGCAGAAACGGCGGCGGCGGCGGCGACGACGACGACGACGACGACGACGACGGCGACAGGCTCTGAGATATGTGAAAAATACATCTGTAAAATGTAATTCAGACTGCCTCGTCCCACCTTCTGCTGTACCGCTTTTTCATATGTTTTATCTGCGCCATTCGCCTTAATCACATCTGAGAGTAATTCTTTAAAAAACGCCTGTTGCTAATTGTTCGTCATCACAGATACTGTTTGCTATACAGCCACGACGCACAACTGATTTCCAAAATTCTTCTTTCTCCTGTGAGGATGGAACTTACGACCCCTGGATTACTAGACCAGTGCTCTACCACTGAGCTAAAGAGGCGCGGCCTAGCGGTACTCTTGGGTACTTCGTCCTTACGGTCGTCTGCATCATCAGACTTCAGCTGACAACACTTCATATTACAGGCTAATATTTGCAGCTATGGCGACCCATTACTGCTTGGCTACACATCTGACACGTAACCGATGTGCTCTCGAAACAACAACACTTGCATTTCAGAACATGTCTTTCACACATGTCTACAAAATCACCTTCACCTTCAAATACAGATTCCTTGCGACTGACAGAGCCGTAGGCAAAGTTAACAGTTGCTATTTCCATTAAATATCGTTAATCAGAAAAACGGTAATTTACATCTGCAGCGGAACAAAATTCCGTTCCGCCCAGCGTGTGGCTCGAACCAACGACCCTGGGATTGAGAGCCTGACGCTCTACCGACTGAGCTAGCCGGCTACCGCGGTGAATACCTGCCGGGTAGCACGTCACACAGTACTCGTTTTGGTTGGGTGGTCCCATACAGTTTCTCTCCATGCAGCCTAATGTTTTCCTAACGTCACACTCGTCACGTACTTCACTTTTATGTCATAATCATTTCTGAGAGGTAAAGAAATTGCATGACAACATGCAGAGCTAGCGGCTTCAAAATTAACACACATACTTTATGTGACTCAAAAGCCGAACGAGTTACTTTCCGACGTTGTTTTAGATGTGCAAGTGCCAGTCATAACTCGCGGTGTCGGCACTCTGCCGACCATTTCGCTAGTTAACACCGGTCTTGTTGTGTGTGTTTCAAGCTCAAGAGCATCTCCAAGCAAAAAATGGTCAACAGCAACATTCAGACGGTTTCGTACTGCTCAATTGCTACATTAAAACGGTATGTTTCTTTTTCAGAACTGGAAAAACACAAGCGTGGCAGCATTCGAACCTGTAATCTTCAGATCCGAAGTCCGACGTCTTATCCATTAGGCCACATGGTCACTGACGACCAACATTTACAGGTATGCGACTCATCTCGAAACGCTCACACCCCTGAGGATTTGTGTTTTCGTTCTACACAGCCGCTGCCCCTTGCTCTTCCCCCCCCATTCGTTACATTCAACCTCTTACGAGACCGATCAAATATAGACTGAGAAACAAGACCACACACTTTGTGCATTCGGAATCGAAGGCAGGGCGTCCCTCGCCGCATTTGCTACGATGGCCATTTGCTACTTCTGCAGAAGCGGCGGCGGCGGTGACGACGACGACGACGACGACCGCGAGAGGCTCTGAGATATGTGAGAAATACATCTGTAAAATGTAATTCAGACTGCCTCGTCCCACCTTCTGCTGTACCGCTTTGGCAAATGCTTTATCTGCGCCATTCGCCTTAATCACATCTGAGAGTAATTCTTAAAAAAACGCCTGTTGCTAATTGTTCGTCATCACAGATACTGTTTGCTATACAGCCACGACGCGCAACAGATTTCCAAAATTCTGCTTTCTACTGTGAGGATGGAACTTACGACCCCTGGATTATTAGACCAGTGCTCTACCACTGAGCTAAAGAGGCGCGGCCTAGCGGTACTCTTGGGTACTTCGTCCTTACGGCCGTCTGCATCATCAGACTTCAGCTGACAACACTTCATATTACAGGCTAATATTAGCAGCTATGGCGACCCATTACTGCTTGGCTACACATCTGACACGTAACCGATGTGCTCTCGAAACAACAACACTTGCATTTCAGAACATGTCTTTCACACATGTCTACAAAATCACCTTCACCTTCAAATACAGATTCCTTGCGACTGACAGAGACGTAGGCAAAGTTAACAGTTGCTATTTCCATTAAATATCGTTAATCAGAAAAACGGTAATTTACATCTGCAGCGGAACAAAATTCCGTTCCGCCCAGCGTGTGGCTCGAACCAACGACCCTGGGATTGAGAGCCTGACGCTCTACCGACTGAGCTAGCCGGCTACCCCGGTGAATACCTACCGGGTAGCACGTGACACAGTACTCGTTTCGGTTGGGTGGTCCCATACAGTTTCTCTCCATGCAGCCTAATGTTTTCCTAACGTCACACTCGTCACGTACTTCACTTTTATGTCATAATCATTTCTGAGAGGTAAAGAAATTGCATGACAACATGCAGAGCTAGTGGCGTCAAAATTAACACACATACTTTATGTGACTCAAAAGCCGAACGAGTTACTTTACGACCTTGTTTTATATGTGCAAGTGCCAGTCAAAACTCGCGGTGTCGGCACTCTGCCGACCATTTCGCTAGTTAACACCGGTCTTGTTGTGTGTGTTTCAAGCTCAAGAGCATCTCCAAGCAAAAAATGGTCAACAGCAACATTCAGACGGTTTCGTACTGCTCAATTGCTACATTAAAACGGTATGTTTCTTTTTCAGAACTGGAAAAACACAAGCGTGACAGAATTCGAACCTGTAATCTTCAGATCCGAAGTCCGACGTCTTATCCATTAGGCCACATGGTCACTGACGACCAACATATACATGTATGCGACTCATCTCGAAACGCTCACACCCCTGAGGATTTGTGTTTTCGTTCTACACAGCCGCTGCCCCTTGCTCTTTCCCACCCATTCGTTACATTCAACCTCTTACGAGACCGATCAAATATAGACTGAGAAACAAGACCACACACTTTGTGCATTCGGAATCGAAGGCAGGGCGTCCCTCGCCGCATTTGCTACGATGGCCATTTGCTACTTCTGCAGAAGCGGCGGCGGCGGTGACGACGACGACGACGACGACGACGACGGCGAGAGGCTCTGAGATATGTGAGAAATACATCTGTAAAATGTAATTCAGACTGCCTCGTCCCACCTTCTGCTGTACCGCTTTTTCAAATGCTTTATCTGCGCCATTCGCCTTATTCATATCTGAGAGTAATTCTTAAAAAAACGCCTGTTGCTAATTGTTCGTCATCACAGATACTGTTTGCTATACAACCACGACGCGCAACTGATTTCCAAAATTCATCTTTCTCCTGTGAGGATGGAACTTACGACCCCTGGATTATTAGACCAGTGCTCTACCACTGAGCTAAAGAGGCGCGGCCTAGCGGTACTCTTGGGTACTTCGTCCTTACGGTCGTCTGCATCATCAGACTTCAGCTGACAACACTTCATATTACAGGCTAATATTTGCAGCTATGGCGACCCATTACTGCTTGGCTACACATCTGACACGTAACCGATGTGCTCTCCAAACAACAACACTTGCATTTCAGAACATGTCTTTCACACATGTCTACAAAATCACCTTCACCTTCAAATACAGATTCCTTGCGACTGACAGAGACGTAGGCAAAGTTAACAGTTGCTATTTCCATTAAATATCGTTAATCAGAAAAACGGTAATTTACATCTGCATCGGAACAAAATTCCGTTCCGCTCAGCGTGTGGGTCGAACCAACGACCCTGGGATTGAGAGCCTGACGCTCTACCGAGTGAGCTAGCCGGCTACCGCGGTGAATACCTGCCGGGTAGCACGTCACACAGTACTCGTTTCGGTTGGGTGGTCCCATACAGTTTCTCTCCATGCAGCCTAATGTTTTCCTAACGTCACACTCGTCACGTACTTCACTTTTATGTCATAATCATTTCTGAGAGGTAAAGAAATTGCATGACAACATGCAGAGCTAGTGGCGTCAAAATTAACACACATACTTTATGTGACTCAAAAGCCGAACGAGTTACTTTACAACCTTGTTTTATATGTGCAAGTGCCAGTCAAAACTCGCGATGTCGGCACTCTGCCGACCATTTCGATAGTAAACACCGGTCTTGTTGTGTGTGTTTCAAGCTCAAGAGCATCTCCAAGCAAAAAATGGTCAACAGCAACATTCAGACGGTTTCGTACTGCTCAATTGCTACATTAAAACGTTATGTTTCTTTTTCAGAACTGGAAAAACACAAGCGTGACAGCATTCGAACCTGTAATCTTCAGATCCGATGTCCGACGTCTTGTCCATTTGGCCACATGGTCACTGACGACCAACATTTACTTGTATGCGACTCATCTCGAAACGCTCACACCCCTGAGGAGTTGTGTTTTCGTTCTACACAGCCGCTGCCCCTTGCTCTTTCCCACCCATTCGTTACATTCAACCTCTAACGAGACCGATCAAATATAGACTGAGAAACAAGACCACACACTTTGTGCATTCGGAATCGAAGGCAGGGCGTCCCTCGCCGCATTTGCTACGATGGCCATTTGCTACTTCTGCAGAAGCGGCGGCGGCGGCGACGACGACGACGACGACGACGACCGCGAGAGGCTCTGAGATATGTGAGAAATACATCTGTAAAATGTAATTCAGACTGCCTCGTCCCACCTTCTGCTGTACCGCTTTGGCAAATGCTTTATCTGCGCCATTCGCCTTAATCACATCTGAGAGTAATTCTTAAAAAAACGCCTGTTGCTAATTGTTCGTCATCACAGATACTGTTTGCTATACAGCCACGACGCGCAACTGATTTCCAAAATTCATCTTTCTCCTGTGAGGATGGAACTTACAACCCCTGGATTATTAGACCAGTGCTCTACCACTGAGCTAAAGAGGCGCGGCCTAGCGGTACTCTTGGGTACTTCGTCCTTACGGTCGTCTGCATCATCAGACTTCAGCTGACAACACTTCATATTACAGGCTAATATTTGCAGCAATGGCGACCCATTACTGCTTGGCTACACATCTGACACGTAACCGATGTGCTCTCGAAACAACAACACTTGCATTTCAGAACATGTCTTTCACACATGTCTACAAAATCACCTTCACCTTCAAATACAGATTCCTTGCGACTGACAGAGACGTAGGCATAGTTAACAGTTGCTATTTCCATTAAATATCGTTAATCAGAAAAACGGTAATTTACATCTGCAGCGGAACAAAATTCCGTTCCGCCCAGCGTGTGGCTCGAACCAACGACCCTGGGATTGAGAGCCTGACGCTCTACCGACTGAGCTAGCCGGCTACCGCGGTGAATACCTGCCGGGTAGCACGTCACACAGTACTCGTTTCGGTTGGGTGGTCCCATACAGCTTCTCTCCATGCAGCCTAATGTTTTCCTAACGTCACACTCGTCACGTACTTCACTTTTATGTCATAATCATTTCTGAGAGGTAAAGAAATTGGATGACAACATGCAGAGCTAGCGGCTTCAAAATTAACACACATACTTTATGTGACTCAAAAGCCGAACGAGTTACTTTACGACCTTGTTTTATATGTGCAAGTGCCAGTCAAAACTCGCGGTGTCGGCACTCTGCCGACCATTTCGCTAGTTAACACCGGTCTTGTTGTGTGTGTTTCAAGCTCAAGAGCATCTCCAAGCAAAAAATGGTCAACAGCAACATTCAGACGGTTTCGTACTGCTCAATTGCTACATTAAAACGGTATGTTTCTTTTTCAGAACTGGAAAAACACAAGCGTGACAGCATTCGAACCTGTAATCTTCAGATCCGAAGTCCGACGTCTTATCCATTAGGCCACATGGTCACTGACGACCAACATTTACATGTATGCGACTCATCTCGAAACGCTCACACCCCTGAGGAGTTGTGTTTTCGTTCTACACAGCCGCTGCCCCTTGCTCTTTCCCACCCATTCGTTACATTCTACCTCTTACGAGACCGATCACATATAGACTGAGAAAAAAGACCACACACTTTGTGCATTCGGAATCGAAGGCAGGGCGTCCCTCGCCGCATTTGCTACGATGGCCATTTGCTACTTCTGCAGAAACGGCGGCGGCGGCGGCGACGACGACGACGACGACGACGACGACGACGACGACGGCGACAGGCTCTGAGATATGTGAAAAATACATCCGTAAAATGTAATTCAGACTGCCTCGTCCCACCTTCTGCTGTACCGCTTTTTCATATGTTTTATCTGCGCCATTCGCCTTAATCACATCTGAGAGTAATTCTTTAAAAAACGCCTGTTGCTAATTGTTCGTCATCACAGATACTGTTTGCTATACAGCCACGACGCACAACTGATTTCCAAAATTCTTCTTTCTCCTGTGAGGATGGAACTTACGACCCCTGGATTACTAGACCAGTGCTCTACCACTGAGCTAAAGAGGCGCGGCCTAGCGGTACTCTTGGGTACTTCGTCCTTACGGTCGTCTGCATCATCAGACTTCAGCTGACAACACTTCATATTACAGGCTAATATTTGCAGCTATGGCGACCCATTACTGCTTGGCTACACATCTGACACGTAACCGATGTGCTCTTGAAACAACAACACTTGCATTTCAGAACATGTCTTTCACACATGTCTACAAAATCACCTTCACCTTCAAATACAGATTCCTTGCGACTGCCAGAGACGTAGGCAAAGTTAACAGTTGCTATTTCCATTAAATATCGTTAATCAAAAAAACGGTAATTTACATCTGCAGCGGAACAAAATTCCGTTCCGCCCAGCGTGTGGCTCGAACCAACGACCCTGGCATTGAGAGCCTGACGCTCTACCGACTGAGCTAGCCGGCTACCGCGGTGAATACCTGCCGGGTAGCACGTCACACAGTACTCGTTTCGGTTGGGTGGTCCCATACAGTTTCTCTCCATGCAGCCTAATGTTTTCCTAACGTCACACTCGTCACGTACTTCACTTTTATGTCATAATCATTTCTGAGAGGTAAAGAAATTGCATGACAACATGCAGAGATAGTGGCGTCAAAGTTAACACACATACTTTATGTGACTCAAAAGCCGAACGAGTTACTTTACGACCTTGTTTTATATGTGCAAGTGCCAGTCAAAACTCGCGGTGTCGGCACTCTGCCGACCATTTCGCTAGTTAACACCGGTCTTGTTGTGTGTGTTTCAAGCTCAAGAGCATCTCCAAGCAAAAACTGGTCAACAGCAACATTCAGACGGTTTCGTACTGCTCAATTGCTACATTAAAACGGTATGTTTCTTTTTCAGAACTGGAAAAACACAAGCGTGACAGCATTCGAACCTGTAATCTTCAGATCCGAAGTCCGACGTCTTATCCATTAGGCCACATGGTCACTGACGACCAACATTTACATGTATGCGACTCATCTCGAAACGCTCACACCCCTGAGGAGTTGTGTTTTCGTTCTACACAGCCGCTGCCCCTTGCTCTTTCCCACCCATTCGTTACATTCTACCTCTTACGAGACCGATCACATATAGACTGAGAAACAAGACCACACACTTTGTGCATTCGGAATCGAAGGCAGGGCGTCCCTCGCCGCATTTGCTACGATGGCCATTTGCTACTTCTGCAGAAGCGGCGGCGGCGGCGGCGGCGGCGACGACGACGACGACGACGACGACGACGACGACGACCGCGAGAGGCTCTGAGATATGTGAGAAATACATCTGTAAAATGTAATTCAGACTGCCTCGTCCCACCTTCTGCTGTACCGCTTTTTCAAATGCTTTATCTGCGCCATTCGCCTTAATCACATCTGAGAGAAATTCTTAAAAAAACGCCTGTTGCTAATTGTTCGTCATCACAGATACTGTTTGCTATACAGCCACGACGCGCAACTGATTTCCAAAATTCTTCTTTCTCTTGTGAAGATGGAACTTACGACCCCTGGATTATTAGACCAGTGCTCTACCACTGAGCTAAAGAGGCGCGGCCTAGCGGTACTCTTGGGTACTTCGTCCTTACGGTCGTCTGCATCGTCAGACTTCAGCTGACAACACTTCATATTACAGGCTAATATTAGCAGCTATGGCGACCCATTACTGCTTGGCTACACATCTGACACGTAACCGATGTGCTCTCGAAACAACAACACTTGCATTTCAGAACATGTCTTTCACACATGTCTACAAAATCACCTTCACCTTCAAATACAGATTCCTTGCGACTGACAGAGCCGTAGGCAAAGTTAACAGTTGCTATTTCCATTAAATATCGTTAATCAGAAAAACGGTAATTTACATCTGCAGCGGAACAAAATTCCGTTCCGCCCAGCGTGTGGCTCGAACCAACGACCCTGGGATTGAGAGCCTGACGCTCTACCGACTGAGCTAGCCGGCTACCGCGGTGAATACCTGCCGGGTAGCACGACACACAGTACTCGTTTCGGTTGGGTGGTCCCATACAGTTTCTCTCCATGCAGCCTAATGTTTTCCTAACGTCACACTCGTCACGTACTTCACTTTTATGTCATAATCATTTCTGAGAGGTAAAGAAATTGCATGACAACATGCAGAGATAGTGGCGTCAAAATTAACACACATACTTTATGTGACTCAAAAGCCGAACGAGTTACTTTCCGACGTTGTTTTAGATGTGCAAGTGCCAGTCAAAACTCGCGGTGTCGGCACTCTGCCGACCATTTCGCTAGTTAACACTGGTCTTGGTGTGTGTGTTTCAAGCTCAAGAGCATCTCCAAGCAAAAAATGGTCAACAGCAACATTCAGACGGTTTCGTACTGCTCAATTGCTACATTAAAACGTTATGTTTCTTTTTCAGAACTGGAAAAACACAAGCGTGACAGCATTCGAACCTGTAATATTCAGATCCGATGTCCGACGTCTTATCCATTAGGCCACACGGTCACTGACGACCAACATATACATGTATGCGAGTCATCTCGAAACGCTCACACCCCTGAGGATTTGTGTTTTCGTTCTACACAGCCGCTGCCCCTTGCTCTTTCCCACCCATTCGTTACATTCAACCTCTTACGAGACCGATCAAATATAGACTGAGAAACAAGACCACACACTTTGTGCATTCGGAATCGAAGGCAGGGCGTCCCTCGCCGCATTTGCTACGATGGCCATTTGCTACTTCTGCAGAAGCGGCGGCGGCGGCGACGACGACGACGACGACGACGACGACGGCGACAGGCTCTGAGATATGTGAAAAATACATCTGTAAAATGTAATTCAGACTGCCTCGTCCCACCTTCTGCTGTACCGCTTTTTCATATGTTTTATCTGCGCCATTCGCCTTAATCACATCTGAGAGTAATTCTTTAAAAAACGCCTGTTGCTAATTGTTCGTCATCACAGATACTGTTTGCTATACAGCCACGACGCACAACTGATTTCCAAAATTCTTCTCTCTCCTGTGAGGATGGAACTTACGACCCCTGGATTACTAGACCAGTGCTCTACCACTGAGCTAAAGAGGCGCGGCCTAGCGGTACTCTTGGGTACTTCGTCCTTACGGTCGTCTGCATCATCAGACTTCAGCTGACAACACTTCATATTACAGGCTAATATTTGCAGCTATGGCGACCCATTACTGCTTGGCTACACATCTGACACGTAACCGATGTGCTCTCGAAACAACAACACTTGCATTTCAGAACATGTCTTTCACACATGTCTACAAAATCACCTTCACCTTCAAATACAGATTCCTTGCGACTGCCAGAGACGTAGGCAAAGTTAACAGTTGCTATTTCCATTAAATATCGTTAATCAGAAAAACGGTAATTTACATCTGCAGCGGAACAAAATTCCGTTCCGCCCAGCGTGTGGCTCGAACCAACGACCGTGGCATTGAGAGCCTGACGCTCTACCGACTGAGCTAGCCGGCTACCGCGGTGAATACCTGCCGGGTAGCACGTCACACAGTACTCGTTTCGGTTGGGTGGTCCCATACAGTTTCTCTCCATGCAGCCTAATGTTTTCCTAACGTCACACTCGTCACGTACTTCACTTTTATGTCATAATCATTTCTGAGAGGTAAAGAAATTGCATGACAACATGCAGAGATAGTTGCGTCAAAGTTAACACACATACTTTATGTGACTCAAAAGCCGAACGAGTTACTTTACGACCTTGTTTTATATGTGCAAGTGCCAGTCAAAACTCGCGGTGTCGGCACTCTGCCGACCATTTCGCTAGTTAACACCGGTCTTGTTGTGTGTGTTTCAAGCTCAAGAGCATCTCCAAGCAAAAACTGGTCAACAGCAACATTCAGACGGTTTCGTACTGCTCAATTGCTACATTAAAACGGTATGTTTCTTTTTCAGAACTGGAAAAACACAAGCGTGACAGCATTCGAACCTGTAATCTTCAGATCCGAAGTCCGACGTCTTATCCATTAGGCCACATGGTCACTGACGACCAACATTTACATGTATGCGACTCATCTCGAAACGCTCACACCCCTGAGGAGTTGTGTTTTCGTTCTACACAGCCGCTGCCCCTTGCTCTTTCCCACCCATTCGTTACATTCTACCTCTTACGAGACCGATCACATATAGACTGAGAAACAAGACCACACACTTTGTGCATTCGGAATCGAAGGCAGGGCGTCCCTCGCCGCATTTGCTACGATGGCCATTTGCTACTTCTGCAGAAGCGGCGGCGGCGGCGGCGGCGGCGACGACGACGACGACGACGACGACCGCGAGAGGCTCTGAGATATGTGAGAAATACATCTGTAAAATGTAATTCAGACTGCCTCGTCCCACCTTCTGCTGTACCGCTTTTTCAAATGCTTTATCTGCGCCATTCGCCTTAATCACATCTGAGAGAAATTCTTAAAAAAACGCCTGTTGCTAATTGTTCGTCATCACAGATACTGTTTGCTATACAGCCACGACGCGCAACTGATTTCCAAAATTCTTCTTTCTCTTGTGAAGATGGAACTTACGACCCCTGGATTATTAGACCAGTGCTCTACCACTGAGCTAAAGAGGCGCGGCCTAGCGGTACTCTTGGGTACTTCGTCCTTACGGTCGTCTGCATCGTCAGACTTCAGCTGACAACACTTCATATTACAGGCTAATATTAGCAGCTATGGCGACCCATTACTGCTTGGCTACACATCTGACACGTAACCGATGTGCTCTCGAAACAACAACACTTGCTTTTCAGAACATGTCTTTCACACATGTCTACAAAATCACCTTCACCTTCAAATACAGATTCCTTGCGACTGACAGAGCCGTAGGCAAAGTTAACAGTTGCTATTTCCATTAAATATCGTTAATCAGAAAAACGGTAATTTACATCTGCAGCGGAACAAAATTCCGTTCCGCCCAGCGTGTGGCTCGAACCAACGACCCTGGGATTGAGAGCCTGACGCTCTACCGACTGAGCTAGCCGGCTACCACGGTGAATACCTGCCGGGTAGCACGTCACACAGTACTCGTTTCGGTTGGGTGGTCCCATACAGTTTCTCTCCATGCAGCCTAATGTTTTCCTAACGTCACACTCGTCACGTACTTCACTTTTATGTCATAATCATTTCTGAGAGGTAAAGAAATTGCATGACAACATGCAGAGATAGTGGCGTCAAAATTAACACACATACTTTATGTGACTCAAAAGCCGAACGAGTTACTTTCCGACGTTGTTTTAGATGTGCAAGTGCCAGTCAAAACTCGCGGTGTCGGCACTCTGCCGACCATTTCGCTAGTTAACACCGGTCTTGTTGTGTGTGTTTCAAGCTCAAGAGCATCTCCAAGCAAAAAATGGTCAACAGCAACATTCAGACGGTTTCGTACTGCTCAATTGCTACATTAAAACGTTATGTTTCTTTTTCAGAACTGGAAAAACACAAGCGTGACAGCATTCGAACCTGTAATATTCAGATCCGATGTCCGACGTCTTATCCATTAGGCCACATGGTCACTGACGACCAACATATACATGTATGCGAGTCATCTCGAAACGCTCACACCGCTGAGGATTTGTGTTTTCGTTCTACACAGCCGCTGCCCCTTGCTCTTTCCCACCCATTCGTTACATTCAACCTCTTACGAGACCGATCAAATATAGACTGAGAAACAAGACCACACACTTTGTGCATTCGGAATCGAAGGCAGGGCGTCCCTCGCCGCATTTGCTACGATGGCCATTTGCTACTTCTGCAGAAGCGGCGGCGGCGGCGACGACGACGACGACGACGACGACGACGACGACGACGGCGACAGGCTCTGAGATATGTGAAAAATACATCTGTAAAATGTAATTCAGACTGCCTCGTCCCACCTTCTGCTGTACCGCTTTTTCATATGCTTTATCTGCGCCATTCGCCTTAATCACATCTGAGAGTAATTCTTAAAAAAACGCCTGTTGCTAATTGTTCGTCATCACAGATACTGTTTGCTATCCAGCCACGACGCACAACTGATTTCCAAAATTCTTCTTTCTCCTGTGAGGATGGAACTTACGACCCCTGGATTACTAGACCAGTGCTCTACCACTGAGCTAAAGAGGCGCGGCCTAGCGGTACTCTTGGGTACTTCGTCCTTACGGTCGTCTGCATCATCAGACTTCAGCTGACAACACTTCATATTACAGGCTAATATTTGCAGCTATGGCGACCCATTACTGCTTGGCTACACATCTGACACGTAACCGATGTGCTCTCCAAACAACAACACTTGCATTTCAGAACATGTCTTTCACACATGTCTACAAAATCACCTTCACCTTCAAATACAGATTCCTTGCGACTGCCAGAGACGTAGGCAAAGTTAACAGTTGCTATTTCCATTAAATATCGTTAATCAGAAAAACGGTAATTTACATCTGCAGCGGAACAAAATTCAGTTCCGCCCAGCGTGTGGCTCGAACCAACGACCCTGGGATTGAGAGCCTGACGCTCTACCGACTGAGCTAGCCGGCTACCGCGGTGAATAGCTGCCGGGTAGCACGTCACACAGTACTCGTTTCGGTTGGGTGGTCCCATACAGTTTCTCTCCATGCAGCCTAATGTTTTCCTAACGTCACACTCGTCACGTACTTCACTTTTATGTCATAATCATTTCTGAGAGGTAAAGAAATTGCATGACAACATGCAGAGATAGTGGCGTCAAAATTAACACACATACTTTATGTGACTCAAAAGCCGAACGAGTTACTTTCCGACGTTGTTTTAGATGTGCAAGTGCCAGTCAAAACTCGCGGTGTCGGCACTCTGCCGACCATTTCGCTAGTTAACACCGGTCTTGTTGTGTGTGTTTCAAGCTCAAGAGCATCTCCAAGCAAAAACTGGTCAACAGCAACATTCAGACGGTTTCGTACTGCTCAATTGCTACATTAAAACGTTATGTTTCTTTTTCAGAACTGGAAAAACACAAGCGTGACAGCATTCGAACCTGTAATCTTCAGATCCGATGTCCGACGTCTTATCCATTAGGCCACATGGTCACTGACAACTAACATATATATGTATGCGAGTCATCTCGAAACGCTCACACCCCTGAGGATTTGTGTTTTCGTTCTACACAGCCGCTGCCCCTTGCTCTTTCCCACCCACTCGTTACATTCAACCTCTTACGAGACCGATCAAATATAGACTGAGAAACAAGACCACACACTTTGTGCATTCGGAATCGAAGGCAGGGCGTCCCTCGCCGCATTTGCTACGATGGCCATTTGCTACTTCTGCAGAAGCGGCGGCGACGACGACGACGACGACGACGACGACGGCGACAGGCTCTGAGATATGTGAAAAATACATCTGTAAAATGTAATTCAGACTGCCTCGTCCCACCTTCTGCTGTACCGCTTTTTCATATGCTTTATCTGCGCCATTCGCCTTAATCACATCTGAGAGTAATTCTTAAAAAAACGCCTGTTGCTAATTGTTCGTCATCACAGATACTGTTTGCTATACAGCCACGACGCACAACTGATTTCCAAAATTCTTCTTTCTCCTGTGAGGATGGAACTTACGACCCCTGGATTACTAGACCAGTGCTCTACCACTGAGCTAAAGAGGCGCGGCCTAGCGGTACTCTTGGGTACTTCGTCCTTACGGTCGTCTGCATCATCAGACTTCAGCTGACAACACTTCATATTACAGGCTAATATTAGCAGCTATGGCGACCCATTACTGCTTGGCTACACATCTGACACGTAACCGATGTGCTCTCCAAACAACAACACTTGCATTTCAGAACATGTCTTTCACACATGTCTACAAAATCACCTTCACCTTCAAATACAGATTCCTTGCGACTGCCAGAGACGTAGGCAAAGTTAACAGTTGCTATTTCCATTAAATATCGTTAATCAGAAAAACGGTAATTTACATCTGCAGCGGAACAAAATTCAGTTCCGCCCAGCGTGTGGCTCGAACCAACGACCCTGGGATTGAGAGCCTGACGCTCTACCGACTGAGCTAGCCGGCTACCGCGGTGAATACCTGCCGGGTAGCACGTCACACAGTACTCGTTTCGGTTGGGTGGTCCCATACAGTTTCTCTCCATGCAGCCTAATGTTTTCCTAACGTCACACTCGTCACGTACTTCACTTTTATGTCATAATCATTTCTGAGAGGTAAAGAAATTGCATGACAACATGCAGAGATAGTGGCGTCAAAATTAACACACATACTTTATGTGACTCAAAAGCCGAACGAGTTACTTTCCGACGTTGTTTTAGATGTGCAAGTGCCAGTCAAAACTCGCGGTGTCGGCACTCTGCCGACCATTTCGCTAGTTAACACCGGTCTTGTTGTGTGTGTTTCAAGCTCAAGAGCATCTCCAAGCAAAAACTGGTCAACAGCAACATTCAGACGGTTTCGTACTGCTCAATTGCTACATTAAAACGTTATGTTTCTTTTTCAGAACTGGAAAAACACAAGCGTGACAGCATTCGAACCTGTAATCTTCAGATCCGATGTCCGACGTCTTATCCATTAGGCCACATGGTCACTGACAACTAACATATATATGTATGCGAGTCATCTCGAAACGCTCACACCCCTGAGGATTTGTGTTTTCGTTCTACACAGCCGCTGCCCCTTGCTCTTTCCCACCCATTCGTTACATTCAACCTCTTACGAGACCGATCAAATATAGACTGAGAAACAAGACCACACACTTTGTGCATTCGGAATCGAAGGCAGGGCGTCCCTCGCCGCATTTGCTACGATGGCCATTTGCTACTTCTGCAGAAGCGGCGGCGGCGGCGACGACGACGACGACGACGACGACGACGACGACGACGACGACGACGGCGACAGGCTCTGAGATATGTGAAAAATACATCTGTAAAATGTAATTCAGACTGCCTCGTCCCACCTTCTGCTGTACCGCTTTTTCATATGCTTTATCTGCGCCATTCGCCTTAATCACATCTGAGAGTAATTCTTAAAAAAACGCCTGTTGCTAATTGTTCGTCATCACAGATACTGTTTGCTATACAGCCACGACGCACAACTGATTTCCAAAATTCTTCTTTCTCCTGTGAGGATGGAACTTACGACCCCTGGATTACTAGACCAGTGCTCTACCACTGAGCTAAAGAGGCGCGGCCTAGCGGTACTCTTGGGTACTTCGTCCTTACGGTCGTCTGCATCATCAGACTTCAGCTGACAACACTTCATATTACAGGCTAATATTTGCAGCTATGGCGACCCATTACTGCTTGGCTACACATCTGACACGTAACCGATGTGCTCTCCAAACAACAACACTTGCATTTCAGAACATGTCTTTCACACATGTCTACAAAATCACCTTCACCTTCAAATACAGATTCCTTGCGACTGCCAGAGACGTAGGCAAAGTTAACAGTTGCTATTTCCATTAAATATCGTTAATCAGAAAAACGGTAATTTACATCTGCAGCGGAACAAAATTCAGTTCCGCCCAGCGTGTGGCTCGAACCAACGACCCTGGGATTGAGAGCCTGACGCTCTACCGACTGAGATAGCCGGCTACCGCGGTGAATACCTGCCGGGTAGCACGTCACACAGTACTCGTTTCGGTTGGGTGGTCCCATACAGTTTCTCTCCATGCAGCCTAATGTTTTCCTAACGTCACACTCGTCACGTACTTCACTTTTATGTCATAATCATTTCTGAGAGGTAAAGAAATTGCATGACAACATGCAGAGATAGTGGCGTCAAAATTAACACACATACTTTATGTGACTCAAAAGCCGAACGAGTTACTTTCCGACGTTGTTTTAGATGTGCAAGTGCCAGTCAAAACTCGCGGTGTCGGCACTCTGCCGACCATTTCGCTAGTTAACACCGGTCTTGTTGTGTGTGTTTCAAGCTCAAGAGCATCTCCAAGCAAAAAATGGTCAACAGCAACATTCAGACGGTTTCGTACTGCTCAATTGCTACATTAAAACGTTATGTTTCTTTTTCAGAACTGGAAAAACACAAGCGTGACAGCATTCGAACCTGTAATCTTCAGATCCGATGTCCGACGTCTTATCCATTAGGCCACATGGTCACTGACAACTAACATATATATGTATGCGAGTCATCTCGAAACGCTCACACCCCTGAGGATTTGTGTTTTCGTTCTACACAGCCGCTGCCCCTTGCTCTTTCCCACCCATTCGTTACATTCAACCTCTTACGAGACCGATCAAATATAGACTGAGAAACAAGACCACACACTTTGTGCATTCGGAATCGAAGGCAGGGCGTCCCTCGCCGCATTTGCTACGATGGCCATTTGCTACTTCTGCAGAAGCGGCGGCGGCGGCGGCGACGACGACGACGACGACGACGACGACGACGACGACGACGACGACGACGGCGACAGGCTCTGAGATATGTGAAAAATACATCTGTAAAATGTAATTCAGACTGCCTCGTCCCACCTTCTGCTGTACCGCTTTTTCATATGCTTTATCTGCGCCATTCGCCTTAATCACATCTGAGAGTAATTCTTAAAAAAACGCCTGTTGCTAATTGTTCGTCATCACAGATACTGTTTGCTATACAGCCACGACGCACAACTGATTTCCAAAATTCTTCTTTCTCCTGTGAGGATGGAACTTACGACCCCTGGATTACTAGACCAGTGCTCTACCACTGAGCTAAAGAGGCGCGGCCTAGCGGTACTCCTGGGTACTTCGTCCTTACGGTCGTCTGCATCATCAGACTTCAGCTGACAACACTTCATATTACAGGCTAATATTTGCAGCTATGGCGACCCATTACTGCTTGGCTACACATCTGACACGTAACCGATGTGCTCTCCAAACAACAACACTTGCATTTCAGAACATGTCTTTCACACATGTCTACAAAATCACCTTCACCTTCAAATACAGATTCCTTGCGACTGCCAGAGACGTAGGCAAAGTTAACAGTTGCTATTTCCATTAAATATCGTTAATCAGAAAAACGGTAATTTACATCTGCAGCGGAACAAAATTCAGTTCCGCCCAGCGTGTGGCTCGAACCAACGACCCTGGGATTGAGAGCCTGACGCTCTACCGACTGAGCTAGCCGGCTACCGCGGTGAATACCTGCCGGGTAGCACGTCACACAGTACTCGTTTCGGTTGGGTGGTCCCATACAGTTTCTCTCCATGCAGCCTAATGTTTTCCTAACGTCACACTCGTCACGTACTTCACTTTTATGTCATAATCATTTCTGAGAGGTAAAGAAATTGCATGACAACATGCAGAGATAGTGGCGTCAAAATTAACACACATACTTTATGTGACTCAAAAGCCGAACGAGTTACTTTCCGACGTTGTTTTAGATGTGCAAGTGCCAGTCAAAACTCGCGGTGTCGGCACTCTGCCGACCATTTCGCTAGTTAACACCGGTCTTGTTGTGTGTGTTTCAAGCTCAAGAGCATCTCCAAGCAAAAAATGGTCAACAGCAACATTCAGACGGTTTCGTACTGCTCAATTGCTACATTAAAACGTTATGTTTCTTTTTCAGAACTGGAAAAACACAAGCGTGACAGCATTCGAACCTGTAATATTCAGATCCGATGTCCGACGTCTTATCCATTAGGCCACATGGTCACTGACGACCAACATATACATGTATGCGAGTCATCTCGAAACGCTCACACCCCTGAGGATTTGTGTTTTCGTTCTACACAGCCGCTGCCCCTTGCTCTTTCCCACCCATTCGTTACATTCAACCTCTAACGAGACCGATCAAATATAGACTGAGAAACAAGACCACACACTTTGTGCATTCGGAATCGAAGGCAGGGCGTCCCTCGCCGCATTTGCTACGATGGCCATTTGCTACTTCTGCAGAAGCGACGACGACGACGACGACGACGACGACGACGGCGACAGGCTCTGAGATATGTGAAAAATACATCTGTAAAATGTAATTCAGACTGCCTCGTCCCACCTTCTGCTGTACCGCTTTTTCATATGCTTTATCTGCGCCATTCGCCTTAATCACATCTGAGAGTAATTCTTAAAAAAACGCCTGTTGCTAATTGTTCGTCATCACAGATACTGTTTGCTATACAGCCACGACGCACAACTGATTTCCAAAATTCTTCTTTCTCCTGTGAGGATGGAACATACGACCCCTGGATTATTAGACCAGTGCTCTACCACTGAGCTAAAGAGGCGCGGCCTAGCGGTACTCCTGGGTACTTCGTCCTTACGGTCGTCTGCATCATCAGACTTCAGCTGACAACACTTCATATTACAGGCTAATATTTGCAGCTATGGCGACCCATTACTGCTTGGCTACACATCTGACACGTAACCGATGTGCTCTCGAAACAACAACACTTGCATTTCAGAACATGTCTTTCACACATGTCTACAAAACCACCTTCACCTTCAAATACAGATTCCTTGCGACTGACAGAGACGTAGGCAAAGTTAACAGTTGCTATTTCCATTAAATATCGTTAATCAGAAAAACGGTAATTTACATCTGCAGCGGAACAAAATTCCGTTCCGCCCAGCGTGTGGCTCGAACCAACGACCCTGACATTGAGAGCCTGACGCTCTACCGACTGAGCTAGCCGGCTACCGCGGTGAATACTTGCCGGGTAGCACGTCACACAGTACTCGTTTCGGTTGGGTGGTCCCATACAGTTTCTCTCCATGCAGCCTAATGTTTTCCTAACGTCACACTCGTCACGTACTTCACTTTTATGTCATAATCATTTCTGAGAGGTAAAGAAATTGCATGACAACATGCAGTGATAGTGGCGTCAAAATTAACACACATACTTTATGTGACTCAAAAGCCGAACGAGTTACTTTACGACCTTGTTTTATATGTGCAAGTGCCAGTCAAATCTCGCGGTGTCGGCACTCTGCCGACCATTTCGCTAGTTAACACCGGTCTTGTTGTGTGTGCTTCAAGCTCAAGAGCATCTCCAAGCAAAAAATGGTCAACAGCAACATTCAGACGGTTTCGTACTGCTCAATTGCTACATTAAAACGTTATGTTTCTTTTTCAGAACTGGAAAAACACAAGCGTGACAGCATTCGAACCTGTAATATTCAGATCCGATGTCCGACGTCTTATCCATTAGGCCACATGGTCACTGACGACCAACATATACGTGTATGCGAGTCTTCTCGAAACGCTCACACCCCTGAGGGTTTGTGTTTTCGTTCTACACAGCCGCTGCCCCTTGCTCTTTCCCACCCATTCGTTACATTCAACCTCTTACGAGACCGATCAAATATAGACTGAGAAACAAGACCACACACTTTGTGCATTCGGAATAGAAGGCAGGGCGTCCCTCGCCGCATTTGCTACGATGGCCATTTGCTACTTCTGCAGAAGCGGCGGCGGCGACGACGACGACGACGACGACGACGACGACGACGACGACGACAGGCTCTGAGATATGTGAGAAATACATCTGTAAAATGTAATTCAGACTGCCTCGTCCCACATTCAGCTGTACCGCTTTTTCATATGCTTTATCTGCGCCATTCGCCTTAATCACATCTGAGAGTAATTCTTAAAAAAACGCCTGTTGCTAATTGTTCGTCATCACAGATACTGTTTGCTATACAGCCACGACGCGCAACTGATTTCCAAAATTCATCTTTCTCCTGTGAGGATGGAACTTACGACCCCTGGATTAATAGACCAGTGCTCTACCACTGAGCTAAAGAGGCGCGGTCTAGCGGTACTTTTGGGTACTTCGTCCTTACGGTCGTCTGCATCATCAGACTTCAGCTGACAACACTTCATATTACAGGCTAATATTTGCAGCTATGGCGACCCATTACTGCTTGGCTACACATCTGACACGTAACCGATGTGCTCTCGAAACAACAACACTTGCATTTCAGAACATGTCTTTCACACATGTCTACAAAATCACCTTCACCTTCAAATACAGATTCCTTGCGACTGACAGAGACGTAGGCAAAGTTAACAGTTGCTATTTCCATTAAATATCGTTAATCAGAAAAACGGTAATTTACATCTGCAGCGGAACAAAATTCAGTTCCGCCCAGCGTGTGGCTCGAACCGACGACCCTGGGATTGAGAGCCTGACGCTCTACCAACTGTGCTAGCCGGCTACCGCGGTGAATACCTGCCGGGTAGCACGTCACACAGTACTCGTTTCGGTTGGGTGGTCCCATACAGTTTCTCTCCATGCAGCCTAATGTTTTCCTAACGTCACACTCGTCACGTACTTCACTTTTATGTCATAATCATTTCTGAGAGGTAAAGAAATTGCATGACAACATGCAGTGATAGTGGCGTCAAAATTAACACACATACTTTATGTGACTCAAAAGCCGAACGAGTTACTTTACGACCTTGTTTTATATGTGCAAGTGCCAGTCAAATCTCGCGGTGTCGGCACTCTGCCGACCATTTCGCTAGTTAACACCGGTCTTGTTGTGTGTGCTTCAAGCTCAAGAGCATCTCCAAGCAAAAAATGGTCAACAGCAACATTCAGACGGTTTCGTACTGCTCAATTGCTACATTAAAACGTTATGTTTCTTTTTCAGAACTGGAAAAACACAAGCGTGACAGCATTCGAACCTGTAATATTCAGATCCGATGTCCGACGTCTTATCCATTAGGCCACATGGTCACTGACGACCAACATATACGTGTATGCGAGTCTTCTCGAAACGCTCACACCCCTGAGGGTTTGTGTTTTCGTTCTACACAGCCGCTGCCCCTTGCTCTTTCCCACCCATTCGTTACATTCAACCTCTTACGAGACCGATCAAATATAGACTGAGAAACAAGACCACACACTTTGTGCATTCGGAATAGAAGGCAGGGCGTCCCTCGCCGCATTTGCTACGATGGCCATTTGCTACTTCTGCAGAAGCGGCGGCGGCGACGACGACGACGACGACGACGACGACGACGACAGGCTCTGAGATATGTGAGAAATACATCTGTAAAATGTAATTCAGACTGCCTCGTCCCACATTCAGCTGTACCGCTTTTTCATATGCTTTATCTGCGCCATTCGCCTTAATCACATCTGAGAGTAATTCTTAAAAAAACGCCTGTTGCTAATTGTTCGTCATCACAGATACTGTTTGCTATACAGCCACGACGCGCAACTGATTTCCAAAATTCATCTTTCTCCTGTGAGGATGGAACTTACGACCCCTGGATTAATAGACCAGTGCTCTACCACTGAGCTAAAGAGGCGCGGTCTAGCGGTACTTTTGGGTACTTCGTCCTTACGGTCGTCTGCATCATCAGACTTCAGCTGACAACACTTCATATTACAGGCTAATATTTGCAGCTATGGCGACCCATTACTGCTTGGCTACACATCTGACACGTAACCGATGTGCTCTCGAAACAACAACACTTGCATTTCAGAACATGTCTTTCACACATGTCTACAAAATCACCTTCACCTTCAAATACAGATTCCTTGCGACTGACAGAGACGTAGGCAAAGTTAACAGTTGCTATTTCCATTAAATATCGTTAATCAGAAAAACGGTAATTTACATCTGCAGCGGAACAAAATTCCGTTCCGCCCAGCGTGTGGCTCGAACCGACGACCCTGGGATTGAGAGCCTGACGCTCTACCAACTGTGCTAGCCGGCTACCGCGGTGAATACCTGCCGGGTAGCACGTCACACAGTACTCGTTTCGGTTGGGTGGTCCCATACAGTTTCTCTCCATGCAGCCTAATGTTTTCCTAACGTCACACTCGTCACGTACTTCACTTTTATGTCATAATCATTTCTGATAGGTAAAGAAATTGCATGACAACATGCAGAGATAGTGGCGTCAAAATTAACACACATACTTTATGGACTCAAAAGCCGAACGAGTTACTTTACGACCTTGTTTTATATGTGCAAGTGCCAGTCAAAACTCGCGGTGTCGGCACTCTGCCGACCATTTCGCTAGTTAACACCGGTCTTGTTGTGTGTGTTTCAAGCTCAAGAGCATCTCCAAGCAAAAAATGGTCAACAGCAACATTCAGACGGTTTCGTACTGCTCAATTGCTACATTAAAACGTTATGTTTCTTTTTCAGAACTGGAAAAACACAAGCGTGACAGCATTCGAACCTGTAATCTTCAGATCCGATGTCCGACGTCTTATCCATTAGGCCACATGGTCACTGACGACCAACATATACATGTATGCGACTCATCTCGAAACGCTCACAACCCTGAGTATTTGTGTTTTCGTTCTACACAGCCGCTGCCCCTTGCTCTTTCCCCCCCATTCGTTACATTCAACCTCTTACGAGACCGATCAAATATAGACTGAGAAATAAGACCACACACTTTGTGCATTCGGAATCGAAGGCAGGGCGTCCCTCGCCGCATTTGCTACGATGGCCATTTGCTACTTCTGCAGAAGCGGCGGCGGCGGTGACGACGACGACGACGACGACGACCGCGAGGGGCTCTGAGATATGTGAGAAATACATCTGTAAAATGTAATTCAGACTGCCTCGTCCCACCTTCTGCTGTACCGCTTTGGCAAATGCTTTATCTGCGCCATTCGCCTTAATCACATCTGAGAGTAATTCTTAAAAAAACGCCTGTTGCTAATTGTTCGTCATCACAGATACTGTTTGCTATACAGCCACGACGCGCAACTGATTTCCAAAATTCTTCTTTCTCCTCTGAGGATGGAACTTACGACCCCTGGATTATTAGACCAGTGCTCTACCACTGAGCTAAAGAGGCGCGGCCTAGCGGTACTCTTGGGTACTTCGTCCTTACGGTCGTCTGCATCATCAGACTTCAGCTGACAACACTTCATATTACAGGCTAATATTTGCAGCTATGGCGACCCATTACTGCTTGGCTACACATCTGACACGTAACCGATGTGCTCTCGAAACAACAACACTTGCATTTCAGAACATGTCTTTCACACATGTCTACAAAATCACCTTCACCTTCAAATACAGATTCCTTGCGACTGCCAGAGACGTAGGCAAAGTTAACAGTTGCTATTTCCATTAAATATCGTTAATCAGAAAAACGGTAATTTACATCTGCAGCGGAACAAAATTCAGTTCCGCCCAGCGTGTGGCTCGAACCAACGACCCTGGGATTGAGAGCCTGACGCTCTACCGACTGAGCTAGCCGGCTACCGCGGTGAATACCTGCCGGGTAGCACGTCACACAGTACTCGTTTCGGTTGGGTGGTCCCATACAGTTTCTCTCCATGCAGCCTAATGTTTTCCTAACGTCACACTCGTCACGTACTTCACTTTTATGTCATAATCATTTCTGAGAGGTAAAGAAATTGCATGACAACATGCAGAGATAGTGGCGTCAAAATTAACACACATACTTTATGTGACTCAAAAGCCGAACGAGTTACTTTACGACCTTGTTTTATATGTGCAAGTGCCAGTCAAAACTCGCGGTGTCGGCACTCTGCCGACCATTTCGCTAGTTAACACCGGTCTTGTTGTGTGTGTTTCAAGCTCAAGAGCATCTCCAAGCAAAAAATGGTCAACAGCAACATTCAGACGGTTTCGTACTGCTCAATTGCTACATTAAAACGTTATGTTTCTTTTTCAGAACTGGAAAAACACAAGCGTGACAGCATTCGAACCTGTAATATTCAGATCCGATGTCCGACGTCTTATCCATTAGGCCACATGGTCACTGACGACCAACATATACATGTATGCGAGTCATCTCGAAACGCTCACACCCCTGAGGATTTGTGTTTTCGTTCTACACAGCCGCTGCCCCTTGCTCTTTCCCACCCATTCGTTACATTCAACCTCTAACGAGACCGATCAAATATAGACTGAGAAACAAGACCACACACTTTGTGCATTCGGAATCGAAGGCAGGGCGTCCCTCGCCGCATTTGCTACGATGGCCATTTGCTACTTCTGCAGAAGCGACGACGACGACGACGACGACGACGACGACGGCGACAGGCTCTGAGATATGTGAAAAATACATCTGTAAAATGTAATTCAGACTGCCTCGTCCCACCTTCTGCTGTACCGCTTTTTCATATGCTTTATCTGCGCCATTCGCCTTAATCACATCTGAGAGTAATTCTTAAAAAAACGCCTGTTGCTAATTGTTCGTCATCACAGATACTGTTTGCTATACAGCCACGACGCACAACTGATTTCCAAAATTCTTCTTTCTCCTGTGAGGATGGAACATACGACCCCTGGATTATTAGACCAGTGCTCTACCACTGAGCTAAAGAGGCGCGGCCTAGCGGTACTCCTGGGTACTTCGTCCTTACGGTCGTCTGCATCATCAGACTTCAGCTGACAACACTTCATATTACAGGCTAATATTTGCAGCTATGGCGACCCATTACTGCTTGGCTACACATCTGACACGTAACCGATGTGCTCTCGAAACAACAACACTTGCATTTCAGAACATGTCTTTCACACATGTCTACAAAACCACCTTCACCTTCAAATACAGATTCCTTGCGACTGACAGAGACGTAGGCAAAGTTAACAGTTGCTATTTCCATTAAATATCGTTAATCAGAAAAACGGTAATTTACATCTGCAGCGGAACAAAATTCCGTTCCGCCCAGCGTGTGGCTCGAACCAACGACCCTGGCATTGAGAGCCTGACGCTCTACCGACTGAGCTAGCCGGCTACCGCGGTGAATACTTGCCGGGTAGCACGTCACACAGTACTCGTTTCGGTTGGGTGGTCCCATACAGTTTCTCTCCATGCAGCCTAATGTTTTCCTAACGTCACACTCGTCACGTACTTCACTTTTATGTCATAATCATTTCTGAGAGGTAAAGAAATTGCATGACAACATGCAGTGATAGTGGCGTCAAAATTAACACACATACTTTATGTGACTCAAAAGCCGAACGAGTTACTTTACGACCTTGTTTTATATGTGCAAGTGCCAGTCAAATCTCGCGGTGTCGGCACTCTGCCGACCATTTCGCTAGTTAACACCGGTCTTGTTGTGTGTGTTTCAAGCTCAAGAGCATCTCCAAGCAAAAAATGGTCAACAGCAACATTCAGACGGTTTCGTACTGCTCAATTGCTACATTAAAACGTTATGTTTCTTTTTCAGAACTGGAAAAACACAAGCGTGACAGCATTCGAACCTGTAATCTTCAGATCCGATGTCCGACGTCTTATCCATTAGGCCACATGGTCACTGACGACCAACATATACATGTATGCGACTCATCTCGAAACGCTCACAACCCTGAGTATTTGTGTTTTCGTTCTACACAGCCGCTGCCCCTTGCTCTTTCCCCCCCATTCGTTACATTCAACCTCTTACGAGACCGATCAAATATAGACTGAGAAATAAGACCACACACTTTGTGCATTCGGAATCGAAGGCAGGGCGTCCCTCGCCGCATTTGCTACGATGGCCATTTGCTACTTCTGCAGAAGCGGCGGCGGCGGTGACGACGACGACGACGACGACGACCGCGAGGGGCTCTGAGATATGTGAGAAATACATCTGTAAAATGTAATTCAGACTGCCTCGTCCCACCTTCTGCTGTACCGCTTTGGCAAATGCTTTATCTGCGCCATTCGCCTTAATCACATCTGAGAGTAATTCTTAAAAAAACGCCTGTTGCTAATTGTTCGTCATCACAGATACTGTTTGCTATACAGCCACGACGCGCAACTGATTTCCAAAATTCTTCTTTCTCCTCTGAGGATGGAACTTACGACCCCTGGATTATTAGACCAGTGCTCTACCACTGAGCTAAAGAGGCGCGCCCTAGCGGTACTCTTGGGTACTTCGTCCTTACGGTCGTCTGCATCATCAGACTTCAGCTGACAACACTTCATATTACAGGCTAATATTAGCAGCTATGGCGACCCATTACTGCTTGGCTAAACATCTGACACGTAACCGATGTGCTCTCGAAATAACAACACTTGCATTTCAGAACATGTCTTTCACACATGTCTACAAAATCACCTTCACCTTCAAATACAGATTCCTTGCGACTGACAGAGACGTAGGCAAAGTTAACAGTTGCTATTTCCATTAAATATCGTTAATCAGAAAAACGGTAATTTACATCTGCAGCGGAACAAAATTCCGTTCCGCCCAGCGTGTGGCTCCAACCAACGACCCTGGGATTGAGAGCCTGACGCTCTACCGACTGAGCTAGCCGGCTACCGCGGTGAATACCTTCCGGGTAGCACGTCACACAGTACTCGTTTCGGTTGGGTGGTCCCATACAGTTTCTCTCCATGCAGCGTAATGTTTTCCTAACGTCACACTCGTCACGTAATTCACTTTTATGTCATAATCATTTCTGAGAGGTAAAGAAATTGCATGACAACATGCAGAGATAGTGGTGTCAAAATTAACACACATACTTTATGTGACTCAAAAGCCGAACGAGTTACTTTACGACCTTGTCTTATATGTGCAAGTGCCAGTCAAAACTCGCGGTGTCGGCACTCTGCAGACCATTTCACTAGTTAACACCGGTCTTGTTGTGTGTGTTTCAAGCTCAAGAGCATCTCCAAGCAAAAAATGGTCAACAGCAACATTCAGACGGTTTCGTACTGCTCAATTGCTACATTAAAACGTTATGTTTCTTTTTCAGAACTGGAAAAACACAAGCGTGACAGCATTCGAACCTGTAATCTTCAGATCCGATGTCCGACGTCTCATCCATTCGGCCACATGGTCACTGACGACCAACATATACATGTATGCGACTCATCTCGAAACGCTCACACCCCTGAGGATTTGTGTTTTCGTTCTACACAGCCGCTGCCCCTTGCTCTTTCCCACCCATTCGTTACATTCAACCTCTTACGAGACCGATCAAATATAGACTGAGAAATAAGACCACACACTTTGTGCATTCGGAATCGAAGGCAGGGCGTCCCTCGCCGCATTTGCTACGATGGCCATTTGCTACTTCTGCAGAAGCGGCGGCGGCGACGACGAAGACGATGACGATGACGACGACCGCGAGAGGCTCTGAGATATGTGAGAAATACATCTGTAAAATGTAATTCAGACTGCCTCGTCCCACCTTCTGCTGTACCGCTTTGGCAAATGCTTTATCTGCGCCATTCGCCTTAATCACATCTGAGAGTAATTCTTAAAAAAACGCCTGTTGCTAATTGTTCGTCATCACAGATACTGTTTGCTATACAGCCACGACGCGCAACTGATTTCCAAAATTCTTCTTTCTCCTGTGAGGATGGAACTTACGACCCCTGGATTATTAGACCAGTGCTCTACCACTGAGCTAAAGAGGCGCGGCCTAGCGGTACTCTTGGGTACTTCGTCCTTACGGTCGTCTGCATCATCAGACTTCAGCTGACAACACTTCATATTACAGGCTAATATTAGCAGCTATGGCGACCCATTACTGCTTGGCTAAACATCTGACACGTAACCGATGTGCTCTCGAAATAACAACACTTGCATTTCAGAACATGTCTTTCACACATGTCTACAAAATCACCTTCACCTTCAAATACAGATTCCTTGCGACTGACAGAGACGTAGGCAAAGTTAACAGTTGCTATTTCCATTAAATATCGTTAATCAGAAAAACGGTAATTTACATCTGCAGCGGAACAAAATTCCGTTCCGCCCAGCGTGTGGCTCCAACCAACGACCCTGGGATTGAGAGCCTGACGCTCTACCGACTGAGCTAGCCGGCTACCGCGGTGAATACCTTCCGGGTAGCACGTCACACAGTACTCGTTTCGGTTGGGTGGTCCCATACAGTTTCTCTCCATGCAGCGTAATGTTTTCCTAACGTCACACTCGTCACGTAATTCACTTTTATGTCATAATCATTTCTGAGAGGTAAAGAAATTGCATGACAACATGCAGAGATAGTGGTGTCAAAATTAACACACATACTTTATGTGACTCAAAAGCCGAACGAGTTACTTTACGACCTTGTCTTATATGTGCAAGTGCCAGTCAAAACTCGCGGTGTCGGCACTCTGCAGACCATTTCACTAGTTAACACCGGTCTTGTTGTGTGTGTTTCAAGCTCAAGAGCATCTCCAAGCAAAAAATGGTCAACAGCAACATTCAGACGGTTTCGTACTGCTCAATTGCTACATTAAAACGTTATGTTTCTTTTTCAGAACTGGAAAAACACAAGCGTGACAGCATTCGAACCTGTAATCTTCAGATCCGATGTCCGACGTCTCATCCATTCGGCCACATGGTCACTGACGACCAACATATACATGTATGCGACTCATCTCGAAACGCTCACACCCCTGAGGATTTGTGTTTTCGTTCTACACAGCCGCTGCCCCTTGCTCTTTCCCACCCATTCGTTACATTCAACCTCTTACGAGACCGATCAAATATAGACTGAGAAATAAGACCACACACTTTGTGCATTCGGAATCGAAGGCAGGGCGTCCCTCGCCGCATTTGCTACGATGGCCATTTGCTACTTTTGCAGAAGCGGCGGCGGCGGCGACTACGACGACGACGACGACGACGACGACGACCGCGAGAGTCTCTGAGATATGTGAGAAATACATCTGTAAAATGTAATTCAGACTGCCTCGTCCCACCTTCTGCTGTACCGCTTTGGCAAATGCTTTATCTGCGCCATTCGCCTTAATCACATCTGAGAGTAATTCTTAAAAAAACGCCTGTTGCTAATTGTTCGTCATCACAGATACTGTTTGCTATACAGCCACGACGCGCAACTGATTTCCAAAATTCTTCTTTCTCCTGTGAGGATGGAACTTACGACCCCTGGATTATTAGACCAGTGCTCTACCACTGAGCTAAAGAGGCGCGGCCTAGTGGTACTCTTGGGTACTTCGTCCTTACGGTCGTCTGCATCATCAGACTTCAGCTGACAACACTTCATATTACAGGCTAATATTAGCAGCTATGGCGACCCATTACTGCTTGGCTACACATCTGACACGTAACCGATGTGCTCTCCGAACAACAACACTTGCATTTCAGAACATGTCTTTCACACATGTCTACAAAATCACCTTCACCTTCAAATACAGATTCCTTGCGACTGACAGAGACGTAGGCAAAGTTAACAGTTGCTATTTCCATTAAATACCGTTAATCAGAAAAACGGTAATTTACATCTGCAGCGGAACAAAATTCCGTTCCGCCCAGCGTGTGGCTCCAAACAACGACCCTGGGATTGAGAGCCTGACGCTCTACCGACTGAGCTAGCCGGCTACCACGGTGAATACCTGCCGGGTAGCACGTCACACAGTACTCGTTTCGGTTGGGTGGTCCCATACAGTTTCTCTCCATGCAGCCTAATGTTTTCCTAACGTCACACTCGTCACGTACTTCACTTTTATGTCATAATCATTTCTGAGAGGTAAAGAAATTGCATGACAACATGCAGAGATAGTGGCGTCAAAATTAACACACATACTTTATGTGACTCAAAAGCCGAACGAGTTACTTTACAACCTTGTTTTATATGTGCAAGTGCCAGTCAAAACTCGCGGTGTCGGCACTCTGCCGACCATTTCGCTAGTTAACACCGGTCTTGTTGTGTGTGTTTCAAGCTCAAGAGCATCTCCAAGCAAAGAATGGTCAACAGCAACATTCAGACGGTTTCGTACTGCTCAATTGCTACATTAAAACGTTATGTTTCTTTTTCAGAACTGGAAAAACACAAGCGTGACAGCATTCAAACCTGTAATATTCAGATCCGATGTCCGACGTCTTATCCATTAGGCCACATGGTCACTGACAACCAACATATACATGTATGCGAGTCATCTCGAAACGCTCACACCCCTGAGGATTTGTGTTTTCGTTCTACACAGCCGCTGCCCCTTGCTCTTTCCCACCCATTCGTTACATTCAACCTCTTACGAGACCGATCAAATATAGACTGAGAAACAAGACCACACACTTTGTGCATTCGGAATCGAAGGCAGGGCGTCCCTCGCCGCATTTGCTACGATGGCCATTTGCTACTTCTGCAGAAGCGGCGGCGGCGACGACGACGACGGCGACAGGCTCTGAGATATGTGAGAAATACATCTGTAAAATGTAATTCAGACTGCCTCGTCCCACCTTCTGCTGTACCGCTTTGGCAAATGCTTTATCTGCGCCATTCGCCTTAATCACATCTGAGAGTAATTCTTAAAAAAACGCCTGTTGCTAATTGTTCGTCATCACAGATACTGTTTGCTATACAGCCACGACGCGCAACTGATTTCCAAAATTCTTCTTTCTCCTGTGAGGATGGAACTTACGACCCCTGGATTATTAGACCAGTGCTCTACCACTGAGCTAAAGAGGCGCGGCCTAGCGGTACTCTTGGGTACTTCGTCCTTACGGTCGTCTGCATCATCAGACTTCAGCTGACAACACTTCATATTACAGGCTAATATTAGCAGCTATGGCGACCCATTACTGCTTGGCTACACATCTGACACGTAACCGATGTGCTCTCGAAACAACAACACTTGCATTTCAGAACATGTCTTTCACACATGTCTACAAAATCACCTTCACCTTCAAATACAGATTCCTTGCGACTGACAGAGACGTAGGCAAAGTTAACAGTTGCTATTTCCATTAAATATCGTTAATCAGAAAAACGGTAATTTACATCTGCAGCGGAACAAATTTCCGTTCCGCCCAGCGTGTGGCTCGAACCAACGACCCTGGGATTGAGAGCCTGACGCTCTACCGACTGAGCTAGCCGGCTACCGCGGTGAATACCTGCCGGGTAGCACGTCACACAGTACTCGTTTCGGTTGGGTGGTCCCATACAGTTTCTCTCCATGCTGCCTAATGTTTTCCTAACGTCACACTCGTCACGTACTTCACTTTTATGTCATAATCATTTCTGAGAGGTAAAGAAATTGCATGACAACATGCAGAGATAGTGGCGTCAAAATTAACACACATACTTTATGTGACTCAAAAGCCGAACGAGTTACTTTACGACCTTGTTTTATATGTGCAAGTGCCAGTCAAAACTCGCGGTGTCGGCACTCTGCCGACCATTTCGCTAGTTAACACCGGTCTTGTTGTGTGTGTTTCAAGCTCAAGAGCATCTCCAAGCAAAAAATGGTCAACAGCAACATTCAGACGGTTTCGTACTGCTCAATTGCTACATTAAAACGTTATGTTTCTTTTTCAGAACTGGAAAAACACAAGCGTGACAGCATTCGAACCTGTAATCTTGCTCTTTCCCACCCATTCGTTACATTCAACCTCTTACGAGACCGATCAAATATAGACTGAGAAATAAGACCACACACTTTGTGCATTCGGAATCGAAGGCAGGGCGTCCCTCGCCGCATTTGCTACGATGGCCATTTGCTACTTCTGCAGAAGCGGCGGCGGCGGCGACGACGACGACGACGACGACGACGACGACGACGACGACGACGACGACGACCGCGAGAGGCTCTGAGATATGTGAGAAATACATCTGTAAAATGTAATTCAGACTGCCTCGTCCCACCTTCTGCTGTACCGCTTTGGCAAATGCTTTATCTGCGCCATTCGCCTTAATCACATCTGAGAGTAATTCTTAAAAAAACGCCTGTTGCTAATTGTTCGTCATCACAGATACTGTTTGCTATACAGCCACGACGCGCAACTGATTTCCAAATTTCTTCTTTCTCCTGTGAGGATGGAACTCACGACCCCTGGATTATTAGACCAGTGCTCTACCACTGAGCTGAAGAGGCGCGGCCTAGTGGTACTCTTGGGTACTTCGTCCTTACGGTCGTCTGCATCATCAGACTTCAGCTGACAACACTTCATATTACAGGCTAATATTTGCAGCTATGGCGACCCATTACTGCTTGGCTAAACATCTGACACGTAACCGATGTGCTCTCGAAACAACAACACTTGCATTTCAGAACATGTCTTTCACACATGTCTACAAAATCACCTTCACCTTCAAATACAGATTCCTTGCGACTGACAGAGACGTAGGCAAAGTTAACAGTTGCTATTTCCATTAAATATCGTTAATCAGAAAAACGGTAATTTACATCTGCAGCGGAACAAAATTCCGTTCCGCCCAGCGTGTGGCTCCAACCAACGACCCTGGGATTGAGAGCCTGACGCTCTACCGACTGAGCTAGCCGGCTACCGCGGTGAATACCTGCCGGGTAGCACGTCACACAGTACTCGTTTCGGTTGGGTGGTCCCATACAGTTCCTCTCCATGCAGCCTAATGTTTTCCTAACGTCACACTCGTCACGTACTTCACTTTTATGTCATAATCATTTCTGAGAGGTAAAGAAATTGCATGACAACATGCAGAGATAGTGGCGTCAAAATTAACACACATACTTTATGTGACTCAAAAGCCGAACGAGTTACTTTACGACCTTGTTTTATATGTGCAAGTGCCAGTCAAAACTCGCGGTGTCGGCACTCTGCCGACCATTTCGCTAGTTAACACCGGTCTTGTTGTGTGTGTTTCAAGCTCAAGAGCATCTCCAAGCAAAAAATGGTCAACAGCAACATTCAGACGGTTTCGTACTGCTCAATTGCTACATTAAAACGTTATGTTTCTTTTTCAGAACTGGAAAAACACAAGCGTGACAGCATTCGAACCTATAATCTTCAGATCCGATGTCCGACGTCTCATCCATTCGGCCACATGGTCACTGACGACCAACATATACATGTATGCGAGTCATCTCGAAACGCTCACACCCCTGAGGATTTGTGTTTTCGTTCTACACAGCCGCTGCCCCTTGCTCTTTCCCACCCATTCGTTACATTCAACCTCTTACGAGACCGATCAAATATAGACTGAGAAATAAGACCACACACTTTGTGCATTCGGAATCGAAGGCAGGGCGTCCCTCGCCGCATTTGCTACGATGGCCATTTGCTACTTTTGCAGAAGCGGCGGCGGCGGCGACTACGACGACGACGACGACGACGACCGCGAGAGTCTCTGAGATATGTGAGAAATACATCTGTAAAATGTAATTCAGACTGCCTCGTCCCACCTTCTGCTGTACCGCTTTGGCAAATGCTTTATCTGCGCCATTCGCCTTAATCACATCTGAGAGTAATTCTTAAAAAAACGCCTGTTGCTAATTGTTCGTCATCACAGATACTGTTTGCTATACAGCCACGACGCGCAACTGATTTCCAAAATTCTTCTTTCTCCTGTGAGGATGGAACTTACGACCCCTGGATTATTAGACCAGTGCTCTACCACTGAGCTAAAGAGGCGCGGCCTAGTGGTACTCTTGGGTACTTCGTCCTTACGGTCGTCTGCATCATCAGACTTCAGCTGACAACACTTCATATTACAGGCTAATATTAGCAGCTATGGCGACCCATTACTGCTTGGCTACACATCTGACACGTAACCGATGTGCTCTCCAAACAACAACACTTGCATTTCAGAACATGTCTTTCACACATGTCTACAAAATCACCTTCACCTTCAAATACAGATTCCTTGCGACTGACAGAGACGTAGGCAAAGTTAACAGTTGCTATTTCCATTAAATACCGTTAATCAGAAAAACGGTAATTTACATCTGCAGCGGAACAAAATTCCGTTCCGCCCAGCGTGTGGCTCCAACCAACGACCCTGGGATTGAGAGCCTGACGCTCTACCGACTGAGCTAGCCGGCTACCACGGTGAATACCTGCCGGGTAGCACGTCACACAGTACTCGTTTCGGTTGGGTGGTCCCATACAGTTTCTCTCCATGCAGCCTAATGTTTTCCTAACGTCACACTCGTCACGTACTTCACTTTTATGTCATAATCATTTCTGAGAGGTAAAGAAATTGCATGACAACATGCAGAGATAGTGGCGTCAAAATTAACACACATACTTTATGTGACTCAAAAGCCGAACGAGTTACTTTACGACCTTGTTTTATATGTGCAAGTGCCAGTCAAAACTCGCGGTGTCGGCACTCTGCCGACCATTTCGCTAGTTAACACCGGTCTTGTTGTGTGTGTTTCAAGCTCAAGAGCATCTCCAAGCAAAGAATGGTCAACAGCAACATTCAGACGGTTTCGTACTGCTCAATTGCTACATTAAAACGTTATGTTTCTTTTTCAGAACTGGAAAAACACAAGCGTGACAGCATTCAAACCTGTAATATTCAGATCCGATGTCCGACGTCTTATCCATTAGGCCACATGGTCACTGACAACCAACATATACATGTATGCGAGTCATCTCGAAACGCTCACACCCCTGAGGATTTGTGTTTTCGTTCTACACAGCCGCTGCCCCTTGCTCTTTCCCACCCATTCGTTACATTCAACCTCTTACGAGACCGATCAAATATAGACTGAGAAACAAGACCACACACTTTGTGCATTCGGAATCGAAGGCAGGGCGTCCCTCGCCGCATTTGCTACGATGGCCATTTGCTACTTCTGCAGAAGCGGCGGCGGCGACGACGGCGACAGGCTCTGAGATATGTGAGAAATACATCTGTAAAATGTAATTCAGACTGCCTCGTCCCACCTTCTGCTGTACCGCTTTGGCAAATGCTTTATCTGCGCCATTCGCCTTAATCACATCTGAGAGTAATTCTTAAAAAAACGCCTGTTGCTAATTGTTCGTCATCACAGATACTGTTTGCTATACAGCCACGACGCGCAACTGATTTCCAAAATTCTTCTTTCTCCTGTGAGGATGGAACTTACGACCCCTGGATTATTAGACCAGTGCTCTACCACTGAGCTAAAGAGGCGCGGCCTAGCGGTACTCTTGGGTACTTCGTCCTTACGGTCGTCTGCATCATCAGACTTCAGCTGACAACACTTCATATTACAGGCTAATATTAGCAGCTATGGCGACCCATTACTGCTTGGCTACACATCTGACACGTAACCGATGTGCTCTCGAAACAACAACACTTGCATTTCAGAACATGTCTTTCACACATGTCTACAATATCACCTTCACCTTCAAATACAGATTCCTTGCGACTGACAGAGACGTAGGCAAAGTTAACAGTTGCTATTTCCATTAAATATCGTTAATCAGAAAAACGGTAATTTACATCTGCAGCGGAACAAATTTCCGTTCCGCCCAGCGTGTGGCTCGAACCAACGACCCTGGGATTGAGAGCCTGACGCTCTACCGACTGAGCTAGCCGGCTACCGCGGTGAATACCTGCCGGGTAGCACGTCACACAGTACTCGTTTCGGTTGGGTGGTCCCATACAGTTTCTCTCCATGCTGCCTAATGTTTTCCTAACGTCACACTCGTCACGTACTTCACTTTTATGTCATAATCATTTCTGAGAGGTAAAGAAATTGCATGACAACATGCAGAGATAGTGGCGTCAAAATTAACACACATACTTTATGTGACTCAAAAGCCGAACGAGTTACTTTACGACCTTGTTTTATATGTGCAAGTGCCAGTCAAAACTCGCGGTGTCGGCACTCTGCCGACCATTTCGCTAGTTAACACCGGTCTTGTTGTGTGTGTTTCAAGCTCAAGAGCATCTCCAAGCAAAAAATGGTCAACAGCAACATTCAGACGGTTTCGTACTGCTCAATTGCTACATTAAAACGTTATGTTTCTTTTTCAGAACTGGAAAAACACAAGCGTGACAGCATTCGAACCTGTAATCTTGCTCTTTCCCACCCATTCGTTACATTCAACCTCTTACGAGACCGATCAAATACAGACTGAGAAACAAGACCACACACTTTGTGCAATCGGAATCGAAGGCAGGGCGTCCCTCGCCGCATTTGCTACGATGGCCATTTGCTACTTCTGCAGAAACGGCGGCGACGACGACGACGACGACGACGACGACGACGACGACGACCGCGAGAGGCTCTGAGATATGTGAGAAATACATCTGTAAAATGTAATTCAGACTGCCTCGTCCCACCTTCTGCTGTACCGCTTTGGCAAATGCTTTATCTGCGCCATTCGCCTTAATCACATCTGAGAGTAATTCTTAAAAAAACGCCTGTTGCTAATTGTTCGTCATCACAGATACTGTTTGCTATACAGCCACGACGCGCAACTGATTTCCAAAATTCTTCTTTCTCCTGTGAGGATGGAACTTACGACCCCTGGATTATTAGACCAGTGCTCTACCACTGAGCTAAAGAGGCGCGGCCTAGTGGTACTCTTAGGTACTTCGTCCTTACGGTCGTCTGCATCATCAGACTTCAGCTGACAACACTTCATATTACAGGCTAATATTAGCAGCTATGGCGACCCATTACTGCTTGGCTACACATCTGACACGTAACCGATGTGCTCTCCAAACAACAACACTTGCATTTCAGAACATGTCTTTCACACATGTCTACAAAATCACCTTCACCTTCAAATACAGATTCCTTGCGACTGACAGAGACGTAGGCTAAGTTAACAGTTGCTATTTCCATTAAATACCGTTAATCAGAAAAACGGTAATTTACATCTGCAGCGGAACAAAATTCCGTTCCGCCCAGCGTGTGGCTCCAACCAACGACCCTGGGATTGAGAGCCTGACGCTCTACCGACTGAGCTAGCCGGCTACCACGGTGAATACCTGCCGGGTAGCACGTCACACAGTACTCGTTTCGGTTGGGTGGTCCCATACAGTTTCTCTCCATGCAGCCTAATGTTTTCCTAACGTCACACTCGTCACGTACTTCACTTTTATGTCATAATCATTTCTGAGAGGTAAAGAAATTGCATGACAACATGCAGAGATAGTGGCGTCAAAATTAACACACATACTTTATGTGACTCAAAAGCCGAACGAGTTACTTTACGACCTTGTTTTATATGTGCAAGTGCCAGTCAAAACTCGCGGTGTCGGCACTCTGCCGACCATTTCGCTAGTTAACACCGGTCTTGTTGTGTGTGTTTCAAGCTCAAGAGCATCTCCAAGCAAAGAATGGTCAACAGCAACATTCAGACGGTTTCGTACTGCTCAATTGCTACATTAAAACGTTATGTTTCTTTTTCAGAACTGGAAAAACACAAGCGTGACAGCATTCAAACCTGTAATATTCAGATCCGATGTCCGACGTCTTATCCATTAGGCCACATGGTCACTGACAACCAACATATACATGTATGCGAGTCATCTCGAAACGCTCACACCCCTGAGGATTTGTGTTTTCGTTCTACACAGCCGCTGCCCCTTGCTCTTTCCCACCCATTCGTTACATTCAACCTCTTACGAGACCGATCAAATATAGACTAAGAAACAAGACCACACACTTTGTGCATTCGGAATCGAAGGCAGGGCGTCCCTCGCCACATTTGCTACGATGGCCATTTGCTACTTCTGCAGAAGCGGCGGCGGCGACGACGACGACGGCGACAGGCTCTGAGATATGTGAGAAATACATCTGTAAAATGTAATTCAGACTGCCTCGTCCCACCTACTGCTGTACCGCTTTGGCAAATGCTTTATCTGCGCCATTCGCCTTAATCACATCTGAGAGTAATTCTTAAAAAAACGCCTGTTGCTAATTGTTCGTCATCACAGGTACTGTTTGCTATACAGCCACGATGCGCAACTGATTTCCAAAATGCTTCTTTCTCCTGTGAGGATGGAACTTACGACCCCTGGATTATTAGACCAGTGCTCTACCACTGAGCTAAAGAGGCGCGGCCTAGCGGTACTCTTGGGTACTTCGTCCTTACGGTCGTCTGCATCATCAGACTTCAGCTGACAACACTTCATATTACAGGCTAATATTAGCAGCTATGGCCACCCATTACTGCTTGGCTACACATCTGACACGTAACCGATGTGCTCTCGAAACAACAACACTTGCATTTCAGAACATGTCTTTCACACATGTCTACAAAATCACCTTCACCTTCAAATACAGATTCCTTGCGACTGACAGAGACGTAGGCAAAGTTAACAGTTGCTATTTCCATTAAATATCGTTAATCAGAAAAACGGTAATTTACATCTGCAGCGGAACAAAGTTCCGTTCCGCCCAGCGTGTGGCTCGAACCAACGACCCTGGGATTGAGAGCCTGACGCTCTACCGACTGAGCTAGCCGGCTACCGCGGTGAATACCTGCCGGGTAGCACGCTCACAGTACTCGTTTCGGTTGGGTGGTCCCATACAGTTTCTCTCCATGCAGCCAAATGTTTTCCTAACGTCACACTCGTCACGTACTTCACTTTTATGTCATAATCATTTCTGAGAGGTAAAGAAATTGCATGACAACATGCAGAGATAGTGGCGTCAAAATTAACACACATACTTTATGTGACTCAAAAGCCGAACGAGTTACTTTACGACCTTGTTTTATATGTGCAAGTGCCAGTCAAAACTCGCGGTGTCGGCACTCTGCCGACCATTTCGCTAGTTAACACCGGTCTTGTTGTGTGTGTTTCAAGCTCAAGAGCATCTCCAAGCAAAAAATGGTCAACAGCAACATTCAGACGGTTTCGTACTGCTCAATTGCTACATTAAAACGGTATGTTTCTTTTTCAGAACTGGAAAAACACAAGCGTGACAGCATTCGAACCTGTAATCTTCAGATCCGAAGTCCGACGTCTTATCCATTAGGCCACATGGTCACTGACGACCAACATATACATGTATGCGACTCATCTCGAAACGCTCACACCCCTGAGGATTTGTGTTTTCGTTCTACACAGCCGCTGCCCCTTGCTCTTTCCCACCCATTCGTTACATTCAACCTCTTACGAGACCGATCAAATATAGACTGAGAAACAAGACCACACACTTTGTGCATTCGGAATCGAAGGCAGGGCGTCCCTCGCCGCATTTGCTACGATGGCCATTTGCTCCTTCTGCAGAAGCGGCGGCGGCGGCGGCGGCGGCGGCGGCGGCGGCGGCGACGACGACGACGACGACGACGACGACGACCGCGAGAGGCTCTGAGATATGTGAGAAATACATCTGTAAAATGTAATTCAGACTGCCTCGTCCCACCTTATGCTGTACCGCTTTGGCAAATGCTTTATCTGCGCCATTCGCCTTAATCACATCTGAGAGTAATTCTTAAAACAACGCCTGTTGCTAATTGTTCGTCATCACAGATACTGTTTGCTATACAGCCACGACGCGCAACTGATTTCCAAAATTCATCTTTCTCCTGTGAGGATGGAACTTACGACCCCTGGATTATTAGACCAGTGCTCTACCACTGAGCTAAAGAGGCGTGGCCTAGCGGTACTCTTGGGTACTTCGTCCTTACGGTCGTCTGCATCATCAGACTTCTGCTGACAACACTTCATATTACAGGCTAATATTAACAGCTATGGCGACCCATTACTGCTTGGCTACACATCTGACACGTAACCGATGTGCTCTCGAAACATCAACACTTGCATTTCAGAACATGTCTTTCACACATGTCTACAAAATCACCTTCACCTTCAAATACAGATTCCTTGCGACTGACAGAGACGTAGGCAAAGTTAACAGTTGCTATTTCCATTAAATATCGTTAATCAGAAAAACGGTAATTTACATCTGCAGCGGAACAAAATTCCGCGGTGAATACCTGCCGGGTAGCACGTCACACAGTACTCGTTTCGGTTGGGTGGTCCCATACAGTTTCTCTCCATGCAGCCTAATGTTTTCCTAACGTCACACTCGTCACGTACTTCACTTTTATGTCATAATCATTTCTGAGAGGTAAAGAAATTGCATGACAACATGCAGAGCTAGTGGCGTCAAAATTAACACACATACTTTATGTGACTCAAAAGCCGAACGAGTTACTTTACGATCTTGTTTTATATGTGCTAGTGCCAGTCAAAACTCGCGGTGTCGGCACTCTGCCGACCATTTCGCTAGTTAACACCGGTCTTGTTGTGTGTGTTTCAAGCTCAAGAGCATCTCCAAGCAAAAAATGGTCACAGCAACATTCAGACGGTTTCGTACTGCTCAATTGCTACATTAAAACGTTATGTTTCTTTTTCAGAACTGGAAAAACACAAGCGTGACAGCATTCGAACCTGTAATCTTCAGATCCGATGTCCGACGTCTTATCCATTAGGCGACATGGTCACTGACAACCAACATATACATGTATGCGAGTCATCTCGAAACGCTCACACCCCTGAGGATTTGTGTTTTCGTTCCACACAGCCGCTGCCCCTTGCTCTTTCCCACCCATTCGTTACATTCAACCTCTTACGAGACCGATCAAATATAGACTGAGAAATAAGACCACACACTTTGTGCATTCGGAATCGAAGGCAGGGCGTCCCTCGCCGCATTTTCTACGATGGCCATTTGCTACTTCTGCAGAAGCGGCGGCGGCGGCGACGACGACGACGACGACGACGACGACGACGACGACGACGACGACGACGACGACCGCGAGAGGCTCTGAGATATGTGAGAAATACATCTGTAAAATGTAATTCAGACTGCCTCGTCCCACCTTATGCTGTACCGCTTTGGCAAATGCTTTATCTGCGCCATTCGCCTTAATCACATCTGAGAGTAATTCTTAAAACAACGCCTGTTGCTAATTGTTCGTCATCACAGATACTGTTTGCTATACAGCCACGACGCGCAACTGATTTCCAAAATTCACCTTTCTCCTGTGAGGATGGAACTTACGACCCCTGGATTATTAGACCAGTGCTCTACCACTGAGCTAAAGAGGCGTGGCCTAGCGGTACACTTGGGTACTTCGTCCTTACGGTCGTCTGCATCATCAGACTTCTGCTGACAACACTTCATATTACAGGCTAATATTAACAGCTATGGCGACCCATTACTGCTTGGCTACACATCTGACACGTAACCGATGTGCTCTCGAAACATCAACACTTGCATTTCAGAACATGTCTTTCACACATGTCTACAAAATCACCTTCACCTTCAAATACAGATTCCTTGCGACTGACAGAGACGTAGGCAAAGTTAACAGTTGCTGTTTCCATTAAATATCGTTAATCAGAAAAACGGTAATTTACATCTGCAGCGGAACAAAGTTCCGTTCCGCCCAGCGTGTGGCTCGAACCAACGACCCTGGGATTGAGAGCCTGACGCTCTACCGACTGAGCTAGCCGGCTACCGCGGTGAATACCTGCCGGGTAGCACGCTCACAGTACTCGTTTCGGTTGGGTGGTCCCATACAGTTTCTCTCCATGCAGCCAAATGTTTTCCTAACGTCACACTCGTCACGTACTTCACTTTTATGTCATAATCATTTCTGAGAGGTAAAGAAATTGCATGACAACATGCAGAGATAGTGGCGTCAAAATTAACACACATACTTTATGTGACTCAAAAGCCGAACGAGTTACTTTACGACCTTGTTTTATATGTGCAAGTGCCAGTCAAAACTCGCGGTGTCGGCACTCTGCCGACCATTTCGCTAGTTAACACCGGTCTTGTTGTGTGTGTTTCAAGCTCAAGAGCATCTCCAAGCAAAAAATGGTCAACAGCAACATTCAGACGGTTTCGTACTGCTCAATTGCTACATTAAAACGTTATGTTTCTTTCTCAGAACTGGAAAAACACAAGCGTGACAGCATTCGAACCTGTAATCTTCAGATCCGATGTCCGACGTCTTATCCATTAGGCCACATGGTCACTGACGACCAACATATACATGTATGCGAGTCATCTCGAAACGCTCACACCCCTGAGGATTTGTGTTTTCGTTCTACACAGCCGCTGCCCCTTGCTCTTTCCCACCCATTCGTTACATTCAACCTCTTACGAGACCGATCAAATATAGACTGAGAAACAAGACCACACACTTTGTGCATTCGGAATCGAAGGCAGGGCGTCCCTCGCCGCATTTGCTACGATGGCCATTTGCTACTTCTGCAGAAGCGGCGGCGGCGGCGACGACGACTACGACGACGACGACGACCGCGAGAGGCTCTGAGATATGTGAGAAATACATCTGTAAAATGTAATTCAGACTGCCTCGTCCCACATTATGCTGTACCGCTTTGGCAAATGCTTTATCTGCGCCATTCGCCTTAATCACATCTGAGAGTAATTCTTAAAACAACGCCTGTTGCTAATTGTTCGTCATCACAGATACTGTTTGCTATACAGCCACGACGCGCAACTGATTTCCAAAATTCATCTTTCTCCTGTGAGGATGGAACTTACGACCCCTGGATTATTAGACCAGTGCTCTACCACTGAGCTAAAGAGGCGTGGCCTAGCGGTACTCTTGGGTACTTCGTCCTTACGGTCGTCTGCATCATCAGACTTCTGCTGACAACACTTCATATTACAGGCTAATATTAACAGCTATGGCGACCCATTACTGCTTGGCTACACATCTGACACGTAACCGATGTGCTCTCGAAACATCAACACTTGCATTTCAGAACATGTCTTTCACACATGTCTACAAAATCACCTTCACCTTCAAATACAGATTCCTTGCGACTGACAGAGACGTAGGCAAAGTTAACAGTTGCTATTTCCATTAAATATCGTTAATCAGAAAAACGGTAATTTACATCTGCAGCGGAACAAAATTCCGCGGTGAATACCTGCCGGGTAGCACGTCACACAGTACTCGTTTCGGTTGGGTGGTCCCATACAGTTTCTCTCCATGCAGCCTAATGTTTTCCTAACGTCACACTCGTCACGTACTTCACTTTTATGTCATAATCATTTCTGAGAGGTAAAGAAATTGCATGACAACATGCAGAGCTAGTGGCGTCAAAATTAACACACATACTTTTTGTGACTCAAAAGCCGAACGAGTTACTTTACGATCTTGTTTTATATGTGCTAGTGCCAGTCAAAACTCGTGGTGTCGGCACTCTGCCGACCATTTCGCTAGTTAACACCGGTCTTGTTGTGTGTGTTTCAAGCTCAAGAGCATCTCCAAGCAAAAAATGGTCAACAGCAACATTCAGACGGTTTCGTACTGCTCAATTGCTACATTAAAACGTTATGTTTCTTTTTCAGAACTGGAAAAACACAAGCGTGACAGCACTCGAACCTGTAATCTTCAGATCCGATGTCCGACGTCTTATCCATTAGGCCACATGGTCACTGACAACTAACATATACATGTATGCGAGTCATCTCGAAACGCTCACACCCCTGAGGATTCGTGTTTTCGTTCTACACAGCCGCTGCCCCTTGCTCTTTCCCACCCATTCGTTACATTCAACCTCTTACGGGACCGATCAAATATAGACTGAGAAACAAGACCACACACTTTGTGCATTCGGAATCGAAGGCAGGGCGTCCCTCGCCGCATTTGCTACGATGGCCATTTGCTACTTCTGCAGAAGCGGCGGCGGCGGCGGCGGCGACGACGACGACGACGACGACGACGACGACGACGACGACGACGACGACGACGACGACGACCGCGAGAGGCTCTGAGATATGTGAGAAATACATCTGTAAAATGTAATTCAGACTGCCTCGTCCCACCTTATGCTGTACCGCTTTGGCAAATGCTTTATCTGCGCCATTCGCCTTAATCACATCTGAGAGTAATTCTTAAAACAACGCCTGTTGCTAATTGTTCGTCATCACAGATACTGTTTGCTATACAGCCACGACGCGCAACTGATTTCCAAAATTCATCTTTCTCCTGTGAGGATGGAACTTACGACCCCTGGATTATTAGACCAGTGCTCTACCACTGAGCTAAAGAGGCGTGGCCTAGCGGTACTCTTGGGTACTTCGTCCTTACGGTCGTCTGCATCATCAGACTTCAGCTGACAACACTTCATATTACAGGCTAATATTAACAGCTATGGCGACCCATTACTGCTTGGCTACACATCTGACACGTAACCGATGTGCTCTCGAAACATCAACACTTGCATTTCAGAACATGTCTTTCACACATGTCTACAAAATCACCTTCACCTTCAAATACAGATTCCTTGCGACTGACAGAGACGTAGGCAAAGTTAACAGTTGCTATTTCCATTAAATATCGTTAATCAGAAAAACGGTAATTTACATCTGCAGCGGAACAAAATTCCGCGGTGAATACCTGCCGGGTAGCACGTCACACAGTACTCGTTTCGGTTGGGTGGTCCCATACAGTTTCTCTCCATGCAGCCTAATGTTTTCCTAACGTCACACTCGTCACGTACTTCACTTTTATGTCATAATCATTTCTGAGAGGTAAAGAAATTGCATGACAACATGCAGAGCTAGTGGCGTCAAAATTAACACACATACTTTTTGTGACTCAAAAGCCGAACGAGTTACTTTACGATCTTGTTTTATATGTGCTAGTGCCAGTCAAAACTCGTGGTGTCGGCACTCTGCCGACCATTTCGCTAGTTAACACCGGTCTTGTTGTGTGTGTTTCAAGCTCAAGAGCATCTCCAAGCAAAAAATGGTCAACAGCAACATTCAGACGGTTTCGTACTGCTCAATTGCTACATTAAAACGTTATGTTTCTTTTTCAGAACTGGAAAAACACAAGCGTGACAGCATTCGAACCTGTAATCTTCAGATCCGATGTCCGACGTCTTATCCATTAGGCCACATGGTCACTGACAACTAACATATACATGTATGCGAGTCATCTCGAAACGCTCACACCCCTGAGGATTTGTGTTTTCGTTCTACACAGCCGCTGCCCCTTGCTCTTTCCCACCCATTCGTTACATTCAACCTCTTACGAGACCGATCAAATATAGACTGAGAAACAAGACCACACACTTTGTGCATTCGGAATCGAAGGCAGGGCGTCCCTCGCCGCATTTGCTACGATGGCCATTTGCTACTTCTGCAGAAGCGGCGGCGGCGGCGACGACGACTACGACGACGACGACGACCGCGAGAGGCTCTGAGATATGTGAGAAATACATCTGTAAAATGTAATTCAGACTGCCTCGTCCCACCTTATGCTGTACCGCTTTGGCAAATGCTTTATCTGCGCCATTCGCCTTAATCACATCTGAGAGTAATTCTTAAAACAACGCCTGTTGCTAATTGTTCGTCATCACAGATACTGTTTGCTATACAGCCACGACGCGCAACTGATTTCCAAAATTCATCTTTCTCCTGTGAGGATGGAACTTACGACCCCTGGATTATTAGACCAGTGCTCTACCACTGAGCTAAAGAGGCGTGGCCTAGCGGTACTCTTGGGTACTTCGTCCTTACGGTCGTCTGCATCATCAGACTTCTGCTGACAACACTTCATATTACAGGCTAATATTAACAGCTATGGCGACCCATTACTGCTTGGCTACACATCTGACACGTAACCGATGTGCTCTCGAAACATCAACACTTGCATTTCAGAACATGTCTTTCACACATGTCTACAAAATCACCTTCACCTTCAAATACAGATTCCTTGCGACTGACAGAGACGTAGGCAAAGTTAACAGTTGCTATTTCCATTAAATATCGTTAATCAGAAAAACGGTAATTTACATCTGCAGCGGAACAAAATTCCGCGGTGAATACCTGCCGGGTAGCACGTCACACAGTACTCGTTTCGGTTGGGTGGTCCCATACAGTTTCTCTCCATGCAGCCTAATGTTTTCCTAACGTCACACTCGTCACGTACTTCACTTTTATGTCATAATCATTTCTGAGAGGTAAAGAAATTGCATGACAACATGCAGAGATAGTGGCGTCAAAATTAACACACATACTTTATGTGACTCAAAAGCCGAACGAGTTACTTTACGACCTTGTTTTATATGTGCAAGTGCCAGTCAAAACTCGCGGTGTCGGCACTCTGCCGACCATTTCGCTAGTTAACACCGGTCTTGTTGTGTGTGTTTCAAGCTCAAGAGCATCTCCAAGCAAAAAATGGTCAACAGCAACATTCAGACGGTTTCGTACTGCTCAATTGCTACATTAAAACGTTATGTTTCTTTTTCAGAACTGGAAAAACACAAGCGTGACAGCATTCGAACCTGTAATCTTCAGATCCGTTGTCCGACGTCTTATCCATTAGGCCACATGGTCACTGACGACCAACATATACATGTATGCGAGTCATCTCGAAACGCTCACACCCCTGAGGATTTGTGTTTTCGTTCTACACAGCCGCTGCCCCTTGCTCTTTCCCACCCATTCGTTACATTCAACCTCTTACGAGACCGATCAAATATAGACTGAGAAACAAGACCACACACTTTGTGCATTCGGAATCGAAGGCAGGGCGTCCCTCGCCGCATTTGCTACGATGGCCATTTGCTACTTCTGCAGAAGCGGCGGCGGCGGCGGCGACGACGACGACGACGACGACGACGACGACGACCGCGAGAGGCTCTGAGATATGTGAGAAATACATCTGTAAAATGTAATTCAGACTGCCTCGTCCCACCTTATGCTGTACCGCTTTGGCAAATGCTTTATCTGCGCCATTCGCCTTAATCACATCTGAGAGTAATTCTTAAAACAACGCCTGTTGCTAATTGTTCGTCATCACAGATACTGTTTGCTATACAGCCACGACGCGCAACTGATTTCCAAAATTCATCTTTCTCCTGTGAGGATGGAACTTACGACCCCTGGATTATTAGACCAGTGCTCTACCACTGAGCTAAAGAGGCGTGGCCTAGCGGTACTCTTGGGTACTTCGTCCTTACGGTCGTCTGCATCATCAGACTTCAGCTGACAACACTTCATATTACAGGCTAATATTAACAGCTATGGCGACCCATTACTGCTTGGCTACACATCTGACACGTAACCGATGTGCTCTCGAAACATCAACACTTGCATTTCAGAACATGTCTTTCACACATGTCTACAAAATCACCTTCACCTTCAAATACAGATTCCTTGCGACTGACAGAGACGTAGGCAAAGTTAACAGTTGCTATTTCCATTAAATATCGTTAATCAGAGAAACGGTAATTTACATCTGCAGCGGAACAAAATTCCGCGGTGAATACCTGCCGGGTAGCACGTCACACAGTACTCGTTTCGGTTGGGTGGTCCCATACAGTTTCTCTCCATGCAGCCTAATGTTTTCCTAACGTCACACTCGTCACGTACTTCACTTTTATGTCATAATCATTTCTGAGAGGTAAAGAAATTGCATGACAACATGCAGAGCTAGTGGCGTCAAAATTAACACACATACTTTTTGTGACTCAAAAGCCGAACGAGTTACTTTACGATCTTGTTTTATATGTGCTAGTGCCAGTCAAAACTCGTGGTGTCGGCACTCTGCCGACCATTTCGCTAGTTAACACCGGTCTTGTTGTGTGTGTTTCAAGCTCAAGAGCATCTCCAAGCAAAAAATGGTCAACAGCAACATTCAGACGGTTTCGTACTGCTCAATTGCTACATTAAAACGTTATGTTTCTTTTTCAGAACTGGAAAAACACAAGCGTGACAGCATTCGAACCTGTAATCTTCAGATCCGATGTCCGACGTCTTATCCATTAGGCCACATGGTCACTGACAACTAACATATACATGTATGCGAGTCATCTCGAAACGCTCACACCCCTGAGGATTTGTGTTTTCGTTCTACACAGCCGCTGCCCCTTGCTCTTTCCCACCCATTCGTTACATTCAACCTCTTACGAGACCGATCAAATATAGACTGAGAAACAAGACCACACACTTTGTGCATTCGGAATCGAAGGCAGGGCGTCCCTCGCCGCATTTGCTACGATGGCCATTTGCTACTTCTGCAGAAGCGGCGGCGGCGGCGACGACGACTACGACGACGACGACGACCGCGAGAGGCTCTGAGATATGTGAGAAATACATCTGTAAAATGTAATTCAGACTGCCTCGTCCCACCTTATGCTGTACCGCTTTGGCAAATGCTTTATCTGCGCCATTCGCCTTAATCACATCTGAGAGTAATTCTTAAAACAACGCCTGTTGCTAATTGTTCGTCATCACAGATACTGTTTGCTATACAGCCACGACGCGCAACTGATTTCCAAAATTCATCTTTCTCCTGTGAGGATGGAACTTACGACCCCTGGATTATTAGACCAGTGCTCTACCACTGAGCTAAAGAGGCGTGGCCTAGCGGTACTCTTGGGTACTTCGTCCTTACGGTCGTCTGCATCATCAGACTTCAGCTGACAACACTTCATATTACAGGCTAATATTAACAGCTATGGCGACCCATTACTGCTTGGCTACACATCTGACACGTAACCGATGTGCTCTCGAAACATCAACACTTGCATTTCAGAACATGTCTTTCACACATGTCTACAAAATCACCTTCACCTTCAAATACAGATTCCTTGCGACTGACAGCGACGTAGGCAAAGTTAACAGTTGCTATTTCCATTAAATATCGTTAATCAGAAAAACGGTAATTTACATCTGCAGCGGAACAAAATTCCGCGGTGAATACCTGCCGGGTAGCACGTCACACAGTACTCGTTTCGGTTGGGTGGTCCCATACAGTTTCTCTCCATGCAGCCTAATGTTTTCCTAACGTCACACTCGTCACGTACTTCACTTTTATGTCATAATCATTTCTGAGAGGTAAAGAAATTGCATGACAACATGCAGAGCTAGTGGCGTCAAAATTAACACACATACTTTATGTGACTCAAAAGCCGAACGAGTTACTTTACGATCTTGTTTTATATGTGCTAGTGCCAGTCAAAACTCGCGGTGTCGGCACTCTGCCGACCATTTCGCTAGTTAACACCGGTCTTGTTGTGTGTGTTTCAAGCTCAAGAGCATCTCCAAGCAAAAAATGGTCACAGCAACATTCAGACGGTTTCGTACTGCTCAATTGCTACATTAAAACATTATGTTTCTTTTTCAGAACTGGAAAAACACAAGCGTGACAGCATTCGAACCTGTAATCTTCAGATCCGATGTCCGACGTCTTATCCATTAGGCCACATGGTCACTGACAACCAACATATACATGTATGCGAGTCATCTCGAAACGCTCACACCCCTGAGGATTTGTGTTTTCGTTCCACACAGCCGCTGCCCCTTGCTCTTTCCCACCCATTCGTTACATTCAACCTCTTACGAGACCGATCAAATATAGACTGAGAAATAAGACCACACACTTTGTACATTCGGAATCGAAGGCAGGGCGTCCCTCGCCGCATTTTCTACGATGGCCATTAGCACTTCTGCAGAAGCGGCGGCGGCGGCGACGACGACGACGACGACGACGACGACGACGACGACGACGACGACCGCGAGAGGCTCTGAGATATGTGAGAAATACATCTGTAAAATGTAATTCAGACTGCCTCGTCCCACCTTCTGTTGTACCGCTTTGGCAAATGCTTTATCTGCGCCATTCGCCTTAATCACATCTGAGAGTAATTCTTAAAAAAACGCCTGTTGCTAATTGTTCGTCATCACAGGTACTGTTTGCTATACAGCCACGACGCGCATCTGATTTCCAAAATTCTTCTTTCTCCTGTGAGGATGGAACTTACGACCCCTGGATTATTAGACCAGTGCTCTACCACTGAGCTAAAAAGGCGCGGCCTAGCGGTACTCTTGGGTACTTCGTCCTTACGGTCGTCTGCATCATCAGACTTCAGCTGACAACACTTCATATTACAGGCTAATATTAGCAGCTATGGCGACCCATTACTGCTTGGCTACACATCTGACACGTAACCGATGTGCTCTCGAAACAACAACACTTGCATTTCAGAACATGTCTTTCACACATGTCTACAAAATCACCTTCACCTTCAAATACAGATTCCTTGCGACTGACAGAGACGTAGGCAAAGTTAACAGTTGCTATTTCCATTAAATATCGTTAATCAGAAAAACGGTAATTTACATCTGCAGCGGAACAAAGTTCCGTTCCGCCCAGCGTGTGGCTCGAACCAACGACCCTGGGATTGAGAGCCTGACGCTCTACCAACTGAGCTAGCCGGCTACCGCGGTGAATACCTGCCGGGTAGCACGCTCACAGTACTCGTTTCGGTTGGGTGGTCCCATACAGTTTCTCTCCATGCAGCCAAATGTTTTCCTAACGTCACACTCGTCACGTACTTCACTTTTATGTCATAATCATTTCTGAGAGGTAAAGAAATTGCATGACAACATGCAGAGATAGTGGCGTCAAAATTAACACACATACTTTATGTGACTCAAAAGCCGAACGAGTTACTTTACGACCTTGTTTTATATGTGCAAGTGCCAGTCAAAACTCGCGGTGTCGGCACTCTGCCGACCATTTCGCTAGTTAACACCGGTCTTGTTGTGTGTGTTTCAAGCTCAAGAGCATCTCCAAGCAAAAAATGGTCAACAGCAACATTCAGACGGTTTCGTACTGCTCAATTGCTACATTAAAACGTTATGTTTCTTTTTCAGAACTGGAAAAACACAAGCGTGACAGCATTCGAACCTGTAATCTTCAGATCCGATGTCCGACGTCTTATCCATTAGGCCACAAGGTCACTGACGACCAACATATACATGTATGCGAGTCATCTCGAAACGCTCACACCCCTGAGGATTTGTGTTTTCGTTCTACACAGCCGCTGACCCTTGCTCTTTCCCACCCATTCGTTACATTCAACCTCTTACGAGACCGATCAAATATAGACTGAGAAACAAGACCACACACTTTGTGCATTCGGAATGGAAGGCAGGGCGTCCCTCGCCGCATTTGCTACGATGGCCATTTGCTACTTCTGCAGAAGCGGCGGCGGCGGCGGCGACGACGACGACGACGACGACGACGACGACCGCGAGAGACTCTGAGATATGTGAGAAATACATCTGTAAAATGTAATTCAGACTGCCTCGTCCCACCTTATGCTGTACCGCTTTGGCAAATGCTTTATCTGCGCCATTCGCCTTAATCACATCTGAAAGTAATTCTTAAAACAACGCCTGTTGCTAATTGTTCGTCATCACAGATGCTGTTTGCTATACAGCCACGACGCGCAACTGATTTCCAAAATTCATCTTTCTCCTGTGAGGATGGAACTTACGACCCCTGGATTATTAGACCAGTGCTCTACCACTGAGCTAAAGAGGCGTGGCCTAGCGGTACTCTTGGGTACTTCGTCCTTACGGTCGTCTGCATCATCAGACTTCTGCTGACAACACTTCATATTACAGGCTAATATTAACAGCTATGGCGACCCATTACTGCTTGGCTACACATCTGACACGTAACCGATGTGCTCTCGAAACATCAACACTTGCATTTCAGAACATGTCTTTCACACATGTCTACAAAATCACCTTCACCTTCAAATACAGATTCCTTGCGACTGACAGAGACGTAGGCAAAGTTAACAGTTGCTATTTCCATTAAATATCGTTAATCAGAAAAACGGTAATTTACATCTGCAGCGGAACAAAGTTCCGTTCCGCCCAGCGTGTGGCTCGAACCAACGACCCTGGGATTGAGAGCCTGACGCTCTACCGACTGAGCTAGCCGGCTACCGCGGTGAATACCTGCCGGGTAGCACGCTCACAGTACTCGTTTCGGTTGGGTGGTCCCATACAGTTTCTCTCCATGCAGCCAAATGTTTTCCTAACGTCACACTCGTCACGTACTTCACTTTTATGTCATAATCATTTCTGAGAGGTAAAGAAATTGCATGACAACATGCAGAGATAGTGGCGTCAAAATTAACACACATACTTTATGTGACTCAAAAGCCGAACGAGTTACTTTACGACCTTGTTTTATATGTGCAAGTGCCAGTCAAAACTCGCGGTGTCGGCACTCTGCCGACCATTTCGCTAGTTAACACCGGTCTTGTTGTGTGTGTTTCAAGCTCAAGAGCATCTCCAAGCAAAAAATGGTCAACAGCAACATTCAGACGGTTTCGTACTGCTCAATTGCTACATTAAAACGTTATGTTTCTTTTTCAGAACTGGAAAAACACAAGCGTGACAGCATTCGAACCTGTAATCTTCAGATCCGATGTCCGACGTCTTATCCATTAGGCCACATGGTCACTGACGACCAACATATACATGTATGCGAGTCATCTCGAAACGCTCACACCCCTGAGGATTTGTGTTTTCGTTCTACACAGCCGCTGACCCTTGCTCTTTCCCACCCATTCGTTACATTCAACCTCTTACGAGACCGATCAAATATAGACTGAGAAACAAGACCACACACTTTGTGCATTCGGAATCGAAGGTAGGGCGTCCCTCGCCGCATTTGCTACGATGGCCATTTGCTACTTCTGCAGAAGCGGCGGCGGCGACGACGACGACGACGACGACGACGACGACGACGACGACGACGACCGCGAGAGGCTCTGAGATATGTGAGAAATACATCTGTAAAATGTAATTCAGACTGCCTCGTCCCACCTTATGCTGTACCGCTTTGGCAAATGCTTTATCTGCGCCATTCGCCTTAATCACATCTGAGAGTAATTCTTAAAACAACGCCTGTTGCTAATTGTTCGTCATCACAGATACTGTTTGCTATACGGCCACGACGCGCAACTGATTTCCAAAATTCATCTTTTTCCTGTGAGGATGGAACTTACGACCCCTGGATTATTAGACCAGTGCTCTACCACTGAGCTAAAGAGGCGTGGCCTAGCGGTACTCTTGGGTACTTCGTCCTTACGGTCGTCTGCATCATCAGACTTCTGCTGACAACACTTCATATTACAGGCTAATATTAACAGCTATGGCGACCCATTACTGCTTGGCTACACATCTGACACGTAACCGATGTGCTCTCGAAACATCAACACTTGCATTTCAGAACATGTCTTTCACACATGTCTACAAAATCACCTTCACCTTCAAATACAGATTCCTTGCGACTGACAGAGACGTAGGCAAAGTTAACAGTTGCTATTTCCATTAAATATCGTTAATCAGAGAAACGGTAATTTACATCTGCAGCGGAACAAAATTCCGCGGTGAATACCTGCCGGGTAGCACGTCACACAGTACTCGTTTCGGTTGGGTGGTCCCATACAGTTTCTCTCCATGCAGCCTAATGTTTTCCTAACGTCACACTCGTCACGTACTTCACTTTTATGTCATAATCATTTCTGAGAGGTAAAGAAATTGCATGACAACATGCAGAGCTAGTGGCGTCAAAATTAACACACATACTTTATGTGACTCAAAGGCCGAACGAGTTACTTTACGATCTTGTTTTATATGTGCTAGTGCCAGTCAAAACTCGTGGTGTCGGCACTCTGCCGACCATTTCGCTAGTTAACACCGGTCTTGTTGTGTGTGTTTCAAGCTCAAGAGCATCTCCAAGCAAAAAATGGTCAACAGCAACATTCAGACGGTTTCGTACTGCTCAATTGCTACATTAAAACGTTATGTTTCTTTTTCAGAACTGGAAAAACACAAGCGTGACAGCATTCGAACCTGTAATCTTCAGATCCGATGTCCGACGTCTTATCCATTAGGCCACATGGTCACTGACAACTAACATATACATGTATGCGAGTCATCTCGAAACGCTCACACCCCTGAGGATTTGTGTTTTCGTTCTACACAGCCGCTGCCCCTTGCTCTTTCCCACCCATTCGTTACATTCAACCTCTTACGAGACCGATCAAATATAGACTGAGAAACAAGACCACACACTTTGTGCATTCGGAATCGAAGGCAGGGCGTCCCTCGCCGCATTTGCTACGATGGCCATTTGCTACTTCTGCAGAAGCGGCGGCGGCGGCGACGACGACTACGACGACGACGACGACCGCGAGAGGCTCTGAGATATGTGAGAAATACATCTGTAAAATGTAATTCAGACTGCCTCGTCCCACCTTCTGCTGTACCGCTTTGGCAAATGCTTTATCTGCGCCATTCGCCTTAATCACATCTGAGAGTAATTCTTAAAAAAACGCCTGTTGCTAATTGTTCGTCATCACAGATACTGTTCGCTATACAGCCACGACGCGCAACTGATTTCCAAAATTTATCTTTCTCTTGTGAGGATGGAACTTACGACCCCTGGATTATTAGACCAGTGCTCTACCACTGAGCTAAAGAGGCGTGGCCTAGCGGTACTCTTGGGTACTTCGTCTTTACGGTCGTCTGCATCATCAGACTTCAGCTGACAACACTTCATATTACAGGTTAATATTAGCAGCTATGGCGACCCATTACTGCTTGGCTACACATCTGACACGTAACCGATGTGCTCTCGAAACAACAACACTTGCATTTCAGAACATGTCTTTCACACATGTCTACAAAATCACCTTCACCTTCAAATACAGATTCCTTGCGACTGACAGAGACGTAGGCAAAGTTAACAGTTGCTATTTCCATTAAATATCGTTAATCAGAAAAACGGTAATTTACATCTGCAGCGGAACAAAGTTCCGTTCCGCCCAGCGTGTGGCTCGAACCAACGACCCTGGGATTGAGAGCCTGACGCTCTACCGACTGAGCTAGCCGGCTACCGCGGTGAATACCTGCCGGGTAGCACGCTCACAGTACTCGTTTCGGTTGGGTGGTCCCATACAGTTTCTCTCCATGCAGCCAAATGTTTTCCTAACGTCACACTCGTCACGTACTTCACTTTTATGTCATAATCATTTCTGAGAGGTAAAGAAATTGCATGACAACATGCAGAGATAGTGGCGTCAAAATTAACACACATACTTTATGTGACTCAAAAGCCGAACGAGTTACTTTACGACCTTGTTTTATATGTGCAAGTGCCAGTCAAAACTCGCGGTGTCGGCACTCTGCCGACCATTTCGCTAGTTAACACCGGTCTTGTTGTGTGTGTTTCAAGCTCAAGATCATCTCCAAGCAAAAAATGGTCAACAGCAACATTCAGACGGTTTCGTACTGCTCAATTGCTACATTAAAACGTTATGTTTCTTTCTCAGAACTGGAAAAACACAAGCGTGACAGCATTCGAACCTGTAATCTTCAGATCCGATGTCCGACGTCTTATCCATTAGGCCACATGGTCACTGACGACCAACATATACATGTATGCGAGTCATCTCGAAACGCTCACACCCCTGAGGATTTGTGTTTTCGTTCTACACAGCCGCTGCCCCTTGCTCTTTCCCACCCATTCGTTACATTCAACCTCTTACGAGACCGATCAAATATAGACTGAGAAACAAGACCACACACTTTGTGCATTCGGAATCGAAGGCAGGGCGTCCCTCGCCGCATTTGCTACGATGGCCATTTGCTACTTCTGCAGAAGCGGCGGCGGCGGCGGCGACGACGACGACGACGACGACCGCGAGAGGCTCTGACATATGTGAGAAATACATCTGTAAAATGTAATTCAGACTGCCTCGTCCCACCTTATGCTGTACCGCTTTGGCAAATGCTTTATCTGCGCCATTCGCCTTAATCACATCTGAGAGTAATTCTTAAAACAACGCCTGTTGCTAATTGTTCGTCATCACAGATACTGTTTGCTATACAGCCACGACGCGCAACTGATTTCCAAAATTCATCTTTCTCCTGTGAGGATGGAAGTTACGACCCCTGGATTATTAGACCAGTGCTCTACCACTGAGCTAAAGAGGCGTGGCCTAGCGGTACTCTTGGGTACTTCGTCCTTACGGTCGTCTGCATCATCAGACTTCTGCTGACAACACTTCATATTACAGGCTAATATTAACAGCTATGGCGACCCATTACTGCTTGGCTACACATCTGACACGTAACCGATGTGCTCTCGAAACATCAACACTTGCATTTCAGAACATGTCTTTCACACATGTCTACAAAATCACCTTCACCTTCAAATACAGATTCCTTGCGACTGACAGAGACGTAGGCAAAGTTAACAGTTGCTATTTCCATTAAATATCGTTAATCAGAAAAACGGTAATTTACATCTGCAGCGGTACAAAATTCCGCGGTGAATACCTGCCGGGTAGCACGTCACACAGTACTCGTTTCGGTTGGGTGGTCCCATACAGTTTCTCTCCATGCAGCCTAATGTTTTCCTAACGTCACACTCGTCACGTACTTCACTTTTATGTCATAATCATTTCTGAGAGGTAAAGAAATTGCATGACAACATGCAGAGCTAGTGGCGTCAAAATTAACACACATACTTTTTGTGACTCAAAAGCCGAACGAGTTACTTTACGATCTTGTTTTATATGTGCTAGTGCCAGTCAAAACTCGTGGTGTCGGCACTCTGCCGACCATTTCGCTAGTTAACACCGGTCTTGTTGTGTGTGTTTCAAGCTCAAGAGCATCTCCAAGCAAAAAATGGTCAACAGCAACATTCAGACGGCTTCGTACTGCTCAATTGCTACATTAAAACGTTATGTTTCTTTTTCAGAACTGGAAAAACACAAGTGTGACAGCACTCGAACCTGTAATCTTCAGATCCGATGTCCGACGTCTTATCCATTAGGCCACATGGTCACTGACAACTAACATATACATGTATGCGAGTCATCTCGAAACGCTCACACCCCTGAGGATTTGTGTTTTCGTTCTACACAGCCGCTGCCCCTTGCTCTTTCCCACCCATTCGTTACATTCAACCTCTTACGAGACCGATCAAATATAGACTGAGAAACAAGACCACACACTTTGTGCATTCGGAATCGAAGGCAGGGCGTCCCTCGCCGCATTTGCTACGATGGCCATTTGCTACTTCTGCAGAAGCGGCGGCGGCGGCGACGACGACTACGACGACGACGACGACCGCGAGAGGCTCTGAGATATGTGAGAAATACATCTGTAAAATGTAATTCAGACTGCCTCGTCCCACCTTCTGCTGTACCGCTTTGGCAAATGCTTTATCTGCGCCATTCGCCTTAATCACATCTGAGAGTAATTCTTAAAAAAACGCCTGTTGCTAATTGTTCGTCATCACAGATACTGTTCGCTATACAGCCACGACGCGCAACTGATTTCCAAAATTTATCTTTCTCTTGTGAGGATGGAACTTACGACCCCTGGATTATTAGACCAGTGCTCTACCACTGAGCTAAAGAGGCGTGGCCTAGCGGTACTCTTGGGTACTTCGTCCTTACGGTCGTCTGCATCATCAGACTTCAGCTGACAACACTTCATATAACAGGTTAATATTAGCAGCTATGGCGACCCACTACTGCTTGGCTACACATCTGACACGTAACCGATGTGCTCTCGAAACAACAACACTTGCATTTCAGAACATGTCTTTCACACATGTCTACAAAATCACCTTCACCTTCAAATACAGATTCCTTGCGACTGACAGAGACGTAGGCAAAGTTAACAGTTGCTATTTCCATTAAATATCGTTAATCAGAAAAACGGTAATTTACATCTGCAGCGGAACAAAGTTCCGTTCCGCCCAGCGTGTGGCTCGAACCAACAACCCTGGGATTGAGAGCCTGACGCTCTACCGACTGAGCTAGCCGGCTACCGCGGTGAAAACCTGCCGGGTAGCACGCTCACAGTACTCGTTTCGGTTGGGTGGTCCCATACAGTTTCTCTCCATGCAGCCAAATGTTTTCCTAACGTCACACTCGTCACGTACTTCACTTTTATGTCATAATCATTTCTGAGAGGTAAAGAAATTGCATGACAACATGCAGAGATAGTGGCGTCAAAATTAACACACGTACTTTATGTGACTCAAAAGCCGAACGAGTTACTTTACGACCTTGTTTTATATGTGCAAGTGCCAGTCAAAACTCGCGGTGTCGGCACTCTGCCGACCATTTCGCTAGTTAACACCGGTCTTGTTGTGTGTGTTTCAAGCTCAAGAGCATCTCCAAGCAAAAAATGGTCAACAGCAACATTCAGACGGTTTCGTACTGCTCAATTGCTACATTAAAACGTTATGTTTCTTTTTCAGAACTGGAAAAACACAAGCGTGACAGCATTCGAACCTGTAATATTCAGATCCGATGTCCGACGTCTTATCCATTAGGCCACATGGTCACTGACGACCAACATATACATGTATGCGAGTCATCTCGAAACGCTCACACCCCTGAGGATTTGTGTTTTCGTTCTACACAGCCGCTGCCCCTTGCTCTTTCCCACCCATTCGTTACATTCAACCTCTTACGAGACCGATCAAATATAGACTGAGAAACAAGACCACACACTTTGTGCATTCGGAATCGAAGGCAGGGCGTCCCTCGCCGCATTTGCTACGATGGCCATTTGCTACTTCTGCAGAAGCGGCGGCGGCGGCGGCGACGACGACTACGACGACGACGACGACCGCGAGAGGCTCTGAGATATGTGAGAAATACATCTGTAAAATGTAATTCAGACTGCCTCGTCCCACCTTCTGCTGTACCGCTTTGGCAAATGCTTTATCTGCGCCATTCGCCTTAATCACATCTGAGAGTAATTCTTAAAAAAACGCCTGTTGCTAATTGTTCGTCATCACAGATACTGTTCGCTATACAGCCACGACGCGCAACTGATTTCCAAAATTTATCTTTCTCTTGTGAGGATGGAACTTACGACCCCTGGATTATTAGACCAGTGCTCTACCACTGAGCTAAAGAGGCGTGGCCTAGCGGTACTCTTGGGTACTTCGTCCTTAAGGTCGTCTGCATCATCAGACTTCAGCTGACAACACTTCATATTACAGGTTAATATTAGCAGCTATGGCGACCCATTACTGCTTGGCTACACATCTGACACGTAACCGATGTGCTCTCGAAACAACAACACTTGCATTTCAGAACATGTCTTTCACACATGTCTACAAAATCACCTTCACCTTCAAATACAGATTCCTTGCGACTGACAGAGACGTAGGCAAAGTTAAAAGTTGCTATTTCCATTAAATATCGTTAATCAGAAAAACGGTAATTTACATCTGCAGCGGAACAAAATTCCGTTCCGCCCAGCGTGTGGCTCGAACCAACGACCCTGGGATTGAGAGCCTGACGCTCTACCAACTGAGCTACCGGCTACCGCGGTGAATACCTGCCGGGTAGCACGTCACACAGAACTCGTTTCGGTTGGGTGGTCCCATACAGTTTCTCTTCATGCAGCCTAATGTTTTCCTAAATTCACACTCGTCACGTACTTCACTTTTATGTCATAATCATTTCTGAGAGGTAAAGAAATTGCATGACAACATGCAGAGATAGTGGCGTCAAAATCAACACACATACTTTATGTGACTCAAAAGCCGAACGAGTTACTTTACGACCTTGTTTTATATGTGCAAGTGCCAGTCAAAACTCGCGGTGTCGGCACTCTGCCGACCATTTCGCTAGTTAACACCGGTCTTGTTGTGTGTGTTTCAAGCTCAAGAGCATCTCCAAGCAAAAAATGGTCAACAGCAACATTCAGACGGTTTCGTACTGCTCAATTGCTACATTAAAACGTTATGTTTCTTTTTCAGAACTGGAAAAACACAAGCGTGACAGCATTCGAACCTGTAATATTCAGATCCGATGTCCGACGTCTTATCCATTAGGCCACATGGTCACTGACGACCAACATATACATGTATGCGAGTCATCTCGAAACGCTCACACCCCTGAGGATTTGTGTTTTCGTTCTACACAGCCGCTGCCCCTTGCTCTTTCCCACCCATTCGTTACATTCAACCTCTTACGAGACCGATCAAATATAGACTGAGAAACAAGACCACACACTTTGTGCATTCGGAATCGAAGGCAGGGCGTCCCTCGCCGCATTTGCTACGATGGCCATTTGCTACTTCTGCAGAAGCGGCGGCGGCGGCGACGACGACGACGACGACGACGACGACGACGGCGACAATCTCTGTGATATGTGAGAAATACATCTGTAAAATGTAATTCAGACTGCCTCGTCCCACCTTCTGCTGTACCGCTTTGGCAAATGCTTTATCTGCGCCATTCGCCTTAATCACATCTGAGAGTAATTCTTAAACAAACGCCTGTTGCTAATTGTTCGTCATCACAGATACTGTTTGCTATACAGCCACGACGCGCAACTGATTTCCAAAATTCTTCTTTCTCCTGTGAGGATGGAACTTACGACCCCTGGATTATTAGACCAGTGCTCTACCACTGAGCTAAAGAGGGGCGGCCTAGCGGTACTCTTGGGTACTTCGTCCTTACGGTCGTCTGCATCATCAGACTTCAGCTGACAACACTTCATATTACAGGCTAATATTAGCAGCTATGGCGACCCATTACTGCTTGGCTACACATCTGACACGTAACCGATGTGCTCTCGAAACAACAACACTTGCATTTCAGAACATGTCTTTCACACATGTCTACAAAATCACCTTCACCTTCAAATACAGATTCCTTGCGACTGACAGAGACGTAGGCAAAGTTAACAGTTGCTATTTCCATTAAATATCGTTAATCAGAAAAACGGTAATTTACATCTGCAGCGGAACAAAATTCCGTTCCGCCCAGCGTGTGGCTCGAACCAACGACCCTGTGATTAAGAGCCTGACGCTCTACCGACTGAGCTAGCCGGCTACCGCGGTGAATACCTGCCGGGTAGCACGTCACACAGTACTCGTTTCGGTTGGGTGCTCCCATACAGTTTCTCTCCATGCAGCCTAATGTTTTCCTAACGTCACACTCGTCACGTACTTCACTTTTATGTCATAATCATTTCTGAGAGGTAAAGAAATTGCATGACAACATGCAGAGATAGTGGCGTCAAAATTAACACACATACTTTATGTGACTCAAAAGCCGAACGAGTTACTTTACGACCTTGTTTTATATGTGCAAGTGCCAGTCAAAACTCGCGGTGTCGGCACTCTGCCGACCATTTCGCTAGTTAACACCGGTCTTGTTGTGTGTGTTTCAAGCTCAAGAGCATCTCCAAGCAAAAAATGGTCAACAGCAACATTCAGACGGTTTCGTACTGCTCAAGTGCTACATTAAAACGTTATGTTTCTTTTTCAGAACTGTAAAAACACAAGCGTGACAGCATTCGAACCTGTAATATTCAGATCCGATGTCCGACGTCTTATCCATTAGGCCACATGGTCACTGACGACCAACATATACATGTATGCGAGTCATCTCGAAACGCTCACACCCCTGAGGATTTGTGTTTTCGTTCTACACAGCCGCTGCCCCTTGCTCTTTCCCACCCATTCGTTACATTCAACCTCTTACGAGACCGATCAAATATAGACTGAGAAACAAGACCACACACTTTGTGCATTCGGAATCGAAGGCAGGGCGTCCCTCGCCGCATTTGCTACGATGGCCATTTGCTACTTCTGCAGAAGCGGCGGCGGCGGCGACGACGACGACGACGACTACGACGGCGACAATCTCTGTGATATGTGAGAAATACATCTGTAAAATGTAATTCAGACTGCCTCGTCCCACCTTCTGCTGTACCGCTTTGGCAAATGCTTTATCTGCGCCATTCGCCTTAATCACATCTGAGAGTAATTCTTAAACAAACGCCTGTTGCTAATTGTTCGTCATCACAGATACTGTTTGCTATACAGCCACGACGCGCAACTGATTTCCAAAATTCTTCTTTCTCCTGTGAGGATGGAACTTACGACCCCTGGATTATTAGACCAGTGCTCTACCACTGAGCTAAAGAGGGGCGGCCTAGCGGTACTCTTGGGTACTTCGTCCTTACGGTCGTCTGCATCATCAGACTTCAGCTGACAACACTTCATATTACAGGCTAATATTAGCAGCTATGGCGACCCATTACTGCTTGGCTACACATCTGACACGTAACCGATGTGCTCTCGAAACAACAACACTTGCATTTCAGAACATGTCTTTCACACATGTCTACAAAATCACCTTCACCTTCAAATACAGATTCCTTGCGACTGACAGAGACGTAGGCAAAGTTAACAGTTGCTATTTCCATTAAATATCGTTAATCAGAAAAACGGTAATTTACATCTGCAGCGGAACAAAATTCCGTTCCGCCCAACGTGTGGCTCGAACCAACGACCCTGTGATTAAGAGCCTGACGCTCTACCGACTGAGCTAGCCGGCTACCGCGGTGAATACCTGCCGGGTAGCACGTCACACAGTACTCGTTTCGGTTGGGTGGTCCCATACAGTTTCTCTCCATGCAGCCTAATGTTTTCCTAACGTCACACTCGTCACGTACTTCACTTTTATGTCATAATCATTTCTGAGAGGTAAGGAAATTGCATGACATCATGCAGAGATAGTGGCGTCAAAATTAACACACATACTTTATGTGACTCAAAAGCCGAACGAGTTACTTTTCGACCTTGTTTTATATGTGCAAGTGCCAGTCAAAACTCGCGGTGTCGGCACTCTGCCGACCATTTCGCTAGTTAACACCGGTCTTGTTGTGTGTGTTTCAAGCTCAAGAGCATCTCCAAGCAAAAAATGGTCAACAGCAACATTCAGACGGTTTCGTACTGCTCAATTGCTACATTAAAACGTTATGTTTCTTTTTCAGAACTGGAAAAACACAAGCGTGACAGCATTCGAACCTGTAATATTCAGATCCGATGTCCGACGTCTTAACCATTAGGCCACATGGTCACTGACGACCAACATATACATGTATGCGAGTCATCTCGAAACGCTCACACCCCTGAGGATTTGTGTTTTCGTTCTACACAGCCGCTGCCCCTTGCTCTTTCCCACCCATTCGTTACATTCAACCTCTTACGAGACCAATCAAATATAGACTGAGAAACAAGACCACACACTTTGTGCATTCGGAATCGAAGGCAGGGCGTCCCTCGCCGCATTTGCTACGATGGCCATTTGCTACTTCTGCAGAAGCGGCGGCGGCGGCGGCGGCGACGACGACGACGACGACGACGACGACGACGACGACGACGACGACCGCGAGAGGCTCTGAGATATGTGAGAAATACATCTGTAAAATGTAATTCAGACTGCCTCGTCCCACCTTATGCTGTACCGCTTTGGCAAATGCTTTATCTGCGCCATTCGCCTTAATCACATCTGAGAGTAATTCTTAAAACAACGCCTGTTGCTAATTGTTCGTCATCACAGATACTGTTTGCTATACAGCCACGACGCGCAACTGATTTCCAAAATTCATCTTTCTCCTGTGAGGATGGAACTTACGACCCCTGGATTATTAGACCAGTGCTCTACCACTGAGCTAAAGAGGCGTGGCCTAGCGGTACTCTTGGGTACTTCGTCCTTACGGTCGTCTGCATCATCAGACTTCAGCTGACAACACTTCATATTACAGGTTAATATTAGCAGCTATGGCGACCCATTACTGCTTGGCTACACATCTGACACGTAACCGATGTGCTTTCGAAACAACAACACTTGCATTTCAGAACATGTCTTTCACACATGTCTACAAAATCACCTTCACCTTCAAATACAGATTCCTTGCGACTGACAGAGACGTAGGCAAAGTTAACAGTTGCTATTTCCATTAAATATCGTTAATCAGAAAAACGGTAATTTACATCTGCAGCGGAACAAAATACCGTTCCGCCCAGCGTGTGGCTCGAACCAACGACCCTGGGATTGAGAGCCTGACGCTCTACCAACTGAGCTAGCCGGCTACCGCGGTGAATACCTGCCGGGTAGCACGTCACACAGAACTCGTTTCGGTTGGGTGGTCCCATACAGTTTCTCTTCATGCAGCCTAATGTTTTCCTAAAGTCACACTCGTCACGTACTTCACTTTTATGTCATAATCATTTCTGAGAGGTAAAGAAATTGCATTACAACATGCAGAGATAGTGGCGTCAAAATTAACACACATACTTTATGTGACTCAAAAGCCGAACGAGTTACTTTACGACCTTGTTTTATATGTGCAAGTGCCAGTCAAAACTCGCGGTGTCGGCACTCTGCCGACCATTTCGCTAGTTAACACCGGTCTTGTTGTGTGTGTTTCAAGCTCAAGAGCATCTCCAAGCAAAAAATGGTCAACAGCAACATTCAGACGGTTTCGTACTGCTCAATTGCTACATTAAAACGTTATGTTTCTTTTTCAGAACTGGAAAAACACAAGCGTGACAGCATTCGAACCTGTAATATTCAGATCCGATGTCCGACGTCTTATCCATTAGGCCACATGGTCACTGACGACCAACATATACATGTATGCGAGTCATCTCGAAACGCTCACACCCCTGAGGATTTGTGTTTTCGTTCTACACAGCCGCTGCCCCTTGCTCTTTCCCTCCCATTCGTTACATTCAACCTCTTACGAGACCGATCAAATATAGACTGAGAAACAAGACCACACACTTTGTGCATTCGGAATCGAAGGCAGGGCGTCCCTCGCCGCATTTGCTACGATGGCCATTTGCTACTTCTGCAGAAGCGGCGGCGGCGACGACGACGACGACGACGACCGCGAGAGGCTCTGAGATATGTGAGAAATACATCTGTAAAATGTAATTCAGACTGCCTCGTCCCACCTTCTGCTGTACCTCTTTTTCAAATGCTTTATCTGCGCCATTCGCCTTAATTACATCTGAGAGTAATTCTTAAAAAAACGCCTGTTGCTAATTGTTCGTCATCACAGATACTGTTTGCTATACAGCCACGACGCGCAACTGATATCCAAAATTCATCTTTCTCCTGTGAGGATGGAACTTACGACCCCTGGATTATTAGACCAGTGCTCTACCACTGAGCTAAAGAGGCGTGGCCTAGCGGTACTCTTGGGTACTTCGTCCTTACGGTCGTCTGCATCATCAGACTTCAGCTGACAACACTTCATATTACAGGCTAATATTAGCAGCTATGGCGACCCATTACTGCTTGGCTACACATCTGACACGTAACCGATGTGCTCTCGAAACAACAACACTTGCATTTCAGAACATGTCTTTCACACATGTCTACAAAATCACCTTCACCTTCAAATACAGATTCCTTGCGACTGACAGAGACGTAGGCAAAGTTAACAGTTGCTATTTCCATTAAATATCGTTAATCAGAAAAACGGTAATTTACATCTGCAGCGGAACAAAATTCCGTTCCGCCCAGCGTGTGGCTCGAACCAACGACCCTGGGATTAAGAGCCTGACGCTCTACCGACTGAGCTAGCCGGCTACCGCGGTGAATACCTGCCGGGTAGCACGTCACACAGTACTCGTTTCGGTTGGGTGCTCCCATACAGTTTCTCTCCATGCAGCCTAATGTTTTCCTAACGTCACACTCGTCACGTACTTCACTTTTATGTCATAATCATTTCTGAGAGGTAAGGAAATTGCATGACAACATGCAGAGATAGTGGCGTCAAAATTAACACACATACTTTATGTGACTCAAAAGCCGAACGAGTTACTTTTCGACCTTGTTTTATATGTGCAAGTGCCAGTCAAATCTCGCGGTGTCGGCACTCTGCCGACCATTTCGCTAGTTAACACCGGTCTTGTTGTGTGTGTTTCAAGCTCAAGAGCATCTCCAAGCAAAAAATGGTCAACAGCAACATTCAGACGGTTTCGTACTGCTCAATTGCTACATTAAAACGTTATGTTTCTTTTTCAGAACTGGAAAAACACAAGCGTGACAGCATTCGAACCTGTAATATTCAGATCCGATGTCCGACGTCTTAACCATTAGGCCACATGGTCACTGACGACCAACATATACATGTATGCGAGTCATCTCGAAACGCTCACACCCCTGAGGATTTGTGTTTTCGTTCTACACAGCCGCTGCCCCTTGCTCTTTCCCACCCATTCGTTACATTCAACCTCTTACGAGACCAATCAAATATAGACTGAGAAACAAGACCACACACTTTGTGCATTCGGAATCGAAGGCAGGGCGTCCCTCGCCGCATTTGCTACGATGGCCATTTGCTACTTCTGCAGAAGCGGCGGCGGCGGCGGCGGCGACGACGACGACGACGACGACGACGACGACGACGACCGCGAGAGGCTCTGAGATATGTGAGAAATACATCTGTAAAATGTAATTCAGACTGCCTCGTCCCACCTTATGCTGTACCGCTTTGGCAAATGCTTTATCTGCGCCATTCGCCTTAATCACATGTGAGAGTAATTCTTAAAACAACGCCTGTTGCTAATTGTTCGTCATCACAGATACTGTTTGCTATACAGCCACGACGCGCAACTGATTTCCAAAATTCATCTTTCTCCTGTGAGGATGGAACATACGACCCCTGGATTATTAGACCAGTGCTCTACCACTGAGCTAAAGAGTCGTGGCCTAGCGGTACTCTTGGGTACTTCGTCCTTACGGTCGTCTGCATCATCAGACTTCAGCTGACAACACTTCATATTACAGGCTAATATTAACAGCTATGGCGACCCATTACTGCTTGGCTACACATCTGACACGTAACCGATGTGCTCTCGAAACATCAACACTTGCATTTCAGAACATGTCTTTCACACATGTCTACAAAATCACCTTCACCTTCAAATACAGATTCCTTGCGACTGACAGAGACGTAGGCAAAGTTAACAGTTGCTATTTCCATTAAATATCGTTAATCAGAAAAACGGTAATTTACATCTGCAGCGGAACAAAATTCCGCGGTGAATACCTGCCGGGTAGCACGTCACACAGTACTCGTTTCGGTTGGGTGCTCCCATACAGTTTCTCTCCATGCAGCCTAATGTTTTCCTAACGTCACACTCGTCACGTACTTCACTTTTATGTCATAATCATTTCTGAGAGGTAAAGAAATTGCATGACAACATGCAGAGCTAGTGGCGTCAAAATTAACACACATACTTTTTGTGACTCAAAAGCCGAACGAGTTACTTTACGATCTTGTTTTATATGTGCTAGTGCCAGTCAAAACTCGTGGTGTCGGCACTCTGCCGACCATTTCGCTAGTTAACACCGGTCTTGTTGTGTGTGTTTCAAGCTCAAGAGCATCTCCAAGCAAAAAATGGTCAACAGCAACATTCAGACGGTTTCGTACTGCTCAATTGCTACATTAAAACGTTATGTTTCTTTTTCAGAACTGGAAAAACACAAGCGTGACAGCATTCGAACCTGTAATCTTCAGATCCGATGTCCGACGTCTTATCCATTAGGCCACGTGGTCACTGACAACTAACATATACATGTATGCGAGTCATCTCGAAACGCTCACACCCCTGAGGATTTGTGTTTTCGTTCTACACAGCCGCTGCCCCTTGCTCTTTCCCACCCATTCGTTACATTCAACCTCTTACGAGACCTATCAAATATAGACTGAGAAACAAGACCACACACTTTGTGCATTCGGAATCGAAGGCAGGGCGTCCCTCGCCGCATTTGCTACGATGGCCATTTGCTACTTCTGCAGAAGCGGCGGCGGCGGCGGCGACGACGACTACGACGACGACGACGACCGCGAGAGGCTCTGAGATATGTGAGAAATACATCTGTAAAATGTAATTCAGACTGCCTCGTCCCACCTTATGCTGTACCTCTTTTTCAAATGCTTTATCTGCGCCATTCGCCTTAATCACATCTGAGAGTAATTCTTAAAAAAACGCCTGTTGCTAATTGTTCGTCATCACAGATACTGTTTGCTATACAGCCACGACGCGCAACTGATTTCCAAAATTCATCTTTCTCCTGTGAGGATGGAACTTACGACCCCTGGATTATTAGACCAGTGCTCTACCACTGAGCTAAAGAGGCGTGGCCTAGCGGTACTCTTGGGTACTTCGTTCTTACGGTCGTCTGCATCATCAGACTTCAGCTGACAACACTTCATATTACAGGCTAATATTAGCAGCTATGGCGACCCATTACTGCTTGGCTACACATCTGACACGTAACCGATGTGCTCTCGAAACAACAACACTTGCATTTCAGAACATGTCTTTCACACATGTCTACAAAATCACCTTCACCTTCAAATACAGATTCCTTGCGACTGACAGAGACGTAGGCAAAGTTAACAGTTGCTATTTCCATTAAATATCGTTAATCAGAAAAACGGTAATTTACATCTGCAGCGGAACAAAATTCCGTTCCGCCCAGCGTGTGGCTCCAACCAACGACCCTGGGATTGAGAGCCTGACGCTCTACCAACTGAGCTAGCCGGCTACCGCGGTGAATACCTGCCGGGTAGCACGTCACACAGAACTCGTTTCGGTTGGGTGGTCCCATACAGTTTCTCTCCATGCAGCCTAATGTTTTCCTAACGTCACACTCGTCACGTACTTCACTTTTATGTCATAATCATTTCTGAGAGGTAAAGAAATTGCATGACAACATGCAGAGCTAGTGGCGTCAAAATTAATACACATACTTTATGTGACTCAAAAGCCGAACGAGTTACTTTACGACCTTGTTTTATATGTGCAAGTGCCAGTCAAAACTCGCGGTGTCGGCACTCTGCCGACCATTTCGCTAGTTAACACCGGTCTTGTTGTGTGTGTTTCAAGCTCAAGAGCATCTCCAAGCAAAAAATGGTCAACAGCAACATTCAGACGGTTTCGTACTGCTCAATTGCAACATTAAAACGTTATGTTTCTTTTTCAGAACTGGAAAAACACAAGGGTGACAGCATTCGAACCCGTAATATTCAGATCCGATGTCCGACGTCTTATCCATTAGGCCACATGGTCACTGACGACCAACATATACATGTATGCGAGTCATCTCGAAACGCTCACACCCCTGAGGATTTGTGTTTTCGTTCTACACAGCCGCTGCCCCTTGCTCTTTCCCACCCATTCGTTACATTCAACCTCTTACGAGACCGATCAAATGTAGACTGAGAAATAAGACCACACACTTTGTGCATTCGGAATCGAAGGCAGGGCGTCCCTCGCCGCATTTGCTACGATGGCCATTTGCTACTTCTGCAGAAGCGGCGGCGGCGGCGACGACGACTACGACGACGACGACGACCGCGAGAGGCTCTGAGATATGTGAGAAATACATCTGTAAAATGTAATTCAGACTGCCTCGTCCCACCTTCTGCTGTACCGCTTTGGCAAATGCTTTACTGCGCCATTCGCCTTAATCACATCTGAGAGTAATTCTTAAAAAAACGCCTGTTGCTAATTGTTCGTCATCACAGATACTGTTTGCTATACAGCCACGACGCGCAACTGATTTCCAAAATTCATCTTTCTCCTGTGAGGATGGACCAGTGCTCTACCACTGAGCTAAAGAGGCGCGGCCTAGCGGTACTCTTGGGTACTTCGTCCTTACGGTCGTCTGCATCATCAGACTTCAGCTGACAACACTTCATATTACAGGCTAATATTAGCAGCTATGTCGACCCATTACTGCTTGGCTACACATCTGACACGTAACCGATGTGCTCTCGAAACAACAACACTTGCATTTCAGAACATGTCTTTCACACATGTCTACAAAATCACCTTCACCTTCAAATACAGATTCCTTGCGACTGACAGAGACGTAGGTAAAGTTAACAGTTGCTATTTCCATTAAATATCGTTAATCAGAAAAACGGTAATTTACATCTGCAGCGGAACAAAATTCCGTTCCGCCCAGCGTGTGGCTCGAACCAACGACCCTGGGATTGAGAGCCTGACGCTCTACCGACTGCGCTAGCCGGCTACCGCGGTGAATACCTGCCGGGTAGCACGTCACACAGTATTCGTTTCGGTTGGGTGGTCCCATACAGTTTCTCTCCATGCAGCCTAATGTTTTCCTAACGTCACACTCGTCACGTACTTCACTTTTATGTCATAATCATTTCTGAGAGGTAAAGAAATTGCATGACAACATGCAGAGCTAGTGGCGTCAAAATTAACACACATACTTTATGTGACTCAAAAGCCGAACGAGTTACTCTACGACCTTGTTTTATATGTGCAAGTGCCAGTCAAAACTCGCGGTGTCGGCACTCTGCCGACCATTTCGCTAGTTAACACCGGTCTTGTTGTGTGTGTTTCAAGCTCAAGAGCATCTCCAAGCAAAAAATGGTCAACAGCAACATTCAGACGGTTTCGTACTGCTCAATTGCTACATTAAAACGGTATGTTTCTTTTTCAGAACTGGATAAACACGAGCGTGACAGCATTCGAACCTGTAATCTTCAGATCCGAAGTCCGACGTCTTATCCATTAGGCCACACGGTCACTGACGACTAACATTTACAAGTATGCGACTCATCTCGAAACGCTCACACCCCTGAGGATTTGTGTTTTCGTTCTACACAGCCGCTGCCCCTTGCTCTTTCCCACCCATTCGTTACATTCAACCTCTTACGAGACCGAACAAATATAGACTGAGAAATAAGACCACACACTTTGTGCATTCGGAATCGAAGGCAGGGCGTCCCTCGCCGCATTTGCTACGATGGCCATTTGCTACTTCTGCAGAAGCGGCGGCGGCGGCGACGACGACTACGACGACGACGACGACCGCGAGAGGCTCTGAGATATGTGAGAAATACATCTGTAAAATGTAATTCAGACTGCCTCGTCCCACCTTCTGCTGTACCGCTTTGGCAAATGCTTTATCTGCGCCATTCCCCTTAATCACATCTGAGAGTAATTCTTAAAAAAACGCCTGTTGCTAATTGTTCGTCATCACAGATACTGTTTGCTATACAGCCACAACGCGCAACTGATTTCCAAAATTCATCTTTCTCCTGTGAGGATGGAACTTACGACCCCTGGGTTATTAGATCAGTGCTCTACCACTGAGCTAAAGAGGCGCGGCCTAGCGGTACTCTTGGGTACTTCGTCCTTACGGTCGTCTGCATCATCAGACTTCAGCTGACAACACTTCATATTACAGGCTAATATTAGCAGCTATGTCGACCCATTACTGCTTGGCTACACAACTGACACGTAACCGATGTGCTCTCGAAACAACAACACTTGCATTTCAGAACATGTCTTTCACACATGTCTACAAAATCACCTTCACCTTCAAATACAGATTCCTTGCGACTGACAGAGACGTAGGCAAAGTTAACAGTTGCTATTTCCATTAAATATCGTTAATCAGAAAAACGGTAATTTACATCTGCAGCGGAACAAAATTCCGTTCCGCCCAGCGTGTGGCTCGAACCAACGACCCTGGGATTGAGAGCCTGACGCTCTACCGACTGCGCTAGTCGGCTACCGCGGTGAATACCTGCCGGGTAGCACGTCACACAGTACTCGTTTTCGGTTGGGTGGTCCCATACAGTTTCTCTCCATGCAGCCTAATGTTTTCCTAACGTCACACTCGTCACGTACTTCACTTTTATGTCATTATCATTTCTGAGAGGTAAAGAAATTGCATGACAACATGCAGAGCTAGTGGCGTCAAAATTAATACACATACTTTATGTGACTCAAAAGCCGAACGAGTTACTTTACGACCTTGTTTTATATGTGCAAGTGCCAGTCAAAACTCGCGGTGTCGGCACTCTGCCGACCATTTCGCTAGTTAACACCGGTCTTGTTGTGTGTGTTTCAAGCTCAAGAGCATCTCCAAGCAAAAAATGGTCAACAGCAACATTCAGACGGTTTCGTACTGCTCAATTGCAACATTAAAACGTTATGTTTCTTTTTCAGAACTGGAAAAACACAAGGGTGACAGCATTCGAACCCGTAATATTCAGATCCGATGTCCGACGTCTTATCCATTAGGCCACATGGTCACTGACGACCAACATATACATGTATGCGAGTCATCTCGAAACGCTCACACCCCTGAGGATTTGTGTTTTCGTTCTACACAGCCGCTGCCCCTTGCTCTTTCCCACCCATTCGTTACATTCAACCTCTTACGAGACCGATCAAATGTAGACTGAGAAATAAGACCACACACTTTGTGCATTCGGAATCGAAGGCAGGGCGTCCCTCGCCGCATTTGCTACGATGGCCATTTGCTACTTCTGCAGAAGCGGCGGCGGCGGCGACGACGACTACGACGACGACGACGACCGCGAGAGGCTCTGAGATATGTGAGAAATACATCTGTAAAATGTAATTCAGACTGCCTCGTCCCACCTTCTGCTGTACCGCTTTGGCAAATGCTTTACTGCGCCATTCGCCTTAATCACATCTGAGAGTAATTCTTAAAAAAACGCCTGTTGCTAATTGTTCGTCATCACAGATACTGTTTGCTATACAGCCACGACGCGCAACTGATTTCCAAAATTCATCTTTCTCCTGTGAGGATGGACCAGTGCTCTACCACTGAGCTAAAGAGGCGCGGCCTAGCGGTACTCTTGGGTACTTCGTCCTTACGGTCGTCTGCATCATCAGACTTCAGCTGACAACACTTCATATTACAGGCTAATATTAGCAGCTATGTCGACCCATTACTGCTTGGCTACACATCTGACACGTAACCGATGTGCTCTCGAAACAACAACACTTGCATTTCAGAACATGTCTTTCACACATGTCTACAAAATCACCTTCACCTTCAAATACAGATTCCTTGCGACTGACAGAGACGTAGGTAAAGTTAACAGTTGCTATTTCCATTAAATATCGTTAATCAGAAAAACGGTAATTTACATCTGCAGCGGAACAAAATTCCGTTCCGCCCAGCGTGTGGCTCGAACCAACGACCCTGGGATTGAGAGCCTGACGCTCTACCGACTGCGCTAGCCGGCTACCGCGGTGAATACCTGCCGGGTAGCACGTCACACAGTACTCGTTTCGGTTGGGTGGTCCCATACAGTTTCTCTCCATGCAGCCTAATGTTTTCCTAACGTCACACTCGTCACGTACTTCACTTTTATGTCATAATCATTTCTGAGAGGTAAAGAAATTGCATGACAACATGCAGAGCTAGTGGCGTCAAAATTAACACACATACTTTATGTGACTCAAAAGCCGAACGAGTTACTCTACGACCTTGTTTTATATGTGCAAGTGCCAGTCAAAACTCGCGGTGTCGGCACTCTGCCGACCATTTCGCTAGTTAACACCGGTCTTGTTGTGTGTGTTTCAAGCTCAAGAGCATCTCCAAGCAAAAAATGGTCAACAGCAACATTCAGACGGTTTCGTACTGCTCAATTGCTACATTAAAACGGTATGTTTCTTTTTCAGAACTGGATAAACACGAGCGTGACAGCATTCGAACCTGTAATCTTCAGATCCGAAGTCCGACGTCTTATCCATTAGGCCACACGGTCACTGACGACTAACATTTACAAGTATGCGACTCATCTCGAAACGCTCACACCCCTGAGGATTTGTGTTTTCGTTCTACACAGCCGCTGCCCCTTGCTCTTTCCCACCCATTCGTTACATTCAACCTCTTACGAGACCGAACAAATATAGACTGAGAAATAAGACCACACACTTTGTGCATTCGGAATCGAAGGCAGGGCGTCCCTCGCCGCATTTGCTACGATGGCCATTTGCTACTTCTGCAGAAGCGGCGGCGGCGGCGACGACGACTACGACGACGACGACGACCGCGAGAGGCTCTGAGATATGTGAGAAATACATCTGTAAAATGTAATTCAGACTGCCTCGTCCCACCTTCTGCTGTACCGCTTTGGCAAATGCTTTATCTGCGCCATTCCCCTTAATCACATCTGAGAGTAATTCTTAAAAAAACGCCTGTTGCTAATTGTTCGTCATCACAGATACTGTTTGCTATACAGCCACAACGCGCAACTGATTTCCAAAATTCATCTTTCTCCTGTGAGGATGGAACTTACGACCCCTGGGTTATTAGATCAGTGCTCTACCACTGAGCTAAAGAGGCGCGGCCTAGCGGTACTCTTGGGTACTTCGTCCTTACGGTCGTCTGCATCATCAGACTTCAGCTGACAACACTTCATATTACAGGCTAATATTAGCAGCTATGTCGACCCATTACTGCTTGGCTACACAACTGACACGTAACCGATGTGCTCTCGAAACAACAACACTTGCATTTCAGAACATGTCTTTCACACATGTCTACAAAATCACCTTCACCTTCAAATACAGATTCCTTGCGACTGACAGAGACGTAGGCAAAGTTAACAGTTGCTATTTCCATTAAATATCGTTAATCAGAAAAACGGTAATTTACATCTGCAGCGGAACAAAATTCCGTTCCGCCCAGCGTGTGGCTCGAACCAACGACCCTGGGATTGAGAGCCTGACGCTCTACCGACTGCGCTAGTCGGCTACCGCGGTGAATACCTGCCGGGTAGCACGTCACACAGTACTCGTTTTCGGTTGGGTGGTCCCATACAGTTTCTCTCCATGCAGCCTAATGTTTTCCTAACGTCACACTCGTCACCTACTTCACTTTTATGTCATTATCATTTCTGAGAGGTAAAGAAATTGCATGACAACATGCAGAGCTAGTGGCGTCAAAATTAACACACATACTTTATGTGACTCAAAAGCCGAACGAGTTACTCTACGACCTTGTTTTATATGTGCAAGTGCCAGTCAAAACTCGCGGTGTCGGCACTCTGCCGACCATTTCGCTAGTTAACACCGGTCTTGTTGTGTGTGTTTCAAGCTCAAGAGCATCTCCAAGCAAAAAATGGTCAACAGCAACATTCAGACGGTTTCGTACTGCTCAATTGCTACATTAAAACGGTATGTTTCTTTTTCAGAACTGGAAAAACACGAGCGTGACAGCATTCGAACCTGTAATCTTCAGATCCGAAGTCCGACGTCTTATCCATTAGGCCACACGGTCACTGACGACTAACATTTACAAGTATGCGACTCATCTCGAAACGCTCACACCCCTGAGGATTTGTGTTTTCGTTCTACACAGCCGCTGCCCCTTGCTCTTTCCCACCCATTCGTTACATTCAACCTCTTACGAGACCGAACAAATATAGACTGAGAAATAAGACCACACACTTTGTGCATTCGGAATCGAAGGCAGGGCGTCCCTCGCCGCATTTGCTACGATGGCCATTTGCTACTTCTGCAGAAGCGGCGGCGGCGGCGACGACGACTACGACGACGACGACGACCGCGAGAGGCTCTGAGATATGTGAGAAATACATCTGTAAAATGTAATTCAGACTGCCTCGTCCCACCTTCTGCTGTACCGCTTTGGCAAATGCTTTATCTGCGCCATTCGCCTTAATCACATCTGAGAGTAATTCTTAAAAAAACGCCTGTTGCTAATTGTTCGTCATCACAGATACTGTTTGCTATACAGCCACGACGCGCAACTGATTTCCAAAATTCATCTTTCTCCTGTGAGGATGGACCAGTGCTCTACCACTGAGCTAAAGAGGCGCGGCCTAGCGGTACTCTTGGGTACTTCGTCCTTACGGTCGTCTGCATCATCAGACTTCAGCTGACAACACTTCATATTACAGGCTAATATTAGCAGCTATGTCGACCCATTACTGCTTGGCTACACAACTGACACGTAACCGATGTGCTCTCGAAACAACAACACTTGCATTTCAGAACATGTCTTTCACACATGTCTACAAAATCACCTTCACCTTCAAATACAGATTCCTTGCGACTGACAGAGACGTAGGCAAAGTTAACAGTTGCTATTTCCATTAAATATCGTTAATCAGAAAAACGGTAATTTACATCTGCAGCGGAACAAAATTCCGTTCCGCCCAGCGTGTGGCTCGAACCAACGACCCTGGGATTGAGAGCCTGACGCTCTACCGACTGCGCTAGTCGGCTACCGCGGTGAATACCTGCCGGGTAGCACGTCACACAGTACTCGTTTTCGGTTGGGTGGTCCCATACAGTTTCTCTCCATGCAGCCTAATGTTTTCCTAACGTCACACTCGTCACCTACTTCACTTTTATGTCATTATCATTTCTGAGAGGTAAAGAAATTGCATGACAACATGCAGAGCTAGTGGCGTCAAAATTAACACACATACTTTATGTGACTCAAAAGCCGAACGAGTTACTCTACGACCTTGTTTTATATGTGCAAGTGCCAGTCAAAACTCGCGGTGTCGGCACTCTGCCGACCATTTCGCTAGTTAACACCGGTCTTGTTGTGTGTGTTTCAAGCTCAAGAGCATCTCCAAGCAAAAAATGGTCAACAGCAACATTCAGACGGTTTCGTACTGCTCAATTGCTACATTAAAACGGTATGTTTCTTTTTCAGAACTGGAAAAACACGAGCGTGACAGCATTCGAACCTGTAATCTTCAGATCCGAAGTCCGACGTCTTATCCATTAGGCCACACGGTCACTGACGACTAACATTTACATGTATGCGACTCATCTCGAAACGCTCACACCCCTGAGGATTTGTGTTTTCGTTCTACACAGCCGCTGCCCCTTGCTCTTTCCCACCCATTCGTTACATTCAACCTCTTACGAGACCGATCAAATATAGACTGAGAAATAAGACCACACACTTTGTGCATTCGGAATCGAAGGCAGGGCGTCCCTCGCCGCATTTGCTACGATGGCCATTTGCTACTTCTGCAGAAGCGGCGGCGGCGGCGACGACGACTACGACGACGACGACGACGACGACCGCGAGAGGCTCTGAGATATGTGAGAAATACATCTGTAAAATGTAATTCAGACTGCCTCGTCCCACCTTCTGCTGTACCGCTTTGGCAAATGCTTTATCTGCGCCATTCGCCTTAATCACATCTGAGAGTAATTCTTAAAAAAACGCCTGTTGCTAATTGTTCGTCATCACAGATACTGTTTGCTATACAGCCACGACGCGCAACTGATTTCCAAAATTCATCTTTCTCCTGTGAGGATGGAACTTACGACCCCTGGGTTATTAGACCAGTGCTCTACCACTGAGCTAAAGAGGCGCGGCCTAGCGGTACTCTTGGGTACTTCGTCCTTACGGTCGTCTGCATCATCAGACTTCAGCTGACAACACTTCATATTACAGGCTAATATTAGCAGCTATGTCGACCCATTACTGCTTGGCTACACATCTGACACGTAACCGATGTGCTCTCGAAACAACAACACTTGCATTTCAGAACATGTCTTTCACACATGTCTACAAAATCACCTTCACCTTCAAATACAGATTCCTTGCGACTGACAGAGACGTAGGCAAAGTTAACAGTTGCTATTTCCATTAAATATCGTTAATCAGAAAAACGGTAATTTACATCTGCAGCGGAACAAAATTCCGTTCCGCCCAGCGTGTGGCTCGAACCAACGACCCTGGGATTGAGAGCCTGACGCTCTACCGACTGCGCTAGCCGGCTACCGCGGTGAATACCTGCCGGGTAGCACGTCACACAGTACTCGTTTCGGTTGGGTGGTCCCATACAGTTTCTCTCCATGCAGCCTAATGTTTTCCTAACGTCACACTCGTCACGTACTTCACTTTTATGTCATAATCATTTCTGAGAGGTAAAGAAATTGCATGACAACATGCAGAGCTAGTGGCGTCAAAATTAACACACATACTTTATGTGACTCAAAAGCCGAACGAGTTACTCTACGACCTTGTTTTATATGTGCAAGTGCCAGTCAAAACTCGCGGTGTCGGCACTCTGCCGACCATTTCGCTAGTTAACACCGGTCTTGTTGTGTGTGTTTCAAGCTCAAGAGCATCTCCAAGCAAAAAATGGTCAACAGCAACATTCAGACGGTTTCGTACTGCTCAATTGCTACATTAAAACGGTATGTTTCTTTTTCAGAACTGGAAAAACACGAGCGTGACAGCATTCGAACCTGTAATCTTCAGATCCGAAGTCCGACGTCTTATCCATTAGGCCACACGGTCACTGACGACTAACATTTACAAGTATGCGACTCATCTCGAAACGCTCACACCCCTGAGGATTTGTGTTTTCGTTCTACACAGCCGCTGCCCCTTGCTCTTTCCCACCCATTCGTTACATTCAACCTCTTACGAGACCGATCAAATATAGACTGAGAAATAAGACCACACACTTTGTGCATTCGGAATCGAAGGCAGGGCGTCCCTCGCCGCATTTGCTACGATGGCCATTTGCTACTTCTGCAGAAGCGGCGGCGGCGGCGACGACGACTACGACGACGACGACGACCGCGAGAGGCTCTGAGATATGTGAGAAATACATCTGTAAAATGTAATTCAGACTGCCTCGTCCCACCTTCTGCTGTACCGCTTTGGCAAATGCTTTATCTGCGCCATTCGCCTTAATCACATCTGAGAGTAATTCTTAAAAAAACGCCTGTTGCTAATTGTTCGTCATCACAGATACTGTTTGCTATACAGCCACGACGCGCAACTGATTTCCAAAATTCATCTTTTTTCTGTGAGGATGGAACTTACGACCCCTGGATTATTAGACCAGTGCTCTACCACTGAGCTAAAGAGGCGCGGCCTAGCGGTACTCTTGGGTACTTCGTCCTTACGGTCGTCTGCATCATCAGACTTCAGCTGACAACACTTCATATTACAGGCTAATATTAGCAGCTATGGCGACCCATTACTGCTTGGCTACACATCTGACACGTAACCGATGTGCTCTCGAAACAACAACACTTGCATTTCAGAACATGTCTTTCACACATGTCTACAAAATCACCTTCACCTTCAAATACAGATTCCTTGCGACTGACAGAGACGTAGGCAAAGTTAACAGTTGCTATTTCCATTAAATATCGTTAATCAGAAAAACGGTAATTTACATCTGCAGAGGAACAAAATTCCGTTCCGCCCAGCGTGTGGCTCGAACCAACGACCCTGGGATTGAGAGCCTGACGCTCTACCGACTGAGCTAGCCGGCTACCGCGGTGAATACCTGCCGGGTAGCACGTCACACAGTACTCGTTTCGGTTGGGTGGTCCCATACAGTTTCTCTCCATGCAGCCTAATGTTTTCCTAACGTCACACTCGTCACCTACTTCACTTTTATGTCATAATCATTTCTGAGAGGTAAAGAAATTGCATGACAATATGCAGAGATAGTGGCGTCAAAATTAACACACATACTTTATGTGACTCAAAAGCCGAACGAGTTACTTTACGACCTTGTTTTGTATGTGCAAGTGCCAGTCAAAACTCGCGGTGTCGGCACTCTGCCGACAATTTCGCTAGTTAACACCGGTCTTGTTGTGTGTGTTTCAAGCTCAAGAGCATCTCCAAGCAAAAAATGGTCAACAGCAACATTCAGACGGTTTCGTACTGCTCAATTGCTACATTAAAACGTTATGTTTCTTTTTCAGAACTGGAAAAACACAAGCGTGACAGCATTCGAACCTGTAATCTTCAGATCCGAAGTCCGACGTCTTATCCATTAGGCCACATAGTCACTGACGACCAACATATACATGTATGCGACTCATCTCGAAACGCTCACACCCCTGAGGATTTGTGTTTTCGTTCTACACAGCCGCTGCCCCTTGCTCTTTCCCACCCATTCGTTACATTCAAGCTCTTACGAGACCGATCAAATATAGACTGAGAAATAAGACCACACACTTTGTGCATTCGGAATCGAAGGCAGGGCGTCCATCGCCGCATTTGCTACGATGGCCATTTGCTACTTCTGCAGAAGCGACGACGACGACGACGACGACGACGACGACCGCGAGCGGCTCTAAGATATGTGAGAAATACATCTGTAAAATGTAATTCAGACTGCCTCGTCCCACCTTCTGCTGTACCGCTTTGGCAAATGCTTTATCTGCGCCATTCGCCTTAATCACATCTGAGAGTAATTCTTAAAAAAACGCCTGTTGCTAATTGTTCGTCATCACAGATACTGTTTGCTATACAGCCACGACGCGCAACTGATTTCCAAAATTCATCTTTTTTCTGTGAGGATGGAACTTACGACCCCTGGATTATTAGACCAGTGCTCTACCACTGAGCTAAAGAGGCGCGGCCTAGCGGTACTCTTGGGTACTTCGTCCTTACGGTCGTCTGCATCATCAGACTTCAGCTGACAACACTTCATATTACAGGCTAATATTAGCAGCTATGGCGACCCATTACTGCTTGGCTACACATCTGACACGTAACCGATGTGCTCTCGAAACAACAACACTTGCATTTCAGAACATGTCTTTCACACATGTCTACAAAATCACCTTCACCTTCAAATACAGATTCCTTGCGACTGACAGAGACGTAGGCAAAGTTAACAGTTGCTATTTCCATTAAATATCGTTAATCAGAAAAACGGTTATTTACATCTGCAGAGGAACAAAATTCCGTTCCGCCCAGCGTGTGGCTCGAACCAACGACCCTGGGATTGAGAGCCTGACGCTCTACCGACTGAGCTAGCCGGCTACCGCGGTGAATACCTGCCGGGTAGCACGTCACACAGTACTCGTTTCGGTTGGGTGGTCCCATACAGTTTCTCTCCATGCAGCCTAATGTTTTCCTAACGTCACACTCGTCACCTACTTCACTTTTATGTCATAATCATTTCTGAGAGGTAAAGAAATTGCATGACAATATGCAGAGATAGTGGCGTCAAAATTAACACACATACTTTATGTGACTCAAAAGCCGAACGAGTTACTTTACGACCTTGTTTTGTATGTGCAAGTGCCAGTCAAAACTCGCGGTGTCGGCACTCTGCCGACAATTTCGCTAGTTAACACCGGTCTTGTTGTGTGTGTTTCAAGCTCAAGAGCATCTCCAAGCAAAAAATGGTCAACAGCAACATTCAGACGGTTTCGTACTGCTCAATTGCTACATTAAAACGTTATGTTTCTTTTTCAGAACTGGAAAAACACAAGCGTGACAGCATTCGTACCTGTAATATTCAGATCCGATGTCCGATGTCTTATCCATTAGGCCACATGGTCACTGACGACCAACATATACATGTATGCGAGTCATCTCGAAACGCTCACACCCCTGAGGATTTGTGTTTTCGTTCTACAAAGCCGCTGCCCCTTGCTCTTTCCCACCCATTCGTTACATTCAACCTCTTACGAGACCGATCAAATATAGACTGAGAAATAAGACCACACACTTTGTGCATTCGGAATCGAAGGCAGGGCGTCCCTCGCCGCATTTGCTACGATGGCCATTTGCTACTTCTGCAGAAGCGGCGGCGGCGGCGACGACGACTACGACGACGACGACGACGACGACCGCGAGAGGCTCTGAGATATGTGAGAAATACATCTGTAAAATGTAATTCAGACTGCCTCGTCCCACCTTCTGCTGTACCGCTTTGGCAAATGCTTTATCTGCGCCATTCGCCTTAATCACATCTGAGAGTAATTCTTAAAAAAACGCCTGTTGCTAATTGTTCGTCATCACAGATACTGTTTGCTATACAGCCACGACGCGCAACTGATTTCCAAAATTCATCTTTCTCCTGTGAGGATGGAACTTACGACCCCTGGGTTATTAGACCAGTGCTCTACCACTGAGCTAAAGAGGCGCGGCCTAGCGGTACTCTTGGGTACTTCGTCCTTACGGTCGTCTGCATCATCAGACTTCAGCTGACAACACTTCATATTACAGGCTAATATTAGCAGCTATGTCGACCCATTACTGCTTGGCTACACATCTGACACGTAACCGATGTGCTCTCGAAACAACAACACTTGCATTTCAGAACATGTCTTTCACACATGTCTACAAAATCACCTTCACCTTCAAATACAGATTCCTTGCGACTGACAGAGACGTAGGCAAAGTTAACAGTTGCTATTTCCATTAAATATCGTTAATCAGAAAAACGGTAATTTACATCTGCAGCGGAACAAAATTCCGTTCCGCCCAGCGTGTGGCTCGAACCAACGACCCTGGGATTGAGAGCCTGACGCTCTACCGACTGCGCTAGCCGGCTACCGCGGTGAATACCTGCCGGGTAGCACGTCACACAGTACTCGTTTCGGTTGGGTGGTCCCATACAGTTTCTCTCCATGCAGCCTAATGTTTTCCTAACGTCACACTCGTCACGTACTTCACTTTTATGTCATAATCATTTCTGAGAGGTAAAGAAATTGCATGACAACATGCAGAGCTAGTGGCGTCAAAATTAACACACATACTTTATGTGACTCAAAAGCCGAACGAGTTACTCTACGACCTTGTTTTATATGTGCAAGTGCCAGTCAAAACTCGCGGTGTCGGCACTCTGCCGACCATTTCGCTAGTTAACACCGGTCTTGTTGTGTGTGTTTCAAGCTCAAGAGCATCTCCAAGCAAAAAATGGTCAACAGCAACATTCAGACGGTTTCGTACTGCTCAATTGCTACATTAAAACGGTATGTTTCTTTTTCAGAACTGGAAAAACACGAGCGTGACAGCATTCGAACCTGTAATCTTCAGATCCGAAGTCCGACGTCTTATCCATTAGGCCACACGGTCACTGACGACTAACATTTACAAGTATGCGACTCATCTCGAAACGCTCACACCCCTGAGGATTTGTGTTTTCGTTCTACACAGCCGCTGCCCCTTGCTCTTTCCCACCCATTCGTTACATTCAACCTCTTACGAGACCGATCAAATATAGACTGAGAAATAAGACCACACACTTTGTGCATTCGGAATCGAAGGCAGGGCGTCCCTCGCCGCATTTGCTACGATGGCCATTTGCTACTTCTGCAGAAGCGGCGGCGGCGGCGACGACGACTACGACGACGACGACGACCGCGAGAGGCTCTGAGATATGTGAGAAATACATCTGTAAAATGTAATTCAGACTGCCTCGTCCCACCTTCTGCTGTACCGCTTTGGCAAATGCTTTATCTGCGCCATTCGCCTTAATCACATCTGAGAGTATTTCTTAAAAAAACGCCTGTTGCTAATTGTTCGTCATCACAGATACTGTTTGCTATACAGCCACGACGCGCAACTGATTTCCAAAATTCATCTTTTTTCTGTGAGGATGGAACTTACGACCCCTGGATTATTAGACCAGTGCTCTACCACTGAGCTAAAGAGGCGCGGCCTAGCGGTACTCTTGGGTACTTCGTCCTTACGGTCGTCTGCATCATCAGACTTCAGCTGACAACACTTCATATTACAGGCTAATATTAGCAGCTATGGCGACCCATTACTGCTTGGCTACACATCTGACACGTAACCGATGTGCTCTCGAAACAACAACACTTGCATTTCAGAACATGTCTTTCACACATGTCTACAAAATCACATTCACCTTCAAATACAGATTCCTTGCGACTGACAGAGACGTAGGCAAAGTTAACAGTTGCTATTTCCATTAAATATCGTTAATCAGAAAAACGGTAATTTACATCTGCAGAGGAACAAAATTCCGTTCCGCCCAGCGTGTGGCTCGAACCAACGACCCTGGGATTGAGAGCCTGACGCTCTACCGACTGAGCTAGCCGGCTACCGCGGTGAATACCTGCCGGGTAGCATGTCACACAGTACTCGTTTCGGTTGGGTGGTCCCATACAGTTTCTCTCCATGCAGCCTAATGTTTTCCTAACGTCACACTCGTCACCTACTTCACTTTTATGTCATAATCATTTCTGAGAGGTAAAGAAATTGCATGACAATATGCAGAGATAGTGGCGTCAAAATTAACACACATACTTTATGTGACTCAAAAGCCGAACGAGTTACTTTACGACCTTGTTTTGTATGTGCAAGTGCCAGTCAAAACTCGCGGTGTCGGCACTCTGCCGACAATTTCGCTAGTTAACACCGGTCTTGTTGTGTGTGTTTCAAGCTCAAGAGCATCTCCAAGCAAAAAATGGTCAACAGCAACATTCAGACGGTTTCGTACTGCTCAATTGCTACATTAAAACGTTATGTTTCTTTTTCAGAACTGGAAAAACACAAGCGTGACAGCATTCGAACCTGTAATCTTCAGATCCGAAGTCCGACGTCTTATCCATTAGGCCACATAGTCACTGACGACCAACATATACATGTATGCGACTCATCTCGAAACGCTCACACCCCTGAGGATTTGTGTTTTCGTTCTACACAGCCGCTGCCCCTTGCTCTTTCCCACCCATTCGTTACATTCAAGCTCTTACGAGACCGATCAAATATAGACTGAGAAATAAGACCACACACTTTGTGCATTCGGAATCGAAGGCAGGGCGTCCATCGCCGCATTTGCTACGATGGCCATTTGCTACTTCTGCAGAAGCGACGACGACGACGACGACGACGACGACGACGACGACCGCGAGCGGCTCTAAGATATGTGAGAAATACATCTGTAAAATGTAATTCAGACTGCCTCGTCCCACCTTCTGCTGTACCGCTTTGGCAAATGCTTTATCTGCGCCATTCGCCTTAATCACATCTGAGAGTAATTCTTAAAAAAACGCCTGTTGCTAATTGTTCGTCATCACAGATACTGTTTGCTATACAGCCACGACGCGCAACTGATTTCCAAAATTCATCTTTCTCCTGTGAGGATGGAACTTACGACCCCTGGATTATTAGACCAGTGCTCTACCACTGAGCTAAAGAGGCGCGGCCTAGCGGTACTCTTGGGTACTTCGTCCTTACGGTCGTCTGCATCATCAGACTTCAGCTGACAACACTTCATATTACAGGCTAATATTTGCAGCTATGGCGACCCATTACTGCTTGGCTACACATCTGACACGTAACCGATGTGCTCTCGAAACAACAACACTTGCATTTCAGAACATGTCTTTCACACATGTCTACAAAATCACCTTCACCTTCAAATACAGATTCCTTGCGACTGACAGAGACGTAGGCAAAGTTAATAGTTGCTATTTCCATTAAATATCGTTAATCAGAAAAACGGTAATTTACATCTGCAGCGGAACAAAATTCCGTTCCGCCCAGCGTGTGGCTCGAACCAACGACCCTGGGATTAAGAGTGTGACACTCTACCGACTGAGCTAGCCGGCTACCGCGGTGAATACCTGCCGGGTAGCACGTCACACAGTACTCGTTTCGGTGGCGTGGTCCCATACAGTTTCTCTCCATGCAGCCTAATGTTTTCCTAACGTCACACTTGTCACGTCCTTACTTTTATGTCATAATCATTTCTGAGAGGTAAAGAAATTGCATGACAACATGCAGAGCTAGTGGCGTCAAAATTAACACACATACTTTATGTGACTCAAAAGCCGAACGAGTTACTTTACGACCTTGTTTTATATGTGCAAGTGCCAGTCAAAACTCGCGGTGTCGGCACTCTGCCGACCATTTCGCTAGTTAACACCGGTCTTGTTGTGTGTGTTTCAAGCTCAAGAGCATCTCCAAGCAAAAAATGGTCAACAGCAACATTCAGACGGTTTCGTACTGCTCAATTGCTACATTAAAACGGTATGTTTCTTTTTCAGAACTGGAAAAACACGAGCGTGACAGCATTCGAACCTGTAATCTTCAGATCCGAAGTCCGACGTCTTATCTATTAGGCCACACGGTCACTGACGACTAACATTTACATGTATGCGAGTCATCTCGAAACGCTCACACCCCTGAGGATTTGTGTTTTCGTTCTACACAGCCGCTGCCCCTTGCTCTTTCCCACCCATTCGTTACATTCAACCTCTTACGAGACCGATCAAATATAGACTGAGAAATAAGACCACACACTTTGTGCATTCGGAATCGAAGGCAGGGCGTCCCTCGCCGCATTTGCTACGATGGCCATTTGCTACTTCTGCAGAGGCGGCGGCGGCGACGACGACGACGACGACGATGACGATGACGACGACCGCGAGAGGCTCTGAGATATGTGAGAAATACATCTGTAAAATGTAATTCAGACCGCCTCGCCCCACCTTCTGCTGTACCGCTTTGGCAAATGCTTTATCTGCGCCATTCGCCTTAATCACATCTGAGAGTATTTCTTAAAAAAACGCCTGTTGCTAATTGTTCGTCATCACAGATACTGTTTGCTATACAGCCACGACGCGCAACTGATTTCCAAAATCCATCTTTCTCCTGTGAGGATGGAACTTACGACCCCTGGATTATTAGACCAGTGCTCTACCACTGAGCTAAAGAGGCGCGGTCTAGCGGTACTCTTGGGTACTTCGTCCTTACGGTCGTCTGCATCATCAGACTTCAGTTGACAACACTTCATATTACAGGCTAATATTAGCAGCTATGGCGACCCATTACTGCTTGGCTACACATCTGACACGTAACCGATGTGCTCTCGAAACAACAACACTTGCATTTCAGAACATGTCTTTCACACATGTCTACAAAATCACCTTCACCTTCAAATACAGATTCCTTGCGACTGACAGAGACGTAGGCAAAGTTAACAGTTGCTATTTCCATTAAATATCGTTAATCAGAAAAACGGTAATTTACATCTGCAGCGGAACAAAATTCCGTTCCGCCCAGCGTGTGGCTCGAACCAACGACCCTGGGATTGAGAGCCTGACGCTCTACCGACTGAGCTAGCCGGCTACCGCGGTGAATACCTGCCGGGTAGCACGTCACACAGTACTCGTTTCGGTTGGGTGGTCCCATACAGTTTCTCTCCATGCAGCCTAATGTTTTCCTAACGTCACACTCGTCACCTACTTCACTTTTATGTCATAATCATTTCTGAGAGGTAAAGAGATTGCATGACAACATGCAGAGATAGTGGCGTCAAAATTAACAGACATACTTTATGTGACTCAAAAGCCGAAGGAGTTACTTTACGACCTTGTTTTATATGTGCAAGTGCCAGTCAAAACTCGCGGTGTCGGCACTCTGCCGACCATTTCGCTAGTTAACACCGGTCGTGTTGTGTGTGTTTCAAGCTCAAGAGCATCTCCAAGCAAAAAATGGTCAACAGCAACATTCAGACGGTTTCATACTGCTCAATTGCGATATTAAAACGTTATGTTTCTTTTTCAGAACTGGAAAAACACAAGCGTGACAGCATTCGAACCTGTAATATTCAGATCCGATGTCCGACGTCTTATCCATTAGGCCACATGGTCACTGACGACCAACATATACATGTATGCGAGTCATCTCGAAACGCTCACACCCCTGAGGATTTGTGTTTTCGTTCTACACAGCCGCTGCCCCTTGCTCTTTCCCACCCATTCGTTACATTCAACCTCTTACGAGACCGATCAAATATAGACTGAGAAATAAGACCACACACTTTGTGCATTCGGAATCGAAGGCAGGGCGTCCCTCGCCGCATTTGCTACGATGGCCATTTGCTACTTCTGCAGAAGCGGCGGCGGCGACGACGACGACGACGACGACGATGACGATGACGACGACCGCGAGAGGCTCTGAGATATGTGAGAAATACATCTGTAAAATGTAATTCAGACTGCCTCGTCCCACCTTCTGCGGTACCGCTTTGGCAAATGCTTTATCTGCGCCATTCGCCTTAATCACATCTGAGAGTATTTCTTAAAAAAACGCCTGTTGCTAATTGTTCGTCATCACAGATACTGTTTGCTATACAGCCACGACGCGCAACTGATTTCCAAAATCCATCTTTCTCCTGTGAGGATGGAACTTACGACCCCTGGATTATTAGACCAGTGCTCTACCACTGAGCTAAAGAGGCGCGGCCTAGCGGTACTCTTGGGTACTTCGTCCTTACGGTCGTCTGCATCATCAGACTTCAGCTGACAACACTTCATATTACAGGCTAATATTAGCAGCTATGGCGACCCATTACTGCTTGGCTACACATCTGACACGTAACCGATGTGCTCTCGAAACAACAACACTTGCATTTCAGAACATGTCCTTCACACATGTCTACAAAATCACCTTCACCTTCAAATACAGATTCCTTGCGACTGACAGAGACGTAGGCAAAGTTAACAGTTGCTATTTCCATTAAATATCGTTAATCAGAAAAACGGTAATTTACATCTGCAGCGGAACAAAATTCCGTTCCGCCCAGCGCGTGGCTCGAACCAACGACCCTGGGATTGAGAGCCTGACGCTCTACCGACTGAGCTAGCCGGCTACCGCGGTGAATACCTGCCGGGTAGCACGTCACACAGTACTCGTTTCGGTTGGGTGGTCCCATACAGTTTCTCTCCATGCAGCCTAATGTTTTCCTAACGTCACACTCGTCACCTACTTCACTTTTATGTCATAATCATTTCTGAGAGGTAAAGAGATTGCATGACAACTTGCAGAGATAGTGGCGTCAAAATTAACACACATACTTTATGTGACTCAAAAGCCGAACGAGTTACTTTACGACCTTGTTTTATATGTGCAAGTGCCAGTCAAAACTCGCGGTGTCGGCACTCTGCCGACCATTTCGCTAGTTAACACCGGTCTTGTTGTGTGTGTTTCAAGCTCAAGAGCATCTCCAAGCAAAAAATGGTCAACAGCAACATTCAGACGGTTTCGTACTGCTCAATTGCTACATTAAAACGGTATGTTTCTTTTTCAGAACTGGAAAAACACGAGCGTGACAGCATTCGAACCTGTAATCTTCAGATCCGAAGTCCGACGTCTTATCTATTAGGCCACACGGTCACTGACGACTAACATTTACATGTATGCGAGTCATCTCGAAACGCTCACACCCCTGAGGATTTGTGTTTTCGTTCTACACAGCCGCTGCCCCTTGCTCTTTCCCACCCATTCGTTACATTCAACCTCTTACGAGACCGATCAAATATAGACTGAGAAATAAGACCACACACTTTGTGCATTCGGAATCGAAGGCAGGGCGTCCCTCGCCGCATTTGCTACGATGGCCATTTGCTACTTCTGCAGAAGCGGCGGCGGCGACGACGACGACGACGACGATGACGATGACGACGACCGCGAGAGGCTCTGAGATATGTGAGAAATACATCTGTAAAATGTAATTCGGACTGCCTCGCCCCACCTTCTGCTGTACCGCTTTGGCAAATGCTTTATCTGCGCCATTCGCCTTAATCACATCTGAGAGTATTTCTTAAAAAAACGCCTGTTGCTAATTGTTCGTCATCACAGATACTGTTTGCTATACAGCCACGACGCGCAACTGATTTCCAAAATCCATCTTTCTCCTGTGAGGATGGAACTTACGACCCCTGGATTATTAGACCAGTGCTCTACCACTGAGCTAAAGAGGCGCGGCCTAGCGGTACTCTTGGGTACTTCGTCCTTACGGTCGTCTGCATCATCAGACTTCAGCTGACAACACTTCATATTACAGGCTAATATTAGCAGCTATGGCGACCCATTACTGCTTGGCTACACATCTGACACGTAACCGATGTGCTCTCGAAACAACAACACTTGCATTTCAGAACATGTCCTTCACACATGTCTACAAAATCACCTTCACCTTCAAATACAGATTCCTTGCGACTGACAGAGACGTAGGCAAAGTTAACAGTTGCTATTTCCATTAAATATCGTTAATCAGAAAAACGGTAATTTACATCTGCAGCGGAACAAAATTCCGTTCCGCCCAGCGTGTGGCTCGAACCAACGACCCTGGGATTGAGAGCCTGACGCTCTACCGACTGAGCTAGCCGGCTACCGCGGTGAATACCTGCCGGGTAGCACGTCACACAGTACTCGTTTCGGTTGGGTGGTCCCATACAGTTTCTCTCCATGCAGCCTAATGTTTTCCTAACGTCACACTCGTCACCTACTTCACTTTTATGTCATTATCATTTCTGAGAGGTAAAGAGATTGCATGACAACTTGCAGAGATAGTGGCGTCAAAATTAACACACATACTTTATGTGACTCAAAAGCCGAACGAGTTACTTTACGACCTTGTTTTATATGTGCAAGTGCCAGTCAAAACTCGCGGTGTCGGCACTCTGCCGACCATTTCGCTAGTTAACACCGGTCTTGTTGTGTGTGTTTCAAGCTCAAGAGCATCTCCAAGCAAAAAATGGTCAACAGCAACATTCAGACGGTTTCGTACTGCTCAATTGCTACATTAAAACGGTATGTTTCTTTTTCAGAACTGGAAAAACACGAGCGTGACAGCATTCGAACCTGTAATCTTCAGATCCGAAGTCCGACGTCTTATCTATTAGGCCACACGGTCACTGACGACTAACATTTACATGTATGCGAGTCATCTCGAAACGCTCACACCCCTGAGGATTTGTGTTTTCGTTCTACACAGCCGCTGCCCCTTGCTCTTTCCCACCCATTCGTTACATTCAACCTCTTACGAGACCGATCAAATATAGACTGAGAAATAAGACCACACACTTTGTGCATTCGGAATCGAAGGCAGGGCGTCCCTCGCCGCATTTGCTACGATGGCCATTTGCTACTTCTGCAGAAGCGGCGGCGGCGACGACGACGACGACGACGACGATGACGATGACGACGACCGCGAGAGGCTCTGAGATATGTGAGAAATACATCTGTAAAATGTAATTCAGACTGCCTCGCCCCACCTTCTGCTGTACCGCTTTGGCAAATGCTTTATCTGCGCCATTCGCCTTAATCACATCTGAGAGTATTTCTTAAAAAAACGCCTGTTGCTAATTGTTCGTCATCACAGATACTGTTTGCTATACAGCCACGACGCGCAACTGATTTCCAAAATCCATCTTTCTCCTGTGAGGATGGAACTTACGACCCCTGGATTATTAGACCAGTGCTCTACCACTGAGCTAAAGAGGCGCGGTCTAGCGGTACTCTTGGGTACTTCGTCCTTACGGTCGTCTGCATCATCAGACTTCAGCTGACAACACTTCATATTACAGGCTAATATTAGCAGCTATGGCGACCCATTACTGCTTGGCTACACATCTGACACGTAACCGATGTGCTCTCGAAACAACAACACTTGCATTTCAGAACATGTCTTTCACACATGTCTACAAAATCACCTTCACCTTCAAATACAGATTCCTTGCGACTGACAGAGACGTAGGCAAAGTTAACAGTTGCTATTTCCATTAAATATCGTTAATCAGAAAAACGGTAATTTACATCTGCAGCGGAACAAAATTCCGTTCCGCCCAGCGTGTGGCTCGAACCAACGACCCTGGGATTGAGAGCCTGACGCTCTACCGACTGAGCTAGCCGGCTACCGCGGTGAATACCTGCCGGGTAGCACGTCACACAGTACTCGTTTCGGTTGGGTGGTCCCATACAGTTTCTCTCCATGCAGCCTAATGTTTTCCTAACGTCACACTCGTCACCTACTTCACTTTTATGTCATAATCATTTCTGAGAGGTAAAGAGATTGCATGACAACATGCAGAGATAGTGGCGTCAAAATTAACAGACATACTTTATGTGACTCAAAAGCCGAACGAGTTACTTTACGACCTTGTTTTATATGTGCAAGTGCCAGTCAAAACTCGCGGTGTCGGCACTCTGCCGACCATTTCGCTAGTTAACACCGGTCGTGTTGTGTGTGTTTCAAGCTCAAGAGCATCTCCAAGCAAAAAATGGTCAACAGCAACATTCAGACGGTTTCATACTGCTCAATTGCTAAATTAAAACGTTATGTTTCTTTTTCAGAACTGGAAAAACACAAGCGTGACAGCATTCGAACCTGTAATATTCAGATCCGATGTCCGACGTCTTATCCATTAGGCCACATGGTCACTGACGACCAACATATACATGTATGCGAGTCATCTCGAAACGCTCACACCCCTGAGGATTTGTGTTTTCGTTCTACACAGCCGCTGCCCCTTGCTCTTTCCCACCCATTCGTTACATTCAACCTCTTACGAGACCGATCAAATATAGACTGAGAAATAAGACCACACACTTTGTGCATTCGGAATCGAAGGCAGGGCGTCCCTCGCCGCATTTGCTACGATGGCCATTTGCTACTTCTGCAGAAGCGGCGGCGGCGACGACGACGACGACGACGATGACGATGACGACGACCGCGAGAGGCTCTGAGATATGTGAGAAATACATCTGTAAAATGTAATTCGGACTGCCTCGCCCCACCTTCTGCTGTACCGCTTTGGCAAATGCTTTATCTGCGCCATTCGCCTTAATCACATCTGAGAGTATTTCTTAAAAAAACGCCTGTTGCTAATTGTTCGTCATCACAGATACTGTTTGCTATACAGCCACGACGCGCAACTGATTTCCAAAATCCATCTTTCTCCTGTGAGGATGGAACTTACGACCCCTGGATTATTAGACCAGTGCTCTACCACTGAGCTAAAGAGGCGCGGCCTAGCGGTACTCTTGGGTACTTCGTCCTTACGGTCGTCTGCATCATCAGACTTCAGCTGACAACACTTCATATTACAGGCTAATATTAGCAGCTATGGCGACCCATTACTGCTTGGCTACACATCTGACACGTAACCGATGTGCTCTCGAAACAACAACACTTGCATTTCAGAACATGTCCTTCACACATGTCTACAAAATCACCTTCACCTTCAAATACAGATTCCTTGCGACTGACAGAGACGTAGGCAAAGTTAACAGTTGCTATTTCCATTAAATATCGTTAATCAGAAAAACGGTAATTTACATCTGCAGCGGAACAAAATTCCGTTCCGCCCAGCGTGTGGCTCGAACCAACGACCCTGGGATTGAGAGCCTGACGCTCTACCGACTGAGCTAGCCGGCTACCGCGGTGAATACCTGCCGGGTAGCACGTCACACAGTACTCGTTTCGGTTGGGTGGTCCCATACAGTTTCTCTCCATGCAGCCTAATGTTTTCCTAACGTCACACTCGTCACCTACTTCACTTTTATGTCATTATCATTTCTGAGAGGTAAAGAGATTGCATGACAACTTGCAGAGATAGTGGCGTCAAAATTAACACACATACTTTATGTGACTCAAAAGCCGAACGAGTTACTTTACGACCTTGTTTTATATGTGCAAGTGCCAGTCAAAACTCGCGGTGTCGGCACTCTGCCGACCATTTCGCTAGTTAACACCGGTCGTGTTGTGTGTGTTTCAAGCTCAAGAGCATCTCCAAGCAAATAATGGTCAACAGCAACATTCAGACGGTTTCATACTGCTCAATTGCTAAATTAAAACGTTATGTTTCTTTTTCAGAACTGGAAAAACACAAGCGTGACAGCATTCGAACCTGTAATATTCAGATCCGATGTCCGACGTCTTATCCATTAGGCCACATGGTCACTGACGACCAACATATACATGTATGCGAGTCATCTCGAAACGCTCACACCCCTGAGGATTTGTGTTTTCGTTCTACACAGCGGCTGCCCCTTGCTCTTTCCCACCCATTCGTTACATTCAACCTCTTACGAGACCGATCAAATATAGACTGAGAAATAAGACCACACACTTTGTGCATTCGGAATCGAAGGCAGGGCGTCCCTCGCCGCATTTGCTACGATGGCCATTTGCTACTTCTGTAGAAACGATGGCGGCGGCGACGACGACGACGACGACGACCGCGAGAGGCTCTGAGATATGTGAGAAATACATCTGTAAAATGTAATTCAGACTGCCTCGTCCCACCTTCTGCTGTACCGCATTTTCATATGATTTATCTGCGGCATTCGCCTTAATCACATCTGAGAGTAATTCTTAAAAAAACGCCTGTTGCTAATTGTTCGTCATCACAGATACTGTTTGCTATACAGCCACGACGCGCAACTGATTTCCAAAATTCATCTTTCTCCTGTGAGGATGGAACTTACGACCCCTGGATTATTAGACCAGTGCTCTACCACTGAGCTAAAGAGGCGCGGCCTAGCGGTACTCTTGGGTACTTCGTCCTTACGGTCGTCTGCATCATCAGACTTCAGCTGACAACACTTCATATTACAGGCTAATATTTGCAGCTATGGCGACCCATTACTGCTTGGCTACACATCTGACACGTAACCGATGTGCTCTCGAAACAACAACACTTGCATTTCAGAACATGTCTTTCATACATGTCTAAAAAATCACCTTCACCTTCAAATACAGATTCCTTGCGACTGACAGAGACGTAGGCAAAGTTAATAGTTGCTATTTCCATTAAATATCGTTAATCAGAAAAACGGTAATTTACATCTGCAGCGGAACAAAATTCCGTTCCGCCCAGCGTGTGGCTCGAACCAACGACCCTGGGATTAAGAGTCTGACACTCTACCGACTGAGCTAGCCGGCTACCGCAGGGAATACCTGCCGGGTAGCACGTCACACAGTACTCGTTTCGGTTGGGTGGTCCCATACAGTTTCTCTCCATGCAGCCTAATGTTTTCCTAACGTCACACTCGTCACAACCTTACTTTTATGTCATAATCATTTCTGAGAGGTAAAGAAATTGCATGACAACATGCAGAGCTAGTGGCGCTCAAAATTAACACACATACTTTATGTGACTCAAAGGCCGAACGAGTTACTTTACGACCTTGTTTTATATGTGCAAGTGCCAGTCAAAACTCGCGGTGTCGGCACTCTGCCGACCATTTCGCTAGTTAACACCGGTCTTGTTGTGTGTGTTTCAAGCTCAAGAGCATCTCCAAGCAAAAAATGGTCAACAGCAACATTCAGACGATTTCGTACTGCTCAATTGCTACATTAAAACGTTATGTTTCTTTTTCAGAACTGGAAAAACACAAGCGTGACAGCATTCGAACCTGTAATATTCAGATCCGATGTCCGACGTCTTATCCATTAGACCACATGGTCACTGACGACCAACATATACATGTATGCGAGTCATCTCGAAACGCTCACACCCCTGAGGATTTGTGTTTTCGTTCTACACAGCCGCTGCCCCTTGCTCTTTCCCACCCATTCGTTACATTCAACCTCTTACGAGACCGATCAAATATAGACTGAGAAATAAGACCACACACTTTGTGCATTCGGAATCGAAGGCAGGGCGTCCCTCGCCGCATTTGCTACGATGGCCATTTGCTACTTCTGCAGAAGCGGCGGCGGCGACGACGACGACGATGACGATGACGACGACCGCGAGAGGCTCTGAGATATTTGAGAAATACATCTGTAAAATGTAATTCAGACTGCCTCGTCCCACCTTCTGCTGTACCGCTTTGGCAAATGCTTTATCTGCAAGAACGAAAGGCAACGATGATTGACTTCAGTACACAAACTGACTCTGATCCGAGATTCAAAGAGACAAGAGAAATATTGCAAGAAATAAAGGAAATTGAGGTAATTGTAGACGACTTCTGGGCTGCTAGTGAGTCTCCACCCTCAACATCTCCAGCTCCTCACTCAAAATTAAACCCTGAAGCTGAAACTTTCGTCTCAAAGCTTGAATTAAAAGGGACACAGGAAGTAAAAATGGTTGATCTTTGTATTCAAACATAACCTGAAGAAGAAAATGAGGAGCATGACGAAAAAGCAGTTAACCCAGGCTCACAGCCTCAATCATTACCTGGAAGGAACAGCTCTGCTCCTGTCCCAGGGAGTCTTCCAACTTTTACCCTGCAAGACAGCACAGTCACAAGCACCACTACGAGCACAAGTATGGCACAGCTGCAAGACGATAAACCGGCTGTAGGAGCGGACCCAAGACGGGTCTATCCCAACTTGGAGTTCGCGATGCAGCTATCGCGTCTGGAGCAACCAGCGATCCTCACTACAGCGTTGAGGCACGTCGTACGCGTAGGTCATGAACATGGCAGAATGGTCACCTTCACGGCGATGGAGGCTGTAGATAGAATACAGCTGAAGTCAGTGAATCTTCCCACTGATTTCGGAGCCCTGCGTGACCTGCTGAAGAAAGTATTTGAGAGAAGAGGTGAAGAGTTCAAGCTGGACGAAATTTACGCGCAGGCTGTCCTAGCTAATGGTAGAGTAGCATTCGACTTTAACAAATCATGGCCTGAATGTTACTTTCACACTTATTTTCCTTAATGACAACCCTAAATTCAATCACGGTAGGGCAGCTAAACACTCATAATAGTCGGCTGGTCATGCAGGAACTCCGAAAAGTAGTGGAGGAGAGGAGACTAGATGTAGTCTGTCTACAGGAGCCATACTACTGGGCCGGGCAAATATCATTCATGTCGAAAACATGGCAAACCATCTTTACAGGAGAGGAGCCAAGGGCGTTAATAGTAATAACAAATAAGGCCCTTAGAGCCACAAAAATAGCGCAACTCTCTGATTGCCACTGTAACGTCATCGAGTTGCAGTCACCCGCCGGGATATTATATATTGTTAATATGTACTTTCAGTACGGGGGAAATTTCGAACATTTCATAGAACATCTCTCTAGGATAATGATGGCGTTACGTGGGTGTAAGGTAATAGTCACAGCAGACATGAACGCGAAATCCCCCCTATGGCACAGCGGCACCAGGGACGAAAATGGTGAAAGGGCAGAGGAAGCAATAATGGCGTCACAGCTGGTGGTAGTAAATAAAGCAGGGAACCCCCCCACCTATGCGGGAGGAGGGGGACAAGGCACCAACATCGATGTGACGTTAGCAACACCGAATGCTATAAACCTCATCCACAGCTGGAATGTGATAGAGCACGCTACCACAAGCGATCACAACTTGATTACTTTTTGCATAGGAGATGAAGAGTGCCGCTGGGACCTGGGGTGGGAGATTCAATACAACTTTCACAAGACAAATTGGGAATGCCTGGCTCAGGAGTGTGACGTTCCTCCGTTGCCTGAGGGTGGCCTGGATGTCGACAGGTACGCCGAAGAACTGGTAGGCTCCATCGTTAGGGCGGTAAAGGTCGCCGTGCCAACCAGGAGGAGGGCCGTGGCGGCCTCACCATCACCATGGACTGCCGAACTGGAAGGTATGCGTCGGTCTGTTAGACGGGCGAGGAGGTATTACCAGCGAAGTGCCGTCTGGCAAGAGAAGCAATACTGGCTGCAGCGTTACAGAGATGATAAAGAAAATTTTCAAAGGGAATTAAAGGAAGTAAGAACAAGGAGTTGGGGGAAATATGTGCTAAATCAGCTCGATACCGATCCCTGGGGAATACCCTACAAACTCGTAAGGGAAAAGGTTAAATCCCCCGTGGTTCTCTCGACCATCCGAGATGGAGACCGAGTGACAGAGTCGTGGAAGGAAACTGCTGAAGTTCTCCTGCGCACTCTGCTACCGGACGATGATGAACATGATGATGATGACTCTCAAAGGCAAATCCGCAGGGAGGATTCTCTAGAATATACCAATGATACTAGAGTGTACCCTTTCTCTGAAGCAGAAGTCGCAGCACATATCAAATCATTAAAGAAGGGGAAGGCGCCAGGACCGGACGGCATTGTAGCGGAGGTGGTACAGTTCCTCGCCCCACAGCTGGTGGCTCCTCTAACGCGGCTCTTCAATGAGTGTCTCACAGCTGGGAAATTTCCGAGAGTATGGAAGACTGCAAATGTAGTAATCATACAAAAAGGAAAGGACAAGGACCCCATGGATCCCAAATCCTATAGACCTATATGCCTGTTAGACATCATGGGGAAGCTGCTGGAGAGGCTGCTGGCGGACAGACTGACCGCACATAGGATGCTGCGTGGAATGAGTGACAGGCAGTTCGGCTTTAGGCCGGGGCGATCAGCGTCTGACGCAATCGCCCTGGCGGCTGAGGTCTGTGGCTCATCCACGCACAAGTATGTCGTAGGCATCATGGTGGACATCAGTGGCGCCTTTGACAACCTCTGGTGGCCCTCGCTCTTCTCGCGTTTGCGTGAGATGGAGTGTCCAGGGCCCCTGTATGGCTGTCTGAGGAGCTATTGCATGGACAGGGAGGTCTGGCTATCATCGCCTAGCGAGAGAGTAAGTAAGACCTGTACGAAGGGGTGCCCCCAGGGATCGGTCCTGGGGCCACTCTTTTGGGACGTAAACATAGAGCCCCTGTTAGTCAGGTTACAACAATGTAGAGATGTGCTAGACGTGATAGCCTACGCTGACGACCTCCTCCTGCTGGTAGGTGGCCGTAGCCGAGAAGACTTAGAGCCAAAAGTGGAAAGGTCAATGCAAATTCTCCAGGAATGGTGCCGAGAGGCAAAAATGAAAATTGCACCACACAAATCAACATATCTTCTACTAAAAGGCAGTCTGATAAGAAATCCAACTGTCAGGATTGCGGGAGCCCCAGTTCTCCGGCGACGCGAAGCTAGGTATCTTGGAGTAGTAATAGACGAAAAATGGAATTACGCGACGCACATAGAAATGATTGCACAGCGCGCGATAGAAATCCTTAATAACTTAATAAACATAGGACACAAAAGATTTCACTTATCCCCCCACCTTATAAAATTATATCATAATAGTATTCTGACTTCCTTAGTAGGGTATGCCAGCGGGGTCTGGGCACACAGGCTCACGAGGGTGGCGCCTGCCATGGCCGTGAGGAGGGTGCAGCGAAGTATGCTACTAAGGTCTGCTGGGGCATACAGAACTACTCCTGGGGGGGCGTTGCTAGTTATTATGGGATTATGTCCCCTTGATATAAAAATTAGGGAGCAGGCAGCGTGGTATTGGGTAACAAAGGGGAAAATTGAAAAGACTAGGGAAATCGTGGGTGTGCAAGTAGGGGACAAATACGCAATCAAGAGAAGGGGGGAGGAACTATGGCAAAGTCAGTGGGAAGGGGAAGGAACAGGGAGACGAGTTTTTGAGTTACTTCCAGATGTTTCAGAAAGGTTAAAAATGGGATACTTTCAGCCAAGTAGGGGTCTGCTGCACTTCCTGACAGGACATGGGCCATATCCGGCATACCTTTGCCGATTTGGTAAACAGGCGACACCAGCGTGTGACTGTGGTGCTCCGGAAGGAACTCCCGAACACGTCATCTACAACTGCACGTTGTATGATGGAGTGGCAAGTGAACTTAGAGCGCAACTTCCTAGCCAAGATACATATACCTTGCTGCGGCGTGCCGACACATTCAAAGTCCTCAACAGTCTGGCAAATGAGATCTCGATGAAGGTCATGAGGGACTTTATTAGGGCAAGGAACTTATCAAGTACCAAACCGAACTTGACCAAGCTGCACCTGCACTACCGCCAGGCGCGGATCTGGCCAGCCATTTCATGGCTGGAATCCGCCGCGTCTTCGGACAAGGACGGCAGGTGCACTACAAGGACTTGGAATTATCGCACAACTATTTTTTGAGTAGAAAGTAGCTTAAGTAAGAACTAGAAATACTAACATACAAACAAGGTAGGGACTGCAGTGAAGTAAAAGTCGTAGCCAGCCCAGTGCCAGGGGCACGCCCACTGGGGTTAGCTCGGTGGGCAGGCTAAATAACAGTAGGTTTGTATGCATAACTTCTGGCACATACTGTAACACTGCAGATCACACTAGTTAGTCATGTAAGGTAGTCTAACAAGTAGCTTATTAATCATGCCCGTAGTTAGTGCCGTACAAGTAATACACTGCCAATTAGTAGTTTGTATTAAGGACCCACTAATTATTTGAGGTGGTGGGTTAATAGTATGGGAATAGTTTCTTGTATTTGACTTTTGTATCATACTTATTTATATATTAAGATGTTGTATAATTAAATTAATGTTGTGTCGTATAATTAATAAAGGTTTTTTTTTAAAAAAAAAAAAAGAAAAAATGCTTTATCTGCGCCATTCGCCTTAATCACATCTGAGAGTAATTCTTAAAAAAACGCCTGTTGCTAATTGTTCGTCATCACAGATACTGTTTGCTATACAGCCACGACGCGCAACTGATTTCCAAAATTCATCTTTCTCCTGTGAGGATGGAACTTACGACCCCTGGATTATTAGACCAGTGCTCTACCACTGAGCTAAAGAGGCGCGGCCTAGCGGTACTCATGGGTACTTCGTCCTTACGGTCGTCTGCATCATCAGACTTCAGCTGACAACACTTCATACTACAGGCTAATATTAGCAGCTATGGCGACCCATTACTGCTTGGCTACACATCTGACACGTAACCGATGTGCTCTCGAAACAACAACACTTGCATTTCAGAACATGTCTTTCACACATGTCTACAAAATCACCTTCACCTTCAAATACAGATTCCTTGCGACTGACAGAGACGTAGGCAAAGTTAACAGTTGCTATTTCCATTAAATATCGTTAATCAGAAAAACGGTAATTTACATCTGCAACGGAACAAAATTCCGTTCCGCCCAGCGTGTGGCTCGAACCAACGACCCTGGGATTGAGAGCCTGACGCTCTACCGACTGAGCTAGCCGGCTACCGCGGTGAATACCTGCCGGGTAGCACGTCACACAGTACTCGTTTCGGTTGGGTGGTCCCATACAGTTTCTCTCCATGCAGCCTAATGTTTTCCTAACGTCACACTCGTCACCTACTTCACTTTTATGTCATAATCATTTCTGAGAGGTAAAGAAATTGCATGACAACATGCAGAGATAGTGGCGTCAAAATTAACACACATACTTTATGTGACTCAAAAGCCGAACGAGTTACTTTACGACCTTGTTTTATATGTGCAAGTGCCAGTCAAAACTCGCGGTGTCGGCACTCTGCCGACCATTTCGCTAGTTAACACCGGTCTTGTTGTGTGTGTTTCAAGCTCAAGAGCATCTCCAAGCAAAAAATGGTCAACAGCAACATTCAGACGGTTTCATACTGCTCAATTGCTAAATTAAAACGTTATGTTTCTTTTTCAGAACTGGAAAAACACAAGCGTGACAGCATTCGAACCTGTAATATTCAGACCCGATGTCCGACGTCTTATGCATTAGGCCACATGGTCACTGACGACCAACGTATACATGTATGCGAGTCATCTCGAAACGCTCACACCCCTGAGGATTTGTGTTTTCGTTCTACACAGCCGCTGCCCCTTGCTCTTTCCCACCCATTCGTTACATCCAACCTCTTACGAGACCGATCAAATATAGACTGAGAAATAAGACCACACACTTTGTGCATTCGGAATCGAAGGCAGGGCGTCCCTCGCCGCATTTGCTACGATGGCCATTTGCTACTTCTGCAGAAGCGGCGGCGGCGACGACGACGACGATGACGATGACGACGACCGCGAGAGGCTCTGAGATATGTGAGAAATACATCTGTAAAATGTAATTCAGACTGCCTCGTCCCACCTTCTGCTGTACCGCTTTGGCAAATGCTTTATCTGCGCCATTCGCCTTAATCACATCTGAGAGTAATTCTTAAAAAAACGCCTGTTGCTAATTGTTCGTCATCACAGATACTGTTTGCTATACAGCCACGACGCGCAACTGATTTCCAAAATTCATCTTTCTCCTGTGAGGATGGAACTTACGACCCCTGGATTATTAGACCAGTGCTCTACCACTGAGCTAAAGAGGCGTGGCCTAGCGGTACTCTTGGGTACTTCGTCCTTACGGTCGTCTGCATCATCAGACTTCAGCTGACAACACTTCATATTACAGGCTAATATTAGCAGCTATGGCGACCCATTACTGCTTGGCTACACATCTGACACGTAACCGATGTGCTCTCGAAACAACAACACTTGCATTTCAGAACATGTCTTTCACACATGTCTACAAAATCACCTTCACCTTCAAATACAGATTCCTTGCGACTGACAGAGACGTAGGCAAAGTTAACAGTTGCTATTTCCATTAAATATCGTTAATCAGAAAAACGGTAATTTACATCTGCAGCGGAACAAAATTCCGTTCCGCCCAGCGTGTGGCTCGAACCAACGACCCTGGGATTGAGAGCCTGACGCTCTACCGACTGAGCTAGCCGGCTACCGCGGTGAATACCTGCTGGGTAGCACGTCACACAGTACTCGTTTCGGTTGGGTGGTCCCATACAGTTTCTCTCCATGCAGCCTAATGTTTTCCTAACGTCACACTCGTCACGTACTTCACTTTTATGTCATAATCATTTCTGAGAGGTAAAGAAATTGCATGACAATATGCAGAGATAGTGGCGTCAAAATTAACACACATACTTTATGTGACTCAAAAGCCGAACGAGTTACTTTACGACCTTGTTTTATATGTGCAAGTGCCAGTCAAAACTCGCGGTGTCGGCACTCTGCCGACCATTTCGCTAGTTAACACCGGTCTTGTTGTGTGTGTTTCAAGCTCAAGAGCATCTCCAAGCAAAAAATGGTCAACAGCAACATTCAGACGGTTTCGTACTGCTCAATTGCTACATTAAAACGTTATGTTTCTTTTTCAGAACTGGAAAAACACAAGCGTGACAGCATTCGAACCTGTAATATTCAGATCCGATGTCCGACGTCTTATCCATTAGAACACATGGTCACTGACGACCAACATATACATGTATGCGAGTCATCTCGAAACGCTCACACCCCTGAGGATTTGTGTTTTCGTTCTATACAGCCGCTGCCCCTTGCTCTTTCCCACCCATTCGTTACATTCAACCTCTTACGAGACCGATCAAATATAGACTGAGAAATAAGACCACACACTTTGTGCATTCGGAATCGAAGGCAGGGCGTACCTCGCCGCATTTGCTACGATGGCCATTTGCTACTTCTGCAGAAGCGGCGGCGGCGGCAACGACGACGACGACGACGACGACGACCGCGAGAGGCTCTGAGATATGTGAGAAATACATCTGTAAAATGTAATTCAGACTGCCTCGTCCCACCTTCTGCTGTACCGCTTTGGCAAATGCTTTATCTTTGTCTGGCGTGAGGTCGGTCGCTCGACGGCGCGTTCGGCGCGGGCCCGCCCGTAGCCGGCGCGCCGTAAGGCACGGAGGCTCGCACTGGGGCGTATCGCTTCCAGACGGGCGTGCCGCGGCAGTCCTCACAGGGGAAGTGATGCGTCTCTTATAGCCTCTCCTTCCCAAGTGGCTCTTTCCGCCTTCCCGTGGTGCCAGACGTTAAGCTTGGCATTTTGCCTTGCGACAAAAGGGAGAGCTGAGACCCAACCCGATGCGAAAGCGAAGGGTGCATGGCACAGGGGGAGCTGTGTCGAGGGACCATACATCAGTCCCTTCTTTTCGCAGGGCACAGAACAACAGGTGCTCTGCATGCCGGCGATCTCGTTTGTCGGCGTGGGATCGCGGCGCGTGTCGGCAAGGGTGCTTCGCCGCGCCCCTGGGTATCCGGGGCGTGTTCTGCCAAACCCAGGTGGTGGTAACATCGCCTGGGCCAGGTTAGATGGGTCCAGACCGCCGAACGCCTGGGGGACCGGCCCGCCACCTGAGTAGGAGTGGGTCCCTGGCCGAGAGGTGGAAACTCGGGCAAGTAGGCGGCGAAGGGCGAGAGGTGCATCCGCCTCTCCGGAGTGCGGGGTGCAGTTGCCGGGGTGCGTCGCGTGAAATCGCCGATGACGAAGTCACCGAGGGGACCAGTGCGCTGGAAACGGCGCGCTGAACCCAGCAGCTCTGGAGTGCTCTTGACCTAGGGGCGAGGTCGGTGAGCGAGCTGCATAAGTCCCCCCCCATGCCAGAGGAGCCGGTCCGGGGCAAGAGACGGGCTCCCAAACATTTTTTCGCTTGTCTACAAATATGGCTGACGAAGAGACAAGCGATTCGTGTGCGCTCTCGCGAGCTTCGATGCTTTCTGCTCCCTCCCCACAAGGGGGCCCGGGGCAGGCAGAGGAAGGAATTACTGAAAGGCACCTAAGGATTACGCAGTTCCTGGAATCTAGTATTAAAAATGGAAAAATAAGCCAAGCTGCAATAATGACAATCAAAAATGAACTCGCCTCATGGGCTATCGCTCACGCAAAGCTTGAGGGGCGAGTTGAGGAATTGCAAAAGGAGAATGAAAGGCTGCGAAAACAGCCAACTAAGTCATGGGCTGGTGTGGCGGCCCAGACCGCACCAAAAACGACGAAGGAAACGATTGCCAAAGTGTCACAAAGACCGGACACGGCTGTCTTTTTAAGACCCTTGCCTGGTCAAGACACCAAAAAGGTTCAAGAGATCTTTACGACCATGGTAAATCCCATTAAAGACAAAATCAAAGTAAACAAAGTTAAGGCCACAAAAAATGTTGTTATAGTTGATGTGGCGACAGAAGAGGACAGAAATAAATTACTGAATAATCAAAAGTTGTGCAAAGCAGTAAAGTGTGAACCACCGAAAAAGAAAAACCCATTGGTTATAATGTATGATGTTCCTGTGACATTTGAAAATAATGACCTATGCGAAACTATAAGGAAGCAAAATTTTGACGAAATCAATGCAGAGGAATTCAAAAACGAATTCAAACTAAAGTTCAAAACGGGGCCAAGAGAGAGAGACGTTGTTCACCATGTGGCTGAAGTAACTGGGAACATGTGGAAAAAGCTCACTACCTTGGGTAAGATCTATGTTGGCTTTCACGCAATAAACGTGCGAGACTTCTTGGTGGTACCTCGCTGTCATAATTGCGGAGATCTCGATCACATTCATAAGTACTGTGAACGGAAGCCGGCTTGCTCCAGGTGTGGAGCTGAAGATCATGTCAAGAAAAGTTGCTCCAAAACAGCAATCTGCATTCCCTGCACAAGAAGGGGGAAAAAGACGTGTAATGCAACTGGTCGAAATTGCCCGACCTACAGGATGCTGGAGCAGCGCCTGATCTCAAGGACCGATTATGGCTGAGTCCATATCGGCACCCAGGATGCCTAAACATAAATCCCCGTGTAAGAAGCGAAGGGATGCGGCAAGGGCTGCCATGTTCAAGCAGTTCTTAGCACAAATGACAGAGGGCAAGATTGGAAAAAAGAAAATGATAGATGCGTGTGTCCAGACGGACTCACAGGAACATGAGACTGCTCCCTCTCGGTCTTGCCGGGGAAATCGATCGCCAGAAAACCAGGCACCTTACAGTAAGCATCCTGTAGTGGGCCGACCAATCTTCATGAAAGGTGTCTCTAAACCAGACCCGCCAGTGCAGGACAATTCAATTAGCAGCACCAAAACGGACTTAGGACAATCACAAGTCAAACAGGTGATTGATCCAGTCAGGATTTATCCTAACTTGGAGTTCTCATTGCAATTGTCCCGCCTGGAGGAGCCGGCTGTCCTGACCACAGCACTAAGACACCTTGTGCGAGTGGGACACCAATATGGAAGGAAAGTCACCTTCTCGGCCATGGAGGCTGTTGATAGAGTGCAGTTAAAGACCATGAATCTCCCTACCGACTTTGGCGCCCTGCGTGACCTAGTCAAAAAGGTTTTTGAACGACGAAACGAGACATTTGATCTCAATGAAATCTACAATCAATCAGTCCTATCAAATGGAAGGATCGCATATGACTGGAGGAAGACCTTTCCAGAATCATATGTTCACACCTACTTTCCGTGACTAGGAAAATACATATTGGACAGTTAAATGCTCACAATAGCAGATTGGTCATGCAGGAACTTCGGAAGGTGGTGGAGGAGACGAGCCTTGATGTGCTTTGTCTGCAGGAACCATACTCTCTTGCAGGGAATATAGCTTTTTCTGCCACAACCTGGCAGGTGGTAAGCTTTGGAGAGGATCCAAAGGCCACCATCGTGGTGATCAATAAGTCATTGCGGATCACAGTTCTCTCACACCTTTCAGACGACCATTGCAATGTTGTAGAGCTTCAGTCACCAATTGGTGTCATATATCTGGTGAACATGTACTTCCAGTACGGCACCGAGATTGAAGTATATCTTGATCAGCTCTCGCGAGTCTCTACAATATTGAGAGGCCGAAAAGTTGTGGTGGTAGCCGACGTTAACGCCAAATCCCCCCTGTGGCACAGTGGCACTCGAGATGAGAGAGGTGGGAAATTAGAAGAGACCATCATGTCGCTACAACTCGTAGTTGCAAACAGACCTGGCAACCCTCCTACCTACTCTGGTGGTGGAGGCGATGGAACTAACATAGATGTCACACTGATGACAGCAAATATAGCTGCAAATATACAGGGCTGGATGGTCAAAGATAGGATCACTACCAGTGATCATAATCTAATCACCTTCATGATAACGAATGAAGAGTGCCACTGGGACATAGGGTGGGAGGTGCAATTAAACTACAACAAAACAAACTGGGAGCGCCTTGCAGGAGAGTTGGACATACCGACATGGCCAGAAGGAGATGAGGATGTCAACAAACACGCCGAAGAGCTGGTGGACGCACTTACAAGGGCGGTAAAGGCTGCTGTACCCACCAGGAGAAGGGCCGTGGCGGCTTCTCCGTCGCCATGGTCTGCTGAACTTGGACAGATGCGCCAGTCTGTCAGGAGGGCGAGGAGGTATTACCAGCGAAGTGTCGTCTGGGAAGAAAAACAGCGATGGCTGCAAATCTATAGGGATGCAAAAGAGCAATTCCAGAAGGAACTGAGAGCAGTCAGGCTCCAAAGCTGGGAAAAATATGTTCAAAGCCAACTGGCTATAGATCCCTGGGGCATCCCTTACAAGATTGTGCGCGAAAAAATACGATCGCCAATGGTGCTCTCCACAGTCAGGGATGGGAATCGGATGACGGGATCTTGGCGGGAAACCGCTGAGGTTCTACTCCGGTCCTTGCTCCCTGACGACAGGGAGGAGGAAGACACAGAAGAACAACGCCTAATTAGGCAAGCAGTGGAGGAAGACTATCAAAACAATGGGATGGTCTACCCATTCTCAGAAGATGAAGTAGCAGCTCAAATAAAGGCGTTAAAGAAAGGAAAAGCCCCAGGACCAGACGGCATTATAGCAGAGGTGGTGCAATACCTTGCACCTCAACTGGTAGCCCCTCTGACAAGAATTTACAATGAGGCACTGCGTCTTGGAACGTTTCCGTCCATCTGGAAACAAGCAAATGTAGTGATCATTAAGAAAGGACATGACAAGGATCCTACAGCAGTGAAGTCCTACAGGCCAATATGTCTGTTGGACCTGTTAGGTAAATTGTTAGAGAGGTTGCTGGCTGACAGATTGGCAGCACATAGAGTGCTGTGTGGGATGAGCGACAGGCAGTTCGGCTTTCGCGCGGGGCGATCTGCGTCTGACGCAATTGCCCTGGCGGCCGAGGTCTGTGGGTCGTCGCCACACAAGTACATAGTTGGTATCATGGTGGACATCAGTGGCGCCTTTGACAACCTGTGGTGGCCTTCGCTCTTCTCCTGTTTACGGGAGAAGGAGTGTCCAGGGCTGCTATACGGCTGTCTTAGGAGCTATTGTATGGGAAGGGAGATCTGGCTATCGTCCCCTAGCGGGAGAGTTGGAAAGAAGATCACAAAGGGGTGTCCACAGGGCTCTGTCCTGGGGCCACTCTTCTGGGACCTTAATATGGAGCCTCTCCTGGAGAGCTTGGAGAGCTGTGAAGATGTGCTAGAGGCGATAGCCTACGCTGACGACCTCCTTCTGTTGGTGGGCGGCCGGAGCCGCGAGGACCTTGAACCCAAAATCGATAGGTCATTAACAGTCCTGTCACGATGGTGCCAAAGGGCCAAAATGAAGATTGCGCCCAACAAGTCACTATATCTACTGCTGAAAGGCCAATTGGCCAGGAACCCGACAGTGAGAATCGCGGGAACACCAGTTATTCGGCGGAAGGAAGCCCGGTATTTGGGCGTCGTCATTGACGAAAAGTGGAGCTTTCCACAACATATCGAAACAGCCACACAAAGATCACTTGAGGCCCTAAATAACCTCATCATGATTGGGCACAGAAGATTTCATCTTCCCCCGCATCTTATCAAACTGTACCACAATACCATACTCGCATCCATCGTGGGTTACGGATCCGGGGTCTGGGCACACAGGCTCACTAGGGTCATGCCTGCCTTGGCTGTGAGGAGGGTGCAGCGGAACATGCTGTTACGATCAATTGGAGCATACAGAACATCACCTGGTGTAGCTTTATTGGTACTCATGGGGATATGCCCCCTAGATATAAAAATCAGAGAGCAAGCGGCGTGGTACTGGGTGAAAAAAGGGGAAATTGAAAAAACTGACCAAATTCTTGGGGTGAGGGTGGGGGACAAGTTTGCAATTAAGCGGAGAGGGGAAGAATTGTGGCAGGAACTGTGGGATAGGGAGGAAACAGGTAGAAGGACACACCAGCTGCTTCCAAATGTTAAAGATAGATTACAGCTCTCTCACTTTCAACCCAGCAAGGGACTGCTGCACTTCCTCACAGGTCATGGACCGTATCCGGCATATCTGTGCCGGTTCGGGAAAAGGCCAACCCCCTCGTGTGACTGTGGGGCTGAGATTGGGACTCCGGATCATGTGATCTACGAGTGCTCCATTTTTGACGACGTAGCCACCGGTCTTAGACAGCAACTTCCCAACCATGACACATATCATCTCATCAGGAATCCCGTCACCTTCAAGATCTTAGATGCACTTGCCAGCGAGGTATCAGCAAAGGTCTTGCGGGAATATAGAAGGGAGAATTTAGAAAACTGATCCTGACCTGACTCATTGCGACCATCCCATTCCGCCGAGGCGTGGACTGGCCGATCGCCGTGACGGTCGGAAACCGCCACGTCATGGAGTAGGGGGATGGAGCGCAAAAAAAATATACCGGACTTGACCATGCACACCGATTATGACTCGTAGTTATAGTTTTCTGTAGGTTAGCTTCTTGAATAATTGAAAATGAATCTGCAGCGACTTTTGTAAAGGCCAGCCCAGTGCCAGGGGCACGCCCACAGAGGTTAGCTCGGTGGGCACGGCCAACTTGGTAGGTTTATATTTCTTTCTGGCACAATTGTAATCGCTGCAGGTAGTAGAGTCTTAGAATAGTAGATTAGTACTAACCGTAGATCTTACCTAAAAATCACTAACCTTATCCTGTAGCATGTATAGTGTTTTTTCCAAATAATAATCAAAAATTGAAATGCTGCAACAACTGTGTACTGAAAATAAAATGACCCACTAATGTGTTTAGGTGGTGGGTTTTTTTATGTATAATATTGTTATTAAATAAAGAATTTTTTAAAAAAAAAAAAAAAATGCTTTATATGCGCCATTCGCCTTAATCACATCTGAGAGTAATTCTTAAAAAAACGCCTGTTGCTAATTGTTCGTCATCACAGATACTGTTTGCTATACAGCCACGACGCGCAACTGATTTCCAAAATTCATCTTTCTCCTTTGAGGATGGAACTTACGACCCCTGGATTATTAGACCTGTGCTCTACCACTGAGCTAAAGAGGCGCGGCCTAGCGGTACTCTTGGGTACTTCGTCCTTACGGTCGTCTGCATCATCAGACTTCAGCTGACAACACTTCATATTACAGGCTAATATTAGCAGCTATGGCGACCCATTACTGCTTGGCTACACATCTGACACGTAACCGATGTGCTCTCGAAACAACAACACTTGCATTTCAGAACATGTCTTTCACACATGTCTACAAAATCACCTTCACCTTCAAATACAGATTCCTTGCGACTGACAGAGACGTAGGCAAAGTTAACAGTTGCTATTTCCATTAAATATCGTTAAGCAGAAAAACGGTAATTTACATCTGCAGCGGAACAAAATTCCGTTCCGCCCAGCGTGTGGCTCGAACCAACGACCCTGGGATTGAGAGCCTGACGCTCTACCGACTGAGCTAGCCGGCTACCGCGGTGAATACCTGCCGGGTAGCACGTCACACAGTACTCGTTTCGGTTGGGTGGTCCCATACAGTTTCTCTCCATGCAGCCTAATGTTTTCCTAACGTCACACTCGTCACCTATTTCACTTTTATGTCATAATCATTTCTGAGAGGTAAAGAAATTGCATGACAACATGCAGAGATAGTGGCGTAAAAAATAACACACATACTTTATGTGACTCAAAAGCCGAACGAGTTACTTTACGACCTTGTTTTATATGTGCAAGTGCCAGTCAAAACTACATCTACATCTACATCTACATCCGTACTCCGCAAGCCACCTGACGGTGTGTGGCGGAGGGTACCATGAGTACCTCTATCGGTTCTCCCTTCTATTCCAGTCTCGTATTGTACGTGGAAAGAAGGACTGTCGGTATGCTTCTGTGTGGGCTCTAATCTCTCTGATTTTATCCTCATGGTCTCTTCGCGAGATATACGTAGGAGGGAGCAATATACTGCTTGACTCTTCGGTGAAGGTATGTTCTCGAAACTTCAACAAAAGCCCGTACCGAGCTACTGAGCGTCTCTCCTGCAGAGTCTTCCACTGGAGTTTATCTATCATCTCCGTAACGCTTTCGCAATTACTAAATGATCCTGTAACGAAGCGCGCTGCTCTCCGTTGGATCTTCTCTATCTCCTCTATCAACCCCACCTGGTGCGGATCCCACACTGCTGAGCAGTATTCAAGCATTGGGCGAACAAGCGTACTGTAACCTACTTCCTTTGTCGTCGGATTGCATTTCCTTAGGATTCTTCCAATGAATCTCAGTCTGGCATCTGCTTTACCGACGATCAACTTTATATGATCATTCCATTTTAAATCACTCCTAATGCGTACTCCCAGATAATTTATGGAATTAACTGCTTCCAGTTGCTGACCTGCTATTTTGTAGCTAAATGATAAGGGACCTATCTTTCTATGTATTCGCATCACATTACACTTCGCTACATTGAGATTCAATTGCCATTCCGTGCACCATGCGTCAATTCGCTGCAGATCCTCCTGCATTTCAGTACAATTTTCCATTGTTGCAACCTCTCGATACACCACAGCATCATCTGCAAAAAGCCTCAGTGAACTTCCGATGTCATCCACCAGGTCATTTATGTATATTGTGAATAGCAACGGTCCTATGACACTCCCCTGCGGCACACCTGAAATCACTCTTACTTCGGAAGACTTCTCTCCATTGAGAATGAGGTGCTGCGTTCTGTTATCTAGGAACTCCTCAATCCAATCACACAATTGATCTGATAGTCCGTATGCTCTTACTTTGTTCATTAAACGACTATGGGGAACTGTGTCAAACGCCTTGCGGAAGTCAAGAAACACGGCATCTACCTGTGAACCCGTGTCTAAGGCCCTCTGAGTCTCGTGGACGAATAGCGCGAGCTGGGTTTCACACGATCGTCTTTTTCGAAACCCATGCTGATTCCTACAGAGTAGATTTCTAGTCTCCAGAAAAGACATTATACTCGAACATAATACGTGTTCCAAAATTCTACAACTGATCGACGTTAGAGATATAGGTCTATAGTTCTGCACATCTGTTCGACGTCCCTTCTTGAGAACGGGGATGACCTGTGCCCTTTTCCAATCCTCGCGGTGTCGGCACTCTGCCGACCATTTCGCTAGTTAACACCGGTCTTGTTGTGTGTGTTTCAAGCTCAAGAGCATCTCCAAGCAAAAAATGGTCAACAGCAACATTCAGACGGTTTCATACTGCTCAATTGCTAAATTAAAACGTTATGTTTCTTTTTCAGAACTGGAAAAACACAAGCGTGACAGCATTCGAACCTGTAATATTCAGATCCGATGTCCGACGTCTTATCCATTAGGCCACATGGTCACTGACGACCAACATATACATGTATACGAGTCATCTCGAAACGCTCACACCCCTGAGGATTTGTGTTTTCGTTCTACACAGCCGCTGCCCCTTGCTCTTTCCCACCCATTCGTTACATTCAACCTCTTACGAGACCGATCAAATATAGACTGAGAAACAAGACCACACACTTTGTGCATTCGGAATCGACGGCAGGGCGTACCTCGCCGCATTTGCTACGATGGCCATTTGCTACTTCTGCAGAAGCGGCTGCGGCGGCAACGACGACGACGACGACGACGACGACGACGACGACCGCGAGAGGCTCTGAGATATGTGAGAAATACATCTGTAAAATGTAATTCAGACTGCCTCGTCCCACCTTCTGCTGTACCGCTTTGGCAAATGCTTTATCTGCGCCATTCGCCTTAATCACATCTGAGAGTAATTCTTAAAAAAACGCCTGTTGCTAATTGTTCGTCATCACAGATACTGTTTGCTATACAGCCACGACGCGCAACTGATTTCCAAAATTCATCTTTCTCCTGTGAGGATGGAACTTACGACCCCTGGATTATTAGACCAGTGCTCTACCACTGAGCTAAAGAGGCGCGGCCCAGCGGTACTCTTGGGTACTTCGTCCTTACGGTCGTCTGCATCATCAGACTTCAGCTGACAACACTTCATATTACAGGCTAATATTAGCAGCTATGGCCACCCATTACTGCTTGGCTACACATCTGACACGTAACCGATGTGCTCTCGAAACAACAACACTTGCATTTCAGAACATGTCTTTCACACATGTCTACAAAATCACCTTCACCTTCAAATACAGATTCCTTGCGACTGACAGAGACGTAGGCAAAGTTAACAGTTGCTATTTCCATTAAATATCGTTAATCAGAAAAACGGTAATTTACATCTGCAGCGGAACAAAATTCCGTTCCGCCCAGCGTGTGGCTCGAACCAACGACCCTGGGATTGAGAGCCTGACGCTCTACCGACTGAGCTAGCCGGCTACCGCGGTGAATTCCTGCCGGGTAGCACGTCACACAGTACTCGTTTCGGTTGGGTGGTCCCATACAGTTTCTCTCCATGCTGCCTAATGTTTTCCTAACGTCACACTCGTCACGTACTTCACTTTTATGTCATAATCATTTCTGAGAGGTAAAGAAATTGCATGACAACATGCAGAGCTAGTGGCGTCAAAATTAACACACATACTTTATGTGACTCAAAAGCCGAACGAGTTACTTTACGACCTTGTTTTATATGTGCAAGTGCCAGTCAAAACTCGCGGTGTCGGCACTCTGCCGACCATTTCGCTAGTTAACACCGGTCTTGTTGTGTGTGTTTCAAGCTCAAGAGCATCTCCAAGCAAAAAATGGTCAACAGCAACATTCAGACGGTTTCGCACTGCTCAATTGCTGCATTAAAACAGTATGTTTCTTTTTCAGAACTGGAAAAACACAAGCGTGACAGCATTCGAACCTGTAATCTTCAGATCCGAAGTCCGACGTCTTATCCATTAGGCCACACGGTCACTGTCGACTAACATTCACATGTATGCGACTCATATCGAAACGCTCACACCCCTGAGGATTTGTGTTTTCGTTCTACACAGCCGCTGCCCCTTGCTCTTTCCCACCCATTCGTTACATTCAACCTCTTACGAGACCGATCAAATATAGACTGAGAAACAAGACCACACACTTTGGGCATTCGGAATCGAAGGCAGGGCGTCCCTCGCCGCATTTGCTACGATGGCCATTTGCTACTTCTGCAGAAGCGGCGGCGGCGGCGACGACGACGACGACGACGACGATGACGACGACCGCGAGAGGCTCTGAGATATGTGATAAATACATCTGTAAAATGTAATTCAGACTGCCTCGTCCCACCTTCTGCTGTACCGCTTTTTCAAATGCTTTATCTGCGCCATTCGCCTTAATCACATCTGAGAGAAATTCTTAAAAAAACGCCTGTTGCTAATTGTTCGTCATCACAGATACTGTTTGCTATACAGCCACGACGCGCAACTGATTTCCAAAATTCATCTTTCTCCGGTGAGGAAGGAACTTACGACCCCTGGATTATTAGACCAGTGCTCTACCACTGAGATAAAGAGGCGCGGCCTAGCGGTACTCTTGCGTACTTCGTCCTTACGGTCGTCTGCATCATCAGACTTCAGCTGACAACACTTCATATTACAGGCTAATATTAGCAGCTACGGCGACCCATTACTGCTTGGCTACACATCTGACACGTAACCGATGTGCTTTCGAAACAACAACACTTGCATTTCAGAACATGTCTTTCACACACGTCTACAAAATCACCTTCACCTTCAAATACAGATTCCTTGCGACTGACAGAGACGTAGGCAAAGTTAACAGTTGCTATTTCCATTAAATATCGTTAATCAGAAAAACGGTAATTTACATCTGCAGCGGAACAAAATTCCGTTCCGCCCAGCGTGTGGCTCGAACCAACGACCCTGGGATTGAGAGCCTGACGCTCTACCGACTGAGCTAGCCGGCTACCGCGGTGAATACCTGCCGGGTAGCACGTCACACAGTACTCGTTTCGGTTGGGTGGTCCCATACAGTTTCTCTCCATGCTGCCTAATGTTTTCCTAACGTCACACTCGTCACGTACTTCACTTTTATGTCATAATCATTTCTGAGAGGTAAAGAAATTGCATGACAACATGCAGAGCTAGTGGAGTCAAAATTAACACACACACTTTATGTGACTCAAAAGCCGAACGAGTTACTTTACGACCTTGTTTTATATGTGCAAGTGCCAGTCAAAACTCGCGGTGTCGGCACTCTGCCGACCATTTCGCTAGTTAACACCGGACTTGTTGTGTGTGTTTCAAGCTCAAGAGCATTTCCAAGCAAAAAATGGTCAACAGCATCATTCAGACGGTTTCGTACTGCTCAATTGCTACATTAAAACGATATGTTTCTTTTTCAGAACTGGAAAAACACAAGCGTGACAGCATTCGAACCTGTAATCTTCAGATCCGAAGTCCGACGTCTTATCCATTAGGCCACATGGTCACTGACGACCAACATTTACATGTATGCGAATCATCTCGAAACACTCACACCCCTGAGGATTTGCGTTTTCGTTCTACACAGCCGCTGCCCCTTGCTCTTTCCCACCCATTCGTTACATTCAACCTCTTACGAGACCGATCAAATATAGACTGAGAAACAAGACCACACACTTTGTGCATTCGGAATCGAAGGCAGGGCGTCCCTCGCCGCATTTGCTACGATGGCCATTTGCTACTTCTGCAGAAGCGGCGGCGGCGGCGACGACGACGACGACGACGACGACGACGACGACCGCGAGAGGCTCTGAGATATGTGAGAAATACATCTGTAAAATGTAATTCAGACTGCCTCGTCCCACTTTCTGCTGTACCGCTTTTTCATATGCTTTATCTGCGCCACTCGCCTTAATCACATCTGAGAGTAATTCTTAAAAAAACGCCTGTTGCTAATTGTTCGTCATCACAGATACTTTTTGCTATACAGCCGCGACGCGCAACTGATTTCCAAAATTCATCTTTCTCCTATGAGGATGGAACTTACGACCCCTGGATTATTAGACCAGTGTTCTACCACTGAGCTAAAGAGGCGGAGCCTAGCGGTACTCTTGGGTACATCGTCCTTATGGTCGTCTGCATCATCAGACTTCAGCTGACAACACTTCATATTACAGGCTAATATTTGCAGCTATGGCGACCCATTACTGCTTGGCTACACATCTGACACGTAACAGATGTGCTTTCGAAACAACAACACTTGCATTTCAGAACATGTCTTTCACACATGTCTACAAAATCACCTTCACCTTCAAATACAGATTCCTTGCGACTGACAGAGACGTAGGCAAAGTTAACAGTTGCTATTTCCATTAAATATCGTTAATCAGAAAAACGGTAATTTACATCTGCAGCGGAACAAAGTTCCGTTCCGCCCAGCGTGTGGCTCGAACCAACGACCCTGGGATTGAGAGCCTGACGCTCTACCGACTGAATACCTGCCGGGTAGCACGTGACACAGTACTCGTTTCGGTTGGGTGGTCCCATACAGTTTCTCTCCATGCAGCCTAATGTTTTCCTAACGTCACACTCGTCACATACTTCTCTTTTATGTCATAATCATTTCTGAGAGGTAAAGAAATTGCATGACAACATGCAGAGCTAGTGGCGTCAAAATTAACACACATACTTTATGTGACTCAAAAGCCGAACGAGTTACTTTACGACCTTGTTTTATATGTGCAAGTGCCAGTCAAAACTCGCGATGTCGGCACTCTGCCGACCATTTCGCTAGTTAACACCGGTCTTGTTGTGTGTGTTTCAAAGCTCAAGAGCATCTCCAAGCAAAAAATGGTCAACAGCAACATTCAGACGGTTTCGTACTGCTCAATTGCTACATTAAAACGGTATGTTTCTTTTTCAGAACTGGAAAAACACGAGCGTGACAGCATTCTAACCTGTAATCTTCAGATCCGAAGTCCGAAGCATTATCCATTTGGCTACACGGTCACTGACGACCAACATTTACATGTATACGACTCATCTCGAAACGCTCACACCCCTGAGGTTTTGTGTTTTCGTTCTACACAGCCGCTGCCCCTTGCTCTTTCCCACCCATTCGTTACATTCAACCTCTTACGAGACCGATCAAATATAGACTGAGAAACAAGACCACACACTTTGTGCATTCGGAATCGAAGGCAGGGCGTCCCTCGCCGCATTTGCTACAATGGCCATTTGCTACTTCTGCAGAAGCGGCGGCGGCAGCGACGACGACGACGACGACGACGACGACCGCGAGAGGCTCTGAGATATGTGTGAAATACATCTGTAAAACGTAATTCAGACTGCCCCATCCCACCTTATGCTGTACCGCTTTGGCAAATGCTTTATCTGCGCCGTTCGCCTTAATCACATCTGAGAGTAATTCTTAAAAAAACGCCTGTTGCTATTTGTTCGTCATCACAGATACTGTTTGCTATACAGCCACGACGCGCAACTGATTTCCAAAATTCATCTTTCTCCTGTGTGGATTGAACTTACGACCGCTGGTTTATTAGACCAGTGCTCTACCACTGAGCTAAAGAGGCGCGGCCTAGCGGTACTCTTGGGTACTTCGTCCTTACGGTCGTCTGCATCATCAGACTTCAGCTGACAACACTTCATATTACAGGCTAATATTTGCAGCTATGGCGACCCATTACTGCTTGGCTACACATCTGACACGTAACCGATGTGCTCTCCAAACAACAACACTTGCATTTCAGAACATGTCTTTCACACATATCCACAAAATCACCTTCACCTTCAAATACAGATTCCTTGCGACTGACAGAGACGTAGGCAAAGTTAAAAGTTGCTATTTCCATTAAATAGCGTTAATCAGAAAAAATGGTAATTTACATCTGCAGCGGAACAAAATTCCGTTCCGCCCAGCGTGTGGCTCGAACCAACGACCATGGGATTAAGAGTCTGACGCTCTACTGACTGAGCTAGCCGGCTACCGCGGTGAATACCTGCCGGGTAGCACGTCACACAGTACTCGTTTCGGTTGGGTGGTCCCATACAGTTTCTCTCCATGCAGCCTAATGTTATCCTAACGTCACACACGTCACGTACTTCACTTTTATGTCATAATCATTTCTGAGAGGTAAAGAAATTGCATGACAACATGCAGAGCTAGTGTCGTCAAAATTAACACACATACTTTATGTGACTCAATAGCCGAACGAGTTACTTTACGACCTTGTTTTATATGTGCAAGTGCCAGTCAAAACTCGCGGTGTCGGCATTCTGCCGACCATTTCGCTAGTTAATACCGGTCATGTTGTGTGTGTTTCAAGCCCAAGAGCATCTCCAAGCAAAAAATGGTCAACAGCAACATTCAGACGGTTTCGTACTGCTCAATTGCTACATTAAAACGGTATGTTTCTTTTTCAGAACTGGAAAAACACGAGCGTGACAGCTTTCGAACCTGTGATCTTCAGATCCGAAGTCCGACGCCTTATCCATTTTTTTTGTTGTTTTTTATTTTTTTATTTTTTTTTAAGTCTGCTGTGTATTTGTGTGCCATTGCAAATGGTGCCAATTTCGTAAAAGTAATAAGCAGCAGGCATGAAGAAAAAAAATGGCTCTGAGCACTAGGGGACTCAACTGCTGTGGTCATTAGTCCCCTAGAACTTAGAACTACTTAAACCTAACTAACCTAAGGACATCACACACATCCATGCCCGAGGCAGGATTTTTTTTTATAGTACAAAATTTATTTTTTTAATACAAATGAGATTCAATTACAAAATAGTACACAAGAAAACAACTTATTGGGAAAAGTCTTACAAAGCTTCACCTTTGTGGTGCAGAACATAACAATTAAGCTCAAATTTTACACTTCAAAGGGAAAATAAAAATATTACAAAAAAAGAAAAGAAAAAATCAGTCTGTGCATAAAATAACCCCCATCTTTTTGGTTACTTTCATGGAAATGCGATGACAAAGCCACAAAACTGAAGTTGTACTGAGGCACTTATGCAAATAACATGTACAGAAATATGTCAATGAATACTTAAAGAAAATGGTGTTTCTACACACACTCATTATTAAGCTCAACAAAGATATAATCACAGCCTACTATGCTTATTTCACAAACTACTAACTACATTTTTTTTTGAGAATGCATAAAAAGAAAACAAGGCAGCCATGCGCAAAAAGTTGCCAATAAAGTGAACTAAAAAGGGCCATCTTGCTCGCCGCGGTCTCATTGCTAGGCGGGCGGCCAGGAACGGGCGGTCGTCATTACATTGGACATCACCAGCCACCAATCGTTGGAGCGCCCGGGGCCTCTGCACACAGTCAGAGACTGTTTCTGTTACCATAGGGGAATCGTAGAAAGATCACATCTACAAGTTAATGTCTTCTCACACCCAGCACACCCCAGCTGGGTGGTGGGTCCATGAATGACGAACCCAAATAGTTCGCAAAAAGGTTCCGGTAATCCTGTCTGTTCGTTAAGACCAGAAACTCGTCGATCATATAGTACCATAAATCGAGGACGTCTTTGTCTCCATCGCGGTATATGTAGTGTATCGCCATTCCTCGTACCCAATTAACCGCATTCATCCGGGTCATAGGGAAATAGACAGCGTCGGGATGAAAGAGTTCTTGGGGTAAAATCGAAACGTAGGGGCGGCGGAGCAGGAAAGCCAGGATCTGGCGGATCAGTTTCCAGCACTCACGTGCGGGGCCACAGTTCAGTCTATGTTCGTCCGTGTCTAACGTCGTGCAACGGGGGCACACAGGGTCGTCAATTAGGTGAATGGCATGCAGCCGTTGTCGGGTTGGAAGTTTCTCGTTAACGACCACATACCACGTCGACCGCACGAAAGTAGACAGGAACGGCGCGTGGATGGCTCTCCATACCCATGGCCAGTCGACCGTAGGGTGGCGCCGTACAATGTCGTTATCCGGAGTCCAGTGCTGGAGAGCACTATAATAAGTCTTCGCTGTCGGATTCCGTGTTTCCGATATAACCCGCAACACATAGCTATGCTCTACGAAAAACGTTCTAATGTGTGACAGCGAGGGCGATAAATGTCCAACTGGTACCGGTGGGTACAGCATACGTGGGGCCACTTCTTCAATCAGTAGGCCGGGGAGACTGGCTGTTGGTGAAAGCCAGAGTCGCCTCATGGAACGGAGATACAGTGCCAGCGCTCTGTGCTTGACGTGAGTGAGTCCAACACCGCCTTTGTCGAAGGGTAAAGTAAGCATAACAAAACGGATCTTGAAAACAGCACCATCGTTCACCACGTGTCCAAACACTGCCTGTATCCTGGAAGCCATCGTGTCCGTTATCGGCAGTACATGGGCGTAATGGTTAAGGTGAGAAGCCATGTACACATTAACGTATTGGGCGCGTTGCAAAATGTTCAATGATCTGAATTTATAGAGACGAGCCTCTAAACGGAGTCGTCGTAAGACCATACGATACGTAAAGGCCGCCGTGCGTTGTATTTGTCGATGGAGTGATATCCCTAAACACTTGAGCATCGGGACCTTTGTCAGAGGTACGGCCAGACCTGCAGGCATTCCTCGTCCTACCTCCATATAGCGTGATTTCCGAAGGTTGAGCACACTGCCTGCCACCGCCCCATACTGGTGGAGCCAGGAAAACGCCGTGTGTATTTCGTCACCAGACCGTGCTAGGAACATCACATCGTCGGCGTATGCACCACATCGAAAGGTTACGGAACGGAGGGTAAGTCCTTCTAAGCGTCGCCGTAGTCCGTGAAGAGCTGGTTCGAGGGCAACGGCGAAGAGCATGGCAGAAAGAGGACAACCCTGCCGGACGGACCTGTTGACACGGACGGGGGCGGACCGACAGCCGTTGATCATAATCCTCGTGACAGCCCCATGGATCAATCGAAGCACAACAGACGTCGTCAGACGCGGGACACCGATGTGTTCCATAACAGTACGCAGGAAACCATGGTTAACGCGGTCGAAAGCATGGTCGAAGTCCAGAGCAACAAGAGCGCCTTGGAGGCGGCAAGTTTGCATGAGCGCCACCACGTCTCTATAGGTGCTTAAAGTCTTAAACACATTAGTGTCGCCCCCAAGGCAGGTTTGATCAGTGTGAATGGCCGCCATTACCGTAGGTTTGAGCCTCTCACGGAGCATGCGTGTCAACAGCTTATAGTCAGTGTTTAGCATTGTCAACGGGCGAAAATCAAGAGGGCGACGGCCTCCGCCGGGTTTCGGCACAGGGATCAAGAGACCCTCAGTAAAGTCAGATGGTACCTGAAAATCGGCGTCCAGGAGTTCACTGTACATCCTGACCCACATTGGGCCCATGAGATCAAAGAACCGCTTGTAAAATTCAAGAGGGAGGCCGTTAGGGCCGGGCGTTTTGTTGGGAGAGCCACGCAACAGAGCCTCTCGCAGTTCTTCCAAAGTCACCGCCGACAAGAGCGTAGCATCATCTTGTAGGTTCCGAGAGACTGGTAGGTCAGATAGGACTTCCCTGACCCCTACATTCATGTGGGACTCCCTCTCGTAAAGAAGTTTATATGACTGTGTGAACGCTCGGACGATATCCATTTGTGCGTCAACGCGTCGCCCGTCCTCCGTCTCAACCTCGGTAATGAGCTGCCTCTTGCGTCTTCGGCGTTCTTGAATGATATGGTGGAGGGAAGGTCGTTCACCACGAACATCATCAGTCGTCCCCGCTCGCACCCGCACACCCGCAAGACGTACGGCGTTGATACGAAGCAATTGTGCCTTGACGCGTTGTACTGCTGATTGTCGCTCTGGCGACGGCGGTTGTACAGCCAGTTCCCGGAGCACAGTATAGTAAAAATCAGTAGTCGCAGTATACCAGCGCGCTCGGTCGCGTCCATAGCTGACTAATGTTCGGCACAGTGCGGGTTTTGCACACCGTAACCACCATTGAAGTACAGAACGGTAGGCGGGTAAACGCCGGTGGCATTTGCTCCATGTGGACTCGACTGCGCGTCTGCAATTTATCTCATCAAGAAGGGCCACATTGAGGCGCCACGGACCCCTACTTCGGCGGACGCGCTGGCGGGGAAGGGTGAGAGTACACACATATGCGAGGTGATCCGTGAACGCTGCCGGCCACATCTCAGCGTCGACAACGGCCGATCGTAGGTCGCGGGTGACGTAGGCTCGATCCAATCGGCTCGCGGAGTGACTGGTAAAGTAGGTGTGTGCTCGACGGTCGCCGTGTTGGATGATCCAGGTGTCCAACAACGCCAAGTCCTGTACAAGTGCCTGGAGTGCCGGGCAGGTGGTATAGTGTGGCTCCTGGTCGGATGGGCGGAGCACACAATTAAAATCGCCGCCTACTACCAAGTGGTCGGTATTGCCCTGGAAGAGCGGGGCTATATCTTCGGCAAAAAAGGTGCGCCGTTCTCTCCTTTTGCCGGTGCCTGGAGGAGCATATAAGTTCACCAGACGTACTGTACCAATTGTGAGTGCGACCCCCCGGGCCGACGGTAAATAGGTGACATCAGTGGCCATTATCCCTTCCCGCAGTAGAATCGCCGTACCTCCGCCGCCCACATCTGCAGGCATAGTGTAGGCGTCATATCCGTAGGCATCGAGACAGAGTCCTGATCGGACTTCTTGAAGGAAAACAACGTCCAGATCCGCAGCGCGTAACGTATCCTTCAGCATGCGGGTCTTGACATCAGATGTAATGCCATTGACGTTGATCGTGGCGAGGCGGTATGCCTGGTCCATCAAGTCTCGGGAGGTGACCATGGTATGACAGGAGGGCAGTAGTCGTCACGTGGAGCGCCGTTCTTGCGAAGTGCTAAGCAGCGACGAGAGGTGCTCATGCCGTCCTAGGCGTCTGTCGCCGGCTGCGTAGACGCTGCCATCGGCATCGGTGCATCGTCTTGGTTCTGAAACGCATCCTGCAACTCCATCTCCTGCGCCCAGTCGCCCAGGGACGTTGACACCACTGGATCTCGAGAGGCAGACGGAGGCAAGGGTGCATCCCTGGTGTCGGAGCTGCGGTGATCTCCCGCATCCCCATGTGGTCCAGACCCATCGGTAGTGGGAGAAGACGTAGAACCGTGTGAGACGGTAGGGTCGCCTGTGTCGGCGCGGTGGAGCGGTTGAGGCACCTCGTCATCCAGCGGTGTCGCCTCGGGCTGTTCTACGTCGTCGGTTGTCTTGCGCCGCTTCTTATGACGCTTGGGTGATTTCTGCTTACGCTGCCGCGATTCTGTTTCCGACGTAGGGCAAGGGGAGGACGCTGCATCCTGTGCTTCAACTTCCATTGCACCGTCGGCGAGCCGTTGTGACGGTGCGCCTGGGTCCGACGAAAGGACATCAGTAGCATCAGCACTGAAAGACGCTTGGGGCTCCGTGGAAGCTACTGCAAGGTCCTCCAAAGCTCGAACCAATACAGTGGGGTCGTCATATACAGCTGGCGTCTCCCGTCTCGCCGCCGCAACATATACGTAATCGGCAGAGAGGTCGGTGTCGACGGACGAATCTGGTCGGTCGAGGGTGTCTGCGCGAGACGACGTTGCAGGCATTCGGTACGCATGTGTCCCGTCTGGCCACAACCGGAGCAGGTTCTCGGCTGACCGTCGTAAATAATTATTGCCCTGCAACCAGCGATCGTGAGATAGGAAGGAATATGGCGATGCAGGTCAATACGGACTTGTCGCACCCCGTTAAGGACAGGGTAGGTGTCGAAGGTCTTCCATTTTTCGGCCGTGTGGCCGAAAACTGTTCCATAGGGTCGAAGAGCAAGGGTGACCAAATCCGCTGGAACTTCAAAAGGGAGCTCAAACACGCGCACATTTTGGATTCCCAATCCAGCACGTTCAAGCGTCACCACACCCACGTTTCCGTCTGAGTGGCAGAACCGATAACCTGCCGTCGAGCGTCTGAGAAGTTTGTCACATGCTTCGTCGTCAGTGAACTTAAGATATACGACGCTGGAGACAATAGATAAGTGGATACCGATCAGCTCGTTAGGATCAACATGTACCACATCGCGTAAAAAACGCTCTACTTCGTGGGCCTTGGGTCTAGAGTACGTAGTGTCGAACTGCAGCTTGATCGTGGCTTTCCGATACGAAAGAGCCATCGTGTGTCAGGAACGTGACGGCAATACGTAACACTAGCGCGCCGGCGCGGTAAACAACAACACACCCGGAAACGCGACACGGAGCGGCCTGGACGTACCGCACCGCTCCACAGCCAAAGGCCGACATCCATTCGGCCACACGGTCACTGACGACCAACATTTACATGTATACGACTCATCTGGAAACGCTCACACCCCTGAGGATTTGTGTTTTCGTTCTACACAGCCGCTGCCCCTTGCTCTTTCCCACCCATTCGTTACATTCAACCTCTTACGAGACCGATCAAATATAGACTGAGAAACAAGACCACACACTTTGTGCATTCGGAATCGAAGGCAGGGCGTCCATCGCCGCATTTGCTACGATGGTCATTTGCTACTTCTGCAGAAGCGGCGGCGGCGGCGGCGGCGACGAAGACGACGACGACGACGACGACCGCGAGAGGCTCTGAGATATGTGAGAAATACATCTGTAAAATGTAATTCAGACTGCCTCGTCCCACCTTATGCTGTACCGCTTTGGCAAATGCTTTATCTGCGCCATTCGCCTTAATCACATCTGAGAGTAATTCTTAAAAAAAACGCCTGTTGCTAATTGTTCGTCATCACAGATACTGTTTGCTATACAGCCACGACGCGCAAATGATACGCAAAATTCATCTTTTTCCTGTGAAGATGGAACTTACGAGCCCTGGTTTATTAGAACAGTGCTCTACCACTGAGCTAAAGAGGCGCGGCCTAGCGGTACTCTTGGGTACTTCGTCCTTATGGTCGTCTGCATCATCAGACTTCAGCTGACAACACTTCATATTACAGGCTAATATTTGAAGCTATGGCGACCCATTACTGCTTGGCTACACATCTGACACGTAACCGATGTGCTCTCCAAACAACAACACTTGCATTTCAGAACATGTCTTTCACACATGTCTACAAAATCACCTTTACCTTCAAATACAGATTCCTTGTGACTGACAGAGACGTAGGCAAAGTTAAAAGTTGCTATTTCCATTAAATATCGTTAATCAGAAAAACGGTAATTTACATCTGCAGCGGAACAAAATTCCGTTCCGCCCAGCGTGTGGCTCGAACCAACGACCCTGGGATTAAGAGTCTGACGCTCTACCGACTGAGCTAGCCGGCTACCGCAGGGAATACCTGCCGGGTAGCACGTCACACAGTACTCGTTTCGGTGGCGTGGTCCCATACAGTTTCTCTCCATGCAGCCTAATGTTTTCCTAACGTCACACTCGTCACGTACTTCACTTTTATGTCATAATCATTTCTGAGAGGTAAAGAAATTGCATGACAACATGCAGAGCTAGTGTCGTCAAAATTAACACACATACTTTATGTGACTCAAAAGCCGAACGAGTTACTTTACGACCTTGTTTTATATGTGCAAGTGCCAGTCAAAACTCACGGTGTCGGCACTCTGCCGACCATTTCGCTAGTTAACACCGGTCTTGTTGTGTGTGTCCAAACTGAAGAGCATCTCCAAGCAAAAAATGGTCAACAGCAACTTTCAGACGGTTTCGTACTGCTCAATTGCTACATTAAAACGGTATGTTTCTTTTTCAGAACTGGAAAAACACGAGCGTCACAGCATTCGAACCTGTAATCTTCAGATCCGAAGTCCGACGCCTTATCCATTAAGCCACACGGTCACTGACGACCAATATTTACATGTATACGACTCATGTAGAAACGCTCACACCCATGAGGATTTGTATTTTCGTTCTACCCAGCCGCTGCCCCTTGCTCATTCCCACCGATTCGTTACAATCAACCTCTTACGAAACCGATCAAATATAGACTGAGAAACAAGACCACACACTTTGTGCATTCGGAATCGAAGGCAGGGCGTCCGTCGCCGCATTTGCTACGATGGCCAATTGCTACTTCTGCAGAAGCGGCGGCGGCGGCGGCGGCGGCGGCGGCGGCGGCGGCGGCGGCGACGGCGACGACGACGAAGACGAAGACGACGAGGACGAGGACGACTACGACGACAGGCTCTGAGATATGTGAGAAATACGTCTGTAAAATGTAATTCAGACTGCCTCGTCCCACCTTATGTTGTACCGCTTTGGCAAATGCTTTATCTGCGCCATTCGCCTTAATCACATCTGAGAGTAATTCTTAAAAAAACGCCTGTTGCTAATTGTTCGTCATCACTGATACTGTTTGCTATACAGCCACGACGCGCAACTGATTTGCAAAATTCATCTTTTACCTGTGAAGATGGAACTTACGACCCCTGGTTTATTAGACCAGTGCTCTACCACTGAGCTAAAGAGGCGCGGCCTACCGGTACTCTTGGGTACTTCGTCCTTACGGTCGTCTGCATCATCAGACTTCAGCTGACAACACTTCTTATTACAGGCTAATATTTGCAGCTATGGCGACCCATTACTGCTTGGCTACACATCTGACACGTAACCGATGTGCTCTCCAAACAACAACACTTGCATTTCAGAACATGTCTTTCACACATGTGTACAAAATCACCTTCACCTTCAAATACAGATTCCTTGCGACTGACAGAGACGTAGGCAAAGTTAAAAGTTGCTATTTCCATTAAACATCGTTAATCAGAAAAACGGTAATTTACATCTGCAGCGGAACAAAATTCCGTTCCGCCCAGCGTGTGGCTCGAACCAAAGACCCTGGGATTAAGAGCCTGACGCTCTACCGACTGAGCTAGCCGGCTACCGCAGGGAATACCTGCCGGGTAGCACGTCACACAGTACTCGTTTCGGTGGCGTGGTCCCATACAGTTTCTCTCCATGCAACCTAATGTTTTCCTAACGTCACACTCGTCACGTACTTCACATTTATGTCATAATCATTTCTGAGAGGTAAAGAAATTGCATGACAACATGCAGAGCTAGTGGCGTCAAAATTAACACACATACTTTATGTGACTCAAAAGCCGAACGAGTTACTTTACGATCATGTTTTATATGTGCAAGTGCCAGTCAAAACTCGCGGTGTCGGAACTCTGCCGATCATTTCGCTAGTTAACACCGGTCTTGTTGTGTGTGTTTCAAGCTCAAGAGCATCTCCAAGCAAGAAATGGTCAACAGCAACATTCAGACGGTTTCATACTGCTCAATTGCTACATTAAAACGGTATGTTTCTTTTTCAGAACTGGAAAAACACGAGCGTGACAGCATTTGAACCTGTAATCTTCAGATCCGAAGACCGACGCCTTATCCATTAGGCCACACGGTCACTGACGACCAACATTTACATGTATACGACTCATCTGGAAACGCTCACACCCCTGAGGATTTGTATTTTCGTTCTACACAGCCGCTGCCCCTTGCTCTTTCCCACCGATTCGTTACATTCAACCTCTTACGAGACCGATCAAATATAGACTGAGAAACAAGACCACACACTTTGTGCAATCGGAATCGAAGGCAGGGCGTCCCTCGCCGCATTTGCTACGATGGTCATTTGCTACTTCTGCAGAAGCGGCGGCGGCGGCGGCGGCGGCGGCGACGAAGACGACGACGACGACGACGACCGCGAGAGGCTCTGAGATATGTGAGAAATACATCTGTAAAATGTAATTCAGACTGCCTCGTCCCACCTTATGCTGTACCGCTTTGGCAAATGCTTTATCTGCGCCATTCGCCTTAATCACATCTGAGAGTAATTCTTAAAAAAAACGCCTGTTGCTAATTGTTCGTCATCACAGATACTGTTTGCTATACAGCCACGACGCGCAAATGATACGCAAAATTCATCTTTTTCCTGTGAAGATGGAACTTACGAGCCCTGGTTTATTAGAACAGTGCTCTACCACTGAGCTAAAGAGGCGCGGCCTAGCGGTACTCTTGGGTACTTCGTCCTTACGGTCGTCTGCATCATCAGACTTCAGCTGACAACACTTCATATTACAGGCTAATATTTGAAGCTATGGCGACCCATTACTGCTTGGCTACACATCTGACACGTAACCGATGTGCTCTCCAAACAACAACACTTGCATTTCAGAACATGTCTTTCACACATGTCTACAAAATCACCTTTACCTTCAAATACAGATTCCTTGTGACTGACAGAGACGTAGGCAAAGTTAAAAGTTGCTATTTCCATTAAATATCGTTAATCAGAAAAACGGTAATTTACATCTGCAGCGGAACAAAATTCCGTTCCGCCCAGCGTGTGGCTCGAACCAACGACCCTGGGATTAAGAGTCTGACGCTCTACCGACTGAGCTAGCCGGCTACCGCAGGGAATACCTGCCGGGTAGCACGTCACACAGTACTCGTTTCGGTGGCGTGGTCCCATACAGTTTCTCTCCATGCAGCCTAATGTTTTCCTAACGTCACACTCGTCACGTACTTCACATTTATGTCATAATCATTTCTGAGAGGTAAAGAAATTGCATGACAACATGCAGAGCTAGTGGCGTCAAAATTAACACACATACTTTATGTGACTCAAAAGCCGAACGAGTTACTTTACGACCTTGTTTTATATGTGCAAGTGCCAGTCAAAACTCACGGTGTCGGCACTCTGCCGACCATTTCGCTAGTTAACACCGGTCTTGTTGTGTGTGTCCAAACTGAAGAGCATCTCCAAGCAAAAAATGGTCAACAGCAACTTTCAGACGGTTTCGTACTGCTCAATTGCTACATTAAAACGGTATGTTTCTTTTTCAGAACTGGAAAAACACGAGCGTGACAGCATTCGAACCTGTAATCTTCAGATCCGAAGTCCGACGCCTTATCCATTAAGCCACACGGTCACTGACGACCAATATTTACATGTATACGACTCATGTGGAAACGCTCACACCCATGAGGATTTGTATTTTCGTTCTACCCAGCCGCTGCCCCTTGCTCATTCCCACCGATTCGTTACAATCAACCTCTTACGAAACCGATCAAATATAGACTGAGAAACAAGACCACACACTTTGTGCATTCGGAATCGAAGGCAGGGCGTCCGTCGCCGCATTTGCTACGATGGCCAATTGCTACTTCTGCAGAAGCGGCGGTTGCGGCGGCGGCGGCGGCGGCGGCGGCGGCGGCGGCGGCGACGACGACGACGAAGACGAAGACGACGAGGACGAGGACGACTACGACGACAGGCTCTGAGATATGTGAGAAATACGTCTGTAAAATGTAATTCAGACTGCCTCGTCCCACCTTATGTTGTACCGCTTTGGCAAATGCTTTATCTGCGCCATTCGCCTTAATCACATCTGAGAGTAATTCTTAAAAAAACGCCTGTTGCTAATTGTTCGTCATCACTGATACTGTTTGCTATACAGCCACGACGCGCAACTGATTTGCAAAATTCATCTTTTACCTGTGAAGATGGAACTTACGACCCCTGGTTTATTAGACCAGTGCTCTACCACTGAGCTAAAGAGGCGCGGCCTACCGGTACTCTTGGGTACTTCGTCCTTACGGTCGTCTGCATCATCAGACTTCAGCTGACAACACTTCTTATTACAGGCTAATATTTGCAGCTATGGCGACCCATTACTGCTTGGCTACACATCTGACACGTAACCGATGTGCTCTCGAAACAACAACACTTGCATTTCAGAACATGTCTTTCACACATGTGTACAAAATCACCTTCACCTTCAAATACAGATTCCTTGCGACTGACAGAGACGTAGGCAAAGTTAAAAGTTGCTATTTCCATTAAACATCGTTAATCAGAAAAACGGTAATTTACATCTGCAGCGGAACAAAATTCCGTTCCGCCCAGCGTGTGGCTCGAACCAAAGACCCTGGGATTAAGAGCCTGACGCTCTACCGACTGAGCTAGCCGGCTACCGCAGGGAATACCTGCCGGGTAGCACGTCACACAGTACTCGTTTCGGTGGCGTGGTCCCATACAGTTTCTCTCCATGCAACCTAATGTTTTCCTAACGTCACACTCGTCACGTACTTCACATTTATGTCATAATCATTTCTGAGAGGTAAAGAAATTGCATGACAACATGCAGAGCTAGTGGCGTCAAAATTAACACACATACTTTATGTGACTCAAAAGCCGAACGAGTTACTTTACGATCATGTTTTATATGTGCAAGTGCCAGTCAAAACTCGCGGTGTCGGAACTCTGCCGATCATTTCGCTAGTTAACACCGGTCTTGTTGTGTGTGTTTCAAGCTCAAGAGCATCTCCAAGCAAGAAATGGTCAACAGCAACATTCAGACGGTTTCATACTGCTCAATTGCTACATTAAAACGGTATGTTTCTTTTTCAGAACTGGAAAAACACGAGCGTGACAGCATTTGAACCTGTAATCTTCAGATCCGAAGACCGACGCCTTATCCATTAGGCCACACGGTCACTGACGACCAACATTTACATGTATACGACTCATCTGGAAACGCTCACACCCCTGAGGATTTGTATTTTCGTTCTACACAGCCGCTGCCCCTTGCTCTTTCCCACCGATTCGTTACATTCAACCTCTTACGAGACCGATCAAATATAGACTGAGAAACAAGACCACACACTTTGTGCAATCGGAATCGAAGGCAGGGCGTCCCTCGCCGCATTTGCTACGATGGTCATTTGCTACTTCTGCAGAAGCGGCGGCGGCGGCGGCGGCGGCGGCGACGAAGACGACGACGACGACGACGACGACGACGACGACGACCGCGAGAGGCTCTGAGATATGTGAGAAATACATCTGTAAAATGTAATTCAGACTGCCTCGTCCCACCTTATGCTGTACCGCTTTGGCAAATGCTTTATCTGCGCCATTCGCCTTAATCACATCTGAGAGTAATTCTTAAAAAAAACGCCTGTTGCTAATTGTTCGTCATCACAGATACTGTTTGCTATACAGCCACGACGCGCAAATGATACGCAAAATTCATCTTTTTCCTGTGAAGATGGAACTTACGAGCCCTGGTTTATTAGAACAGTGCTCTACCACTGAGCTAAAGAGGCGCGGCCTAGCGGTACTCTTGGGTACTTCGTCCTTACGGTCGTCTGCATCATCAGACTTCAGCTGACAACACTTCATATTACAGGCTAATATTTGAAGCTATGGCGACCCATTACTGCTTGGCTACACATCTGACACGTAACCGATGTGCTCTCCAAACAACAACACTTGCATTTCAGAACATGTCTTTCACACATGTCTACAAAATCACCTTTACCTTCAAATACAGATTCCTTGTGACTGACAGAGACGTAGGCAAAGTTAAAAGTTGCTATTTCCATTAAATATCGTTAATCAGAAAAACGGTAATTTACATCTGCAGCGGAACAAAATTCCGTTCCGCCCAGCGTGTGGCTCGAACCAACGACCCTGGGATTAAGAGTCTGACGCTCTACCGACTGAGCTAGCCGGCTACCGCAGGGAATACCTGCCGGGTAGCACGTCACACAGTACTCGTTTCGGTGGCGTGGTCCCATACAGTTTCTCTCCATGCAGCCTAATGTTTTCCTAACGTCACACTCGTCACGTACTTCACTTTTATGTCATAATCATTTCTGAGAGGTAAAGAAATTGCATGACAACATGCAGAGCTAGTGGCGTCAAAATTAAGACACATACTTTATGTGACTCAAAAGCCGAACGAGTTACTTTACGACCTTGTTTTATATGTGCAAGTGCCAGTCAAAACTCACGGTGTCGGCACTCTGCCGACCATTTCGCTAGTTAACACCGGTCTTGTTGTGTGTGTCCAAACTGAAGAGCATCTCCAAGCAAAAAATGGTCAACAGCAACTTTCAGACGGTTTCGTACTGCTCAATTGCTACATTAAAACGGTATGTTTCTTTTTCAGAACTGGAAAAACACGAGCGTGACAGCATTCGAACCTGTAATCTTCAGATCCGAAGTCCGACGCCTTATCCATTAAGCCACACGGTCACTGACGACCAATATTTACATGTATACGACTCATGTGGAAACGCTCACACCCATGAGGATTTGTATTTTCGTTCTACCCAGCCGCTGCCCCTTGCTCATTCCCACCGATTCGTTACAATCAACCTCTTACGAAACCGATCAAATATAGACTGAGAAACAAGACCACACACTTTGTGCATTCGGAATCGAAGGCAGGGCGTCCGTCGCCGCATTTGCTACGATGGCCAATTGCTACTTCTGCAGAAGCGGCGGCGGCGGCGGCGGCGGCGGCGGCGGCGACGACGAAGACGAAGACGACGAGGACGAGGACGACTACGACGACAGGCTCTGAGATATGTGAGAAATACGTCTGTAAAATGTAATTCAGACTGCCTCGTCCCACCTTATGTTGTACCGCTTTGGCAAATGCTTTATCTGCGCCATTCGCCTTAATCACATCTGAGAGTAATTCTTAAAAAAACGCCTGTTGCTAATTGTTCGTCATCACTGATACTGTTTGCTATACAGCCACGACGCGCAACTGATTTGCAAAATTCATCTTTTACCTGTGAAGATGGAACTTACGACCCCTGGTTTATTAGACCAGTGCTCTACCACTGAGCTAAAGAGGCGCGGCCTACCGGTACTCTTGGGTACTTCGTCCTTACGGTCGTCTGCATCATCAGACTTCAGCTGACAACACTTCTTATTACAGGCTAATATTTGCAGCTATGGCGACCCATTACTGCTTGGCTACACATCTGACACGTAACCGATGTGCTCTCGAAACAACAACACTTGCATTTCAGAACATGTCTTTCACACATGTGTACAAAATCACCTTCACCTTCAAATACAGATTCCTTGCGACTGACAGAGACGTAGGCAAAGTTAAAAGTTGCTATTTCCATTAAACATCGTTAATCAGAAAAACGGTAATTTACATCTGCAGCGGAACAAAATTCCGTTCCGCCCAGCGTGTGGCTCGAACCAAAGACCCTGGGATTAAGAGCCTGACGCTCTACCGACTGAGCTAGCCGGCTACCGCAGGGAATACCTGCCGGGTAGCACGTCACACAGTACTCGTTTCGGTGGCGTGGTCCCATACAGTTTCTCTCCATGCAACCTAATGTTTTCCTAACGTCACACTCGTCACGTACTTCACATTTATGTCATAATCATTTCTGAGAGGTAAAGAAATTGCATGACAACATGCAGAGCTAGTGGCGTCAAAATTAACACACATACTTTATGTGACTCAAAAGCCGAACGAGTTACTTTACGATCATGTTTTATATGTGCAAGTGCCAGTCAAAACTCGCGGTGTCGGAACTCTGCCGATCATTTCGCTAGTTAACACCGGTCTTGTTGTGTGTGTTTCAAGCTCAAGAGCATCTCCAAGCAAGAAATGGTCAACAGCAACATTCAGACGGTTTCATACTGCTCAATTGCTACATTAAAACGGTATGTTTCTTTTTCAGAACTGGAAAAACACGAGCGTGACAGCATTCGAACCTGTAATCTTCAGATCCGAAGACCGACGCCTTATCCATTAGGCCACACGGTCACTGACGACCAACATTTACATGTATACGACTCATCTGGAAACGCTCACACCCCTGAGGATTTGTATTTTCGTTCTACACAGCCGCTGCCCCTTGCTCTTTCCCACCGATTCGTTACATTCAACCTCTTACGAGACCGATCAAATATAGACTGAGAAACAAGACCACACACTTTGTGCAATCGGAATCGAAGGCAGGGCGTCCCTCGCCGCATTTGCTACGATGGCCATTTGCTACTTCTGCAGAAGCGGCGGCGGCGGCGGCGGCGAGAGGCTCTGAGATATGTGAGAAATACATCTGTAAAATGTAATTCAGACTGCCTCGTCTCACCTTATGCTGTACCGCTTTGGCAAATGCTTTATCTGCGCTATTCGCCTTAATCACATCTGAGAGTAATTCTTAAAAAAACGCCTGTTGCTAATTGTTCGTCATCACAGATACTGTTTGCTATACAGCCACGACGCGCAACTGATTTGCAAAATTCATCTTTTTCCTGTGAAGATGGAACTTACGACCCCTGGTTTATTAGACCAGTGCTCTACCACTGAGCTAAAGAGGCGCGGCCTAGCGGTACTCTTAGGTACTTCGTCCTTACGGTCGTCTGCATCATCAGACTTCAGCTGACAACACTTCATATTACAGGCTAATATTTGCAGCTATGGCGACCCATTACTGCTTGGCTACACATCTGACACGTAACCGATGTGCTCTCCAAACAACAACACTTGCATTTCAGAACATGTCTTTCACACATGTCTACAAAATCACCTTCACCTTCAAATACAGATTCCTTGCGACTGACAGAGACGTAGGCAAAGTTAACATTTGCTATTTCCATTAAATATCGTTAATCAGAAAAACGGTAATTTACATCTGCAGCGGAACAAAATTCCGTTCCGCCCAGCGGGTGGCTCGAATCAACGACCCTGGGATTAAGAGTCTGACGCTCTACCGACTGAGCTAGCCGGCTACCGCAGGGAATACCCGCCGGGTAGCGCGTCACACAGTACTCGTTTCGGTGGCGTGGTCCCATACAGTTTCTCTCCATGCAGCCTAATGTTTTCCTAACGTCACACTCGTCACGTACTTCACTTTTATGTCATAATCATTTCTGAGAGGTAAAGAAATTGCATGACAACATGCAGAGCTAGTGGCGTCAAAATTAACACACATACTTTATGTGACTCAAAAGCCGAACGAGTTACTTTACGACCTTGTATTATATGTGCAAGTGCCAGTCAAAACTCGCGGTGTCGGCACTCTGCCGACCATTTCGCTAGTTAACACCGGTCTTGTTGTGTGTGTTTCAAGCTCAAGATCATCTCCAAGCAAAAAATGGTCAACAGCAACATTCAGACGGTTTCGTACTGCTCAATTGCTACATTCAAACGGTATGTTTCTTTTTCAGAACTGGAAAAACACGAGCGTGACAGCATTCGAACCTGTAATCTTCAGACCCGAAGTCCGACGCCTTTTCCATTAGGCCACACGGTCACTGACGACCAACATTTACATGTATACGACTCATCTAGAAACGCTCACACTCCTGAGGATTTGTGTTTTCGTTCTACACAGCCACTGCCCCTTGCTCTTTCCCACCCATTCGTTACATTCAACCTCTGACGAGACCGACCAAATATAGACTGAGAAACAAGACCACACACATTGTGCAATCGGAATCGAAGGCAGGGCGTCCCTCGCCGCATTTGCTACGATGGCCATTTGCTACTTCTGCAGAAGCGGCGGCGACGACGACGACGACGACGACGACGACGACCGCGAAAGGCTCTGAGATATGTGAGAAAAACATCTGTAAAATGTAATTCAGACTGCCTCGTCCCACCTTATGCTGTACCGCTTTGGCAAATGCTTTATCTGCGCCATTCGCCTTAATCACATCTGAGAGTAATTCTTAAAAAAACGAATGTTGCTATTTGTTCGTCATCACAGATACTGTTTGCTATACAGCCACGACGCGCAACTCATTTCCAAAATTCATCTTTTTCCTGTGAAGATGGAAATTACGACCCCTGGTTTATTAGACCAGTGCTCTACCACTGAGCTAAAGAGGCGCGGCCTAGCGGTACTCTTGGGTACTTCGTCCTTACGGTCGTCTTCATCATCAGACTTCAGCTGACAACACTTCATATTACAGGCTAATATTTGCAGCTATGGCGACCCATTACTGCTTGGCTACACATCTGACACGTAACCGGTGTGCTCTCCAAACAACAACACTTGCATTTCAGAACATGTCTTTCACACATGTCTACAAAATCACCTTCACCTTCAAATACAGATTCCTTGCGACTGACAGAGACGTAGGCAAAGTTAAAAGTTGCTATTTCCATTAAATATCGTTAATCAGAAAAACGGAAATTTACATCTGCAGCAGAACAAAATTCCGTACCGCCCAGCGTGTGGCTCGAACCAACGACCCTGGGATTAAGAGTCTGACGCTCTACCGACTGAGCTGGCCGGCTACCACAGGGAATACGTGCCGGGTAGCACGTCACACAGTACTCGTTTCGGTGGCGTGGTCCCATACAGTTTCTCTCCATGCAGCCTAATGTTTTCCTAACGTCACGCTCGTCACGTACTTCACTTTTATGTCATAATCATTTCTGAGAGGTAAAGAAATTGCATAACAACATGCAGAGCTAGTGGCGTCAAAATTAACACACATACTTTATGTGACTCGAAAGCCGAACGAGTTACTTTACGACCTTGTATTATATGTGCAAGTGCCAGTCAAAACTCGCGGTGTCGGCACTCTGCCGACCATTTGGCTAGTTAACACCGGTCTTGATGTGTGTGTTTCAAGCTCAAGAGCATCTCCAAGCAAAAAATGGTCAACAGCAACATTCAGACGGTTTCGTACTGCTCAATTGCTACCTTAAAATCGGTATGTTTCTTTTTCAGAACTGGAAAAACAGGAGCGTGACAGCATTCGAACCTGTAATCTTCAGATCCGAAGTCCGACGCCTTATCCATTTTTTTTGTTGTTTTTTATTTTTTTATTTTTTTTAAGTCTGCTGTGTATTTGTGTGCCATTGCAAATGGTGCCAATTTCGTAAAAGTAATAAGCAGCAGGCATGAAGAAAAAAAATGGCTCTGAGCACTAGGGGACTCAACTGCTGTGGTCATTAGTCCCCTAGAACTTAGAACTACTTAAACCTAACTAACCTAAGGACATCACACACATCCATGCCCGAGGCAGGATTTTTTTTTTATAGTACAAAATTTATTTTTTTAATACAAATGAGATTCAATTACAAAATAGTACACAAGAAAACAACTTATTGGGAAAAGTCTTACAAAGCTTCACCTTTGTGGTGCAGAACATAACAATTAAGCTCAAATTTTACACTTCAAAGGGAAAATAAAAATATTACAAAAAAAGAAAAGAAAAAATCAGTCTGTGCATAAAATAACCCCCATCTTTTTGGTTACTTTCATGGAAATGCGATGACAAAGCCACAAAACTGAAGTTGTACTGAGGCACTTATGCAAATAACATGTACAGAAATATGTCAATGAATACTTAAAGAAAATGGTGTTTCTACACACACTAATTATTAAGCTCAACAAAGATATAATCACAGCCTACAATGCTTATTTCACAAACTACTAACTACATTTTTTTTGAGAATGCATAAAAAGAAAACAAGGCAGCCATGCGCAAAAAGTTGCCAATAAAGTGAACTAAAAAGGGCCATCTTGCTCGCCGCGGTCACATTGCTAGGCGGGCGGCCAGGAACGGGCGGTCGTCATTACATTGGACATCACCAGCCACCAATCGTTGGAGCGCCCGGGGCCTCTGCACACAGTCAGAGACTGTTTCTGTTACCATAGGGGAATCGTGGAAAGATCACATCTACAAGTTAATGTCTTCTCACACCCGGCACACCCCAGCTGGGTGGTGGGTCCATGAATGACGAACCCAAATAGTTCGAAAAAAGGTTCCGGTAATCCTGTCTGTTCGTTAAGACCAGAAACTCGTCGATCATATAGTACCATAAATCGAGGACGTCTTTGTCTCCATCGCGGTATATGTAGTGTATCGCCATTCCTCGTACCCAATTAACCGCATTCATCCGGGTCATAGGGAAATAGACAGCGTCGGGATGAAAGAGTTCTTGGGGTAAAATCGAAACGTAGGGGCGGCGGAGCAGGAAAGCCAGGATCTGGCGGATCAGTTTCCAGCACTCACGTGCGGGGCCACAGTTCAGTCTATGTTCGTCCGTGTCTAACGTCGTGCAACGGGGGCACACAGGGTCGTCAATTAGGTGAATGGCATGCAGCCGTTGTCGGGTTGGAAGTTTCTCGTTAACGACCACATACCACGTCGACCGCACGAAAGTAGACAGGAACGGCGCGTGGATGGCTCTCCATACCCGTGGCCAGTCGACCGTAGGGTGGCGCCGTACAATGTCGTTATCCGGAGTCCAGTGCTGGAGAGCACTATAATAAGTCTTCGCTGTCGGATTCCGTGTTTCCGATATAACCCGCAACACATAGCTATGCTCTACGAAAAACGTTCTAATGTGTGACAGCGAGGGCGATAAATGTCCAACTGGTACCGGTGGGTACAGCATACGTGGGGCCACTTCTTCAATCAGTAGGCCGGGGAGACTGGCTGTTGGTGAAAGCCAGAGTCGCCTCATGGAACGGAGATACAGTGCCAGCGCTCTGTGCTTGACGTGAGTGAGTCCAACACCGCCTTTGTCGAAGGGTAAAGTAAGCATAACAAAACGGATCTTGAAAACAGCACCATCGTTCACCACGTGTCCAAACACTGCCTGTATCCTGGAAGCCATCGTGTCCGTTATCGGCAGTACATGGGCGTAATGGTTAAGGTGAGAAGCCATGTACACATTAACGTATTGGGCGCGTTGCAAAATGTTCAATGATCTGAATTTATAGAGACGAGCCTCTAAACGGAGTCGTCGTAAGACCATACGATACGTAAAGGCCGCCGTGCGTTGTATTTGTCGATGGAGTGATATCCCTAAACACTTGAGCATCGGGACCTTTGTCAGAGGTACGGCCAGACCTGCAGGCATTCCTCGTCCTACCTCCATATAGCGTGATTTCCGAAGGTTGAGCACACTGCCTGCCACCGCCCCATACTGGTGGAGCCAGGAAAACGCCGTGTGTATTTCGTCACCAGACCGTGCTAGGAACATCACATCGTCGGCGTATGCACCACATCGAAAGGTTACGGAACGGAGGGTAAGTCCTTCTAAGCGTCGCCGTAGTCCGTGAAGAGCTGGTTCGAGGGCAACGGCGAAGAGCATGGCAGAAAGAGGACAACCCTGCCGGACGGACCTGTTGACACGGACGGGGGCGGACCGACAGCCGTTGATCATAATCCTCGTGACAGCCCCATGGATCAATCGAAGCACAACAGACGTCGTCAGACGCGGGACACCGATGTGTTCCATAACAGTACGCAGGAAACCATGGTTAACGCGGTCGAAAGCATGGTCGAAGTCCAGAGCAACAAGAGCGCCTTGGAGGCGGCAAGTTTGCATGAGCGCCACCACGTCTCTATAGGTGCTTAAAGTCTTAAACACATTAGTGTCGCCCCCAAGGCAGGTTTGATCAGTGTGAATGGCCGCCATTACCGTAGGTTTGAGCCTCTCACGGAGCATGCGTGTCAACAGCTTATAGTCAGTGTTTAGCATTGTCAACGGGCGAAAATCAAGAGGGCGACGGCCTCCGCCGGGTTTCGGCACAGGGATCAAGAGACCCTCAGTAAAGTCAGATGGTACCTGAAAATCGGCGTCCAGGAGTTCACTGTACATCCTGACCCACATTGGGCCCATGAGATCAAAGAACCGCTTGTAAAATTCAAGAGGGAGGCCGTTAGGGCCAGGCGTTTTGTTGGGAGAGCCACGCAACAGAGCCTCTCGCAGTTCTTCCAAAGTCACCGCCGACAAGAGCGTAGCATCATCTTGTAGGTTCCGAGAGACTGGTAGGTCAGATAGGACTTCCCTGACCCCTACATTCATGTGGGACTCCCTCTCGTAAAGAAGTTTATATGACTGTGTGAACGCTCGGACGATATCCATTTGTGCGTCAACGCGTCGCCCGTCCTCCGTCTCAACCTCGGTAATGAGCTGCCTCTTGCGTCTTCGGCGTTCTTGAATGATATGGTGGAGGGAAGGTCGTTCACCACGAACATCATCAGTCGTCCTCGCTCGCACCCGCACACCCGCAAGACGTACGGCGTTGATACGAAGCAATTGTGCCTTGACGCGTTGTACTGCTGATTGTCGCTCTGGCGACGGCGGTTGTACAGCCAGTTCCCGGAGCGCAGTATAGTAAAAATCAGTAGTCGCAGTATACCAGCGCGCTCGGTCGCGTCCATAGCTGACTAATGTTCGGCACAGTGCGGGTTTTGCACACCGTAACCACCATTGAAGTACAGAACGGTAGGCGGGTAAACGCCGGTGGCAATTGCTCCATGTGGACTCGACTGCGCGTCTGCAATTTATCTCATCAAGAAGGGCCACATTGAGGCGCCACGGACCCCTACTTCGGCGGACGCGCTGGCGGGGAAGGGTGAGAGTACACACATATGCGAGGTGATCCGTGAACGCTGCCGGCCACATCTCAGCGTCGACAACGGCCGATCGTAGGTCGCGGGTGACGTAGGCTCGATCCAATCGGCTCGCGGAGTGACTGGTAAAGTAGGTGTGTGCTCGACGGTCGCCGTGTTGGATGATCCAGGTGTCCAACAACGCCAAGTCCTGTACAAGTGCCTGGAGTGCCGGGCAGGTGGTATAGTGTGGCTCCTGGTCGGATGGGCGGAGCACACAATTAAAATCGCCGCCTACTACCAAGTGGTCGGTATTGCCCTGGAAGAGCGGGGCTATATCTTCGGCAAAAAAGGTGCGCCGTTCTCTCCTTTTGCCGGTGCCTGGAGGAGCATATAAGTTCACCAGACGTACTGTACCAATTGTGAGTGCGACCCCCCGGGCCGACGGTAAATAGGTGACATCAGTGGCCATTATCCCTTCCCGCAGTAGAATCGCCGTACCTCCGCCGCCCACATCTGCAGGCATAGTGTAGGCGTCATATCCGTAGGCATCGAGACAGAGTCCTGATCGGACTTCTTGAAGGAAAACAACGTCCAGATCCGCAGCGCGTAACGTATCCTTCAGCATGCGGGTCTTGACATCAGATGTAATGCCATTGACGTTGATCGTGGCGAGGCGGTATGCCTGGTCCATCAAGTCTCGGGAGGTGACCATGGTATGACAGGAGGGCAGTAGTCGTCACGTGGAGCGCCGTTCTTGCGAAGTGCTAAGCAGCGACGAGAGGTGCTCATGCCGTCCTAGGCGTCTGTCGCCGGCTGCGTAGACGCTGCCATCGGCATCGGTGCATCGTCTTGGTTCTGAAACGCATCCTGCAACTCCATCTCCTGCGCCCAGTCGCCCAGGGACGTTGACACCACTGGATCTCGAGAGGCAGACGGAGGCAAGGGTGCATCCCTGGTGTCGGAGCTGCGGTGATCTCCCGCATCCCCATGTGGTCCAGACCCATCGGTAGTGGGAGAAGACGTAGAACCGTGTGAGACGGTAGGGTCGCCTGTGTCGGCGCGGTGGAGCGGTTGAGGCACCTCGTCATCCAGCGGTGTCGCCTCGGGCTGTTCTACGTCGTCGGTTGTCTTGCGCCGCTTCTTATGACGCTTGGGTGATTTCTGCTTACGCTGCCGCGATTCTGTTTCCGACGTAGGGCAAGGGGAGGACGCTGCATCCTGTGCTTCAACTTCCATTGCACCGTCGGCGAGCCGTTGTGACGGTGCGCCGGGGTCCGACGAAAGGACATCAGTAGCATCAGCACTGAAAGACGCTTGGGGCTCCGTGGAAGCTACTGCAAGGTCCTCCAAAGCTCGAACCAATACAGTGGGGTCGTCATATACAGCTGGCGTCTCCCGTCTCGCCGCCGCAACATATACGTAATCGGCAGAGAGGTCGGTGTCGACGGACGAATCTGGTCGGTCCAGGGTGTCTGCGCGAGACGACGTTGCAGGCATTCGGTACGCATGTGTCCCGTCTGGCCACAACCGGAGCAGGTTCTCGGCTGACCGTCGTAAATAATTATTGCCCTGCAACCAGCGATCGTGAGATAGGAAGGAATATGGCGATGCAGGTCAATACGGACTTGTCGCACCCCGTTAAGGACAGGGTAGGTGTCGAAGGTCTTCCATTTTTCGGCCGTGTGGCCGAAAACTGTTCCATAGGGTCGAAGAGCAAGGGTGACCAAATCCGCTGGAACTTCAAAAGGGAGCTCAAACACGCGCACATTTTGGATTCCCAATCCAGCACGTTCAAGCGTCACCACACCCACGTTTCCGTCTGAGTGGCAGAACCGATAACCTGCCGTCGAGCGTCTGAGAAGTTTGTCACATGCTTCGTCGTCAGTGAACTTAAGATATACGACGCTGGAGACAATAGATAAGTGGATACCGATCAGCTCGTTAGGATCAACATGTACCACATCGCGTAAAAAACGCTCTACTTCGTGGGCCTTGGGTCTAGAGTACGTAGTGTCGAACTGCAGCTTGATCGTGGCTTTCCGATACGAAAGAGCCATCGTGTGTCAGGAACGTGACGGCAATACGTAACACTAGCGCGCCGGCGCGGTAAACAACAACACACCCGGAAACGCGACACGGAGCGGCCTGGACGTACCGCACCGCTCCACAGCCAAAGGCCGACATCCATTCGGCCACACGGTCACTGACGACCAACATTTACATGTATACGACTCATCTGGAAACGCTCACACCCCTGAGGATTTGTGTTTTCGTTCTACACAGCCGCTGCCCCTTGCTCTTTCCCACCCATTCGTTACATTCAACCTCTTACGAGACCGATCAAATATAGACTGAGAAACAAGACCACACACTTTGTGCATTCGGAATCGAAGGCAGGGCGTCCATCGCCGCATTTGCTACGATGGTCATTTGCTACTTCTGCAGAAGCGGCGGCGGCGGCGGCGGCGGCGGCGACGAAGACGACGACGACGACGACGACGACCGCGAGAGGCTCTGAGATATGTGAGAAAAACATCTGTAAAATGTAATTCAGACTGCCTCGTCCCACCTTATGCTGTACCGCTTTGGCAAATGCTTTATCTGCGCCATTCGCCTTAATCACATCTGAGAGTAATTCTTAAAAAAACGCCTGTTGCTAATTGTTCGTCATCACAGATACTGTTTGCTATACAGCCACGACGCGCAAATGATACGCAAAATTCATCTTTTTCCTGTGAAGATGGAACTTACGACCCCTGGTTTATTAGACCAGTGCTCTACCACTGAGCTAAAGAGGCGCGGCCTAGCGGTACTCTTGGGTACTTCGTCCTTACGGTCGTCTGCATCATCAGACTTCAGCTGACAACACTTCATATTACAGGCTAATATTTGCAGCTATGGCGACCCATTACTGCTTGGCTACACATCTGACACGTAACCGATGTGCTCTCCAAACAACAACACTTGCATTTCAGAACATGTCTTTCACACATGTCTACAAAATCACCTTTACCTTCAAATACAGATTCCTTGTGACTGACAGAGACGTAGGCAAAGTTAAAAGTTGCTATTTCCATTAAATATCGTTAATCAGAAAAACGGTAATTTACATCTGCAGCGGAACAAAATTCCGTTCCGCCCAGCGTGTGGCTCGAACCAACGACCCTGGGATTAAGAGTCTGACGCTCTACCGACTGAGCTAGCCGGCTACCGCAGGGAATACCTGCCGGGTAGCACGTCACACAGTACTCGTTTCGGTGGTGTGGTCCCATACAGTTTCTCTCCATGCAGCCTAATGTTTTCCTAACGTCACACTCGTCACGTACTTCACTTTTATGTCATAATCATTTCTGAGAGGTAAAGAAATTGCATGACAACATGCAGAGCTAGTGTCGTCAAAATTAACACACATACTTTATGTGACTCAAAAGCCGAACGAGTTACTTTACGACCTTGTTTTATATGTGCAAGTGACAGTCAAAACTCACGGTGTCGGCACTCTGCCGACCATTTCGCTAGTTAACACCGGTCTTGTTGTGTGTGTTTCAAACTGAAGAGCATATCCAAGCAAAAAATGGTCAACAGCAACTTTCAGACGGTTTCGTACTGCTCAATTGCTACATTAAAACGGTATGTTTCTTTTTCAGAACTGGAAAAACACGAGCGTGACAGCATTCGAACCTGTAATCTTCAGATCCGAAGTCCGACGCCTTATCCATTAGGCCACACGGTCACTGACGACCAATATTTACATGTATACGACTCATCTGGAAACGCTCACACCCATGAGGATTTGTGTTTTCGTTCTACACAGCCGCTGCCCCTTGCTCTTTCCCACCCATTCGTTACAGTCAACCTCTTACGAAACCGATCAAATATAGACTGAGAAACAAGACCACACACTTTGTGCATTCGGAATCGAAGGCAGGGCGTCCGTCGCCGCAATTGCTACGATGGCCAATTGCTACTTCTGCAGAAGCGGCGGCGGCGGCGGCGGCGGCGGCGGCGGCGGCGGCGGCGGCGACGACGACGAAGACGAAGACGACGAGGACGACTACGACGACAGGCTCTGAGATATGTGAGAAATACGTCTGTAAAATGTAATTCAGACTGTCCCGTCCCACCTTATGTTGTACCGCTTTGGCAAATGCTTTATCTGCGCCATTCGCCTTAATCACATCTGAGAGTAATTCTTAAAAAAACGCCTGTTGCTAATTAATCGTCATCACAGATACTGTTTGCTATACAGCCACGACGCGCAACTGATTTTCAAAATCCATCTTTTACCTGTGAAGATGGAACTTAGGACCCCTGGTTTATTAGACCAGTGCTCTACCACTGAGCTAAAGAGGCGCGGCCTAGCGGTACTCTTGGGTACTTCATCCTTACAGTCGTCTGCATCATCAGACTTCAGCTGACAACACTTCATATTACAGGCTAATATTTGCAGCTATGGCGACCCATTACTGCTTGGCTACACATCTGACACGTAACCGATGTGCTCTCCAAACAACAACACTTGCATTTCAGAACATGTGTTTCACACATGTGTACAAAATCACCTTCACCTTCAAATGCAGATTCCTTGCGACTGACAGAGACGTAGGCAAAGTTAAAAGTTGCTATTTCCATTAAACATCGTTAATCAGAAAAACGGTAATTTACATCTGCTGCGGAACAAAATTCCGTTCCGCCCAGCATGTGGCTCGAACCAACGACCCTGGGATTAAGAGTCTGACGCTCTACCGACTGAGCTAGCCGGTTACCGCAGGGAATACCTGCCGGGTAGCACGTCACACAGTACTCGTTTCGGTGGCGTGGTCCCATACAGTTTCTCTCCATGCAACCTAATGTTTTCCTAACGTCACACTCGTCACGTACTTCACATTTATGTCATAATCATTTCTGAGAGGTAAAGAAATTGCATGACAACATGCAGAGCTAGTGGCGTCAAAATTAACACACATACTTTATGTGACTCAAAAGCCGAACGAGTTACTTTACGACCTTGTTTTATATGTGCAAGTGCCCGTCAAAACTCGCGGTGTCGGCACTCTGCCGACCATTTCGCTAGTTAACACCGGTCTTGTTGTGTGTGTTTCAAGCTCAAGAGCATCTCCAAGCAAAAAATGGTCAACAGCAACTTTCAGACGGTTTCGTACTGCTCAATTGCTACATTAAAACGGTATGTTTCTTTTTCAGAACTGGAAATACACGAGCGAGACAGCATTCGAACCTGTAATCTTCAGACCCGAAGTCCGACGCCTTATCCATTAGGCCACACGGTCACTGACGACAAACATTTACAAGTATACGACTCATCTAGAAACGCTCACACTCCTGAGGATTTGTGTTTTCGTTCTACACAGCCACTGCCCCTTGCTCTTTCCCACCCATTCGTTACATTCAACCTCTTACGAGACCGATCAAATATAGACTGAGAAACAAGACCACACACTTTGTGCATTCGGAATCGAAGGCAGGGCGTCCGTCGCCGCAATTGCTACGATGGCCAATTGCTACTTCTGCAGAAGCGGCGGCGGCGGCGGCGGCGGCGGCGGCGGCGGCGGCGACGACGAAGACGACGACGACGACGACGACGACCGCGAGAGGCTCTGAGATATGTGAGAAATACATCTGTAAAATGTAATTCAGACTGCCTCGTCCCACCTTATGCTGTACCGCTTTGGCAAATGCTTTATCTGCGCCATTCGCCTTAATCGCATCTGAGAGTAATTCTTAAAAAAACGCCTGTTGCTAATTGTTCGTCATCACAGATACTGTTTGCTATACAGCCACGACGCGCAACTGATTTCCAAAATTCATCTTTTTCCTGGAAGATGGAACTTACGACCCCTGGTTTATTAGACCAGTGCTCTACCACTGAGTTAAAGAGGCGCGGCCTAGCGGTGCTCTTGGGTACTTCGTCCTTACAGTCGTCTGCATCATCAGACTTCAGCTGACAACACTTCATATTACAGGCTAATATTTGCAGCTATGGCGACCCATTACTGCTTGGCTACACATCTGACACGTAACCGATGTGCTCTCCAAACAACAACACTTGCATTTCAGAACATGTCTTTCACACATGTCTACAAAATCACCTTCACCTTCAAAGACAGATTCCTTGCGACTGACAGAGACGTAGGCAAAGTTAAAAGTTGCTATTTCCATTAAATATCGTTAATCAGAAAAACGGTAATTTACATCTGCAGCGGAACAAAATTCCGTTCCGCCCAGCGTGTGGCTCGAACCAACGATCCTGGGATTAAGAGTCTGACGCTCTACCGACTGAGCTAGCCGGCTACCGCAGGGAATACCTGCCGGGTAGCACGTCACTCAGTACTCGTTTCGGTTGGGTGGTCCCATACAGTTTCTCTCCATGCAGCCTAATGTTTTCCTAACGTCACACTCGTCACGTACTTCACTTTTATGTCATAATCATTTCTGAGAGGTAAAGAAATTGCATGACAACATGCAGAGCTAGTGGCGTCAAAATTAACACACATACTTTATGTGACTCAAAAGCCGAACGAGTTACTTTACGACCTTGTTTTATATGTGCAAGTGCCAGTCAAAACTCGCGGTGTCGGCACTCTGCCGACCATTTCGCTAGTTAACACCGGTCTTGTTGTGTGTGTTTCAAGCTGAAGAGCATCTCCAAGCAAAAAATGGTCAACAGCAACATTCAGACGGTTTCGTACTGCTCAATTGCTACATTAAAACGGTATGTTTCTTTTTCAGAACTGGAAAAACACGAGCGTGACAGCATTCGAACCTGTAATCTTCAGATCCGAAGTCCGACGCCTTATGCTTTAGGCCACACTCCCTATTCTGCTTTGCGAGCGACTACTGATGTACGTAAATTTGACTAACGTGGGGTATTTGCTTTCCCACACGTCTGTCCACTTCATGTTTGTCACCAAAGCCGCCAGTTCCCTGGAGAAGTTAAAATTTGGTCGCTGATCCTTTTTGTGAAGTACACAATTAAAGTCACCACCGATTAAAGCTTCCGCCGGATTCCCCTTAAGTAAATAGACCATATCGTTCTTAAAAAAAATAGCCCTATCATCTCTAGCGTTGTTACCAGAGGGGACATATACATTTAAAACAGTAGTAGTAAAAATTTTACAACTGATGCCTCTCCCATTTTCTAACAGACAGATATCCTTCACATCAATACCATCTTTGACAAGGATCGCAGTCCCACATGTGGCTTCCGGTGCAATATTTAAAATCTCTTGAAAACCTGGGACATAAAAGTTGTGGACATTAAATTCCTGTAGGAGGGCTATATCAGTATCCGACTGGTAAAGGAAATCTTTTAAAGAAGCGACTTTCGTTTCACTGCGAATCCGATTTATATTGATCGTGGTCACATTATATGTCAGTTCCGTTGGCATAGGTGCAGGTAAAAGAAATTGGCTAATGAAGTATACCCCATGCAGAGTCACGTCTGTACCATTCCATTCTGTCTGTCAGAAAGAAAAATAGACATTAAAAAAAAAAAAATTAAATGCCACTAGCATGTGTCAGGTCCATCTCCATTCCGTGGTCGGTGCGATCTTCTTGGGCATCGGCCCAATCAAGTCCTTTTCCTGAGACAGTTCGGTCTAAATCCATAGTAGTGCCGGTCTGCAAACCTGCGACGCCAAGCGGTGCGCGAGGTTGTTGTTGAAGATCATCTGCATCGGCACGACTCATCTCCGCTTCAGTACACTCGTTAACTCGTGCTACTGGGCATTGTTCTCGTAGTCGTTCATTATCCCTTAAATGTTTTAACTTTTCCCGCAATGCAGGAGCTAAACTCTCTGCTGCTTTGTGTGCCAATCTCCTCTTCTTGCCTTTCTTCGAAGATCTCTTCGGCGATCTAGCAGGAGATGAAGTTTGCGACCTGTCAGGAGAAGTACCGGATGATACGTCTGACGTCGCCTGTTCCTTTTTTCGGACAAAAGTCCGCGTATCGCATTCCACAACGGCAGAAGGAGGCGCATCTTTTTCCATGGCTCCCACTGGTAACAACCCAGTCTCCAATTCTACACTATCGCTCGTTGTGGTTTCCTTGACGCAAGTGTCTTCTGTGGGCGCCAACGTGAAACCAATGTCCAGATTGCTACCTTCGTTCATAGTTCCCGCAGAGTGGATGCCTGGAGCGTCCACTCCTCGGAAGCTAGTGGCAATATCCTCACGTTGGTGGGAATCCTGACGACGCAAGGAAACCTCCGTTGCGGGTATTCGGGGATCTTCGGCCGAGTCCGCGGAAGAACGAGCAACCACAGTGGGAGAGTTGGAAAAAGTTGGCGTCGGCATAGATTCGAGGGGCGCGGAGCTGATCGGCAGACCATCCGCAAATCTAGAGCTTGAAGCCGGAGTATCATCGACAACCGCCCGCGAGGCAGCAGGCTCCCGGCGCACAGGCGGCACCGACTCGCCTCGGCTGCGGAAGTCAGCAGCGGCAGCGTATGACAACTTCATACCAACAACAGGGCCGGAGCTCGGCATCTCGTCACGCGGTAACTGCGGGACACGCCTCCGTGAACATTCTGCACGAATGTGTTCCGTGGAATTGCATAAAGCGCAAGTCCGCGGTTGCCCATCATAGATAATCAAAGCACGATACCCACAAATATTAAGATAAGAGGGGACATGCTTCTGTAATTCAATCTTAATTTGCCTTACGCCGTTCAAGACAGGAAACATATGAGCTTCAGACCACCTTTCTGCCACATTGGAAATAATTCTGCCATAAGGCCGAAGGGCAACATTAAGGTCTTCGGGCGGAATTTCAAAAGGGAGCTCAAACACTCTGATCGTACGAATCCCGTACCCAGCATGACTAACAGCAACGTCACTCACATTCCCATCAGAATGATTAAACTTCACGCTACCTCCGCAACGATCCACAATGGAACTACATAATTCTGGACTTTTCATCTTCAGATACACAGCATTTGTCACAAACGAGAGATAAAATCCGACAACATCATCACCGTTAATCAATACTTTTTCGATAAACCATGCTTTAATTTCAAATGCTTTAGGTCGAACGAAATTTCGATCGAAAGTAAACTTGATTGTGTCTTTCCTCAAATAATTCGACCTATTCATTCTGGAACTTCATGAATACAAGTGCAACACGAATAGCGGCTTAGCAGCACCACTAACCTCGAACGCAGCGACTCAGCCTATGTTTACTACAGCCAGACGTCCAGCTCCGCCACACGTCCGTCCCGCTCGGCGGCTGACTCGCAACTCCCGACTGAGGTAGCCGGCTACCGCAGGGAGTACTTGCCGGGTAGCACGTCACACAGTACTCGTTTCGGTGGCGTGGTCCCATACAGTTTCTCTCCATGCAGCCTAATGTTTTCCTAACGTCACACTCGTCACGTACTTCACTTTTATGTCATAATCATTTCTGAGAGGTAAAGAAATTGCATGACAAAATGCAGAGCTAGTGGCGTCAAAATTAACACACATACTTTATGTGACTCAAAAGCCGAACGAGTTACTTTACGACCTTGTTTTATATGTGCAAGTGCCAGTCAAAACTCGCGGTGTCGGCATTCTGCCGACCATTTCGCTAGTTAACACCGGTCTTGTTGTGTGTGTTTCAAGCTCAAGAGCATCTCCAAGCAAAAAATGGTCAACAGCAACATTCAGACGGTTTCGTACTGCTCAATTGCTACATTAAAACGGTATGTTTCTTTTTCAGAACTGGAAAAACACGAGCGTGACAGCATTCGAACCTGTAATCTTCAGATCCGAAGTCCGACGTCTTATCCATTATGCCACACGGTCATTGACGACAAACATTTATATGTATACGACTCATCTGGAAACGCTCACACCCCTGAGGATTTGTGTTTTCGTTCTACACAGCCGCTGCCCCTTGCTATTTCCCACCCATTCGTTACAGTCAACCTCTTACGAGACCGATCAAATATACACTGAGAAACAAGACCACACACTTTGTGCATTCGGAATCGAAGGCAGGGCGACCCTCGCCGCATTTGCTACGATTGCCATTTGCTACTTCTGCAGAAGCGGCGGCGACGACGACGACGACGACGACGACGACGACGACGACGACGACGACCGCGAGAGGCTCTGAGATATGTGAGAAATACATCTGTAAAATGTAATTCAGACTGCCTCGTCCCACCTTATGCTGTACCGCTTTGGCAAATGCTTTATCTGCGCCATTCGCCTTAATCACATCTGAGAGTAATTCTTAAAAAAAACGCCTGTTGCTAATTGTTCGTCATCACAGATACTGTTTGCTATACAGCCACGACGCGCAACTGATTTCCAAAATTCATCTATTTCCTGTGAAGATGGAACTTACGACCCCTGGTTTTTTAGACGAGTGCTCTACCACTGAGCTAAAGAGGCGCGGCCTAGAGGTACCCTTGGGTACTTCGTCCTTACGGTCGTCTGCATCATCAGACTTCAGCTGACAACACTTCATATTACAGGCTAATATTTGCAGCTATGGCGACCCATTACTGCTTGGCTACACATCTGACACGTAACCGATGTGCTCTCGAAACAACAACACTTGCATTTCAGAACATGTCTTTCACACATGTCTATAAAGTCACCTTCACCTTCAAATACAGATTCCTTGCGACTGACAGAGACGTAGGCAAAGTTAAAAGTTGCTATTTCCATTAAATATCGTTAATCAGAAAAACGGTAATTTACATCTGCAGCGGAACAAAATTATGTTCCGCCCAGCGTGTGGCTAGAACCAACGACCCTGGGATTAAGAGTTTGACGCCCTACCGACTGAGCTAGCCGGCTACTGCAGGGAATACCTGCCGGGTAGCACGTCACACAGTACTCGTTTCGGTGGCGTGGTCCCATACAGTTTCTCTCCATGCAGCCTAATGTTTTCCTAACGTCACACTCGTCACGTACTTCACTTTTATGTCATAATCATTTCTGAGAGGTAAAGAAATTGCATGACAAAATGCAGAGCTAGTGGCGTCAAATTTAACACACATACTTTATGTGACTCAAAAGCCGAACGAGTTACTTTACGACCTTGTTTTATATGTGCAAGTGCCAGTCAAAACTCGCGGTGTCGGCACTCTGCCGACCATTTCGCTAGTTAACACCGGTCTTGTTGTGTGTGTTTCAAGCTCAAGAGCATCTCCAAGCAAAAAATGATCAACAGCAACATTCAGAGGGTTTCGTATTGCTCAATTGCCACATTAAAACGGTATCTTTCTTTTTCAGAACTGGAAAAACACGAGCATGACAGCATTCGAACCTGTAATCTTCAGATCCGAAGTCCGACGCCTTATCCATTAGGCCACACGGTCACTGACGACAAACATTTACATGTATACGACTCATCTCGAAACGCTCACAATCCTGAGCATTTGTGTTTTCGTTCTACACAGCCGCTGCCCCTTGCTCTTCCCCACCCTTTCGTTACATTCAACCTCTTACGAGACCGATCAAATACAGACTGAGAAACAAGACCACACACTTTGTGCATTCGGAATCGAAGGCAGGGCGTCCCTCGCCGCATTTGCTACGATGGCCATTTGCTACTTCTGCAGAAGCGGCGGCGGCGGCGGCGACGACGACGACGACGACGACGACGACCGCGAGAGGCTCTGAGGTATGTGATAAATACATCTGTAAAATGTAATTCAGAATGCCTCGTCCCACCTTATGCTGTACCGCTTTGGCAAATTCTTTATCTGCGCCATTCGCCTTAATCACATCTGAGAGTAATTCTTAAAAAAACGCCTGTTGCTAATTGTTCGTCATCACAGATACTGTTTGCTATACAGCCACGACGCGCAACTGATTTCCAAAATTCATCTTTCTCCTGTGACTATGAAACTTACGACCCCTGGTTCATTACACCAGTGCTCTACCACTGAGCTAAAGAGGCGCGGCCTAGCAGTACTCTTGGGTACTTCGTCCTTACGGTCGTCTGCATCATCAGACTTAAGCTGACAACACTTCATATTACAGGCTAATATTTGCAGCTATGGCAACCCGTTACTGCTTGGCTACACATCTGACACGTAACCGATGTGCTCTCCAGACAACAACACTTGCATTTCAGAACATGTCTTTCACACATGTCTACAAAATCACCTTCACCTTCAAATACAGTTTCCTTGCGACTGACAGAGACGTAGGCAAAGCTAAAATTTGCTATTTCCATTAAATATCGTTAATCAGAAAAACGGTAATTTACATCTGCAGTGGAACAAATTTCCGTTCCGGACAGTGAGTGGCTCGAACCAACGACCCTGGGGTCAAGAGTCTGACGCTCTACCGACTGAGCTAGCCAGCTACCACGATGAATACATGCCGGGTAGCACGTCACACAGTACTCGTTTCGGTTGGGTGGTCCCATACAGTTTCTCTCCATGCAGCCTAATGTTTTCCTAACGTCACACTCGTCACGTACTTCACTTTTATGTCATAATCATATCTGAGAGGTAAAGAAATAGCATGACAAACATGCAGAGCTAGTGTCGTCAAAATTAACATACATACTTTATGTGACTCAAAGGCCGAACGAGTTACTTTACGACCTTGTTTTATATGTGCAAGTGCCAGTCAAAACTCGCGGTGTCGGCACTCTGCCGACCATTTCGCTAGTTAACACCGGTCTTGTTGTGTGTGTTTCAAACTCAAGAGCATCTCCAAGCAAAAAATGGTGAACAGCAACATTCAGACGGTTTCGTACTGCTCAATTGCTACATTAAAACGGTATGTTTCTTTTTCAGAACTGGAAAAACACGAGCATGACAGCATTCGAACCTGTAATCTTCAGATCCGAAGTCCGACGCCTTATCCATTAGGCCACACGGTCACTGACGACCAACATTTACATGTATACGACTGATCTCGAAACGCTCACGCTCCTGAGGATTTGTGTTTTCGTTCTACACAGCCGCTGCCCCTTGCTCTTTCCCACCCATTCGTTACATTCAACCTCTTACGAGACCGATCAAATACAGACTGAGAAACAAGACCACACACTTCGTGCAATCGGAATCGAAGGCAGGGCGTCCCTCGCCGCATTAGCTACGATGGCCATTTGCTACTTCTGCAGAAGCGGCGGCGACGACGACGACGACGACGACGACGACGACGACCGCGAGAGGCTCTGAGATATGTGAGAAATACATCTGTAAAATGTAATTCAGACTGCCTCGTCCCACCTTATGCTGTACCGCTTTGGCAAATGCTTTATCTGCGTCATTCGCCTTAACCACATCTGAGAGAATTTCTTAAAAAAACGCCTGTTGCTAATTGTTCGTCATCACAGATACTGTTTGCTATACAGCCACGACGCGCAACTGATTTCCAAAATTCATCTTTCTCCTGTGAGGATGAAACTTACGACCTCTGGTTTATTATACCAGTGCTCTACCACTGAGCTAAAGAGGCGCGGCCTAGCGGTACTCTTGGGTACTTCGTCCTTACGGTCGTCTGCATCATCAGACTTAAGCTGACAACACTTCATATTACAGGCTAATATTTGCAGCTATGGCGACCCATTACTACTTGGCTACACATCTGACACGTAACCGATGTGCTCTCCAAACAACAACACTTGATTTCAGAACATGTCTTTCACACATGTCTACAAAATCACCTTCACCTTCAAATACAGTTTCCTTGCGACTGACAGAGACGTAGGCAAAGTTAAAAGTTGCTATTTCCATTAAATATCGTTAATCAGAAAAACGGTAATTTACATCTGCAGCGGAACAAATTTCCGTTCCAGACAGTGAGTGGCTCGAACCAACGCCCCTGGGGTCAAGAGTTTGACGCTCTACCGACTGAGCTAGCCAGCTACCACGATGAATATATTCCGGGTAGCACGTCACACAGTACTCGTTTCGGTTGGGTGGTCCCATACAGTTTCTCTCCATGCAGCCTAATGTTTTCCTAACGTCACACTCGTCACGTACTTCACTTTTATGTCATAATCATTTCTGAGAGGTAAAGAAATAGCATGACAAACATGCAGAGCTAGTGTCGTCAAAATTAACATACATACTTTATCTGACTCAAAAGCCGAACGAGTTACTTTACGACCTTGTTTTATATGTGCAAGTGCCAGTCAAAACTCGCGGAGTCGGCACTCTGCCGACCATTTCGCTAGTTAACACCGGTCTTGTTGTGTGTGTTTCAAACTCAAGAGCATCTCCAAGCAAAAAATGGTGAACAGCAACATTCAGACGGTTTCGTACTGCTCAATTGCTACATTAAAACGGTATGTTTCTTTTTGAGAACTGGAAAAACAAGAGCATGACAGCATTCGAACCTGTAATCTTCAGATCCGAAGTCGGATGCCTTATCCATTAGGCCACACGGTCACTGACGACCTACATTTACATGTATACGACTCATCTCGAAACGCTCACACTCCTGAGGATTTGTGTTTTCGTTCTACACAGCCGCTGCCCCTTGCTCTTTCCCACCCATTCGTTACATTCAACCCCTTACGAGACCGATCAAATACAGACTGAGAAACAAGACCACACACTTTGTGCATTCGGAATCGAAGGCAGGGCGTCCCTCGCCGCATTTGCTACGATGGCCATTTGCTACTTCTGCAGAAGCGGCGGCGACGACGACGACGACGACGACGACGACGACGACGACCGCGAGGGGCTCTGAGATATGTGAGAAATACATCTGTAAAATGCAAATCAGACCGCCTCGTCCCACCTTGGCAAATGCTTTATCTGCTTCATTCGCCTTAACCACATCTGAGAGTAATTCTTAAAAAAACGCCTGTTGCTAATTGTTCGTCATCACAGATACTGTTTGCTATACAGCCACGACGCGCAACTGATTTCCAAAATTCATCTTTCTCCTGTGAGGATGGAACTTACGACCCTTGGTTTATTAGACCAGTGCTCTACCACTGAGCTAAAGAGGCGCGGCCTAGCGGTACTTTTGGGTACTTCATCCTTACGGTCGTCTATATCATCAGACTTCAGCTGACAACACTTTATATTACAGGCTAATATTTGCAGCTATGGCGACCCATTACTGCTTGGCTACACATCTGACACGTAACCGATGTGCTTTCCAAACAACAACACTTGCATTTCAGAACATGTCTTTCACACATGTCTACAAAATCACCTTCACCTTCAAATACAGTTTCCTTGCGACTGACAGAGACGTAGGCAAAGTTAAAAGTTGCTATTTCCATTAAATATCGTTAATCAGAAGAACGGTAATTTACATCTGCAGCGGAACAAAATTCCGTTCCGCCCAGTGTGTGGCTCGCACCAACGACGTTGGGATTAACAGTCTGACGCTGTACCAACTGTGCTAGCCGGCTACCGCAGAGAATACCTCCCGGGTAGCACGTCACACAGTACTCGTTTCGGTTGGGTGGTCCCATACAGTTTCTCTCCATGCAGCCTAATGTTTTCCTAACGTCACACTCGTCACGTACTTCACTTTTATGTCATAATCATTTCTGAGAGGTAAAGAAATTGCATGACAACATGCAGAGCTAGTGGCGTCAAAATTAACACACATACTTTATTTGACTCAAAAGCCGAACGAGTTACTTTACGACCTTGTTTTATATGTGCAAGTGCCAGTCAAAACTCGCGGTGTCGGCACTCTGCCGACCATTTCGCTAGTTAACAACGGTCTTGTTGTGTGTGTTTCAAGCTCAAGAGCATCTCCAAGCAAAAAATGGTCAACAGCAACATTCAGACGGTTTCGTACTGCTCAATTGATACATTAAAACGGTATGTTTCTTTTTCAGAACTGGAAAAACACCAGTGTGACAGCATTCGAACCTGTAACCTTCAGATCCGAAGTCCGACGCCTTATCCATTAGGCCACACGGTCACTGACGACCAACACTTACATGTATACGACTCATCTCGAAACACTCACACCCCTGAGGATTTGTGTTTTCGTTCTACACAGCCGCTGCCCCTTGCTCTTTCCCACCCATTCGTTACATTCAACCTCTTACGAGACCGATCAAATACAGACTGAGAAACAAGACCACACACTTTGTGCAATCGGAATCGAAGGCAGGGCGTCCCTCGCCGCATTTGCTACGATGGCCATTTGCTACTTCTGCAGAAACGGCGGCGACGACGACGACGACGACGACGACCGCGAGGGGCTCTGAGATATGTGAGAAATACATCTGTAAAATGTAATTCAGACCGCCTCGTCCCACCTTATGCTGTACCGCTTTGGCAAATGCTTTATTTGCGCCATTCGCCTTAACCACATCTGAGAGTAATTCTTAAAAAAACGCCTGTTACTAATTGTTCGTCATCACAGATACTGTTTGCTATACAGCCACGACACGCTACTGATTTCCAAAATTCATCTTTCTCCTGTGAGGATGGAACTTACGACCCCTGGCTTATTAGACCAGTGCTCTACCACTGAGCTAAAGAGCCGCGGCCGAGCGGTACTTTTGGGTACTTCGTCCTTACGGTCGTCTGCATCATCAGACTTCAGCTTACAACACTTCATATTACAGGCTAATATTTGCAGCTATGGCGACCCATTACTGCTTGGCTACACATCTGACACGTAACCGATGTGCTCTCCAAACAACAACACTTGCATTTCAGAACATGTCTTTCACACATGTCTACAAAATCACCTTCACCTTCAAATACAGTTTCCTTGCGACTGACAGAGACGTAGGCAAAGTTAAAAGTTGCTATTTCCATTAAATATCGTTAATCAGAAAAACGGTAATTTACATCTGCAGCGGAACAAAATTCCGCTCCGCCCAGTGTGTGGCTCGAACCAACGACCCTGGGATTAAGAGTCTGACGCTCTAACGACTGAGCTAGCCGGCCACCGCGTTGAATACCTCCCGGGTAGCACGTCACACATTACTCGTTTCGGTTGGGTGGTCCCATACAGTTTCTCTCCATGCAGCCTAATGTTTTCCTAACGTCACACTCGTCACGTACTTCACTTTTATGTCATAATCATTTCTGAGAGGTAAAGAAATTGCATGACAACATGCAGAGCTAGTGTCGTCAAAATTAACACACATACTTTATGTGACTCAAAAGCCGAACGAGTTACTTTACGACCTTGTTTTATATGTGCAAGTGCCAGTCAAAACTCGAGGTGTCGGCACTCTGCCAACCATTTGGCTAGTTAACACCGGTCTTGTTGTGTGTGTTTCAAGCTCAAGAGCATCTCCAAGCAAAAAATGGTCAACAGCAACATTCAGACGGTTTCGTACTGCTCAATTGCTACATTAAAACGGTATGTTTCTTTTTCAGAACTGGAAAAACACGAGCGTGACAGCATTCGATCCTGTAATCTTCAGATCCGAAGTCCGACGCCTTATCCATTAGGCCCCACGGTCACTGACCACAAACATTTACACGTATACGACTCATCTCGAAACGCTCACACCCCTGAGGATTTGTGTTTTCGTTCTACACAGCCGCTGCCCCTTGCTCTTTCCCACCCATTCGTTACATTCAACCTCTTACGAGACCGATCAAATATAGACTGAGAAATAAGACCACACACTTTGTGCATTCGGAATCGAAGGCAGGGCGTCCCTCGCCGCATGTGCTACGATGGCCATTTGCTACTTCTGCAGAAGCGGCGACGACGACGACGACGACGACGACGACGACGACCGCGAGAGGCTCTGAGATATTTGAGAAATACATCTGTAAAATGTAATTCAGACTGCCTCGTCCCACCTAATGCTGTACCGCTTTGGCAAACGCTTTATCTGCGCCATTCGCCTTAACCACATCTGAGAGAAATTCTTAAAAAAACGCCTGTTGCTAATTGTTCGTCATCACAGATACTGTTTGCCATACAGCCACGACGCGCAACAGATTTCCAAAATTCATCTTTCTACTGTGAGGATGGAACTTACGACCCCTGGTTTATTATACCAGTGCTCTACCACTGAGCTAAAGAGGCGCGGCCTAGCGGTACCCTTGGGTACTTCGTCCTTACGGTCGTCTGCATAATCAGACTTAAGCTGACAACACTTCATGTTACAGGCTAATATTTGCAGCTATGGCGACCCATTACTGCTTGGCTACACATCTGACACGTAACCGATGTGCTCTCCAAACAACAACACTTGCATTTCAGAACATGTCTTTCACACATGTCTACAAAATCACCTTCACCTTCAAATACAGTTTCCTTGCGACTGACAGAGACGTAGGCAAAGTTAACAGTTGCTATTCCCATAAAATATCGTTAATCAGAAAAACGGTAATTTACATCTGCAGCGGAACAAAATTCCGTTGCGCCCAGTGTGTGGCTCGAACCAACGACCCTGGGATTAAGAGTCTGACGCTCTACCGACTGAGTTAGCCGGCTACCGCGGTGAATACCTGCCGGGTAGCATGGCACACAGTACTCGTTTCGGTTGGGTAGTCCCATACAGTTTTTCTCCATGCAGCCTAATGTTTTCCTAACGTCACACTCGTCACGTACTTCACTTTTATGTCATAATCATTTCTGAGAGGTAAAGAAATTGCATGACAACATGCAGAGCTAGTGGCGTAAAAATTAACACACCTACTTTATGTGACTCAAAAGCCGAACGAGTTACCTTACGACCTTGTTTTATATGTGCAAGTGCCAGTCAAAACTCGCGGTGTCGGCATTCTGCCGACCATTTCGCTAGTTAACACCGGTCTTGTGTGTGTGTTTCAAGCTTAAGAGCATCTCCAAACAAAAAATGGTCAACAGCAACATTCAGACGGTTTCGTACTGCTCAATTGCTACATTAAAACGGTATGTTTCTTTTTCAGAACTGGAAAAACACGAGCGTGACAGCATTCGAACCTGTAATCTTCAGATCCGAAGTCGGATGCCTTATCCATTAGGCCACACGGTCACTGACGACCAACATTTACATGTATACGACTCATCTCGAAACGCTCACACCCCTGAGGATTTGTGTTTTCGTTCTACACAGCCGTTGCCCCTTGCTCTTTCCCACCCATTCGTTACATTCAACCTCTTACGAGACCGACCAAATATAGACTGAGAAACAAGACCACACACTTTGTGCATTCGGAATCGAACGCAGGGAGTCCCTCGCCGCATTTGCTACGATGGCCATTTGCTACTTCTGCAGAAGCGGCGGCGACGACGACGACGACGACGACGACGACGACGAACGAGAGAGGCTCTGAGATATGTGAGAAATACATCTGTAAAATGTAATTCAGACTGCCTCGTCCCACCTTATGCTGTACCGCTTTGGCAAATTCTTTATCTGCGCCATTCGCCTTAACCACATCTGAGAGTAATTCTTAAAGAAACAACTGTTGCTAATTGTTCGTCATCACAGATACTGCTTGCTATACAGCCACGGCGCGAAACCGATTACCAAACTTGATCTTTCTCCTGTGACGATGGAACTTACGACCCCTGGTTTATTATACCAGTGCTCTACCACTGAGATAAGGAGGCGCGGCCTAGAGGTACTCTTGGGTACTTAGTCCTTACGGACGTCTGCATCATCAGACTTCAGCTGACAACACTTCATATTACAGGCTAATATTTGCAGCTATGGCGACCCATTACTGCTTGGCTACACATCTGACACGTAACCGATGTGCTCTCGAAACAACAACACTTGCATTTCAGAACATGTCTTTCACACATGTCTACAAAATCACCTTCACCTTCAAATACAGTTTCCTTGCGACTGACAGAGACGTAGGCAAAGTTAAAAGTTGCTATTTCCATTAAATCTCGTTAATCAGAAAAACGTTAATTTACATCTGCAGCGGAACAAAATTCCGTTCCGCCCAGTGTGTGGCTCGAACCAACGACCCTGGGATTAAGAGTCTGACGCTCTACCGACTGAGCTAGCCGGCTACCGCAGTGAATACCTCCCGGGTAGCACGTCACACAGTACTCGTTTCGGTTGGGTGGTCCCATACAGTTTCTCTCCATGCAGCCTAATGTTTTCCTAACGTCACACTCGTCACGTACTTCACTTTTATGTCATAATCATTTCTGAGAGGTAAAGAAATAGCATGACAATATGCAGAGCTAGTGTCGTCAAAATTAACACACATACTTTATGTGACTCAAAAGCCGAACGAGTTACTTTACGACCTTGTTTTATATGTGCAAGTGCCAGTCAAAATTCGCGGTGTCGGCATTCTGCCGACCATTTCGCTAGTTAACACCGGTCTTGTGTGTGTGTTTCAAGCTCAAGAGCATCTCCAAGCAAAAAATGGTCAACAGCAACATTCAGACGGTTTCGTACTGCTCAATTGCTACATTAAAACGGTATGTTTCTTTTTCAGAACTGGAAAAACACGAGCGTGACAGCATTCGAACCTGTAATCTTCAGATCCGAAGTCCGACGCCTTACCCATTAAGCCACACGGTCACTGACGACCAACATATACATGTATACGACTCATCTCGAAACGCTCACACCCCTGAGGATTTGTGTTTTCGTTCTACACAGCCGCTGCCCCTTGCTCTTTCCCACCCATTCGTTACATTCAACCTCTTACGAGACCGATCAAATATAGACTGAGAAACAAGACCACACACTTTGTGCATTCGGAATCGAAGGCAGGGCGTCCCTCGCCGCATTTGCTACGATGGCCATTTGCTACTTCTGTAGAAGCGGCAGCGGCGACGACGACGACGATGACGACGACGACGACGGCGACGAACGCGAGAGGCTCTGAGATATGTGAGAAATACATCTGTAAAATGTAATTCAGACTGCCTCGTCCCACCTAATGCTGTACCGCTTTGGCAAATGCTTTATGTGCGCCATTCGCCTTAACCACATCTGAGAGTAATTCTTAAAAAAACGCCTGTTGCTAATTGTTCGTCATCACAGATACTGTTTGCTATATAGCCACGACGCGCAACTGATTTCCAAAATTCATCTTTCTCCTGTGAGGATGGAACTTACGAACCCTGGTTTATTATACCAGTGCTCTACCACTGAGCTAAAGAGGAGCGGGCTAGCGGTACTCATGGGTACTTCGTCCTTACGGTCGTCTGCATCATCAGACTTCAGCTGACAACACTTCATATTACAGGCTAATATTTCCAGCTATGGCGACCCATTACTGCTTGGCTACACATCTGACACGTAACCGATGTGCTCTCCAAACAACAACACTTGATTTCAGAACATGTCTTTCACACATGTCTACAAAACCACCTTCACCTTCAAATACAGTTTCCTTGCGACTGACAGAGACGTAGGCAAAGTTAAAAGTTTCTATTTCCATTAAATATCGTTAATCAGAAAAACGATAATTTACATCTGCAGCGGAGCAAAAGTCCGTTCCGCCCAGTGTGTGGCTCGAACCAACGACCCTGGGATTAAGAGTCTGACGCTCTACCGACTGAGCTAGCCGGCTACCGCGGTGAATACCTGCCGGGTAGCACGTCACAGAGTACACGTTTCGGTGGCGTAGTCCCATACAGTTTCTCTCCATGCAGCCTAATGTTTTCCTAACGTCACACTCGTCACGTACTTCACTTTTATGTCATAATCATTTCTGAGAGGTAAAGAAATTGCATGACAATATGTAGAGCTAGTGGCGTCAAAATTAACACACATACTTTATGTGACTCAAAAGCCGAACGAGTTACTTTACTACCTTGTTTTATATGTGCAAGTGCCAGTCAAAACTCGCGGTGTCGGCACTCTGCGACCATTTCGCTAGTTAACACCGGTCTTGTTGTGTGGGTTTCAAGCTCAAGAGCATCTCCAAGCAAAAAAAGGGCCAACAGCAACATTCAGACGGTTTCGTACTGCTCAATTGCTACCGACCCTGGGATTAAGAGTCTGACGCTCTAACGACTGAGCTAGCCGGCTACCGCGGTGAATACCTGCTGGGTAGCACGTCACACAGTACTCGTTTCGGTTAGGTGGTCCCATACAGTTTCTCTCCATGCAGCCTAATGTTTTCCTAACGTCACACTCGTCACGTACTTCACTTTTATGTCATAATCATTTCTGAGAGGTAAAGAAATTGCACGACAACATGCAGAGCTAGTGTCGTCAAAATTAACACACATACTTTATGTGACTCAAAAGCCGAACGAGTTACTTTACGACCTTGTTTTATATGCGCAAGTGCCAGTCAAAACTCGCGGTGTCGGCACTCTGCCGACCATTTCGCTAGTTAACACCGGTCTTGTTGTGTGTGTTTCAAGCTCAAGAGCATCTCCAAGCAAAAAATGGTCAACAGCAACATTCAGACGGTTTCGTACTGCTCAATTGCTACATTAAAACGGTATGTTTCTTTCTCAGAACTGGAAAAACACGAGCGTGACAGCATTCGAACCTGTAATCTTCAGATCCGAAGTCCGACGCCTTATCCATTTTTTTTTTAACAAACATTGTATAACTTTATTACACAATACAGGTACAAACATTTAGCAACATGACAAGTATTTATGAAGTTTCAAATGTGTAAGAATAAAGAAAAATTTTAAACGTGTTTACTTTCACATAAGTGTACCTTTAAACCACTGTCTCAATAAACATATACATCTGAACTCTCAAAAGAAGTATGACTATCAAGTTATCACATATTCGAAGAGAATCACACCATCAGAACAGTTAAAGATCAGATACATAAGTGAAATTCATATGCCGAAACAAGTAGTCACCTTCAACTCATGAAAATATCCCACAACACTATGACATAAATGCATTACAATGGAAGGCTCTGAAATTTCAAACTGTGATTTTAACATTAATAATCAACTGCTTCAGGAACAATGGCTATCAAACATAATTTATCACATGTTGAACTAGAATTACATATAATTACAATTAATAAAGTAAAGAAATTCTAGTCATCTGCAAATTAAGAGAATTCTAAAAAACTGTGTACATGTAACAATGGCGACATCAGAATTTCAAGCAGCAAATTTAACATTAAGAATTAGCTCTTTCAGGAACAAAATTAACCAATAAATACTAAGTTAGAATTAAAACTGAATATGCCTGTACAATGATTTTTACACAAAAAGAGGCAAAGTAGGAAGTAAAATTTTTGGACACACGACTAGTATTTAAACTGAATCAGGAGATTCATATTTCCATAATCATCGCAGAGTTCTTATACCAAAAGACATTTCACTATAATTTAGCAGTCCACTAGTAAATTGCAGTTAACAACATCAGTACCCTGCAGTAATTACTACACATCCTGACACTGACAAAATCTGCCTGACTAGTTTTAATTTCTTCATGTAAAAGATCACCACAACTATGAATTTCTGTTTAATTCTTACTAAGTTACTAGAATACCATTAGCAACAGCAGGTACAAACTTAAGTTATCACAACTCAGTTTCAACTAATGCTTCTCATTATAAAATGTTTGTTATATTTAAACTGGTTCACCGGTATAAGGGACATATAGCCCTTCTGATCTCATCAGCCACCTAGTTTTAAGCAGAATTGTAATATACGAAATTCGAGAAATACAGAAGTGATATAAATTAGTAACATACGAAAGGGCAACTGGACAAAAATCACTTGGCATTATATGCATGTTATTGGGAGCAAGCCCTAGCCTTGCTCTGAATTAGGAACATGCTCATTTAGCAGCACAATATTTACTCTTTCATCACACAGAGTATCATCACAGGTGAACATATTAAGTACCATTTGGAATTCCTGAACCAGGCAGACATTAAACACCAAACCTTTGGATTGATAGCCTGACACTTAACATGACACATAAAAAGCCACAATGTACATCAATAAAGATTATTAAAGACTTGGACAACTAGCCAAAAGGAATACCCATATTACATTCAGAATAATAAGTATAAACATCAGCTGATAAAATCTAAAAATGCAGTTATAAATTAACGTATGTGTCTATTCTAAATAGTAGTGATAATGTACTAGTACACATGTAACGTCTTTCTCTTGAACAAACAATAATGACAAAAAAATTGAAACGCTTAACTTGCTGACTGCCACAAGGCTGCCGGCAGCAAAAGCAAAGCCACACGCATGACACTGTGGCCTGGTGGTGAAACATTCACAACTATGCATGCTGCAGCCGTTGTGTTGAAAACTTATAGTTTCATTCAATACTTGATTTTCTTGTTTCAAGTTTTGATGAAACTATTCATCTCATGTCTCCACTGGTGTGATTTCAGCTCAATTTTGAATGGAGACTGGTAATGAAAAAAGCAACAAATATAAAAACATAGAACCTTAGGTTTGCTTTTCACTGTATCTTGGTAGCTTCTTCTACTGCTAATAAGCATGTGTACTAACTAAGAACAGTTTTAAGCTCATGTTTTGACATTAAAATATGTTTAACATAATAGTTAATTACTGTGTTATGTAAGTATACAATCAATACTGGAAAAATGTGGTGCAGGGCACACATCTAATAAGTACCATTAATTTGGAGAGACAGGTATAAAAACAGAAAATTAACGCTCTATGGAAATACTAAATAAAAAACGATTCATTATTCTTTGGAAACTTACACACTGTAAAAATAAGTTGTGCTATTTTCATAGGAAACTAAAACAACTGACTCACCAGTAATCAACCTTACTAAATTTACAGGAAAATCACTTCCTCGAATAAATTGTATCGTTAAAGAACACAATACTATTTGAAAAATTCATTCAAGAATACTTCGCAGTATTCTCCCAGAAGACAATGTTTAAGATGACATGTATCGCCGAATTTTCGCTTTCATTACAGCACTTCTAATTTGAGGATATCTGTGATTTTTCAATCAGTGCCAAAGTATTTTTGACCAAAATGGTTTGGAGCCACAGCATGTATTTCTGATGTTAATATCTTCATCTGTGGGTATGCTGCAGTCACTAGTTTCGCTGCAAATGGCGTGTAGAATAGATTTGAGGGAATTATATTTTCCTCTGGTACATGGTGTTCCCTGAGGACAGCAACTGCTTTAATCACCGTGTTCCCTGTACTCATGATAGGATACATCACAAGAACTTTTCTATCTGCGATGTCCTCTGGAAAGCGCGCATACACCACACGAGCTTCGTGAGTTTCTGCATCCGATTCTACCAGTATCTTCCCAATTCGAATTGAACGGCAACAACCGCGAAGCCCCTGTTCCATAGCTTCTCCGCTCCTTACTATACTAACTCCACAGTTTCCTTTCTGATACTTTAGTCCTTCGTACTTGGCCCCTGTCGGTGTCGTGACAACACATTTCGTGAATGGTAACTGAATCAGGCTTTCTTCAATTACGAGCCGGATCTGAAAAACGCATACTGTTGAACACGCGGATTATCCATGGTACTACGAAAATTGTGTCTTCATTAGCCTTGCGCGCTAGATGAACTTACTAAGCGATCTGCATAAAATTTGAAATCACTTCTGGAGGTATTTCTATCTCGCAGTATTGTCTGCAATTCCTTCACTTGATCATTGTTCGGCAGTATCTTCAAATTTGGACCGTAACCTTCTTTTACTTCATTTTTAAGTTCAGGTAATCTACTGATTAAACCACTTAATTCACCGGCACTTCACATAATATTGCGACGGATAATATTGTTCTCTTGTAATCTGATTACGATGAGAGCAGCACTTTACAGGCTCTTGTAAGCGCCTACGTAAATACCGAAAAAATCTTGTAATCCACACTGTCGTACATCCACATTGCAATTATCCATTGGGCCACACGGTCACTGACGGCCAACATTTACATGTATACGACTCATCTCGAAACGCTCACACCCCTGAGGATTTGTGTTTTCGTTCTACACAGCCGCTGCCCCTTGGTCTTTCCCACCCATTCGTTACATTCAACCTCTTACGAGACCAATCAAATATAGACTGAGAAACAAGACCACACACTTTGTGCATTGGGAAACGAAGGCAGGGCGTCCCTCGCTGCATTTGCTACGATGGCCATTTGCTACTTCTGCAGAAGCGGCGGCGGCGACGACGACGACGACGACGACGACCGCGAGAGGCTCTGAGATATGTGAGAAATACATCTGTAGAATGTAATTCAGACTGCCTCGTCCCACCTTATGCTGTACCGCTTTGGCAAATGCTTTATCTGCGCCATTCGCCTTAACCACATCTGAGAGTAATTCTTAAAAAAACGCCGGTTGCTAATTGTTCGTCATCACAGATACTGTTTGCTATACAGCCACGACGCGCGACTGATTTTCAAAATTCATCTTTCTCCTGTGAGGATGGAACTTACGACCCCTGGCTTATTAGACCAGTGCTCTACCACTGAGCTAAAGAGGCGCGGCCTAGCGGTACTCTTGGGTACTGCGTCCTTACGGTCGTCTGCATCATCAGACTTCAGCTGACAACACTTCATATTACAGGCTAATATTTGCAGCTATGTCGACCCATTACTGCTTGGCTACACATCTGACACGTAACCGATGTGCTCTCCAAACAACAACACTTGCATTTCAGAACATGTCTTTCACACATGTCTACAAAATCACCTTCACCTTCAAATACAGTTTCCTTGCGACTGACAGAGACGTAGGCAAAGTTAAAAGTTGCTATTTCCATTAAATATCGTTAATCAGAAAAAACGGTAATTTACATCTGCAGCGGAACAAAATTCCGTTTCGCCCAGCGTGTGGCTCGAACCTACGACCCTCGGATCAAGAGTCTGACGCTCTACCGCCTGAGCTAGCCGGCTACTGCGATGAATACCTGCCTGGTAGCACGTCACACAGTACTCGTTTCGGTTGGGTGGTCCCATACAGTTTCTCTCCATGCAGCCTAATGTTTTCCTAACGTCACACTCGTCACGTACTTCACTTTTATGTCATAATCATTTCTAAGAAGTAAAGAAATTGCATGACAACATGCAGGGCTAGTGTCGTCAAAATTAACACACATACTTTATGTGACTCAAAAGCCGAACGAGTTACTTTCCGACGTTGTTTTAGATGTGCAAGTGCCAGTCAAAACTCGCGGTGTCGGCACTCTGCCGACCATTTCGCTAGTTAACACCGGTCTTGTTGTGTGTGTTTCAAGCTCAAGAGCATCTCCAAGCAAAAAATGGTCAACAGCAACATTCAGACGGTTTCATACTGCTCAATTGCTACATTAAAACGGTATGTTTCTTTTTCAGAACTGGAAAAACATGAGCGTGACAGCATTCGAACCTGTAATCTTCAGATCCGAAGTCCGACGCCTTATCAATTGGGCCACACGGTCACTGACGTCCAACATTTACATGTATGCGACTCATCTCGAAACGCTCACACCACTGAGGATTTGTGTTTTCGTTCTACACAGCCGCTGCCCCTTGCTCTTTCCCACCCATTCGTTACATTCAACCTCTTACGAGACCGATCAAATATAGACTGAGAAACAAGACCACACACTTTGTGCATTCGGAATCGAAGGCAGGGCGTCCCTCGCCGCATTTGCTACGATGGCCGTTTGCTACTTCTGCAGAAGCCACGACGACGACCCCGAGAGGCTCTGAGATATGTGAGAAATACATCTGTAAAATGAAATTCAGACTGCCTCGTCCCACCTTATGCTGTACCGCTTTGGCAAATGCTTTATCTGCGCCATTCGCCTTATTCACATCTGAGAGTAATTCTTAAAAAAACGCCTGTTGCTAATTGTTCGTCATCACAGATACTGTTTGCTATACAGCCACGACGCGCAACTGATTTCCAAAATTCATCTTTCTCCTGTGAGGATGGAACTAACGACCCCTGGCTTATTTGACCAGTGCTCTGCCACTGAGCTAAATAGGCGCGGCCTAGCGGTGCTCTTGGGTACTTCGTCCTTACGGTCGTCCGCGTCATCAGACTTCAGCTGACAACACTTCATATTACAGGCTAATATTTGCAGCTATGGCGACCCTTGGCTACACATCTGACACGTAACCGATGTGCTCTCCAAACAACAACACTTGCATTTCAGAACATGTCTTTCACACATGTCTACAAAATCACCTTCACCTTCAAATACAGTTTCCTTGCGACTGACAGAGACGTAGGCAAAGTTTAAAGTTGCTATTTCCATTAAATATCGTTAACCAGAAAAACGGTATTTTTCATCTGTAGCGGAACAAAATTCCGTTCCGCTCAGCGTATGGCTCGAAACCACAACCCTGGGATTAAGATTCTGACGCTCTACCGACTGAGCTAGCCGGCTACCTCTGTGAATATCTGCCGGGTAGCACGCCACACTTCGTCGTTACAGTCGTCTGCATCATCAGACTTCAGCTGACAACACTTCATATTACCGGCTAATATTTGCAGCTATGGCGACCCTTGGCTACACATCTGACATGTAACCGATGTGCTCTCCAAACAACAACACTTGCATTTCAGAACATGTCTTTCACACATGTCTACAAAATCACTTTCACCTTCAAACACAGTTTCCTTGCGACTGACAGAGACGTAGGCAAAGTTTAAAGTTGCTATTTCCATTAAATATCGTTAATCAGAAAAACGGTAATTTACATCTGCAGCTGAACGAAATCGTATTCCGCCCAGCGTGTGGCTCAAAACCACGACCCTGGGATTAAGAGTCTGACGCTCTACCGACTGAGCTAGCCGGCTACCTCGGTGAATACCTGCCGGGTAACACGTCACACAGTACTCGTTTGGGTTGGGTGGTCCCATAAAGAATCTCTCCATGCTGCCTAATGTTTTCCTAACGTCACACTCGTCACGTACTTCACTTTTATGTCATAATCATTTCTGAGAGGTAACGAAATTGCATGACAACATGCAGAGCTAGTGGCTTCAAAATTAACACACATACTTTATGTGACTCGAAAGCCGAACGGGTTACTTACCGACGTTGTTTTAGATGTGGAAGTGCCAGTCAAAACTCGCGGTGTCGGCACTCTGCCGACCATTTCGCTAGTTAACACCGGTCTTGTTGTGTGTGTTTCAAGCTCAAGAGCATCTCCAAGCAAAAAATGGTCAACAGCAACATTCAGACGGTTTCGTACTGCTGAATTGCTACATTAAAACGGTATGTTTCTTTTTCAGAACTGGAAAAACACGAGCGTGACAGCATTCGAACCTGTAATCTTCAGATCCAAAGTCCGATGCCTTATCCACTAGGCCCCACGGTCACTGACGACTAACATTTACATGTATACAACTCATCTCGAAACGCTCACACCCCTGAGGACTTGCGTTTTCGTTCTACACAGCCGCTGCCACTTGCTCTTTCCCACCCATTCGTTACATTCAACCTCTGACGAGACCGACCAAATATAGACTGAGAAACAAGACCACACACTTTGGGCCTTCGGAATCGATGGCAGGGCGTCCCTCGCCGCATTTGCTACGATGGCCATATGCTACTTCTTCAGAAGCGACGACGACGACGACGACGACGACTGCGAGAGGATCTGAGATATGTGAGAAATACATCTATAAAATGTTATTCAGACTGCCTTGTCCCACCTTATGCTGTACCGCTTTGGCAAATGCTTTATCTGCGCCATTCGCCTTAATCACATCTGAGAGTAATTCTTAATAAAACGCCTGTCGCTAATTGTTCGTCATCACAGATACTGTTTGCTATACGGCCACGACGCGCAACTGATTTCCAAAATTCATCTTTCTCCTGTGAGAATGGAACTTACGGCCTCTGGTTTATTAGACCAGTGCTCTACCACTCAGCTAAAAAGGCGCGGCCTAGCGGTACTCTTGGGTACTTCGTCCTTACGGTCGTCTGCATCATCAGACTTCAGCTGACAAAACTTCATATTACCGGCTAATATTTGCAGCTATGGCGACCCATTACTGCTTGGCTACACATCTGACACGTAACCGATGTGCTCTCCAAACAACAACACTTGCATTTCAGAACATGTCTTTCACACGTGTCTACAAAATCACCTTCACCTTCAAATACAGTTTCCTTGCGACTGACAGAGACGTAGGCAAAGTTTAAAGTTGCTATTTCCATTAAATCTCGTTAATCAGAAAAACGGTAATTTACATCTGCAGCGGAACTAGACTCCGTTCCGCCCAGCGTGTTACTCGAACCCACAACCCTGGGATTAAGAGTCTGACGCTCTACCGACTGAGCTAGCCGGCTACCTCGGTGAATACCTCCCGGGTAGCACGTCACACAGTACTCGTTTGGGTTGGGTGGTCCCATACAGAATCTCTCCATGCTGCCTAATGTTTTCCTAACGTGACACTCGTCACGTACTTCACGTTTATGTCATAATCATTTCTGAGAGGTAAAGAAATTGCATGACAACATGCAGAGCTAGTGGCTTCAAAATTAACACACATACTTTATGTCACTCAAAAGCCGAACGAGTTACTTTCCGACGTTGTTTTAGATGTGCAAGTGCCAGTCAAAACTCGCGGTGTCGGCACTCTGCCGACCATTTCGCTAGTTAACACCGGTCTTGTTGTGTGTGTTTCAAGCTCAAGAGCATCTCCAAGCAAAAAATGGTCAACAGCAACATTCAGACGGTTTCGTACTGCTCAATTGCTACATTAAAACGGTTTGTTCCATTTTCAGAACTGGAAAACACGAGCGTGACAGCATTCGAACCTGTAATCTTCAGATCCGAAGTCCAACACCTTATCCACTAGGCCACACGCTCACTGACGACCAACATTTACATGTATACGACTCATCTCGAAACGCTCACAACCCTGAGGATTTGTGTTTTCGTTCTACACAGCCGCTGCCCCTTGCTCTTTCCCACCCATTCGTTACATTCAACCTCTGACGAGACCGACCAAATATAGACTGAGAAACAAGACCACACACTTTGTGCATTCGGAATCGAAGGCAGGGCGTCCATCGCCGCATTTGCTATGATGGCCATTTGCTACTTCTGCAGAAGCGGCGGCGGTGGCGACGACGACGACGACAACGACGACGACGAAGATCGCGAGGAGCTCTGAGATATGTGAGAAATACATCTATAAAATGTAATTCAGACTGCCTCGTCCCACCTTATGCTGTACCGCTTTGGCAAATGCGTTATCTGCGCCATTCGCCTTAATCACGTCTGAGAGTAATTCTTAAAAAAACGCCTGTCGCTGATTGTTCGTCATCACATATACTGTTTGCTATACGGCCACGACGCGCAACTGATTTCCAAAATTCATCTTCCTCCTGTGGGGATAGAACTTACGACCCCTGGTTTATTAGACCAGTGCTCTACCACTGAGCTACAGAGGCGCGGCCTAGCGGTACTCTTGGGTTCTTCGTCCTTACCGTCGTCTACATCATCAGACTTCATCTGACAACACTTCATATTACCGGCTAATATTTGCAGCTATGGCGACCCATTACTGCTTGGCTACACATCTGACACGTAACCGATGTCCTCTCCAAACAACAACACTTGCATTTCAGAACGTGTCTTTCACACATGTCTGCAAAATCACACTCACCTTCAAATACAGTTTCCTTGCGACTGACAGAGACGTAGGCAAAGTTTAAAGTTGCTATTTCCATTAAATCTCGTTAATCAGAAAAACTGTTATTTACATCTGCAGCGGAACAAAATCGTATTCCGCCCAGCGTGTGGCTCGAACCCACGACCCTGGGATTAAGAGTCTGACGCTCTACCGACTAAGCTAGACCGCCACCTCGGTGGATACATCCCGGGTAGCACGTCACACAGTACTCGTTTGGGTTGGTTGGTCCCATACAGAATCTCTCCATGCTGCCTAATGTTTTCCTAATGTCACACTCGTCACGTACTTCACTTTTATGTCATAGTCATTTCTGAGAGGTAAAGAAATTGCATGACAACATGCAGAGCTAGTGGCGTCAAAATTAACACACATACTTTATGTAACTCAACAGCCGAACGAGTTACTTTACGACCTTGTTTTAGATGTGCAAGTGCCAGTCAAAACTCGCGGTGTCGGCACTCTGCCGACCATTTCGCTAGTTAACACCGGTCTTGTTGTGTGTCTTTCAAGCTCAAGAGCATCTCCAAGCAAAAAATGGTCAACAGCAACATTCAGACGGTTTCGTACTGCTGAATTGCTACATTAAAACGGTATGTTTCTTTTTCAGAACTGGAAAAACACGAGCGTGACAGCATTCGAACCTGTAATCTTCGGATCCAAAGACCGACGCCTTATCCGTTTTTTTTTTTATTTTTGGACCTCCCATCACCCCTTTTAGCCCATCCTTGCGCTCTCCATAATTCGCTTTCATCGGCGTCGGCTTCTCACGCCATGTGCATAACCATTAACTGATGATACAAAGTTAATCCCTTTATCGTGGAGAAACTAATGTACCCCTTCTTTGGGCTTATTGATAATGTGAAAAAAGAATGAAGTCCTCAGTAGGTAGAAACAGAAGTTATGTTCAGTTTGTTTCCTTCTTCATCGGTGTTTTTTGTTGTCACACTTAAAGCAAATAGGCTTCCTTGACAAAGAAACGTCAGAGGGCATTCCGAAACTGCCTCTTCTCTCTGAAAATGCTTAAAAAACAAACCATATTCGGTGAGAAGCAACTATTTATAATGGCTTCTTGAAAAATAAATTAATAAACGTTTAACTCAAAGAACGGCAATTCCGGTAAAAACTAAAATAACTTTCTTTTTTTTTCTCCACGATTGTAAAGTAAGTTATTAGTGGTGAACACTCTCTTACGTTTGTCTTCTGTGTCCGCAGATATTTCTTGTTAATTCTTTTACATCAAGGTCTTGATTAAAAAAATTGCGTATGTTTCTTTATATTTACTAGTCTTCAGTAACATGTGATGCTCAGTTAGCAGATAGATCAAAAAATCCTCTTGGCTTTTCTCTTCCTTCGTGAAGAGGTAATGTACCGTTGCCGCTTTCAGCCAATTGACTGCGTTGCGTTTCGTGGTAGGAAAGGGTACATCATCCGGTGTCAAAAAGGCCGCAGGCGTTATAGCGTTAGGTGACGTTCGAAGGATGAGTGCCAGCTTTCGTCGGACATTCAGCCATATATCTTTAACCTTGTCACACACGAAACGATGTTCTTCGTTATCAATTAAACTACACGTTGCACACAAAGGCGAATCCGCTAAGTGGATCGTATGAAGTTTCGAGTTTGTTGCAACTTTCCTATTTACAACAAAGTACCATGTTGCTTTCAGATGAGTAGCTAAGTTACGGTTATGAATATTTGCCCATATCACTTTCCAGTTAGAACATGGATAGTTTTGTTTTATTTTGTTGTTCTTCTTTTCTCCCATCAATTTGCCATATATTTCTTTTACGTTTGTCATGTCTTTTTCCGGAATTCTTGAATGTAGGTAGCTATATTCTATTAAAAACCATCGTAAATGGTAAAGTCCGCTCGGTATGTGCTGCACATTAATGGGTGGAGAGAGGTCATCTGGAGCTATTTCAGATAGCAAGTGCGCGGCGATACAGCTGCCGGATTGTCTCCATTGTTGAAACGTATATGAGATGTACAGAGCCTGCGACTTTTTAGTAACATTCGTTAAGTTTAAGCCGCCATTATTAGTGGCGAGCGTCAGAGTGTCATACTGGATTTTAAATATGTGGCCACGGCTCACAAAATAGCCTATTGCTGACATAATTTGTTTGGCGATGCCGGCGGGTATTGGCAGTATCTGGGCGACATAATTGACTTTGGAAGTAATAGAGACGTTCGCTAAAGACACTCTCTGAATTTCATTTAATTGTCGAATACTATGTGTCCGTACACAAGTGGCAGGTACAAGAGTGGCAGGTACAAGAGTAAGGCATGTGATGCATGGATGTTGGAGCTGGTGCAGAGTAGCACACGCTAAATGTGACGTGAAATGTGAGGGGGACAGGACAGAGAAAGGAGAAACTGTTGGGTGGAGGGTGTGGAGAGAGTGGATTACTGCAAATTGAGGGCAGGGCAATTATGGGAGCAAAGGATGTGCTGCAAGTATAATGCCTATCTTTGTAGTTAAGGGGTGCTGTTGGTGGGGGGGGGGGGGGGAGGGGGAGTATCTGTACAGCCCTCATTGTTAATAGCAATTGAAATAGAATATGTTGTGCCACTATAGTTGGCCGCAATAGTTTGACGTATATTTTTTCGGAAATCAATGCCGAGACACTTCAAGGCTGTTAGCTCACGTAACTGACCGTGTGTGCGCATGCCAATGCCACATCCGATATTGAATATGCCGGACTTGGTTTTGTTTAACCTCGCGGCTGACGCTCGTTCGTATTTTTCTATTATGTGCATTGCCGTCTCGACTTCCGCTACATTCATAACGAGAAACCCAACATCGTCCGCATAAGCTTTACATATTATTTTGTTTCCTCGTATTTGCAATCCTTGTAACCGCTGAGTCAAGGTAGCGAGCAAAGGTTCGATGGCCATGGCAAAAAGTGCCATGGACAACGGACAACCTTGCCTGACGGAACATGCGATCTCGACTGGCCGGCTAGGCTGTCCATTTATGATGATTCTGGAGGAGTTATTCGTTACCAAACGTCGTATGAGGTCAACGAATCTCGGCGGAAAACCCATTGCGCCTATCGTTTTCAGGAGGTAGGAGTGGCTGATCCTGTCGAAGGCTTTATCGAAATCTAACGACACGATGGCACATTTTAGTCGACATACTTCTGCTATTGAAATTATGTCGCGGTAGTCGGACAGCGTCTGCTGAATTTTCCTACCCTTGCCCACGCTAGACTGATATGGGCCGGTGACGTTGGCCATTACATTTTTAAGTCTGTGGGCTAAGAGCCGCGAAAAAATTTTATAGTCACTGTTCAGCAGAGTGATTGGTCTCAAATTTCCAATTTTCTTGCCAGCCGATTTTTTTGCGATTAACACTATCATACCTTCGCGAAAATCTTTCGGTATCTCCTTATTGAGGTTCAGAAGTTCATTACAGATGCATGTTATTCTATGTTTTATATGTTCCCAGAAGACTTGATAAAATTCTGCTGGTATGCCGTCAGCTCCAGGGGATTTATTTTTTGCACTTTGATAGACAGCATAGTGTACATCGTCTTGGGTCGCCTCCGCTATTAGAGCTTCCGCGTACGCGTTACCAACGCGTCCTTGCAGGTGGGTCAGTAAATCGTCCTGTGCTTTTTCGTCTACCTCTTTATGTGAAAACAAGTTGTCGAAATGGGTTAGTGTTTCTGCTTTTATGTCGTTGTGCATTGTCAAGGTGGTTCCATTATCAGTTTTAAGCTCCGTCAGTATTTTGCGGAATCCTCGTTTAGTTTCACGAATCACATGATATACCGAAGTGGCTTCTTTTTGCGCCACAGTCTCTGCTCTTGACCTTATTTGGTATCCTTCAAGCTGTTGTCGCCTTAATGTCAGTATTTTTGCCTGGATTTTTTTAATTCTCCCATGGTTCCCAATAGCTGTAGAACCTTGCAGGTAGAGTTCTCGGAGACAATGAAAGTAAAATTCTATCGTTCTTTTCCGCCAAAAGCTCTTCTCCCGGGAGTAGTTGATGAAACATCTCCGGATCTGAGGTTTGGCGCATTTGAGCCACCAATCCAAAGTCGAGTGGTAAGAGATGAGTTTGGTCTCGCAGGCTCTCCAAGTGGTGAGAAAGGCTTCTCGACAGGCAGGATCTTTTAAGTGTGAAACATTAAGTTTCCATGGCCCTTTATATCGACAGGTTCCTTGTCGTTCCAAATTTAATGTGCATATATATGCAGCTTGGTCCGAAAAAACGGTTGGCCAAACTTCAGACTGCAGGATGCGGTGTTTCAGATTGGGCGAGACATATATTCGATCCAACCGGCTCGCTGAATGATTAGTGAGGTGGGTAAAGCCGGGTGCCGCGCCGTGCTTTGGCTCTCACGAATCAGTTAAACGGAGGTCGGTGACGATACGTTCCAGGTCCGGCGATTTGTTGTAGTTCGGAGTTTGGTCTTTGGCATGTATGACACTGTTAAAGTCGCCTCCAAGGATGGTATGGGTGCAGTGTACACCAAACAAAGGAACAATTCCCTCCTTAAAAAACTGTGCTCGTTGGCACCGATAGGTAGAACCAGATGGGGCATAGACATTAATAATCCTGGTGTTATAAAGCGTGCCGGCAATGCCTCTGCCGTTAGGCACTTTGTTACGTCTGTAATGACGACGCCCTCTTTGAAAAGAAATGCGGTACCCAAATCACATCCAATTCCAGGATTGACTATAGCGTTATACCCCTGTATCAAGTCAAGTTCGATGTTTGTTACTTCTTGCAAAAACAAAATGTCCACATCAGCTGCATACAGGAAATCTTTTAAATTTTGTAAATTAAATGGGCTACAAATTTTATTGATGTTCAGCGTAGCGATCTTATATGCCTGCAACGGAACTACGTTAGCCAAGACGGGAGTGTAATTAGGAAAAACTCTGGCAACATATCATTTCGAAAAAACATTAAGAAATCTGACCCGAGAGACATGTGGACACAAGTCAGTAAAACCGTTCAGACTAGAAATATTCATGACTTGGGAAGGGATCAATCGGCTTCTCCGTGTCTGGGACAGTATCCGTCGCGGCGATGACATTCAAGACGACGTCATCTCGTGGTGTGGCCATCGTGGTGACTGTAACGGTTCCTGTGGTGTCCATAATTGCGTCCTCCTTTGTAGTGTCGTCGACATCGTCTGCCCACGGATTCGAAAGCCCTGTCATCGGTTCGTCATTAAGTGGTGCACTATATTCAGGTGTTTGCTGGTGATTTTTATCTTCGGTGCGGGTAATTGCTACGTCATCGGAGGGCAAACTGGCAGAACCTGAGGTACTATCCAAGGACACAGGGTCTTCGTTAGATGACTGCTGATTGCACTGCAAGTTCTCAGATGCAGATTGACGTACTTTGCCCCCTATTTGCTTCGCCTGTTCACGCAGTTGTGGTGCAGTCTGCTCTGCACCTTGGCGCGCGATCCTCCGTTTTTTAGATTTCTTGGGAGATGCGTCTCGTGGTGGACTTTGGACGGTACCTGAAGAAGCCTCAGGTTGCAAAGTAGCACTACTCGAAGTGATTGACGCCAGGTCTGATTTCATTGCACTTGACGGGCTGTGGTCAGTGCCTAAGGCAGCTGCAGGATTCGGAGGAGCTCCACTAGAAACGGCTGGTTGCGAGTCCGTTTTCTGTGCACCTGATACGCTTTTGATACCTCCTCATGAAGGTCCAGGATGCAGAGGAGCACTACCCGAAGCGACTGAGGTCGCGTCCGTATCCATTGCCTCATTGGTCGATTCCACGGCGACAAGGGCAGGAGCAGATATGTCTTCGCAGGAGGGTTGAATGTCTACAGATGCTACACCTGAGTCGGTCGGTTAATCGGTCGCTTGTGGGTCGGTATTCGTAGTAACTTCGGGGGGCGCAGTGGCACTTGCAAAACCGCGCGCTATGGCGACATATGTCACGGGCAGCGTTGACATAGCAGGGGGCCTGACGGCATCGCCGGCAGGCAGTTGCACCACTCGCCTTTGAACACATTCTGCACGAACGTGGCCTGGTAAATTGCAGACAGCACACGTTTTCGGTTGGTCATCATACATCACAACAGCTCTATATCCGCAGACGTTTATAAACGACGGAATGTGCTGCTGCAATTCGACTTTTAATTGGCGCACACCATTCAAAACAGGGAATTTGTGTGCAGCAGACCACCGTTGGGCAATATTACTCAAAACTTTCCCGTATGGAGCAATAACAGCATTTATCTGGTCACTTGTAATTTCAAAGGGAAGTTCAAAGACTAGCACGGTCCGAATACCTAGACCAGCATGGGCAACGGTAACCTCCCCAACATTTCCGTCAGCATGTTTAAATTTCAGAATGCCACCACAACATCGAACTATCCTTTCACACAATTCTGGACTGGCAAGTTTCACGAAAACCACACTGTTCATAATCGAGAAATGTATGCCGATAATATCATCAAGTCCTATTTTAACATCATCCTCTAACCACTGTTCAACATCAAATGACCTCGGTCGGACAAAGTTGCGATCAGACGTGAATTTCAAAGTATCTTTTCGTTGCGGTTGCGACATCTCTTAATTCTTTTTCATGTCTACACAAATACTATAGACAGCGACGCGTTGCAGCAAGAGCAGAGACTTACCACGCGGAGCTAACGCAGCACAGCACACAGCACGGCACGTCCGACCACTGAGCTAAAGAGGCGCGGCCTAGCGGTACTCTTGGGTACTTCGTCCTTACGGTCGTCTGCATCATCAGACTTCATCTGACAACACTTCATATTACCGGTTAATATTTGCAGCTATGGCGACAGATTACTGCTTGGCTACACATCTGACACGTAACCGATGTGCTCTCCAAACCACAACACTTGCATTTCAGAACATGTCTTTCACACATGTCTACAAAATCACCTTCACCTTCAAATACAGTTTCCTTGCGACTGACAGAGACGTAAGCAAGGTTTAAAGTTGATATTTCCATTAAATCTCGTTAATCAGAAAAACGGTAATTTACATCTGCAGCGGAACAAAATTCCGTTCCGCCCAGCGTGTGGCTCGAACCCACGACTGTGTGATTAAGAGTCTGACGCTCTACCGACTGAGCTAGCCGGCTACCTCGGTGAATACCTCCCGGGTAGCACGTCACACAGTACTCGTTTCGGTTGGGTGGTCCCATACAGAATCTCTCCATGCTGCCTAATGTTTTCCTAACGTCACACTCGTCACGTACTTCACTTTTATGTCATAATCATTTCTCAGAGGTAAAGAAATTGCATGACAACATGCAGAGCTAGTGGCATCAAAATTAACACACATACTTTATGTGACTCAAAAGCCGAACGAGTTACTTTCCGACGTTGTTTTAGATGTGCAAGTGCCAGTCAAAACTCGCGCTGTCGGCACTCTGCCGACCATTTCGCTAGTTAACACCGGTCTTGTTGTGTGTGTTTCAAGCTCAAGAGCATCTCCAAGCAAAAAATGGTCAACAGCAACATTCAGACGGTTTCTTACTGCTCAATTGCTACATTAAAACGGTATGTTTCTTTTTCAGAACTGGAAAAACACGAGCGTGAAAGAATTCGAACCTGTAATCTTCAGATCCGAAGTCCGACGCCTTATCCATTTTTTTTTTTTTTTTTTGGGCCTCCCTTCTCCCCACACAGCCCATCCATTCGCTCTCCTTTTATGCCTTCTTCGGCGAGCTTCTATGCTATATCGACTGATTTTTTTTTTCAAATTTACTGTGACAGTTAGGGAAATGAAATGATGTTTGGCTTCTTCGCCATGTGAGGCTTCTCCTCCGTAGAACTGAAAATTGAAAAATTAAGGCTTCTTGGGAATTAATAAATTGTCACTCTTGCTTCATACTGAAAAAAATTAAACAAAAATAGAAAGATTGTAACTGAGGAACACGTGCAAGAAGCTTCCACTGCATTGTGTGCAACGAAACCACCTTCCGATATTACCGAGATCCTGGAAAATCATCATAGATGAAAGTAGTTGCTGGAGATATGGGGTTCATCCAGCAGTAAGTGTGAAGCCGCAGTGCCGTTTCGGGGTTCTGTCCGAGGCCTTCACGGCTACCGTAGCGGCCCTGGGGCACACGAAGTCCCCACCGTACTTCACCCTCAACAGCGATCCCCTACTTTGGCCTGTGACTACATTTTTCGTAGACGAGGGCTATTAAGATGTTTATCCAATCCCTTGTCTCTGAAACAGAATGTGTAACATGTTACCAAAAGTTTTTTTGTGGTCCCTGCGCGTACATATCTGATAATATTTTGCTCGTTCGTATAATTCGTATTCTAAAACACGGTCATTGCCGTGTTCAGATATAACGTAATGTACATAATTGCCAAACAACCACAACACAGCATTGGTTTTCTGGACAGGGAAGAAAACACCATCGGGGAAGAGTAATTTTTCAACATTGATCTCAGTACTAACAGTTCTGGTTATAAAGGCTACCCGCCGTTGGAGTCCCCTCCATATTTCGGCGTATCCGCCACAGAGAAAGCGGTGGATCAATGTGTCAACTGCGTCACATCGGGTGCACACAATCGTGTCACTAAGACCAATGGAGTGCAACTTTTCGTTAGTAGAAACTACGTTATTAACAACTCGGTACCAGGTTGCCTAAATGTCGGGAGACAGTTCACGATTACTAATATTTTTCCAAATTCTTTTCCAGTCTTTGTCGGGATATCTGCACTCCATTTTGTTGACATGTTCTTTCGTTGTTAAGAGTTCCATTAATTTCCTGCAATTCCTTGATTGTGGATTCGTGACAATACTGTCCATGTAGCTAATCTCTAAAAAGAACTGACGAATATATTTCAATTTATAATTAATTCCGCCTATATTTATGGGTGGACGTAAATTTTCTGGCTGTAGGAGTCGATACAGCCTGGCTGTAATACTATGTGGATGTTTTTCTATAATTTGTAGGGTCCTCTTTATATATAACGCCGTAGTCTTCCGCCATATATCTGTTAAACCTAGGCCACCTTCAGCGGAAGGTAACGTAACTGTACCGACTGCTACTCTAAAAATATTCCCTGTCCATATAAATCGGCAAATGATACTCATTATACGTTTGGCAATGGGTTTCGAAACTGGCAATATTTGACCTATATATATAGCTTTTGATAAAATGGACCAATTAATTATTCTGATTCGTTGTTTAATGTTCAGATGTCTGGTCTGATTGAGTATTGTGGCTCCTCTGATTGTATCCAGTACTTTCTTCCAATTGTAGGTCATGGTCTGAAGCGGACATCGGTAAAAGGTGACACCCAGAGCGGTGTGACGATTGACGGAGCGTGCCCATTCCAAACGGACATCTTGAAGACCTTTAAGATTTAAAAACGAACTCTTCACCTCGTTAACCCTAGCGCCTGTAGCTTCACAAAAGATCTGAATATTCGTAGTTAATTTCTCTAAATCTTCGTTACTACGAATAACGACTCCAACGTCATCAGCATATGCATTGGTGACGTTGTTAACGCCAGATATCGTGATGCCCTCAAGATCGACATCGAGTCTCCTTAGTAAAGGCTCCAGGGCAACAACATACAGGAGCATTGACAAAGGACTTCCCTGCGGGACGCCGTTGCGAATTTCAATGGGTGGAGTGAAATGCCCATTTACAGACACTTGTGTGTGGATGCCTTCAACAATGTTAATTAAAACTTGCACAAAATGTTGACTAAAACCCACATAGGTCAACGTTCTGAACAAAAATAAGTGGTTGACCCTGTCAAAAGCCTTTGAGAAGTCGATAAAGGCAAGGCCTCCTGGTGAGGATGACGTTGCAAAAATTGCAGAGACATCCCTATATTCACAAACAGTTTTAAAAATATTCCGCCCCGAGAGACAGGTTTGGTGGTCACCTATGATCTTCTCCATTAGAGGTCTCAGTCTTTCCTTCAGTACACGTGCAATTATTTTATAATCCGAGTTCATCAAACATATTGGTCTCAATTGATTGAGATCTTTAACTGTCGCGTTCCTTCCCTTTGGTATTAGCACAGTTACGCTTTCTTGGAACTCGCATGGAACAGTAACACCTTGCAACACTTCATTGATCACTTCTGTGAATTGAATACCGATGAGAGGCCAAAATTTACAATAAAACTCTACAGGCAAGCCATCAGGCCCTGGGGACTTACGGGTAGGCGAATATTTAAGTATATCAAACACCTCCTCACATGTGATCGCAGTGGTAAGGGACATATTGTCCTCGTCATTGAGAACGTTGTCGATACCTGTAGTTCGTAGCAAATCGTTCGCACAGTCTAGATTATACCGGATATCAGTATATAACGTACGATAAAATCCATAAACTGCATTTAAAATGTCAGAATGTTCCGTCAGCACCCGGTTATCGCCCACTCTAAGACAAGAAATAAACGCTCGTCTTCTATTTCTTTCATGTTCGAGTAAGTGGTACAGCGATGCGTTTTCGTCCTCCACCGTTGTCGGGACACGAGATTTAATTTTTAAACCCTCCAGCTGTTGTCGCTTGAGACTTATGAGGTGAGCCTTGATCTTCTTTATTTCAATGAAAACCTCATCAGTCATCTGCTGAGCTGATAGTTCCCTTAAGCATGTATAGTAAAATTCAACGGTATTGCGAGACCACATCGCTCGCTCCCTCCCGTAAGCTATTAGGGATGATCTCAATTTCTTTTTAGCACATGAGGTCCACCACGCAAGGCGAGAGCTGTATTTATGGCGCATACGTAGAGCAGCCTGCCACACCTCCGCTACTGTTCTTGATAGGGCACCCTCGAACAACATATGGGTATTCAGCTTCCATAAGGGGCGACCCCAATACGTTCCTTGCTTCTGAAACCGAATGCTGCATTTCACTGCGATATGGTCCGAAAAGGTAGTGGGAATTACTTCGATACTACTGATTTTATTTTCCAGGTTTGCTGTGACGTATATTTTGTCTATTCTGCTTTGCGAGCGACTGCTGATGTACGTAAATTTGACTAACGTGGGGTATTTGCTTTCCCACACGTCTGTCCACTTCATGTTTGTCACCAAAGCCGCCAGTTCCCTGGAGAAGTTAAAATTTGGTCGCTGATCCTTTTTGTGAAGTACACAATTAAAGTCACCACCGATTAAAGCTTCCGCCGGATTCCCCTTAAGTAAATAGACCATATCGTTCTTAAAAAAAATAGCCCTATCATCTCTAGCGTTGTTACCAGAGGGGACATATACATTTAAAACAGTAGTAGTAAAAATTTTACAACTGATGCCCCTCCCATTTTCTAACAGACAGATATCCTTCACATCAATACCATCTTTGACAAGGATCGCAGTCCCACATGTGGCTTCCGGTGCAATATTTAAAATCTCTTGAAAACCTGGGACATAAAAGTTGTGGACATTAAATTCCTGTAGGAGGGCTACATCAGTATCCGACTGGTAAAGGAAATCTTTTAAAGAAGCGACTTTCGTTTCACTGCGAATCCGATTTATATTGATCGTGGTCATATTATATGTCAGTTCCGTTGGCATAGGTGCAGGTAAAAGAAATTGGCTAATGAAGTATACCCCATGCAGAGTCACGTCTGTACCATTCCATTCTGTCTGTCAGAAAGAAAAATAGACATTAAAAAAAAAAATTAAATGCCACCAGCATGTGTCAGGTCCATCTCCATTCCGTGGTCGGTGCGATCGTCTTGGGCATCGGCCCAATCAAGTCCTTTTCCTGAGACAGTTCGGTCTAAATCCATAGTAGTGCCGGTCTGCAAACCTGCGACGCCAAGCGGTGCGCGAGGTTGTTGTTGAAGATCATCTGCATCGGCACGACTCATCTCCGCTTCAGTACACTCGTTAACTCGTGCTACTGGGCATTGTTCTCGTAGTCGTTCATTATCCCTTAAATGTTTTAACTTTTCCCGCAATGCAGGAGCTAAACTCTCTGCTGCTTTGTGTGCCAATTTCCTCTTCTTGCCTTTCTTCGAAAATCTCTTCGGCGATCTAGCAGGAGAGGAAGTTTGCGACCTGTCAGGAGAAGTACCGGATGATACGTCTGACGTCGCCTGTTCCTTTTTTCGGACAAAAGTCCACGTATCGCATTCCACAACGGCTGAAGGAGGCGCATCTTTTTCCATGGCTCCCACTGGTAGCAACCCAGTCTCCAATTCTACACTATCGCTCGTTGTGGTTTCCTTGACGCAAGTGTCGTCTGTGGGCGCCAACGTGAAACCAATGTCCAGATTGCTATCTTCGTTCATAGTTCCCGCAGAGTGGATGCCTGGAGCGTCCACTCCTCGGAAGCTAGTGGCAATATCCTCACGTTGGTGGGAATCCTGACGACGCAAGGAAACCTCCGTTGCGGGTATTCGGGGATCTTCGGCCGAGTCCGCGGAAGAACGAGCAACCACAGTGGGAGAGTTGGAAAAAGTTGGCGTCGGCATAGATTCGAGGGGCGCGGAGCTGATCGGCAGACCATCCGCAAATCTAGAGCTTGAAGCCGGAGTATCATCGACAACCGCCCGCGAGGCAGCAGGCTCCCCGCGCACAGGCGGCACCGACTCGCCTCGGCTGCGGAAGTCAGCAGCGGCAGCGTATGACAACTTCATACCAACAACAGGGCCGGAACTCGGCATCTCGTCACGCGGTAACTGCGGGACACGCCTCCGTGAACATTCTGCACGAATGTGTTCCGTGGAATTGCATAAAGCGCAAGTCCGCGGTTGCCCATCATAGATAATCAAAGCACGATACCCACAAATATTAAGATAAGAGGGGACATGCTTCTGTAATTCAATCTTAATTTGCCTTACGCCGTTCAAGACAGGAAACATATGAGCTTCAGACCACCTTTCTGCCACATTGGAAATAATTCTGCCATAAGGCCGAAGGGCAACATTAAGTTCTTCGGGCGGAATTTCAAAAGGGAGCTCAAACACTCTGATCGTACGAATCCCGTACCCAGCATGACTAACAGCAACGTCACTCACATTCCCATCAGAATGATTAAACTTCACGCTACCTCCGCAACGATCCACAATGGAACTACATAAGTCTGGACTTTTCATCTTCAGATACACAGCATTTGTCACAAACGAGAGATAAACTCCGACAACATCATCACCGTTAATCAATACTTTTTCGATAAACCATGCTTTAATTTCAAATGCTTTAGGTCGAACGAAATTTCGATCGAAAGTAAACTTGATTGTGTCTTTCCTCAAATAATTCGACCTATTCATTCTAGAACTTCATGAATACAAGTGCAACACGAATAGCGGCTTAGCAGCACCACTAACCTCAAACGCAGCGACTCAGCCTGTGTTTACTACAGCCAGACGTCCAGCTCCGCCACACGTCCGTCCCGCTCGGCGGCTGACTCGCAACTATAATTCATCATTCTCCTGTGAGGATGGAACTTACGACCCCTGGTTTATTAGACCAGTGCTCTACCACTGAGCTAAAGAGGCGCGGCCTAGCGGTACACTGTGGTACTTCGTCCTTACGGTCGTCTGCATCATCAGACTTTAGCTGACAACACTTCATATTACCGGCTAATATTTGCAGCTATGGCGACAAATTACTGCTTGGCTACACATCTGACACGTAACCGATGTGCTCTCCAAACAACAACACTTGCATTTCAGATCATGTCTTTCACACATGTCTACAAAATCACCTTCACCTTCAAATACAGTTTCCTTGCGACTGACAGAGACGTAGGCAAAGTTTAAAATTGCTATTTCCATTAAATCTCGTTAATCAGAAAAAATGGTAATTTACATCTGCAGCGGAACAAAATTCCGTTCCGCCCAGCGTCTGGCTCGAACCCACGACCCTGGGATTAAGAGTCTGACGCTCTACCGACTTTTTTTTCCTTTTTTTTCATCTTTTTTTGTTGTCTTTTCTTTGTTTTTTTCTTTTTGTTTTTTTATTTTTTTATTTTTTTATTTGTATTTTTTTAATTTTTTTTATTTTTAGTGCTCTACCATCTTTTTTTTCTCTCTCTATAAAGTAATTTCCCTTAAAAGCCCCTTAGGAAAATGGAACTAAAAAACCCCTAAGTGCCACCGCCACTTTTCATCGTATAACAAAAAATCTGATCCACTTCAGGCGTTGGCTCCTGAGTAAACCCACCCCAGAGAGCTGCCTATATATCAGGGGAAATATGGGAAATCAAGGTTAGGGCTATCCTTTGCCACTTTTTTGTTGTTACATGTGAATTCTAGTAAGTAAGTGTTACAAGTAAGTGTTACAACAACAAAGGTGGCATAAAGGAGTAATCCAGAAATAAAAACATAAATCACTGATGTAATTCCAACTAAAAGGTTCTTCAATAATGTAACTGGTTCCACTTGGAGCCTCGTCATCGTTATCTGATATCTCCAATTGCGCCTTTGAAGGGCATCTGCAACGGAGGCATTCAGCTTCGCTAGTGTATCAAGGAAAACAGCATCCTTGCAGCAGCTTGTCTCTTCCTTCGCTCATGGCTGACAAGGCAGAACGTTCAGCCGTTTGTGTGATGCGGCACAGAACATTAACCGCAGCTCGGCACTCCCCAGCTGAGTGGGGGGTTAACGAAAACGCTGCGTAAATAATTTGCGAAGAGCGTACGGTATTTCGGTGTGCGTTCGAGGGCATTGTGAGCATTTTGCAGGAACCACCAGTAATCAAGCTGCTCTTTCTCTCCGTCGCGAAAGATGTAGGCGACTGTAAGTCCTTTGAACCATGTAAGCGCATGATATTTTGCAGCCGGAAAGTAAGTTCCATCGGGACAGAGTAGGGTCTGAGGGTCAATCATATCAGGTGTGACCCGGAGGTAACAAGCCAATATCTTCTGTGTTAGTCGCCAAACTCCGGACGATGATGCGCAAGTAAAACGATGTTCATCAGTATCCAAAAGGGGACAATCTGGGCAATAAGGGGAGTCTGCCAGTCCTATAGTGTGAAGTCGCTGTAGTGTGGCATATTTTTTGTTGGCGATCTGATACCACTTCGAACGCACCGTGGAGGACAGAAAGTTGTGGTGTATCGTTTTCCACACTCTTGGCCAGTGAACCGTAGGGTACTTGTTTTCCACCACGTTATGGGTAACAGCACGCAGAAGGTTGGTGTAAAAATCTTTCGCCTTTGGTGGACGCGTGGCGGAGAGGTTCGAGCTGACATAGCTGTAATCAAGAATGAAGGTCGACACATGGGAGAGCTGTGATGTGACGTGCGCAATCGACACCGGCGGGACGTTAGAGACTGGCATCAGAACCTGTAGTAAACGACCCGTGAGAGAGGTATATTGACTTTTCCATCGTTTCCTCATGTTGCTCATGTAAAGGCTAGCTGCTCTCGCCCTGACGTTGACCAATCCCAGCCCTCCTTTGTGCACTGGGAGGGTAAGAGTGTCGTATCGTACTTTAAAGATATGACCTGCGGAAACGTAGTAACTGAAGGCCGCTTGAAGCCGGCGACCTATCTGCAGCGGTAGTGGGAGGACTTGTGCCACGTGATTGAGTTTTGATGCCACGTAGAGGTTCAGGTATTCAACACGTTGTAGCTGGTTCAAGTCCCGGAGCAGGTTCTGTCGCACCATTGCGCGTATGATCTGTAATAACCGTCGGTAGTTTGCTGCAGCTGTTTTACGTACATCTTTCTTGAACGTGATTCCCAAATATCGCAGATCAGAAACTGGTGGGAGGGGAGCGAGGGCTTCCGGTCCGAGACCTCGCCCAATATCCAACGCCGCCGACTTGTTGATGTTCAGAAGACTGCCGGCGGCCTGTCCGTATCGCTCAATCCAGGTTAGTACGCTTTGAACTTCGTCATTGGAACGAACCAGCAGTAGCAGGTCGTCAGCGTATGTCCTATAGCGAAAGGTGACGTCCCGCAGCGTGATGCCAGATAGGCGGTGGTTAAGGCCCCCTAGGAGTGGCTCGAGTGCGATGGCATAAAGGTAGGTAGAAAGGGGACAACCCTGTCGCAGAGACCTCTTAATGGGTACTGGTCCTACCGTCCTTCCATTGACTTGGACGTGTGAGCTGGCTGCGGTCCAAAGACGCCGTAGGGTGTCGATGAGGCCCGGGGGGAATCCCATACAGTCCATCACTCGTAGGAGGAAGTTGTGGTGCACTCTATCAAAGGCGCGGTTGAAATCTACGGAGACGATCGCCGCTCTCAGACGGCACGCAGAAGCGATTGCTATTAAATCCCTGCAGTCACCGGTGGCCATGTGTATGTTGGCTTCTCCCCCCTGCGACGTCTGTTCAGGAGCGAGGATCATCGGCAAAGTCGTCTTAGTACGGCTCGCCATAATCCTGGTGAAAATCTTGTAATCGGCGTTCAGCATTGTAAGCGGCCGATAGTCGTTAATCGATAGCCCTCCACCTGGCTTATGTACCGGTATGAGAAGTCCTTCTACAAATGCTGGCGGCACAACACAGTCTGGAGACGTAAGTTCGCGGAACATTATAACCCAGCGAGGCATCATGATGTCACGGAAAGTCCGGTAGAATTCGATGGGCAATCCATCAGGTCCAGGAGACTTATTGGCCGCACCTTTGTCCACGGCGTCTTCGACTTCTTCGAGTGAGATTTCCTCTGTTAGTGCATTCACGGTAGCCTCGTCGATAGTACGTGTTACCTGCTGTAACACTTCAGTAGTGGCCTCGTCATCGACGATTATTTCCTTGTAAAGATGACGAAAATGATCCTCCACCGCCTTTACTATGGTTGCTTGGGTAGTACATAAGCGACCGTCGTGTGTCCTGAGTTGTGTGATTAAGTGTTGGCGTTGTCGGCGCTTATCTGCCACAACGTGATGCATAGTGGGTTCCTCCGCAAACGTTCGGTCGTGCCGTCGCGAGCGGACGACTGCACCTTCTAGTCGGCGCTTCGTCAATGATAGTATGTGAGCCTTGATTCTGCTTTGATCATGTTGTCTCTCCGGGGAAGGGGGTAAGGCGTCGAGGTCCCTGAGAGTCGCGTAGTAAAAATCGAGGGTCTGTCGATGCCACGCAGTGACGTCCTTGCCATATTGCATAAGTGTCTTACGGATTGCTGGTTTGGCACAGAGGAGCCACCACTCCAGGGTCGAGGAGTATCGAGGGTGGCGGCGTTCACAGTCAGTCCACGTTGCTGCAACTTGCCGACGGCAATCCAGGTCCTGGAGATGAGTTATGTTGAGCTTCCAAAAGCCATTGCTGCGCCAGACTTGTTGGGGGCGTAGGTGTATAGTGCAGATATAGGCACTGTGATCAGAATAGGCTTGAGGCCATAGTTCGGCGTCCACCACACCTTGTGTGAGATCTTGTGACACATATATGCGGTCGAGTCGGCTGGTCGAATGACTGGTAAGATGAGTGTGGCCAGAGCGGTTACCGTGGACTTTTTCCCAAGTTGTCGCACAAGTAAAGTTCTTGGATCATCGCACCCAGTTCCGGACAAGGCGTGTAATGTGGGATTTGGTCCTTGGGGTGAAGTACACAATTAAAATCGCCGGCGAAGACGCTGTGGTCGTATCGTCCTAGGAAAAGGGGAGCGACATCTGTGGAGTAGAATCTGGCGCGGTCGTGACGTCTTGTGGTACCCGACGGCGCGTAAACATTAATGAATCGGGTTTTGAGTGCCGTAAATGCTATTCCTCGAGCGGAGGGAAGAAACGTGACGTCGGTAACTTCAATACCTTCACGCACTAATATTGCCACTCCGGTATCTGCAGGGCTACCGGGCGTCACATGTGTGGTGTACCCGTAAAAGTGCGGGAGTGCCGTCGTTTTCGCTTCTTGTAGGAAAGCAAAGTCAACCCCCATGGCTCGTATGGTTTCTTTCAAAAGTTGGATCTTGACAGGAGAACTGATCATGTTGATATTCATTGTCGCCAGGCGGTAAGCCTGGCAACGAGTTGTTTGGGCGAGGTTATCCATGGTGAAGGTGGAGAGAAGCGAACATCGGAAGTGATGTCACCCCCTGCCGAACGCGGTCCTCCTTGTGCTGCTTATGCTGCATGATCCGACGGCGCCTCAGCTGGCCGCGGGTCGGGATCTTGTGTCTCAACGTCCTCGGCCCATGAAGCGGGCGCGGATGTCTGTTCATGGTCCATAGCCTCAGAATGTTTGATAGTAAGGGACCGGGCGACTTCGCTACCTGCACTGGTACCTTCCCGCTGCTCAATGTTTCTGTCAATGGGCCGATGGTCGAAAGCTGCACGTTTTTCTGTCTGTTCTGCAAGGTTGGAGTCAGTGGAAACAGCTTCAGCTTCGCGGCTGGCTTCTTGAGTGGTCAGTCGTTCTTCCCCGGCCGAATGCGAACCGCTGTGTTCCGACACGGTCCGACGACGCCGCTTTCGGCGTTTCGGTGATCGCTGTTTCCGTACGTGGCCTTCATTGTCAGAAGACGGCACTGACTCATGCTCCGCCGGAACAAACGCTTCGGTCGGTACAATAAGGGAATCAATTGCCATCTTACTGGCGTCAGTGTCTGTCGCGTTCGGTATCTCCAGAGTCGTAGTGCTATTTTCCACCACTGGCCAGGTCGGCGGATCATCCAGGTCTTTGTCCGTGGAAGGTGATTCTTGTACCGCTGAAGCGGTCGGCCGTGTCTGTTGTGTGGAGAACGTCGTGAGCGCCGCCGCGTAAGTCACGGGTAGAATAGTCTTCGCCGCTGGTGGTGCAACGTCCTTCGGTGGGAGTTGTGTGATCCGACGCTGGAGGCACTCGGAACGAAGGTGACCTTCCTTACCGCATCCGGAGCACGTCTTCGGTTGGCCGTCATAAATAACTATGGCCCGGCATCCACCTATCTGTAGATAGGATGGCACGTGTCGTTGGAGATCTATGCGCACTTGGCGTACTCCATTGAGTACTGGATACGTCTTGAACTGGGTCCATTTTTCAGCCACGTGTTCGTGTACCGTGCCGTAGGGGCGGAGCGCCGCTACAACTTCTGCCGCCGGGAGTTCAAATGGAAGTTCGAAGATGCGTATAGTCCGCAGTCCCATTGCGGCATGGCCGACCTCGACGTTGCCAACATTTCCATCTGCGTGGCAGAAGCGGAGTTCTTGTTTCATCTCTCGAAGCACCTTGTCGCACGTAGTTTCGTTTATGAGCTTTACATAGACCGTGCTACTGACGATCGAAAAGTGAATGCCGACAATGTCGGCAGCCGGGATCTTGGCTTCCTCTTTTAAAAAACGTTCGACTTCGAGCGCCTTTGGTCGGGTAAAGTCGTTCCGAAATGTGAATTTCAAGGTTGATCTTCTGTACTGGTTTGCCATGGTCTTGGAGCGCTACGGCGTCACGTTAGTGTCGGCCGAAGAAAGTAAACAAGGCGCGCGGGCCCTCTCTGCCAGCGGAGAGCACACACCGCACGTCCGCTTCGCTCGGCTGCGAGAGCCGCACTGACCGACTGAGCTAGCCGGCTACCTCCGTGAATACCTCCCGGGTAGCACGTCACACAGTACTCGTTTGGGTTCGGTGGTCCCATACAGAATCTCTCCATGCTGCCTAATGTTTTCCTAACGTCACACTCGTCACGTACTTCACTTTTATGTCATAATCAATTCTGAGATGCAAAGAAATTGCATGACAACAAGCAGAGCTAGTGGCGTCAAAATTAACACACATACTTTATGTGACTCAAAAGCCGAACGAGTTGCTTTCTGACGTTGTTTTAGATGTGCAAGTGCCAGTCAAAACTCGCGGTGTCGGCACTCTGCCGACCATTTCGCTAGTTAGCACCGGTCTTGCTGTGTGTGTTTCAAGCTCAAGAGCATCTCCAAGCAAAAAAATGGTCAACAGCAACATTCAGACGGTTTCGTACTGCTCATTTGCTACATTAAAACGGTATGTTTCTTTTTCAGAACTGGAAAACACGAGCGTGACAGCATTCGAACCTGTAATCTTCAGATCCGAAGTCCGACGCCTTATCCATTAGGCCACACGGTCACTGACCACAAACATTTACACGTATACGACTCATCTCGAAACGCTCACACCCCTGAGGATTTGTGCTTTCATTCTACACAGCCGCTGACCCTTGCTCTTTCCCACCCATTCGTTACATTCAACCTCTCACGAGACGGACCAAATATAGACTGAGAAACAAGACCACACACACTTTGTGCATTCGGAATCGAAGGCAGGGCGTCCCTCGCCGCATTTGCTACGATGGCCATTTGCTACTTCTGCAGAAGCGGCGGCGTCGACGACGACGACGACGACGATCGCGAGAGGCTCTGAGATATGTGAGAAATACATCTATAAAATGTAATTCAGACTGCCTCGTCCCACCTTTTGCTGTACCGCTTTACCAAATGCTTTATCTGCGCCATTCGCCTTAATCGCATCTGAGAGTAATTCTTAAAAAAACGCCTGTCGCTAATTGTTCGTCATCACAGGTACTGTTTGCTATACGGCCACGACGCGCAACTGATTTCCAAAATTCATCATTCTCCTGTGAGGATGGAACTTACGACCACTGGTTTATTAGACCAGTGCTCTACCACTGAGCTAAAGAGGCGCGGCCTAGCGGTACTCTTGGGTACTTCGTCCTTACGGTCGTCTGCATCATCAGACATTAGCTGACAACACTTCATATTACCGCCTAGTATTTGCAGCTATGGCGACAAATTACTGCTTGGCTACACATCTGACACGTAACCGATGTGCTCTCCAAACAACAACACTTGCATTTCAGAACATGTCTTTCACACATGTCTACAAAATCACCTTCACCTTCAAATACAGATTCCTTGCGACTGACAGAGACGTAGGCAAAGTTAAAAGTTGCTATTTCCATTAAATATCGTTAATCAGAAAAACGGTAATTTACATCTGCAGCGGAACAAAATTCCGTTCCGCCCAGCGTCTGGCTCGAACCAACGACCCTGGGATTAAAAGTCTGACACTCTACCGACTGAGCTAGCCGGCTTCTGCAGGGAATACCTGCCGGGTAGCACGTCACACAGTACTCGTTTCGGTGGCGTGGTCCCATACAGTTTCTCTCCATGCAGCCTAATGTTTTCCTAACGTCACACTCGTCACGTCCTTACTTTTATGTTATAATCATTTCTGAGAGGTAAAAAAATTGCATGACAACATGCAGAGCTAGTGGCGTCAAAATTAACACACATACTTTATGTGACTCAAAAGCCGAACGAGTTACTTTACGACCTTGTTTTATATGTGCAAGTGCCAGTCAAAACTTGCGGTGTCGGCACTCTGCCGACCATTTCGCTAGTTAACACCGGTCTTGTTGTGTGTGTTTCAAGCTCAAGAGCATCTCCAAGCAAAAAATGGTCAACAGCAACATTCAGACGGTTTCGTACTGCTCAATTGCTACATTAAAACGGTATGTTTCTTTTTCAGAACTGGAAAAACACGAGCGTGACAGCATTCGAACCTGTAATCATCAGATCCGAGGTCCGACGTCTTATCAATTAGGCCACACGGTCACTGACGACTAACATTTACATGTATGCGACTCATCTCGAAACGCTCACACCCCTGAGGATTTGTGTTTTCGTTCTACACAGCCGCTGCCCCTTGCTCTTTCCCACCCATTCGTTACATTCAACCTCTGACGAGACCGACCAAATATAGACTGAGAAACAAGACCACACACTTTGTGCATTCGGAATCGAAGGCAGGGCGTCCCTCGCCGCATTTGCTACGATTGCCATTTGCTACTTCTGCAGAAGCGGCGGCGGCGGCAACGACGACGACGACGACGACGACGACGACGAAGGTCGCGAGAGGCTCTGAGATATGTGAGAAATACATCTATGAAATGTAATTCAGACTGCCTCGTCCCACCTTATGCTGTACCGCTTTACCAAATGCTTTATCTGCGCCATTCGCCTTAATCGCATCTGAGAGTAATTCTTAAAAAAACGCCTGTCGCTAATTGTACGTCATCACAGGTACTGTTTGCTATACGGCCACGACGCGCAACTGATTTCCAAAATTCATCATTCTCCTGTGAGGATGGAACTTACGACCCCTGGTTTATTAGACCAGTGCTCTACCACTGAGCTAAAGAGGCGCGGCCTAGCGGTACTCTTGGGTACTTCGTCCTTACGGTCGTCTGCATCATCAGACATTAGCTGACAACACTTCATATTACCGGCTAGTATTTGCAGCTATGGCGACAAATTACTGCTTGGCTACACATCTGACACGTAACCGATGTGCTCTCCAAACAACAACACTTGCATATCAGAACATGTCTTTCACACATGTCTACAAAATCACCTTCACCTTCAAATACAGATTCCTTGCGACTGACAGAGACGTAGGCAAAGTTAAAAGTTGCTATTTCCATTAAATATCGTTAATCAGAAAAACGGTAATTTACATCTGCAGCGGAACAAAATTCCGGTCCGCCCAGCGTCTGGCTCGAACCAACGACCCTGGGAGTAAGAGTCTGACACTCTACCGACTGAGCTAGCCGGCTACCGCAGGGAATACCTGCCGGGTAGCACGTCACACAGTACTCGTTTCGGTGGCGTGTTCCCATACAGTTTCTCTCCATGCAGCCTAATGTTTTCCTAACGTCACACTCGTCACGTCCTTACTTTTATGTCATAATCATTTCTGAGAGGTAAAGAAATTGCATGACAACATGCAGAGCTAGTGGCGTCAAAATTAACACACATACTTTATGTGACTCAAAAGCCGAACGAGTTACTTTACGACCTTGTTTTATATGTGCAAGTGCCAGTCAAAACTCGCGGTGTCGGCACTCTGCCGACCATTTCGCTAGTTAACACCGGTCTTGTTGTGTGTGTTTCAAGCTCAAGAGCATCTCCAAGCAAAAAATGGTCAACAGCAACATTCAGACGGTTTCGTACTCCTCAATTGCTACATTAAAACGGTATGTTTCTTTTTCAGAACTGGAAAAACACGAGCGTGACAGCATTCGAACCTGTAATCTTCAGATCCGAAGTCCGACGTCTTATCCATTAGGCCACACGGTCACTGACGACTAACATTTACATGTATGCGACTCATCTCGAAACGCTCACACCCCTGAGGATTTGTGTTTTCGTTCTACACAGCCGCTGCCCCTTGCTCTTTCCCACCCATTCGTTACATTCAACCTCTGACGAGACCGACCAAATATAGACTGAGAAACAAGACCACACACTTTGTGCATTCGGAATCGAAGGCAGGGCGTCCCTCGCCGCATTTGCTACGATTGCCATTTGCTACTTCTGCAGAAGCGGCGGCGACGACGACGACGACGACGACGACGAAGATCGCGAGAGGCTCTGAGATATGTGAGAAATACATCTATAAAATGTAATTCAGACTGCCTCGTCCCACCTTTTGCTGTACCGCTTTACCAAATGCTTTATCTGCGCCATTCGCCTTAATCGCATCTGAGAGTAATTCTTAAAAAAACGCCTGTCGCTAATTGTTCGTCATCACAGGTACTGTTTGCTATACGGCCACGACGCGCAACTGATTTCCAAAATTCATCATTCTCCTGTGAGGATGGAACTTACGACCACTGGTTTATTAGACCAGTGCTCTACCACTGAGCTAAAGAGGCGCGGCCTAGCGGTACTCTTGGGTACTTCGTCCTTACGGTCGTCTGCATCATCAGACATTAGCTGACAACACTTCATATTACCGCCTAGTATTTGCAGCTATGGCGACAAATTACTGCTTGGCTACACATCTGACACGTAACCGATGTGCTCTCCAAACAACAACACTTGCATTTCAGAACATGTCTTTCACACATGTCTACAAAATCACCTTCACCTTCAAATACAGATTCCTTGCGACTGACAGAGACGTAGGCAAAGTTAAAAGTTGCTATTTCCATTAAATATCGTTAATCAGAAAAACGGTAATTTACATCTGCAGCGGAACAAAATTCCGTTCCGCCCAGCGTCTGGCTCGAACCAACGACCCTGGGATTAAAAGTCTGACACTCTACCGACTGAGCTAGCCGGCTTCTGCAGGGAATACCTGCCGGGTAGCACGTCACACAGTACTCGTTTCGGTGGCGTGGTCCCATACAGTTTCTCTCCATGCAGCCTAATGTTTTCCTAACGTCACACTCGTCACGTCCTTACTTTTATGTTATAATCATTTCTGAGAGGTAAAAAAATTGCATGACAACATGCAGAGCTAGTGGCGTCAAAATTAACACACATACTTTATGTGACTCAAAAGCCGAACGAGTTACTTTACGACCTTGTTTTATATGTGCAAGTGCCAGTCAAAACTTGCGGTGTCGGCACTCTGCCGACCATTTCGCTAGTTAACACCGGTCTTGTTGTGTGTGTTTCAAGCTCAAGAGCATCTCCAAGCAAAAAATGGTCAACAGCAACATTCAGACGGTTTCGTACTGCTCAATTGCTACATTAAAACGGTATGTTTCTTTTTCAGAACTGGAAAAACACGAGCGTGACAGCATTCGAACCTGTAATCATCAGATCCGAGGTCCGACGTCTTATCCATTAGGCCACACGGTCACTGACGACTAACATTTACATGTATGCGACTCATCTCGAAACGCTCACACCCCTGAGGATTTGTGTTTTCGTTCTACACAGCCGCTGCCCCTTGCTCTTTCCCACCCATTCGTTACATTCAACCTCTGACGAGACCGACCAAATATAGACTGAGAAACAAGACCACACACTTTGTGCATTCGGAATCGAAGGCAGGGCGTCCCTCGCCGCATTTGCTACGATTGCCATTTGCTACTTCTGCAGAAGCGGCGGCGGCGGCAACGACGACGACGACGACGACGACGACGACGAAGGTCGCGAGAGGCTCTGAGATATGTGAGAAATACATCTATGAAATGTAATTCAGACTGCCTCGTCCCACCTTATGCTGTACCGCTTTACCAAATGCTTTATCTGCGCCATTCGCCTTAATCGCATCTGAGAGTAATTCTTAAAAAAACGCCTGTCGCTAATTGTACGTCATCACAGGTACTGTTTGCTATACGGCCACGACGCGCAACTGATTTCCAAAATTCATCATTCTCCTGTGAGGATGGAACTTACGACCCCTGGTTTATTAGACCAGTGCTCTACCACTGAGCTAAAGAGGCGCGGCCTAGCGGTACTCTTGGGTACTTCGTCCTTACGGTCGTCTGCATCATCAGACATTAGCTGACAACACTTCATATTACCGCCTAGTATTTGCAGCTATGGCGACAAATTACTGCTTGGCTACACATCTGACACGTAACCGATGTGCTCTCCAAACAACAACACTTGCATATCAGAACATGTCTTTCACACATGTCTACAAAATCACCATCACCTTCAAATACAGATTCCTTGCGACTGACAGAGACGTAGGCAAAGTTAAAAGTTGCTATTTCCATTAAATATCGTTAATCAGAAAAACGGTAATTTACATCTGCAGCGGAACAAAATTCCGGTCCGCCCAGCGTCTGGCTCGAACCAACGACCCTGGGAGTAAGAGTCTGACACTCTACCGACTGAGCTAGCCGGCTACCGCAGGGAATACCTGCCGGGTAGCACGTCACACAGTACTCGTTTCGGTGGCGTGTTCCCATACAGTTTCTCTCCATGCAGCCTAATGTTTTCCTAACGTCACACTCGTCACGTCCTTACTTTTATGTCATAATCATTTCTGAGAGGTAAAGAAATTGCATGACAACATGCAGAGCTAGTGGCGTCAAAATTAACACACATACTTTATGTGACTCAAAAGCCGAACGAGTTACTTTACGACCTTGTTTTATATGTGCAAGTGCCAGTCAAAACTCGCGGTGTCGTCACTCTGCCGACCATTTCGCTAGTTAACACCGGTCTTGTTGTGTGTGTTTCAAGCTCAAGAGCATCTCCAAGCAAAAAATGGTCAACAGCAACATTCAGACGGTTTCGTACTCCTCAATTGCTACATTAAAACGGTATGTTTCTTTTTCAGAACTGGAAAAACACGAGCGTGACAGCATTCGAACCTGTAATCTTCAGATCCGAAGTCCGACGTCTTATCCATTAGGCCACACGGTCACTGACGACTAACATTTACATGTATGCGACTCATCTCGAAACGCTCACACCCCTGAGGATTTGTGTTTTCGTTCTACACAGCCGCTGCCCCTTGCTCTTTCCCACCCATTCGTTACATTCAACCTCTGACGAGACCGACCAAATATAGACTGAGAAACAAGACCACACACTTTGTGCATTCGGAATCGAAGGCAGGGCGTCCCTCGCCGCATTTGCTACGATTGCCATTTGCTACTTCTGCAGAAGCGGCGGCGACGACGACGACGACGACGACGACGAAGATCGCGAGAGGCTCTGAGATATGTGAGAAATACATCTATAAAATGTAATTCAGACTGCCTCGTCCCACCTTATGCTGTACCGCTTTACCAAATGCTTTATCTGCGCCGTTCGCCTTAATCGCATCTGAGAGTAATTCTTAAAAAAACGCCTGTCGCTAATTGTTCGTCATCACAGGTACTGTTTGCTATACGGCCACGACGCGCAACTGATTTCCAAAATTCATCATTCTCCTGTGAGGATGGAACTTACGACCCCTGGTTTATCAGACCAGTGCTCTACCACTGAGCTAAAGAGGCGCGGCCTAGCGGTACTCTTGGGTACTTCGTCCTTACGGTCGTCTGCATCATCAGACTTTAGCTGACAACACTTCATATTACCGGCTAGTATTTGCAGCTATGGCGACAAATTACTGCTTGGCTACACATCTGACACGTAACCGATGTGCTCTCCAAACAACAACACTTGCATTTCAGAACATGTCTTTCACACATGTCTACAAAATCACCTTCACCTTCAAATACAGGTTCCTTGCGACTGACAGAGACGTAGGCAAAGTTAATAGTTGCTATTTCCATTAAATATCGTTAATCAGAAAAACGGTAATTTACATCTGCAGCGGAACAAAATTCCGTTCCGCCCAGCGTCTGGCTCGAACCAACGACCCTGGGAGTAAGAGTCTGACACTCTACCGACTGAGCTAGCCGGCTACCGCAGGGAATACCTGCCGGGTAGCACGTCACACAGTACTCGTTTCGGTGGCGTGTTCCCATACAGTTTCTCTCCATGCAGCCTAATGTTTTCCTAACGTCACACTCGTCACGTCCTTACTTTTATGTCATAATCATTTCTGAGAGGTAAAGAAATTGCATGACAACATGCAGAGCTAGTGGCGTCAAAATTAACACACATACTTTATGTGACTCAAAAGCCGAACGAGTTACTTTACGACCTTGTTTTATATGTGCAAGTGCCAGTCAAAACTCGCGGTGTCGGCACTCTGCCGACCATTTCGCTAGTTAACACCGGTCTTGTTGTGTGTGTTTCAAGCTCAAGAGCATCTCCAAGCAAAAAATGGTCAACAGCAACATTCAGACGGTTTCGTACTGCTCAATTGCTACATTAAAACGGTATGTTTCTTTTTCAGAACTGGAAAAACACGAGCGTGACAGCGTTCGAACCTGTAATCTTCAGATCCGAAGTCCGACGTCTTATCCATTAGGCCACACGGTCACTGACGACTAACATTTACATGTATGCGACTCATCTCGAAACGCTCACACCCCTGAGGATTTGTGTTTTCGTTCTACACAGCCGCTGCCCCTTGCTCTTTCCCACCCATTCGTTACATTCAACCTCTGACGAGACCGACCAAATATAGATTGAGAAACAAGACCACACACTTTGTGCATTCGGGATCGAAGGCAGGGCGTCCCTCGCCGCATTTGCTACGATTGCCATTTGCTACTTCTGCAGAAGCGGCGGCGGCGGCAACGACGACGACGACGACGACGAAGATCGCGAGAGGCTCTGAGATATGTGAGAAATACATCTATAAAATGTAATTCAGACTGTCTCGTCCCACCTTATGCTGTACCGCTTTACCAAATGCTTTATCTGCGCCATTCGCCTTAATCGCATCTGAGAGTAATTCATTAAAAAACGCCTGTCGCTAATTGTTCGTCATCACAGGTACTGTTTGCTATACGGCCACGACGCGCAACTGATTTCCAAAATTCATCATTCTCCTGTGAGGATGGAACTTACGACCCCTGGTTTATTAGACCAGTGCTCTACCACTGAGCTAAAGAGGCGTGGCCTAGCGGTACTCTTGGGTACTTCGTCCTTACGGTCGTCTGCATCATCAGACTTTAGCTGACAACACTTCATATTACCGGCTAGTATTTGCAGCTATGGCGACAAATTACTGCTTGGCTACACATCTGACACGTAACCGATGTGCTCTCCAAACAACAACACTTGCATTTCAGAACATGTATTTCACACATGTCTACAAAATCACCTTCACCTTCAAATACAGATTCCTTGCGACTGACAGAGACGTAGGCAAAGTTAAAAGTTGCTATTTCCATTAAATATCGTTAATCAGAAAAACGGTAATTTACATCTGCAGCGGAACAAAATTCCGTTCCGCCCAGCGTCTGGCTCGAACCAACGACCCTGGGATTGAGCGTCTGACACTCTACCGACTGAGCTAGCCGGCTACCGCAGGGAATACCTGCCGGGTAGCACGTCACACAGTACTCGTTTCGGTGGCGTAGTCCCATACAGTTTCTCTCCATGCAGCCTAATGTTTTCCTAACGTCACACTCGTCACGTCCTTACTTTTATGTCATAATCATTTCTGAGAGGTAAAGAAATTGCATGACAACATGCAGAGCTAGTGTCGTCAAAATTAACACACATACTTTATGTGACTCAAAAGCCGAACGAGTTACTTTACGACCTTGTTTTATATGTGCAAGTGCCAGTCAAAACTCGCGGTGTCGGCACTCTGCCGACCATTTCGCTAGTTAACACCGGTCTTGTTGTGTGTGTTTCAAGCTCAAGAGCATCTCCAAGCAAAAAATGGTCAACAGCAACATTCAGACGGTTTCGTACTGCTCAATTGCTACATTAAAACGGTATGTTTCTTTTTCAGAACTGGAAAAACACGAGCGTGACAGCATTCGAAACTGTAATCTTCAGATCCGAAGTCCGACGTCTTATCCATTAGGCCACACGGTCACTGACGACTAACATTTACATGTATGCGACTCATCTCGAAACGCTCACACCCCTGAGGATTTGTGTTTTCGTTCTACACAGCCGCTGCCCCTTGCTCTTTCCCACCCATTCGTTACATTCAACCTCTGAGGAGACCGACCAAATATAGACTGAGAAATAAGACCACACACTTTGTGCATTCAGAATCGAAGGCAGGGCGTCCCTCGCCGCATTTGCTACGATTGCCATTTGCTACTTCTGCAGAAGCGGCAGCGGCGGCAACGACGACGACGACGACGACGAAGATCGCGAGAGGCTCTGAGATATGTGAGAAATACATCTATAAAATGTAATTCAGACTGTCTCGTCCCACCTTATGCTGTATCGCTTTACCAAATGCTTTATCTGCGCCATTCGCCTTAATCGCATCTGAGAGTAATTCATTAAAAAACGCCTGTCGCTAATTGTCCGTCATCACAGGTACTGTTTGCTATACGGCCACGACGCGCAACTGATTTCCAAAATTCATCATTCTCCTGTGAGGATGGAACTTACGACCCCTGGTTTATTAGACCAGTGCTCTACCACTGAGCTAAAGAGGAGTGGCCTAGCGGTTCTCTTGGGTACTTCGTCCTTACGGTCGTCTGCATCATCAGACTTTAGCTGACAACACTTCATATTACCGGCTAGTATTTGCAGCTATGGCGACAAATTACTGCTTGGCTACACATCTGACACGTAACCGATGTGCTCTCCAAACAACAACACTTGCATTTCAGAACATGTCTTTCACACATGTCTACAAAATCACCTTCACCTTCAAATACAGATTCCTTGCGACTGACAGAGACGTAGGCAAAGTTAAAAGTTGCTATTTCCATTAAATATCGTTAATCAGAAAAACGGTAATTTACATCTGCAGCGGAACAAAATTCCGTTCCGCCCAGCGTCTGGCTCGAACCAACGACCCTGGGACTGAGAGTCTGACACTCTACCGACTGAGCTAGCCGGCTACCGCAGGGAATACCTGCCGGGTAGCACGTCACACAGTACTCGTTTCGGTGGCGTAGTCCCATACAGTTTCTCTCCATGCAGCCTAATGTTTTCCTAACGTCACACTCGTCACGTCCTTACTTTTATGTCATAATCATTTCTGAGAGGTAAAGAAATTGCATGACAACATGCAGAGCTAGTGGCGTCAAAATTAACACACATACTTTATGTGACTCAAAAGCCGAACGAGTTACTTTACGACCTTGTTTTATATGTGCAAGTGCCAGTCAAAACTCGCGGTGTCGGCACTCTGCCGACCATTTCGCTAGTTAACACCGGTCTTGTTGTGTGTGTTTCAAGCTCAAGAGCATCTCCAAGCAAAAAATGGTCAACAGCAACATTCAGACGGTTTCGTACTGCTCAATTGCTACATTAAAACGGTATGTTTCTTTTTCAGAACTGGAAAAACACGAGCGTGACAGCATTCGAACCTGTAATCTTCAGATCCGAAGTCCGACGTCTTATCCATTAGGCCACACGGTCACTAACGACTAACATTTACATGTATGCGACTCATCTCGAAACGCTCACACCCCTGAGGATTTGTGTTTTCGTTCTACACAGCCGCTGCCCCTTGCTCTTTCCCACCCATTCGTTACATTCAACCTCTGACGAGACCGACCAAATATAGACAGAGAAACAAGACCACACACTTTGTGCATTCGGAATCGAAGGCAGGGCGTCCCTCGCCGCATTTGCTACGATTGCCATTTGCTACTAATGCAGAAGCGGCGGCGACGACGACGACGACGACGACGACGACGACGAAGATCGCGAGAGGCTCTGAGATATGTGAGAAATACATCTATAAAATGTAATTCAGACTGCCTCGTCCCACCTTATGCTGTACCGCTTTACCAAATGCTTTATCTGCGCCGTTCGCCTTAATCGCATCTGAGAGTAATTCTTAAAACAACGCCTGTCGCTAATTGTTCGTCATCACAGGTACTGTTTGCTATACGGCCACGACGCGCAACTGATTTCCAAAATTCATCATTCTCCTGTGAGGATGGAACTTACGACCCCTGGTTTATTAGACCAGTGCTCAACCACTGAGCTAAAGAGGCGCGGCCTAGCGGTACTCTTGGGTACTTCGTCCTTACGGTCGTCTGCATCATCAGACTTTAGCTGACAACACTTCATATTACCGGCTAGTATTTGCAGCTATGGCGACAAATTACTGCTTGGCTACACATCTGACACGTAACCGATGTGCTCTCCAAACAACAACACTTGCATTTCAGAACATGTCTTTCACACATGTCTACAAAATCACCTTCACCTTCAAATACAGATTCCTTGCGACTGACAGAGACGTAGGCAAAGTTAAAAGTTGCTATTTCCATTAAATATCGTTAATCAGAAAAACGGTAATTTACATCTGCAGCGGAACAAAATTCCGTTCCGCCCAGCGTCTGGCTCGAACCAACGACCCTGGGAGTAAGAGTCTGACGCTCTACCGACTGAGCTAGCCGGCTACCGCACGGAATACCTGCCGGGTAGCACGTCACACAGTACTCGTTTCGGTGGCGTGTTCCCATACAGTTTCTCTCCATGCAGCCTAATGTTTTCCTAACGTCACACTCGTCACGTCCTTACTTTTATGTCATAATCATTTCTGAGAGGTAAAGAAATTGCATGACAACATGCAGAGCTAGTGGCGTCAAAATTAACACACATACTTTATGTGACTCAAAAGCCGAACGAGTTACTTTACGACCTTGTTTTATATGTGCAAGTGCCAGTCAAAACTCGCGGTGTCGGCACTCTGCCGACCATTTCGCTAGTTAACACCGGTCTTGTTGTGTGTGTTTCAAGCTCAAGAGCATCTCCAAGCAAAAAATGGTCAACAGCAACATTCAGACGGTTTCGTACTGCTCAATTGCTACATTAAAACGGTATGTTTCTTTTTCAGAACTGGAAAAACACGAGCGTGACAGCATTCGAACCTGTAATCTTCAGATCCGAAGTCCGACGTCTTATCCATTAGGCCACACGGTCACTGACGACTAACATTTACATGTATGCGACTCATCTCGAAACGCTCACACCCCTGAGGATTTGTGTTTTCGTTCTACACAGCCGCTGCCCCTTGCTCTTTCCCACCCATTCGTTACATTCAACCTCTGACGAGACCGACCAAATATAGACTGAGAAACAAGACCACACACTTTGTGCATTCGGAATCGAAGGCAGGGCGTCCCTCGCCGCATTTGCTACGATTGCCATTTGCTACTTCTGCAGAAGCGGCGGCGGCGGCAACGACGACGACGACGACGACGAAGATCGCGAGAGGCTCTGAGATATGTGAGAAATACATCTATAAAATGTAATTCAGACTGTCTCGTCCCACCTTATGCTGTACCGCTTTACCAAATGCTTTATCTGCGCCATTCGCCTTAATCGCATCTGAGAGTAATTCATTAAAAAACGCCTGTCGCTAATTGTTCGTCATCACAGGTACTGTTTGCTATACGGCCACGACGCGCAACTGATTTCCAAAATTCATCATTCTCCTGTGAGGATGGAACTTACGACCCCTGGTTTATTAGACCAGTGCTCTACCACTGAGCTAAAGAGGCGTGGCCTAGCGGTACTCTTGGGTACTTCGTCCTTACGGTCGTCTGCATCATCAGACTTTAGCTGACAACACTTCATATTACCGGCTAGTATTTGCAGCTATGGCGACAAATTACTGCTTGGCTACACATCTGACACGTAACCGATGTGCTCTCCAAACAACAACACTTGCATTTCAGAACATGTATTTCACACATGTCTACAAAATCACCTTCACCTTCAAATACAGATTCCTTGCGACTGACAGAGACGTAGGCAAAGTTAAAAGTTGCTATTTCCATTAAATATCGTTAATCAGAAAAACGGTAATTTACATCTGCAGCGGAACAAAATTCCGTTCCGCCCAGCGTCTGGCTCGAACCAACGACCCTGGGATTGAGCGTCTGACACTCTACCGACTGAGCTAGCCGGCTACCGCAGGGAATACCTGCCGGGTAGCACGTCACACAGTACTCGTTTCGGTGGCGTAGTCCCATACAGTTTCTCTCCATGCAGCCTAATGTTTTCCTAACGTCACACTCGTCACGTCCTTACTTTTATGTCATAATCATTTCTGAGAGGTAAAGAAATTGCATGACAACATGCAGAGCTAGTGTCGTCAAAATTAACACACATACTTTATGTGACTCAAAAGCCGAACGAGTTACTTTACGACCTTGTTTTATATGTGCAAGTGCCAGTCAAAACTCGCGGTGTCGGCACTCTGCCGACCATTTCGCTAGTTAACACCGGTCTTGTTGTGTGTGTTTCAAGCTCAAGAGCATCTCCAAGCAAAAAATGGTCAACAGCAACATTCAGACGGTTTCGTACTGCTCAATTGCTACATTAAAACGGTATGTTTCTTTTTCAGAACTGGAAAAACACGAGCGTGACAGCATTCGAAACTGTAATCTTCAGATCCGAAGTCCGACGTCTTATCCATTAGGCCACACGGTCACTGACGACTAACATTTACATGTATGCGACTCATCTCCAAACGCTCACACCCCTGAGGATTTGTGTTTTCGTTCTACACAGCCGCTGCCCCTTGCTCTTTCCCACCCATTCGTTACATTCAACCTCTGAGGAGACCGACCAAATATAGACTGAGAAATAAGACCACACACTTTGTGCATTCAGAATCGAAGGCAGGGCGTCCCTCGCCGCATTTGCTACGATTGCCATTTGCTACTTCTGCAGAAGCGGCAGCGGCGGCAACGACGACGACGACGACGACGAAGATCGCGAGAGGCTCTGAGATATGTGAGAAATACATCTATAAAATGTAATTCAGACTGTCTCGTCCCACCTTATGCTGTATCGCTTTACCAAATGCTTTATCTGCGCCATTCGCCTTAATCGCATCTGAGAGTAATTCATTAAAAAACGCCTGTCGCTAATTGTCCGTCATCACAGGTACTGTTTGCTATACGGCCACGACGCGCAACTGATTTCCAAAATTCATCATTCTCCTGTGAGGATGGAACTTACGACCCCTGGTTTATTAGACCAGTGCTCTACCACTGAGCTAAAGAGGCGTGGCCTAGCGGTTCTCTTGGGTACTTCGTCCTTACGGTCGTCTGCATCATCAGACTTTAGCTGACAACACTTCATATTACCGGCTAGTATTTGCAGCTATGGCGACAAATTACTGCTTGGCTACACATCTGACACGTAACCGATGTGCTCTCCAAACAACAACACTTGCATTTCAGAACATGTCTTTCACACATGTCTACAAAATCACCTTCACCTTCAAATACAGATTCCTTGCGACTGACAGAGACGTAGGCAAAGTTAAAAGTTGCTATTTCCATTAAATATCGTTAATCAGAAAAACGGTAATTTACATCTGCAGCGGAACAAAATTCCGTTCCGCCCAGCGTCTGGCTCGAACCAACGACCCTGGGACTGAGAGTCTGACACTCTACCGACTGAGCTAGCCGGCTACCGCAGGGAATACCTGCCGGGTAGCACGTCACACAGTACTCGTTTCGGTGGCGTAGTCCCATACAGTTTCTCTCCATGCAGCCTAATGTTTTCCTAACGTCACACTCGTCACGTCCTTACTTTTATGTCATAATCATTTCTGAGAGGTAAAGAAATTGCATGACAACATGCAGAGCTAGTGGCGTCAAAATTAACACACATACTTTATGTGACTCAAAAGCCGAACGAGTTACTTTACGACCTTGTTTTATATGTGCAAGTGCCAGTCAAAACTCGCGGTGTCGGCACTCTGCCGACCATTTCGCTAGTTAACACCGGTCTTGTTGTGTGTGTTTCAAGCTCAAGAGCATCTCCAAGCAAAAAATGGTCAACAGCAACATTCAGACGGTTTCGTACTGCTCAATTGCTACATTAAAACGGTATGTTTCTTTTTCAGAACTGGAAAAACACGAGCGTGACAGCATTCGAACCTGTAATCTTCAGATCCGAAGTCCGACGTCTTATCCATTAGGCCACACGGTCACTAACGACTAACATTTACATGTATGCGACTCATCTCGAAACGCTCACACCCCTGAGGATTTGTGTTTTCGTTCTACACAGCCGCTGCCCCTTGCTCTTTCCCACCCATTCGTTACATTCAACCTCTGACGAGACCGACCAAATATAGACAGAGAAACAAGACCACACACTTTGTGCATTCGGAATCGAAGGCAGGGCGTCCCTCGCCGCATTTGCTACGATTGCCATTTGCTACTAATGCAGAAGCGGCGGCGACGACGACGACGACGACGACGACGACGACGAAGATCGCGAGAGGCTCTGAGATATGTGAGAAATACATCTATAAAATGTAATTCAGACTGCCTCGTCCCACCTTATGCTGTACCGCTTTACCAAATGCTTTATCTGCGCCGTTCGCCTTAATCGCATCTGAGAGTAATTCTTAAAACAACGCCTGTCGCTAATTGTTCGTCATCACAGGTACTGTTTGCTATACGGCCACGACGCGCAACTGATTTCCAAAATTCATCATTCTCCTGTGAGGATGGAACTTACGACCCCTGGTTTATTAGACCAGTGCTCAACCACTGAGCTAAAGAGGCGCGGCCTAGCGGTACTCTTGGGTACTTCGTCCTTACGGTCGTCTGCATCATCAGACTTTAGCTGACAACACTTCATATTACCGGCTAGTATTTGCAGCTATGGCGACAAATTACTGCTTGGCTACACATCTGACACGTAACCGATGTGCTCTCCAAACAACAACACTTGCATTTCAGAACATGTCTTTCACACATGTCTACAAAATCACCTTCACCTTCAAATACAGATTCCTTGCGACTGACAGAGACGTAGGCAAAGTTAAAAGTTGCTATTTCCATTAAATATCGTTAATCAGAAAAACGGTAATTTACATCTGCAGCGGAACAAAATTCCGTTCCGCCCAGCGTCTGGCTCGAACCAACGACCCTGGGAGTAAGAGTCTGACACTCTACCGACTGAGCTAGCCGGCTACCGCACGGAATACCTGCCGGGTAGCACGTCACACAGTACTCGTTTCGGTGGCGTGTTCCCATACAGTTTCTCTCCATGCAGCCTAATGTTTTCCTAACGTCACACTCGTCACGTCCTTACTTTTATGTCATAATCATTTCTGAGAGGTAAAGAAATTGCATGACAACATGCAGAGCTAGTGGCGTCAAAATTAACACACATACTTTATGTGACTCAAAAGCCGAACGAGTTACTTTACGACCTTGTTTTATATGTGCAAGTGCCAGTCAAAACTCGCGGTGTCGGCACTCTGCCGACCATTTCGCTAGTTAACACCGGTCTTGTTGTGTGTGTTTCAAGCTCAAGAGCATCTCCAAGCAAAAAATGGTCAACAGCAACATTCAGACGGTTTCGTACTGCTCAATTGCTACATTAAAACGGTATGTTTCTTTTTCAGAACTGGAAAAACACGAGCGTGACAGCATTCGAACCTGTAATCTTCAGATCCGAAGTCCGACGTCTTATCCATTAGGCCACACGGTCACTGACGACTAACATTTACATGTATGCGACTCATCTCGAAACGCTCACACCCCTGAGGATTTGTGTTTTCGTTCTACACAGCCGCTGCCCCTTGCTCTTTCCCACCCATTCGTTACATTCAACCTCTGACGAGACCGACCAAATATAGACTGAGAAACAAGACCACACACTTTGTGCATTCGGAATCGAAGGCAGGGCGTCCCTCGCCGCATTTGCTACGATTGCCATTTGCTACTTCTGCAGAAGCGGCGGCGGCGGCGACGACGACGACGACGACGACGACGACGACGACGACGACGAAGATCGCGAGAGGCTCTGAGATATGTGAGAAATACATCTATAAAATGTAATTCAGACTGCCTCGTCCCACCTTATGCTGTACCGCTTTACCAAATGCTTTATCTGCGCCGTTCGCCTTAATCGCATCTGAGAGTAATTCTTAAAACAACGCCTGTCGCTAATTGTTCGTCATCACAGGTACTGTTTGCTATACGGCCACGACGCGCAACTGATTTCCAAAATTCATCATTCTCCTGTGAGGATGGAACTTACGACCCCTGGTTTATTAGACCAGTGCTCTACCACTGAGCTAAAGAGGCGCGGCCTAGCGGTACTCTTGGGTACTTCGTCCTTACGGTCGTCTGCATCATCAGACTTTAGCTGACAACACTTCATATTACCGCCTAGTATTTGCAGCTATGGCGACAAATTACTGCTTGGCTACACATCTGACACGTAACCGATGTGCTCTCCAAACAACAACACTTGCATTTCAGAACATGTCTTTCACACATGTCTACAAAATCACCTTCACCTTCAAATACAGATTCCTTGCGACTGACAGAGACGTAGGCAAAGTTAAAAGTTGCTATTTCCATTAAATATCGTTAATCAGAAAAACGGTAATTTACATCTGCAGCGGAACAAAATTCCGTTCCGCCCAGCGTCTGGCTCGAACCAACGACCCTGGGATTAAGAGTCTGACACTCTACCGACTGAGCTAGCCGGCTACCGCAGGGAATACCTGCCGGGTAGCACGTCACACAGTACTCGTTTCGGTGGCGTGGTCCCATACAGTTTCTCTCCATGCAGCCTAATGTTTTCCTAACGTCACACTCGTCACGTCCTTACTTTTATGTCATAATCATTTCTGAGAGGTAAAGAAATTGCATGACAACATGCAGAGCTAGTGGCGTCAAAATTAACACACATACTTTATGTGACTTAAAAGCCGAACGAGTTACTTTACGACCTTGTTTTATATGTGCAAGTGCCAGTCAAAACTCGCGGTGTCGGCACTCTGCCGACCATTTCGCTAGTTAACACCGGTCTTGTTGTGTGTGTTTCAAGCTCAAGAGCATCTCCAAGCAAAAAATGGTCAACAGCAACATTCAGACGGTTTCGTACTGCTCAATGGCTACATTAAAACGGTATGTTTCTTTTTCGGAAATGGAAAAACACGAGCGTGACAGCATTCGAACCTGTAATCTTCAGATCCGAAGTCCGACGTCTTATCCATTAGGCCACACGGTCACTGACGACTAACATTTACATGTATGCGACTCATCTCGAAACGCTCACACCCCTGAGGATTTGTGTTTTCGTTCTACACAGCCGCTGCCCCTTGCTCTTTCCCACCCATTCGTTACATTCAACCTCTTACGAGACCGATCAAATATAGACTGAGAAATAAGACCACACACTTTGTGCATTCGGAATCGAAGGCAGGGCGTCCCTCGCCGCATTTGCTACGATTGCCATTTGCTACTTCTGCAGAAGCGGCAGCGGCGGCAACGACGACGACGACGACGACGAAGATCGCGAGAGGCTCTGAGATATGTGAGAAATACATCTATAAAATGTAATTCAGACTGCCTCGTCCCACCTTATGCTGTACCGCTTTACCAAATGCTTTATCTGCGCCGTTCGCCTTAATCGCATCTGAGAGTAATTCTTAATAAAACGCCTGTCGCTAATTGTTCGTCATCACAGGTACTGTTTGCTATACGGCCACGACGCGCAACTGATTTCCAAAATTCATCATTCTCCTGTGAGGATGGAACTTACGACCCCTGGTTTATTAGACCAGTGCTCTACCACTGAGCTAAAGAGGCGCGGCCTAGCGGTACTCTTGGGTACTTCGTCCTTACGGTCGTCTGCATCATCAGACTTTAGCTGACAACACTTCATATTACCGGCTAGTATTTGCAGCTATGGCGACAAATTACTGCTTGGCTACACATCTGACACGTAACCGATGTGCTCTCCAAACAACAACACTTGCATTTCAGAACATGTCTTTCACACATGTCTACAAAATCACCTTCACCTTCAAATACAGATTCCTTGCGACTGACAGAGACGTAGGCAAAGTTAAAAGTTGCTATTTCCATTAAATATCGTTAATTAGAAAAACGGTAATTTACATCTGCAGCGGAACAAAATTCGGTTCCGCCCAGCGTCTGGCTCGAACCAACGACCCTGGGATTAAGAGTCTGACACTCTACCGACTGAGCTAGCCGGCTACCGCAGGGAATACCTGCCGGGTAGCACGTCACACAGTACTCGTTTCGGTGGCGTGGTCCCATACAGTTTCTCTCCATGCAGCCTAATGTTTTCCTAACGTCACACTCGTCACGTCCTAACTTTTATGTCATAATCATTTCTGAGAGGTAAAGAAATTGCATGACAATGTGCAGAGCTAGTGGCGTCAAAATTAACACACATACTTTATGTGACTCAAAAGCCGAACGAGTTACTTTACGACCTTGTTTTATATGTGCAAGTGCCAGTCAAAACTCGCGGTGTCGGCACTCTGCCGACCATTTCGCTAGTTAACACCGGTCTTGTTGTGTGTGTTTCAAGCTCAAGAGCATCTCCAAGCAAAAAATGGTCAACAGCAACATTCAGACGGTTTCGTACTGCTCAATTGCTACATTAAAACGGTATGTTTCTTTTTCGGAACTGGAAAAACACGAGCGTGACAGCATTCGAACCTGTAATCTTCAGATCCGAAGTCCGACGTCTTATCCATTAGGCCACACGGTCACTGACGACTAACATTTACATGTATGCGACTCATCTCGAAACGCTCACACCCCTGAGGATTTGTGTTTTCGTTCTACACAGCCGCTGCCCCTTGCTCTTTCCCACCCATTCGTTACATTCAACCTCTTACGAGACCGATCAAATATAGACTGAGAAATAAGACCACACACTTTGTGCATTCGGAATCGAAGGCAGGGCGTCCCTCGCCGCATTTGCTACGATGGCCATTTGCTACTTCTGCAGAAGCGGCGGCGGCGGCGACGACGACGACGACGACGACGACGACGACGTAGATCGCGAGAGGCTCTGAGATATGTGAGAAATACATCTATAAAATGTAATTCAGACTGCCTCGTCCCACCTTATGCTGTACCGCTTTACCAAATGCTTTATCTGCGCCATTCGCCTTAATCGCATCTGAGAGTAATTCTTAAAAAAACGCCTGTCGCTAATTGTTCGTCATCACTGGTACTGTTTGCTATACGGCCACGACGCGCAACTGATTTCCAAAATTCATCATTCTCCTGTGAGGATGGAACTTACGACCCCTGGTTTATTAGACCAGTGCTCTACCACTGAGCTAAAGAGGCGCGGCCCAGCGGTATTCTTTGGTACTTCGTCCTTACGGTCGTCTGCATCATCAGACTTTATCTGACAACACTTCATATTACCGGCTAGTATTTGCAGCTATGGCGACAAATTACTGCTTGGCTACACATCTGACACGTAACCGATGTGCTCTCCAAACAACAACACTTGCATTACAGAACATGTCTTTCACACATGTCTACAAAATCACCTTCACCTTCAAATACAGATTCCTTGCGACTGACAGAGACGTAGGCAAAGTTAAAAGTTGCTATTTCCATTAAATATCGTTAATCAGAAAAACGGTAATTTACATCTGCAGCGGAACAAAATTCCGTTCCGCCCAGCGTCTGGCTCGAACCAACGACCCTGGGATTAAGAGTCTGACACTCTACCGACTGAGCTAGCCGGCTACCGCAGGGAATACCTGCCGGGTAGCACGTCACACAGTACTCGTTTCGGTGGCGTGGTCCCATACAGTTTCTCTCCATGCAGCCTAATGTTTTCCTAACGTCACACTCGTCACGTCCTTACTTTTATGTCATAATCATTTCTGAGAGGTAAAGAAATTGCATGACAACATGCAGAGCTAGTGGCGTCAAAATTAACACACATACTTTATGTGACTCAAAAGCCGAACGAGTTACTTTACGACCTTGTTTTATATGTGCAAGTGCCAGTCAAAACTCGCGGTGTCGGCACTCTGCCGACCATTTCGCTAGTTAACACCGGTCTTGTTGTGTGTGTTTCAAGCTCAAGAGCATCTCCAAGCAAAAAATGGTCAACAGCAACATTCAGACGGTTTCGTACTGCTCAATGGCTACATTAAAACGGTATGTTTCTTTTTCGGAACTGGAAAAACACGAGCGTGACAGCATTCGAACCTGTAATCTTCAGATCCGAAGTCCGACGTCTTATCCATTAGGCCACACGGTCACTAACGACTAACATTTACATGTATGCGACTCATCTCGAAACGCTCACACCCCTGAGGATTTGTGTTTTCGTTCTACACAGCCGCTGCCCCTTGCTCTTTCCCACCCATTCGTTACATTCAACCTCTTACGAGACCGATCAAATATAGACTGAGAAATAAGACCACACACTTTGTGCATTCGGAATCGAAGGCAGGGCGTCCCTCGCCGCATTTGCTACGATTGCCATTTGCTACTTCTGCAGAAGCGGCGACGACGACGACGACGACGACGACGACGACGACGACGACGAAGATCGCGAGAGGCTCTGAGATATGTGAGAAATACATCTATAAAATGTAATTCAGACTGCCTCGTCCCACCTTATGCTGTACCGCTTTACCAAATGCTTTATCTGCGCCTTTCGCCTTAATCGCATCTGAGAGTAATTCTTAAAAAAACGCCTGTCGCTAATTGTTCGTCATCACAGGTACTGTTTGCTATACGGCCACGACGCGCAACTGATTTCCAAAATTCATCATTCTCCTGTGAGGATGGAAGTTACGACCCCTGGTTTATTACACCAGTGCTCTACCACTGAGCTAAAGAGTCGCGGCCTAGCGGTATTCTTGGGTACTTCGTCCTTACGGTCGTCTGCATCATCAGACTTTAGCTGACTACACTTCATATTACCGGCTAGTATTTGCAGCTATGGCGATAAATTACTGCTTGGCTACACATCTGACACGTAACCGATGTGCTCTCCAAACAACAACACTTGCATTTCAGAACATGTCTTTCACACATGTCTACAAAATCACCTTCACCTTCAAATACAGATTCCTTGCGACTGACAGAGACGTAGGCAAAGTTAAAAGTTGCTATTTCCATTAAATATCGTTATTCAGAAAAACGGTAATTTACATCTGCAGCGGAACTAAATTCGGTTCCGCCCAGCGTCTGGCTCGAACCAACGACCCTGGGATTAAGAGTCTGACACTCTACCGACTGAGCTAGCCGGCTACCGCAGGGAATACCTGCCGGGTAGCACGTCACACAGTACTCGTTTCGGTGGCGTGGTCCCATACAGTTTCTCTCCATGCAGCCTAATGTTTTCCTAACGTCACACTCGTCACGTCCTTACTTTTATGTCATAATCATTTCCGAGAGGTAAAGAAATTGCATGACAACATGCAGAGCTAGTGGCGTCAAAATTAACACACATACTTTATGTGACTCAAAAGCCGAACGAGTTACTTTACGACCTTGATTTATATGTGCAAGTGCCAGTCAAAACTCGCGGTGTCGGCACTCTGCCGACCATTTCGCTAGTTAACACCGGTCTTGTTGTGTGTGTTTCAAGCTCAAGAGCATCTCCAAGCAAAAAATGGTCAACAGCAACATTCAGACGGTTTCGTACTGCTCAATTGCTACATTAAAACGGTATGTTTCTTTTTCGGAACTGGAAAAACACGAGCGTGACAGCATTCGAACCTGTAATCTTCAGATCCGAAGTCCGACGTCTTATCCATTAGGCCACACGGTCACTGACGACTAACATTTACATGTATGCGACTCATCTCGAAACGCTCACACCCCTGAGGATTTGTGTTTTCGTTCTACACAGCCGCTGCCCCTTGCTCTTTCCCACCCATTCGTTACATTCAACCTCTTACGAGACCGATCAAATATAGACTGAGAAATAAGACCACACACTTTGTGCATTCGGAACCGAAGGCAGGGCGTCCCTCGCCGCATTTGCTACGATGGCCATTTGCTACTTCTGCAGAAGCGGCGGCGGCGGCGACGACGACGACGACGACGACGACGACGTAGATCGCGAGAGGCTCTGAGATATGTGAGAAATACATCTATAAAATGTAATTCAGACTGCCTCGTCCCACCTTATGCTGTACCGCTTTACCAAATGCTTTATCTGCGCCATTCGCCTTAATCGCATCTGAGAGTAATTCTTAAAAAAACGCCTGTCGCTAATTGTTCGTCATCACTGGTACTGTTTGCTATACGGCCACGACGCGCAACTGATTTCCAAAATTCATCATTCTCCTGTGAGGATGGAACTTACGACCCCTGGTTTATTAGACCAGTGCTCTACCACTGAGCTAAAGAGGCGCGGCCCAGCGGTACTCTTTGGTACTTCGTCCTTACGGTCGTCTGCATCATCAGACTTTAGCTGACAACACTTCATATTACCGGCTAGTATTTGCAGCTATGGCGACAAATTACTGCTTGGCTACACATCTGACACGTAACCGATGTGCTCTCCAAACAACAACACTTGCATTTCAGAACATGTCTTTCACACATGTCTACAAAATCACCTTCACCTTCAAATACAGATTCCTTGCGACTGACAGAGACGTAGGCAAAGTTAAAAGTTGCTATTTCCATTAAATATCGTTAATCAGAAAAACGGTAATTTACATCTGCAGCGGAACAAAATTCCGTTCCGCCCAGCGTCTGGCTCGAACCAACGACCCTGGGATTGAGCGTCTGACACTCTACCGACTGAGCTAGCCGGCTACCGCAGGGAATACCTGCCGGGTAGCACGTCACACAGTACTCGTTTCGGTGGCGTAGTCCCATACAGTTTCTCTCCATGCAGCCTAATGTTTTCCTAACGTCACACTCGTCACGTCCTTACTTTTATGTCATAATCATTTCTGAGAGGTAAAGAAATTGCATGACAACATGCAGAGCTAGTGGCGTCAAAATTAACACACATACTTTATGTGACTCAAAAGCCGAACGAGTTACTTTACGACCTTGTTTTATATGTGCAAGTGCCAGTCAAAACTCGCGGTGTCGGCACTCTGCCGACCATTTCGCTAGTTAACACCGGTCTTGTTGTGTGTGTTTCAAGCTCAAGAGCATCTCCAAGCAAAAAATGGTCAACAGCAACATTCAGACGGTTTCGTACTGCTCAATGGCTACATTAAAACGGTATGTTTCTTTTTCGGAACTGGAAAAACACGAGCGTGACAGCATTCGAACCTGTAATCTTCAGATCCGAAGTCCGACGTCTTATCCATTAGGCCACACGGTCACTGACGACTAACATTTACATGTATGCGACTCATCTCGAAACGCTCACACCCCTGAGGATTTGTGTTTTCGTTCTACACAGCCGCTGCCCCTTGCTCTTTCCCACCCATTCGTTACATTCAACCTCTTACGAGACCGATCAAATATAGACTGAGAAATAAGACCACACACTTTGTGCATTCGGAATCGAAGGCAGGGCGTCCCTCGCCGCATTTGCTACGATTGCCATTTGCTACATCTGCAGAAGCGGCGGCGGCGGCGACGACGACGACGACGACGACGACGACGAAGACGAAGATCGCGAGAGGCTCTGAGATATGTGAGAAATACATCTGTAAAATGTAATTCAGACTGCCTCGTCCCACCTTATGCTGTACCGCTTTACCAAATGCTTTATCTGCGCCATTCGCCTTAATCGCATCTGAGAGTAATTATTAAAAAAACGCCTGTCGCTAATTGTTCGTCATCACAGGTACTGTTTGCTATACGGCCACGACGCGCAACTGATTTCCAAAATTCATCATTCTCCTGTGAGGATGGAACTTACGACCCCTGGTTTATTACACCAGTGCTCTACCACTGAGCTAAAGAGGCGCGGCCTAGCGGTACTCTTGGGTACTTCGTCCTTACGGTCGTCTGCATCATCAGACTTTAGCTGACTACACTTCATATTACCGGCTAGTATTTGCAGCTATGGCGACAAATTACTGCTTGGCTACACATCTGACACGTAACCGATGTGCTCTCCAAACAACAACACTTGCATTTCAGAACATGTCTTTCACACATGTCTACAAAATCACCTTCACCTTCAAATACAGATTCCTTGCGACTGACAGAGACGTAGGCAAAGTTAAAAGTTGCTATTTCCATTAAATATCGTTAATCAGAAAAACGGTAATTTACATCTGCAGCGGAACAAAATTCCGTTCCGCCCAGCGTCTGGCTCGAACCAACGACCCTGGGATTAAGAGTCTGACACTCTACCGACTGAGCTAGCCGGCTACCGCAGGGAGTACCTGCCGGGTAGCACGTCACACAGTACTCGTTTCGGTGGCGTGGTCCCATACAGTTTCTCTCCATGCAGCCTAATGTTTTCCTAACGTCACACTCGTCACGTCCTTACTTTTATGTCATAATCATTTCCGAGAGGTAAAGAAATTGCATGACAACATGCAGAGCTAGTGGCGTCAAAATTAACACACATACTTTATGTGACTCAAAAGCCGAACGAGTTACTTTACGACCTTGTTTTATATGTGCAAGTGCCAGTCAAAACTCGCGGTGTCGGCACTCTGCCGACCATTTCGCTAGTTAACACCGGTCTTGTTGTGTGTGTTTCAAGCTCAAGAGCATCTCCAAGCAAAAAATGGTCAACAGCAACATTCAGACGGTTTCGTACTGCTCAATTGCTACATTAAAACGGTATGTTTCTTTTTCAGAACTGGAAAAACACGAGCGTGACAGTATTCGAACCTGTAATCTTCAGATCCGAAGTCCGACGTCTTATCCATTAGGCCACACGGTCACTGACGACTAACATTTACATGTATGCGACTCATCTCGAAACGCTCACACCCCTGAGGATTTGTGTTTTCGTTCTACACAGCCGCTGCCCCTTGCTCTTTCCCACCCATTCGTTACATTCAACCTGTGACGAGACCGACCAAATATAGACTGAGAAACAAGACCACACACTTTGTGCATTCGGAATCGAAGGAAGGGCGTCCCTCGCCGCATTTGCTACGATTGCGATTTGCTACTTCTGCAGAAGCGGCGGCGGCGGCGACGACGACGACGACGACGACGACGACGACGACGAAGATCGCGAGAGGCTCTGAGATATGTGAGAAATACATCTATAAAATGTAATTCAGACTGCCTCGTCCCACCTTATGCTGTACCGCTTTACCAAATGCTTTATCTGCGCCATTCGCCTTAATCGCATCTGAGAGTAATTCTTAAAAAAACGCCTGTCGCTAATTGTTCGTCATCACAGGTACTGTTTGCTATACGGCCACGACGCGCAACTTATTTCCAAAATTCATCATTCTCCTGTGAGGATGGAACTTACGACCCCTGGTTTATTACACCAGTGCTCTACCACTGAGCTAAAGAGTCGCGGCCTAGCGGTATTCTTGGGTACTTCGTCCTTACGGTCGTCTGCATCATCAGACTTTAGCTGACTACACTTCATATTACCGGCTAGTATTTGCAGCTATGGCGACAAATTACTGCTTGGCTACACATCTGACACGTAACCGATGTGCTCTCCAAACAACAACACTTGCATTTCAGAACATGTCTTTCACACATGTCTACAAAATCACCTTCACCTTCAAATACAGATTCCTTGCGACTGACAGAGACGTAGGCAAAGTTAAAAGTTGCTATTTCCATTAAATATCGTTATTCAGAAAAACGGTAATTTACATCTGCAGCGGAACTAAATTCGGTTCCGCCCAGCGTCTGGCTCGAACCAACGACCCTGGGATTAAGAGTCTGACACTCTACCGACTGAGCTAGCCGGCTACCGCAGGGAATACCTGCCGGGTAGCACGTCACACAGTACTCGTTTCGGTGGCGTGGTCCCATACAGTTTCTCTCCATGCAGCCTAATGTTTTCCTAACGTCACACTCGTCACGTCCTTACTTTTATGTCATAATCATTTCCGAGAGGTAAAGAAATTGCATGACAACATGCAGAGCTAGTGGCGTCAAAATTAACACACATACTTTATGTGACTCAAAAGCCGAACGAGTTACTTTACGACCTTGATTTATATGTGCAAGTGCCAGTCAAAACTCGCGGTGTCGGCACTCTGCCGACCATTTCGCTAGTTAACACCGGTCTTGTTGTGTGTGTTTCAAGCTCAAGAGCATCTCCAAGCAAAAAATGGTCAACAGCAACATTCAGACGGTTTCGTACTGCTCAATTGCTACATTAAAACGGTATGTTTCTTTTTCGGAACTGGAAAAACACGAGCGTGACAGCATTCGAACCTGTAATCTTCAGATCCGAAGTCCGACGTCTTATCCATTAGGCCACACGGTCACTGACGACTAACATTTACATGTATGCGACTCATCTCGAAACGCTCACACCCCTGAGGATTTGTGTTTTCGTTCTACACAGCCGCTGCCCCTTGCTCTTTCCCACCCATTCGTTACATTCAACCTCTTACGAGACCGATCAAATATAGACTGAGAAATAAGACCACACACTTTGTGCATTCGGAACCGAAGGCAGGGCGTCCCTCGCCGCATTTGCTACGATGGCCATTTGCTACTTCTGCAGAAGCGGCGGCGGCGGCGACGACGACGACGACGACGACGACGTAGATCGCGAGAGGCTCTGAGATATGTGAGAAATACATCTATAAAATGTAATTCAGACTGCCTCGTCCCACCTTATGCTGTACCGCTTTACCAAATGCTTTATCTGCGCCATTCGCCTTAATCGCATCTGAGAGTAATTCTTAAAAAAACGCCTGTCGCTAATTGTTCGTCATCACTGGTACTGTTTGCTATACGGCCACGACGCGCAACTGATTTCCAAAATTCATCATTCTCCTGTGAGGATGGAACTTACGACCCCTGGTTTATTAGACCAGTGCTCTACCACTGAGCTAAAGAGGCGCGGCCCAGCGGTACTCTTTGGTACTTCGTCCTTACGGTCGTCTGCATCATCAGACTTTAGCTGACAACACTTCATATTACCGGCTAGTATTTGCAGCTATGGCGACAAATTACTGCTTGGCTACACATCTGACACGTAACCGATGTGCTCTCCAAACAACAACACTTGCATTTCAGAACATGTCTTTCACACATGTCTACAAAATCACCTTCACCTTCAAATACAGATTCCTTGCGACTGACAGAGACGTAGGCAAAGTTAAAAGTTGCTATTTCCATTAAATATCGTTAATCAGAAAAACGGTAATTTACATCTGCAGCGGAACAAAATTCCGTTCCGCCCAGCGTCTGGCTCGAACCAACGACCCTGGGATTGAGCGTCTGACACTCTACCGACTGAGCTAGCCGGCTACCGCAGGGAATACCTGCCGGGTAGCACGTCACACAGTACTCGTTTCGGTGGCGTAGTCCCATACAGTTTCTCTCCATGCAGCCTAATGTTTTCCTAACGTCACACTCGTCACGTCCTTACTTTTATGTCATAATCATTTCTGAGAGGTAAAGAAATTGCATGACAACATGCAGAGCTAGTGGCGTCAAAATTAACACACATACTTTATGTGACTCAAAAGCCGAACGAGTTACTTTACGACCTTGTTTTATATGTGCAAGTGCCAGTCAAAACTCGCGGTGTCGGCACTCTGCCGACCATTTCGCTAGTTAACACCGGTCTTGTTGTGTGTGTTTCAAGCTCAAGAGCATCTCCAAGCAAAAAATGGTCAACAGCAACATTCAGACGGTTTCGTACTGCTCAATGGCTACATTAAAACGGTATGTTTCTTTTTCGGAACTGGAAAAACACGAGCGTGACAGCATTCGAACCTGTAATCTTCAGATCCGAAGTCCGACGTCTTATCCATTAGGCCACACGGTCACTGACGACTAACATTTACATGTATGCGACTCATCTCGAAACGCTCACACCCCTGAGGATTTGTGTTTTCGTTCTACACAGCCGCTGCCCCTTGCTCTTTCCCACCCATTCGTTACATTCAACCTCTTACGAGACCGATCAAATATAGACTGAGAAATAAGACCACACACTTTGTGCATTCGGAATCGAAGGCAGGGCGTCCCTCGCCGCATTTGCTACGATTGCCATTTGCTACATCTGCAGAAGCGGCGGCGGCGGCGACGACGACGACGACGACGACGACGACGAAGACGAAGATCGCGAGAGGCTCTGAGATATGTGAGAAATACATCTGTAAAATGTAATTCAGACTGCCTCGTCCCACCTTATGCTGTACCGCTTTACCAAATGCTTTATCTGCGCCATTCGCCTTAATCGCATCTGAGAGTAATTATTAAAAAAACGCCTGTCGCTAATTGTTCGTCATCACAGGTACTGTTTGCTATACGGCCACGACGCGCAACTGATTTCCAAAATTCATCATTCTCCTGTGAGGATGGAACTTACGACCCCTGGTTTATTACACCAGTGCTCTACCACTGAGCTAAAGAGGCGCGGCCTAGCGGTACTCTTGGGTACTTCGTCCTTACGGTCGTCTGCATCATCAGACTTTAGCTGACTACACTTCATATTACCGGCTAGTATTTGCAGCTATGGCGATAAATTACTGCTTGGCTACACATCTGACACGTAACCGATGTGCTCTCCAAACAACAACACTTGCATTTCAGAACATGTCTTTCACACATGTCTACAAAATCACCTTCACCTTCAAATACAGATTCCTTGCGACTGACAGAGACGTAGGCAAAGTTAAAAGTTGCTATTTCCATTAAATATCGTTAATCAGAAAAACGGTAATTTACATCTGCAGCGGAACAAAATTCCGTTCCGCCCAGCGTCTGGCTCGAACCAACGACCCTGGGATTAAGAGTCTGACACTCTACCGACTGAGCTAGCCGGCTACCGCAGGGAGTACCTGCCGGGTAGCACGTCACACAGTACTCGTTTCGGTGGCGTGGTCCCATACAGTTTCTCTCCATGCAGCCTAATGTTTTCCTAACGTCACACTCGTCACGTCCTTACTTTTATGTCATAATCATTTCCGAGAGGTAAAGAAATTGCATGACAACATGCAGAGCTAGTGGCGTCAAAATTAACACACATACTTTATGTGACTCAAAAGCCGAACGAGTTACTTTACGACCTTGTTTTATATGTGCAAGTGCCAGTCAAAACTCGCGGTGTCGGCACTCTGCCGACCATTTCGCTAGTTAACACCGGTCTTGTTGTGTGTGTTTCAAGCTCAAGAGCATCTCCAAGCAAAAAATGGTCAACAGCAACATTCAGACGGTTTCGTACTGCTCAATTGCTACATTAAAACGGTATGTTTCTTTTTCAGAACTGGAAAAACACGAGCGTGACAGTATTCGAACCTGTAATCTTCAGATCCGAAGTCCGACGTCTTATCCATTAGGCCACACGGTCACTGACGACTAACATTTACATGTATGCGACTCATCTCGAAACGCTCACACCCCTGAGGATTTGTGTTTTCGTTCTACACAGCCGCTGCCCCTTGCTCTTTCCCACCCATTCGTTACATTCAACCTGTGACGAGACCGACCAAATATAGACTGAGAAACAAGACCACACACTTTGTGCATTCGGAATCGAAGGAAGGGCGTCCCTCGCCGCATTTGCTACGATTGCGATTTGCTACTTCTGCAGAAGCGGCGGCGGCGGCGACGACGACGACGACGACGACGACGACGACGACGACGACGAAGATCGCGAGAGGCTCTGAGATATGTGAGAAATACATCTATAAAATGTAATTCAGACTGCCTCGTCCCACCTTATGCTGTACCGCTTTACCAAATGCTTTATCTGCGCCATTCGCCTTAATCGCATCTGAGAGTAATTCTTAAAAAAACGCCTGTCGCTAATTGTTCGTCATCACAGGTACTGTTTGCTATACGGCCACGACGCGCAACTTATTTCCAAAATTCATCATTCTCCTGTGAGGATGGAACTTACGACCCCTGGTTTATTACACCAGTGCTCTACCACTGAGCTAAAGAGTCGCGGCCTAGCGGTATTCTTGGGTACTTCGTCCTTACGGTCGTCTGCATCATCAGACTTTAGCTGACTACACTTCATATTACCGGCTAGTATTTGCAGCTATGGCGACAAATTACTGCTTGGCTACACATCTGACACGTAACCGATGTGCTCTCCAAACAACAACACTTGCATTTCAGAACATGTCTTTCACACATGTCTACAAAATCACCTTCACCTTCAAATACAGATTCCTTGCGACTGACAGAGACGTAGGCAAAGTTAAAAGTTGCTATTTCCATTAAATATCGTTATTCAGAAAAACGGTAATTTACATCTGCAGCGGAACTAAATTCGGTTCCGCCCAGCGTCTGGCTCGAACCAACGACCCTGGGATTAAGAGTCTGACACTCTACCGACTGAGCTAGCCGGCTACCGCAGGGAATACCTGCCGGGTAGCACGTCACACAGTACTCGTTTCGGTGGCGTGGTCCCATACAGTTTCTCTCCATGCAGCCTAATGTTTTCCTAACGTCACACTCGTCACGTCCTTACTTTTATGTCATAATCATTTCCGAGAGGTAAAGAAATTGCATGACAACATGCAGAGCTAGTGGCGTCAAAATTAACACACATACTTTATGTGACTCAAAAGCCGAACGAGTTACTTTACGACCTTGATTTATATGTGCAAGTGCCAGTCAAAACTCGCGGTGTCGGCACTCTGCCGACCATTTCGCTAGTTAACACCGGTCTTGTTGTGTGTGTTTCAAGCTCAAGAGCATCTCCAAGCAAAAAATGGTCAACAGCAACATTCAGACGGTTTCGTACTGCTCAATTGCTACATTAAAACGGTATGTTTCTTTTTCGGAACTGGAAAAACACGAGCGTGACAGCATTCGAACCTGTAATCTTCAGATCCGAAGTCCGACGTCTTATCCATTAGGCCACACGGTCACTGACGACTAACATTTACATGTATGCGACTCATCTCGAAACGCTCACACCCCTGAGGATTTGTGTTTTCGTTCTACACAGCCGCTGCCCCTTGCTCTTTCCCACCCATTCGTTAAATTCAACCTCTTACGAGACCGATCAAATATAGACTGAGAAATAAGACCACACACTTTGTGCATTCGGAACCGAAGGCAGGGCGTCCCTCGCCGCATTTGCTACGATGGCCATTTGCTACTTCTGCAGAAGCGGCGGCGGCGGCGACGACGACGACGACGACGACGACGTAGATCGCGAGAGGCTCTGAGATATGTGAGAAATACATCTATAAAATGTAATTCAGACTGCCTCGTCCCACCTTATGCTGTACCGCTTTACCAAATGCTTTATCTGCGCCATTCGCCTTAATCGCATCTGAGAGTAATTCTTAAAAAAACGCCTGTCGCTAATTGTTCGTCATCACTGGTACTGTTTGCTATACGGCCACGACGCGCAACTGATTTCCAAAATTCATCATTCTCCTGTGAGGATGGAACTTACGACCCCTGGTTTATTAGACCAGTGCTCTACCACTGAGCTAAAGAGGCGCGGCCCAGCGGTACTCTTTGGTACTTCGTCCTTACGGTCGTCTGCATCATCAGACTTTAGCTGACAACACTTCATATTACCGGCTAGTATTTGCAGCTATGGCGACAAATTACTGCTTGGCTACACATCTGACACGTAACCGATGTGCTCTCCAAACAACAACACTTGCATTTCAGAACATGTCTTTCACACATGTCTACAAAATCACCTTCACCTTCAAATACAGATTCCTTGCGACTGACAGAGACGTAGGCAAAGTTAAAAGTTGCTATTTCCATTAAATATCGTTAATCAGAAAAACGGTAATTTACATCTGCAGCGGAACAAAATTCCGTTCCGCCCAGCGTCTGGCTCGAACCAACGACCCTGGGATTAAGAGTCTGACACTCTACCGACTGAGCTAGCCGGCTACCGCAGGGAATACCTGCCGGGTAGCACGTCACACAGTACTCGTTTCGGTGGCGTAGTCCCATACAGTTTCTCTCCATGCAGCCTAATGTTTTCCTAACGTCACACTCGTCACGTCCTTACTTTTATGTCATAATCATTTCTGAGAGGTAAAGAAATTGCATGACAACATGCAGAGCTAGTGGCGTCAAAATTAACACACATACTTTATGTGACTCAAAAGCCGAACGAGTTACTTTACGACCTTGTTTTATATGTGCAAGTGCCAGTCAAAACTCGCGGTGTCGGCACTCTGCCGACCATTTCGCTAGTTAACACCGGTCTTGTTGTGTGTGTTTCAAGCTCAAGAGCATCTCCAAGCAAAAAATGGTCAACAGCAACATTCAGACGGTTTCGTACTGCTCAATGGCTACATTAAAACGGTATGTTTCTTTTTCGGAACTGGAAAAACACGAGCGTGACAGCATTCGAACCTGTAATCTTCAGATCCGAAGTCCGACGTCTTATCCATTAGGCCACACGGTCACTGACGACTAACATTTACATGTATGCGACTCATCTCGAAACGCTCACACCCCTGAGGATTTGTGTTTTCGTTCTACACAGCCGCTGCCCCTTGCTCTTTCCCACCCATTCGTTACATTCAACCTCTTACGAGACCGATCAAATATAGACTGAGAAATAAGACCACACACTTTGTGCATTCGGAATCGAAGGCAGGGCGTCCCTCGCCGCATTTGCTACGATTGCCATTTGCTACTTCTGCAGAAGCGGCGGCGGCGGCGACGACGACGACGACGACGACGACGACGACGACGAAGACGAAGATCGCGAGAGGCTCTGAGATATGTGAGAAATACATCTATAAAATGTAATTCAGACTGCCTCGTCCCACCTTATGCTGTACCGCTTTACCAAATGCTTTATCTGCGCCATTCGCCTTAATCGCATCTGAGAGTAATTATTAAAAAAACGCCTGTCGCTAATTGTTCGTCATCACAGGTACTGTTTGCTATACGGCCACGACGCGCAACTGATTTCCAAAATTCATCATTCTCCTGTGAGGATGGAACTTACGACCCCTGGTTTATTACACCAGTGCTCTACCACTGAGCTAAAGAGGCGCGGCCTAGCGGTACTCTTGGGTACTTCGTCCTTACGGTCGTCTGCATCATCAGACTTTAGCTGACTACACTTCATATTACCGGCTAGTATTTGCAGCTATGGCGACAAATTACTGCTTGGCTACACATCTGACACGTAACCGATGTGCTCTCCAAACAACAACACTTGCATTTCAGAACATGTCTTTCACACATGTCTACAAAATCACCTTCACCTTCAAATACAGATTCCTTGCGACTGACAGAGACGTAGGCAAAGTTAAAAGTTGCTATTTCCATTAAATATCGTTAATCAGAAAAACGGTAATTTACATCTGCAGCGGAACAAAATTCCGTTCCGCCCAGCGTCTGGCTCGAACCAACGACCCTGGGATTAAGAGTCTGACACTCTACCGACTGAGCTAGCCGGCTACCGCAGGGAGTACCTGCCGGGTAGCACGTCACACAGTACTCGTTTCGGTGGCGTGGTCCCATACAGTTTCTCTCCATGCAGCCTAATGTTTTCCTAACGTCACACTCGTCACGTCCTTACTTTTATGTCATAATCATTTCCGAGAGGTAAAGAAATTGCATGACAACATGCAGAGCTAGTGGCGTCAAAATTAACACACATACTTTATGTGACTCAAAAGCCGAACGAGTTACTTTACGACCTTGTTTTATATGTGCAAGTGCCAGTCAAAACTCGCGGTGTCGGCACTCTGCCGACCATTTCGCTAGTTAACACCGGTCTTGTTGTGTGTGTTTCAAGCTCAAGAGCATCTCCAAGCAAAAAATGGTCAACAGCAACATTCAGACGGTTTCGTACTGCTCAATTGCTACATTAAAACGGTATGTTTCTTTTTCAGAACTGGAAAAACACGAGCGTGACAGTATTCGAACCTGTAATCTTCAGATCCTAAGTCCGACGTCTTATCCATTAGGCCACACGGTCACTGACGACTAACATTTACATGTATGCGACTCATCTCGAAACGCTCACACCCCTGAGGATTTGTGTTTTCGTTCTACACAGCCGCTGCCCCTTGCTCTTTCCCACCCATTCGTTACATTCAACCTGTGACGAGACCGACCAAATATAGACTGAGAAACAAGACCACACACTTTGTGCATTCGGAATCGAAGGAAGGGCGTCCCTCGCCGCATTTGCTACGATTGCGATTTGCTACTTCTGCAGAAGCGGCGGCGGCGGCGACGACGACGACGACGACGACGACGACGACGACGACGACGAAGATCGCGAGAGGCTCTGAGATATGTGAGAAATACATCTATAAAATGTAATTCAGACTGCCTCGTCCCACCTTATGCTGTACCGCTTTACCAAATGCTTTATCTGCGCCATTCGCCTTAATCGCATCTGAGAGTAATTCTTAAAAAAACGCCTGTCGCTAATTGTTCGTCATCACAGGTACTGTTTGCTATACGGCCACGACGCGCAACTTATTTCCAAAATTCATCATTCTCCTGTGAGGATGGAACTTACGACCCCTGGTTTATTAGACCAGTGCTCTACCACTGAGCTAAAGAGGCGCGGCCTAGCGGTACTCTTGGGTACTTCGTCCTTACGGTCGTCTGCATCATCAGACTTTAGCTGACAACACTTCATATTACCGCCTAGTATTTGCAGCTATGGCGACAAATTACTGCTTGGCTACACATCTGACACGTAACCGATGTGCTCTCCAAACAACAACACTTGCATTTCAGAACATGTCTTTCACACATGTCTACAAAATCACCTTCACCTTCAAATACAGATTCCTTGCGACTGACAGAGACGTAGGCAAAGTTAAAAGTTGCTATTTCCATTAAATATCGTTAATCAGAAAAACGGTAATTTACATCTGCAGCGGAACAAAATTCCGTTCCGCCCAGCGTCTGGCTCGAACCAACGACCCTGGGATTAAGAGTCTGACACTCTACCGACTGAGCTAGCCGGCTACCGCAGGGAATACCTGCCGGGTAGCACGTCACACAGTACTCGTTTCGGTGGCGTAGTCCCATTCAGTTTCTCTCCATGCAGCCTAATGTTTTTCTAACGTCACACTCGTCACGTCCTTACTTTTATGTCATAATCATTTCTGAGAGGTAAAGAAATTGCATGACAACATGCAGAGCTAGTGGCGTCAAAATTAACACACATACTTTATGTGACTCAAAAGCCGAACGAGTTACTTTACGACCTTGTTTTATATGTGCAAGTGCCAGTCAAAACTCGCGGTGTCGGCACTCTGCCGACCATTTCGCTACTTAACACCGGTCTTGTTGTGTGTGTTTCAAGCTCAAGAGCATCTCCAAGCAAAAAATGGTCAACAGCAACATTCAGACGGTTTCGTACTGCTCAATTGCTACATTAAAACGGTATGTTTCTTTTTCAGAACTGGAAAAACACGAGCGTGACAGCATTCGAACCTGTAATCTTCAGATCCGAAGTCCGACGTCTTATCCATTAGGCCACACGGTCACTGACGACTAACATTTACATGTATGCGACTCATCTCGAAACGCTCACACCCCTGAGGATTTGTGTTTTCGTTCTACACAGCCGCTGCCCCTTGCTCTTTCCCACCCATTCGTTACATTCAACCTCTTACGAGACCGATCAAATATAGACTGAGAAATAAGACCACACACTTTGTGCATTCGGAACCGAAGGCAGGGCGTCCCTCGCCGCATTTGCTACGATGGCCATTTGCTACTTCTGCAGAAGCGGCGGCGGCGGCGACGACGACGACGACGACGACGACGTAGATCGCGAGAGGCTCTGAGATATGTGAGAAATACATCTATAAAATGTAATTCAGACTGCCTCGTCCCACCTTATGCTGTACCGCTTTACCAAATGCTTTATCTGCGCCATTCGCCTTAATCGCATCTGAGAGTAATTCTTAAAAAAACGCCTGTCGCTAATTGTTCGTCATCACTGGTACTGTTTGCTATACGGCCACGACGCGCAACTGATTTCCAAAATTCATCATTCTCCTGTGAGGATGGAACTTACGACCCCTGGTTTATTAGACCAGTGCTCTACCACTGAGCTAAAGAGGCGCGGCCCAGCGGTACTCTTTTGTACTTCGTCCTTACGGTCGTCTGCATCATCAGACTTTAGCTGACAACACTTCATATTACCGGCTAGTATTTGCAGCTATGGCGACAAATTACTGCTTGGCTACACATCTGACACGTAACCGATGTGCTCTCCAAACAACAACACTTGCATTTCAGAACATGTCTTTCACACATGTCTACAAAATCACCTTCACCTTCAAATACAGATTCCTTGCGACTGACAGAGACGTAGGCAAAGTTAAAAGTTGCTATTTCCATTAAATATCGTTAATCAGAAAAACGGTAATTTACATCTGCAGCGGAACAAAATTCCGTTCCGCCCAGCGTCTGGCTCGAACCAACGACCCTGGGATTAAGAGTCTGACACTCTACCGACTGAGCTAGCCGGCTACCGCAGGGAATACCTGCCGGGTAGCACGTCACACAGTACTCGTTTCGGTGGCGTAGTCCCATACAGTTTCTCTCCATGCAGCCTAATGTTTTCCTAACGTCACACTCGTCACGTCCTTACTTTTATGTCATAATCATTTCTGAGAGGTAAAGAAATTGCATGACAACATGCAGAGCTAGTGGCGTCAAAATTAACACACATACTTTATGTGACTCAAAAGCCGAACGAGTTACTTTACGACCTTGTTTTATATGTGCAAGTGCCAGTCAAAACTCGCGGTGTCGGCACTCTGCCGACCATTTCGCTAGTTAACACCGGTCTTGTTGTGTGTGTTTCAAGCTCAAGAGCATCTCCAAGCAAAAAATGGTCAACAGCAACATTCAGACGGTTTCGTACTGCTCAATGGCTACATTAAAACGGTATGTTTCTTTTTCGGAACTGGAAAAACACGAGCGTGACAGCATTCGAACCTGTAATCTTCAGATCCGAAGTCCGACGTCTTATCCATTAGGCCACACGGTCACTGACGACTAACATTTACATGTATGCGACTCATCTCGAAACGCTCACACCCCTGAGGATTTGTGTTTTCGTTCTACACAGCCGCTGCCCCTTGCTCTTTCCCACCCATTCGTTACATTCAACCTCTTACGAGACCGATCAAATATAGACTGAGAAATAAGACCACACACTTTGTGCATTCGGAATCGAAGGCAGGGCGTCCTTCGCCGCATTTGCTACGATTGCCATTTGCTACTTCTGCAGAAGCGGCGGCGGCGGCGACGACGACGACGACGACGACGACGACGACGACGAAGACGAAGATCGCGAGAGGCTCTGAGATATGTGAGAAATACATCTATAAAATGTAATTCAGACTGCCTCGTCCCACCTTATGCTGTACCGCTTTACCAAATGCTTTATCTGCGCCATTCGCCTTAATCGCATCTGAGAGTAATTATTAAAAAAACGCCTGTCGCTAATTGTTCGTCATCACAGGTACTGTTTGCTATACGGCCACGACGCGCAACTGATTTCCAAAATTCATCATTCTCCTGTGAGGATGGAACTTACGACCCCTGGTTTATTACACCAGTGCTCTACCACTGAGCTAAAGAGGCGCGGCCTAGCGGTACTCTTGGGTACTTCGTCCTTACGGTCGTCTGCATCATCAGACTTTAGCTGACTACACTTCATATTACCGGCTAGTATTTGCAGCTATGGCGACAAATTACTGCTTGGCTACACATCTGACACGTAACCGATGTGCTCTCCAAACAACAACACTTGCATTTCAGAACATGTCTTTCACACATGTCTACAAAATCACCTTCACCTTCAAATACAGATTCCTTGCGACTGACAGAGACGTAGGCAAAGTTAAAAGTTGCTATTTCCATTAAATATCGTTAATCAGAAAAACGGTAATTTACATCTGCAGCGGAACAAAATTCCGTTCCGCCCAGCGTCTGGCTCGAACCAACGACCCTGGGATTAAGAGTCTGACACTCTACCGACTGAGCTAGCCGGCTACCGCAGGGAGTACCTGCCGGGTAGCACGTCGCACAGTACTCGTTTCGGTGGCGTGGTCCCATACAGTTTCTCTCCATGCAGCCTAATGTTTTCCTAACGTCACACTCGTCACGTCCTTACTTTTATGTCATAATCATTTCCGAGAGGTAAAGAAATTGCATGACAACATGCAGAGCTAGTGGCGTCAAAATTAACACACATACTTTATGTGACTCAAAAGCCGAACGAGTTACTTTACGACCTTGTTTTATATGTGCAAGTGCCAGTCAAAACTCGCGGTGTCGGCACTCTGCCGACCATTTCGCTAGTTAACACCGGTCTTGTTGTGTGTGTTTCAAGCTCAAGAGCATCTCCAAGCAAAAAATGGTCAACAGCAACATTCAGACGGTTTCGTACTGCTCAATTGCTACATTAAAACGGTATGTTTCTTTTTCAGAACTGGAAAAACACGAGCGTGACAGTATTCGAACCTGTAATCTTCAGATCCTAAGTCCGACGTCTTATCCATTAGGCCACACGGTCACTGACGACTAACATTTACATGTATGCGACTCATCTCGAAACGCTCACACCCCTGAGGATTTGTGTTTTCGTTCTACACAGCCGCTGCCCCTTGCTCTTTCCCACCCATTCGTTACATTCAACCTGTGACGAGACCGACCAAATATAGACTGAGAAACAAGACCACACACTTTGTGCATTCGGAATCGAAGGAAGGGCGTCCCTCGCCGCATTTGCTACGATTGCGATTTGCTACTTCTGCAGAAGCGGCGGCGGCGGCGACGACGACGACGACGACGACGACGACGACGACGACGAAGATCGCGAGAGGCTCTGAGATATGTGAGAAATACATCTATAAAATGTAATTCAGACTGCCTCGTCCCACCTTATGCTGTACCGCTTTACCAAATGCTTTATCTGCGCCATTCGCCTTAATCGCATCTGAGAGTAATTCTTAAAAAAACGCCTGTCGCTAATTGTTCGTCATCACAGGTACTGTTTGCTATACGGCCACGACGCGCAACTGATTTCCAAAATTCATCATTCTCCTGTGAGGATGGAACTTACGACCCCTGGTTTATTAGACCAGTGCTCTACCACTGAGCTAAAGAGGCGCGGCCTAGCGGTACTCTTGTGTACTTCGTCCTTACGGTCGTCTGCATCATCAGACTTTAGCTGACAACACTTCATATTACCGCCTAGTATTTGCAGCTATGGCGACAAATTACTGCTTGGCTACACATCTGACACGTAACCGATGTGCTCTCCAAACAACAACACTTGCATTTCAGAACATGTCTTTCACACATGTCTACAAAATCACCTTCACCTTCAAATACAGATTCCTTGCGACTGACAGAGACGTAGGCAAAGTTAAAAGTTGCTATTTCCATTAAATATCGTTAATCAGAAAAACGGTAATTTACATCTGCAGCGGAACAAAATTCCGTTCCGCCCAGCGTCTGGCTCGAACCAACGACCCTGGGATTAAGAGTCTGACACTCTACCGACTGAGCTAGCCGGCTACCGCAGGGAATACCTGCCGGGTAGCACGTCACACAGTACTCGTTTCGGTGGCGTAGTCCCATTCAGTTTCTCTCCATGCAGCCTAATGTTTTTCTAACGTCACACTCGTCACGTCCTTACTTTTATGTCATAATCATTTCTGAGAGGTAAAGAAATTGCATGACAACATGCAGAGCTAGTGGCGTCAAAATTAACACACATACTTTATGTGACTCAAAAGCCGAACGAGTTACTTTACGACCTTGTTTTATATGTGCAAGTGCCAGTCAAAACTCGCGGTGTCGGCACTCTGCCGACCATTTCGCTAGTTAACACCGGTCTTGTTGTGTGTGTTTCAAGCTCAAGAGCATCTCCAAGCAAAAAATGGTCAACAGCAACATTCAGACGGTTTCGTACTGCTCAATTGCTACATTAAAACGGTATGTTTCTTTTTCAGAACTGGAAAAACACGAGCGTGACAGCATTCGAACCTGTAATCTTCAGATCCGAAGTCCGACGTCTTATCCATTAGGCCACACGGTCACTGACGACTAACATTTACATGTATGCGACTCATCTCGAAACGCTCACACCCCTGAGGATTTGTGTTTTCGTTCTACACAGCCGCTGCCCCTTGCTCTTTCCCACCCATTCGTTACATTCAACCTCTGACGAGACCGACCAAATATAGACTGAGAAACAAGACCACACACTTTGTGCATTCGGAATCGAAGGCAGGGCGTCCCTCGCCGCATTTGCTACGATTGCCATTTGCTACTTCTGCAGAAGCGGCGGCGACGACGAAGACGACGACGACGACGACGACGAAGATCGCGAGAGGCTCTGAGATATGTGAGAAATACATCTATAAAATGTAATTCAGACTGCCTCGTCCCACCTTATGCTGTACCGCTTTACCAAATGCTTTATCTGCGCCATTCGCCTTAATCGCATCTGAGAGTAATTCTTAAAAAAACGCCTGTCGCTAATTGTTCGTCATCACAGGTACTGTTTGCTATACGGCCACGACGCGCAACTGATTTCCAAAATTCATCATTCTCCTGTGAGGATGGAACTTACGACCCCTGGTTTATTAGACCAGTGCTCTACCACTGAGCTAAAGGGGCGCGGCCTAGCGGTACTCTTGGGTACTTCGTCCTTACGGTCGTCTGCATCATCAGACTTTAGCTGACAACACTTCATATTACCGGCTAGTATTTGCAGCTATGGCGACAAATTACTGCTTGGCTACACATCTGACACGTAACCGATGTGCTCTCCAAACAACAACACTTGCATTTCAGAACATGTCTTTCACACATGTCTACAAAATCACCTTCACCTTCAAATACAGATTCCTTGCGACTGACAGAGACGTAGGCAAAGTTAAAAGTTGCTATTTCCATTAAATATCGTTAATCAGAAAAACGGTAATTTACATCTGCAGCGGAACAAAATTCCGTTCCGCCCAGCGTCTGGCTCGAACCAACGACCCTGGGATTAAGAGTCTGACACTCTACCGACTGAGCTAGCCGGCTACCGCAGGGAATACCTGCCGGGTAGCACGTCACACAGTACTCGTTTCGGTGGCGTAGTCCCATACAGTTTCTCTCCATGCAGCCTAATGTTTTCCTAACGTCACACTCGTCACGTCCTTACTTTTATGTCATAATCATTTCTGAGAGGTAAAGAAATTGCATGACAACATGCAGAGCTAGTGGCGTCAAAATTAACACACATACTTTATGTGACTCAAAAGCCGAACGAGTTACTTTACGATCTTGTTTTATATGTGCAAGTGCCAGTCAAAACTCGCGGTGTCGGCACTCTGCCGACCATTTCGCTACTTAACACCGGTCTTGTTGTGTGTGTTTCAAGCTCAAGAGCATCTCCAAGCAAAAAATGGTCAACAGCAACATTCAGACGGTTTCGTACTGCTCAATTGCTACATTAAAACGGTATGTTTCTTTTTCAGAACTGGAAAAACACGAGCGTGACAGCATTCGAACCTGTAATCTTCAGATCCGAAGTCCGACGTCTTATCCATTAGGCCACACGGTCACTGACGACTAACATTTACATGTATGCGACTCATCTCGAAACGCTCACACCCCTGAGGATTTGTGTTTTCGTTCTACACAGCCGCTGCCCCTTGCTCTTTCCCACCCATTCGTTACATTCAACCTCTGACGAGACCGACCAAATATAGACTGAGAAACAAGACCACACACTTTGTGCATTCGGAATCGAAGGCAGGGCGTCCCTCGCCGCATTTGCTACGATTGCCATTTGCTACTTCTGCAGAAGCGGCGGCGGCGACGACGACGACGACGACGACGACGACGACGACGACGACGAAGATCGCGAGAGGCTCTGAGATATGTGAGAAATACATCTATAAAATGTAATTCAGACTGCCTCGTCCCACCTTATGCTGTACCGCTTTACCAAATGCTTTATCTGCGCCATTCGCCTTAATCGCATCTGAGAGTAATTCTTAAAAAAACGCCTGTCGCTAATTGTTCGTCATCACAGGTACTGTTTGCTATACGGCCACGACGCGCAACTGATTTCCAAAATTCATCATTCTCCTGTGAGGATGGAACTTACGACCCCTGGTTTATTAGACCAGTGCTCTACCACTGAGCTAAAGAGGCGCGGCCTAGCGGTACTCTTGGGTACTTCGTCCTTACGGTCGTCTGCATCATCAGACTTTAGCTGACAACACTTCATATTACCGGCTAGTATTTGCAGCTATGGCGACAAATTACTGCTTGGCTACACATCTGACACGTAACCGATGTGCTCTCCAAACAACAACACTTGCATTTCAGAACATGTCTTTCACACATGTCTACAAAATCACCTTCACCTTCAAATACAGATTCCTTGCGACTGACAGAGACGTAGGCAAAGTTAAAAGTTGCTATTTCCATTAAATATCGTTAATCAGAAAAACGGTAATTTACATCTGCAGCGGAACAAAATTCCGTTCCGCCCAGCGTCTGGCTCGAACCAACGACCCTGGGATTAAGAGTCTGACACTCTACCGACTGAGCTAGCCGGCTACCGCAGGGAATACCTGCCGGGTAGCACGTCACACAGTACTCGTTTCGGTGGCGTAGTCCCATACAGTTTCTCTCCATGCAGCCTAATGTTTTCCTAACGTCACACTCGTCACGTCCTTACTTTTATGTCATAATCATTTCTGAGAGGTAAAGAAATTGCATGACAACATGCAGAGCTAGTGGCGTCAAAATTAATACACATACTTTATGTGACTCAAAAGCCGAACGAGTTACTTTACGATCTTGTTTTATATGTGCAAGTGCCAGTCAAAACTCGCGGTGTCGGCACTCTGCCGACCATTTCGCTACTTAACACCGGTCTTGTTGTGTGTGTTTCAAGCTCAAGAGCATCTCCAAGCAAAAAATGGTCAACAGCAACATTCAGACGGTTTCGTACTGCTCAATTGCTACATTAAAACGGTATGTTTCTTTTTCAGAACTGGAAAAACACGAGCGTGACAGCATTCGAACCTGTAATCTTCAGATCCGAAGTCCGACGTCTTATCCATTAGGCCACACGGTCACTGACGACTAACTTTTACATGTATGCGACTCATCTCGAAACGCTCACACCCCTGAGGATTTGTGTTTTCGTTCTACACAGCCGCTGCCCCTTGCTCTTTCCCACCCATTCGTTACATTCAACCTCTGACGAGACCGACCAAATATAGACTGAGAAACAAGACCACACACTTTGTGCATTCGGAATCGAAGGCAGGGCGTCCCTCGCCGCATTTGCTACGATTGCCATTTGCTACTTCTGCAGAAGCGGCGGCGGCGACGACGACGACGACGACGACGAAGATCGCGAGAGGCTCTGAGATATGTGAGAAATACATCTATAAAATGTAATTCAGACTGCCTCGTCCCACCTTATGCTGTACCGCTTTACCAAATGCTTTATCTGCGCCATTCGCCTTAATCGCATCTGAGAGTAATTCTTAAAAAAACGCCTGTCGCTAATTGTTCGTCATCACAGGTACTGTTTGCTATACGGCCACGACGCGCAACTGATTTCCAAAATTCATCATTCTCCTGTGAGGATGGAACTTACGACCCCTGGTTTATTAGACCAGTGCTCTACCACTGAGCTAAAGAGGCGCGGCCTAGCGGTACTCTTGGGTACTTCGTCCTTACGGTCGTCTGCATCATCAGACTTTAGCTGACAACACTTCATATTACCGGCTAGTATTTGCAGCTATGGCGACAAATTACTGCTTGGCTACACATCTGACACGTAACCGATGTGCTCTCCAAACAACAACACTTGCATTTCAGAACATGTCTTTCACACATGTCTACAAAATCACCTTCACCTTCAAATACAGATTCCTTGCGACTGACAGAGACGTAGGCAAAGTTAAAAGTTGCTATTTCCATTAAATATCGTTAATCAGAAAAACGGTAATTTACATCTGCAGCGGAACAAAATTCCGTTCCGCCCAGCGTCTGGCTCGAACCAACGACCCTGGGATTAAGAGTCTGACACTCTACCGACTGAGCTAGCCGGCTACCGCAGGGAATACCTGCCGGGTAGCACGTCACACAGTACTCGTTTCGGTGGCGTAGTCCCATACAGTTTCTCTCCATGCAGCCTAATGTTTTCCTAACGTCACACTCGTCACGTACTTCACTTTTATGTCATAATCATTTCTGAGAGGTAAAGAAATTGCATGACAACATGCAGAGCTAGTGGCGTCAAAATTAACACACATACTTTATGTGACTCAAAAGCCGAACGAGTTACTTTACGATCTTGTTTTATATGTGCAAGTGCCAGTCAAAACTCGCGGTGTCGGCACTCTGCCGACCATTTCGCTACTTAACACCGGTCTTGTTGTGTGTGTTTCAAGCTCAAGAGCATCTCCAAGCAAAAAATGGTCAACAGCAACATTCAGACGGTTTCGTACTGCTCAATTGCTACATTAAAACGGTATGTTTCTTTTTCAGAACTGGAAAAACACGAGCGTGACAGCATTCGAACCTGTAATCTTCAGATCCGAAGTCCGACGTCTTATCCATTAGGCCACACGGTCACTGACGACTAACATTTACATGTATGCGACTCATCTCGAAACGCTCACACCCCTGAGGATTTGTGTTTTCGTTCTACACAGCCGCTGCCCCTTGCTCTTTCCCACCCATTCGTTACATTCAACCTCTGACGAGACCGACCAAATATAGACTGAGAAACAAGACCACACACTTTGTGCATTCGGAATCGAAGGCAGGGCGTCCCTCGCCGCATTTGCTACGATTGCCATTTGCTACTTCTGCAGAAGCGGCGGCGGCGACGACGACGACGACGACGACGAAGATCGCGAGAGGCTCTGAGATATGTGAGAAATACATCTATAAAATGTAATTCAGACTGCCTCGTCCCACCTTATGCTGTACCGCTTTACCAAATGCTTTATCTGCGCCATTCGCCTTAATCGCATCTGAGAGTAATTCTTAAAAAAACGCCTGTCGCTAATTGTTCGTCATCACAGGTACTGTTTGCTATACGGCCACGACGCGCAACTGATTTCCAAAATTCATCATTCTCCTGTGAGGATGGAACTTACGACCCCTGGTTTATTAGACCAGTGCTCTACCACTGAGCTAAAGAGGCGCGGCCTAGCGGTACTCTTGGGTACTTCGTCCTACGGTCGTCTGCATCATCAGACTTTAGCTGACAACACTTCATATTACCGGCTAGTATTTGCAGCTATGGCGACAAATTACTGCTTGGCTACACATCTGACACGTAACCGATGTGCTCTCCAAACAACAACACTTGCATTTCAGAACATGTCTTTCACACATGTCTACAAAATCACCTTCACCTTCAAATACAGATTCCTTGCCACTGACAGAGACGTAGGCAAAGTTAAAAGTTGCTATTTCCATTAAATATCGTTAATCAGAAAAACGGTAATTTACATCTGCAGCGGAACAAAATTCCGTTCCGCCCAGCGTCTGGCTCGAACCAACGACCCTGGGATTAAGAGTCTGACACTCTACCGACTGAGCTAGCCGGCTACCGCAGGGAATACCTGCCGGGTAGCACGTCACACAGTACTCGTTTCGGTGGCGTAGTCCCATACAGTTTCTCTCCATGCAGCCTAATGTTTTCCTAACGTCACACTCGTCACGTCCTTACTTTTATGTCATAATCATTTCTGAGAGGTAAAGAAATTGCATGACAACATGCAGAGCTAGTGGCGTCAAAATTAACACACATACTTTATGTGACTCAAAAGCCGAACGAGTTACTTTACGACCTTGTTTTATATGTGCAAGTGCCAGTCAAAACTCGCGGTGTCGGCACTCTGCCGACCATTTCGCTAGTTAACACCGGTCTTGTTGTGTGTGTTTCAAGCTCAAGAGCATCTCCAAGCAAAAAATGGTCAACAGCAACATTCAGACGGTTTCGTACTGCTCAATTGCTACATTAAAACGGTATGTTTCTTTTTCAGAACTGGAAAAACACGAGCGTGACAGCATTCGAACCTGTAATCTTCAGATCCGAAGTCCGACGTCTTATCCATTAGGCCACACGGTCACTGACGACTAACATTTACATGTATGCGTCTCATCTCGAAACGCTCACACCCCTGAGGATTTGTGTTTTCGTTCTACACAGCCGCTGCCCCTTGCTCTTTCCCACCCATTCGTTACATTCAACCTCTGACGAGACCGACCAAATATAGACTGAGAAACAAGACCACACACTTTGTGCATTCGGAATCGAAGGCAGGGCGTCCCTCGCCGCATTTGCTACGATTGCCATTTGCTACTTCTGCAGAAGCGGCGGCGGCGACGACGACGACGACGACGACGACGACGACGAAGATCGCGAGAGGCTCTGAGATATGTGAGAAATACATCTATAAAATGTAATTCAGACTGCCTCGTCCCACCTTATGCTGTACCGCTTTACCAAATGCTTTATCTGCGCCATTCGCCTTAATCGCATCTGAGAGTAATTCTTAAAAAAACGCCTGTCGCTAATTGTTCGTCATCACAGGTACTGTTTGCTATACGGCCACGACGCGCAACTGATTTCCAAAATTCATCATTCTCCTGTGAGGATGGAACTTACGACCCCTGGTTTATTAGACCAGTGCTCTACCACTGAGCTAAAGAGGCGCGGCCTAGCGGTACTCTTGGGTACTTCGTCCTTACGGTCGTCTGCATCATCAGACTTTAGCTGACAACACTTCATATTACCGCCTAGTATTTGCAGCTATGGCGACAAATTACTGCTTGGCTACACATCTGACACGTAACCGATGTGCTCTCCAAACAACAACACTTGCATTTCAGAACATGTCTTTCACACATGTCTACAAAATCACCTTCACCTTCAAATACAGATTCCTTGCGACTGACAGAGACGTAGGCAAAGTTAAAAGTTGCTATTTCCATTAAATATCGTTAATCAGAAAAACGGTAATTTACATCTGCAGCGGAACAAAATTCCGTTCCGCCCAGCGTCTGGCTCGAACCAACGACCCTGGGATTAAGAGTCTGACACTCTACCGACTGAGCTAGCCGGCTACCGCAGGGAATACCTGCCGGGTAGCACGTCACACAGTACTCGTTTCGGTGGCGTAGTCCCATACAGTTTCTCTCCATGCAGCCTAATGTTTTCCTAACGTCACACTCGTCACGTCCTTACTTTTATGTCATAATCATTTCTGAGAGGTAAAGAAATTGCATGACAACATGCAGAGCTAGTGGCGTCAAAATTAACACACATACTTTATGTGACTCAAAAGCCGAACGAGTTACTTTACGACCTTGTTTTATATGTGCAAGTGCCAGTCAAAACTCGCGGTGTCGGCACTCTGCCGACCATTTCGCTAGTTAACACCGGTCTTGTTGTGTGTGTTTCAAGCTCAAGAGCATCTCCAAGCAAAAAATGGTCAACAGCAACATTCAGACGGTTTCGTACTGCTCAATTGCTACATTAAAACGGTATGTTTCTTTTTCAGAACTGGAAAAACACGAGCGTGACAGCATTCGAACCTGTAATCTTCAGATCCGAAGTCCGACGTCTTATCCATTAGGCCACACGGTCACTGACGACTAACATTTACATGTATGCGACTCATCTCGAAACGCTCACACCCCTGAGGATTTGTGTTTTCGTTCTACACAGCCGCTGCCCCTTGCTCTTTCCCACCCATTCGTTACATTCAACCTCTGACGAGACCGACCAAATATAGACTGAGAAACAAGACCACACACTTTGTGCATTCGGAATCGAAGGCAGGGCGTCCCTCGCCGCATTTGCTACGATTGCCATTTGCTACTTCTGCAGAAGCGGCGGCGGCGACGACGACGACGACGACGACGACGACGACGACGACGAAGATCGCGAGAGGCTCTGAGATATGTGAGAAATACATCTATAAAATGTAATTCAGACTGCCTCGTCCCACCTTATGCTGTACCGCTTTACCAAATGCTTTATCTGCGCCATTCGCCTTAATCGCATCTGAGAGTAATTCTTAAAAAAACGCCTGTCGCTAATTGTTCGTCATCACAGGTACTGTTTGCTATACGGCCACGACGCGCAACTGATTTCCAAAATTCATCATTCTCCTGTGAGGATGGAACTTACGACCCCTGGTTTATTAGACCAGTGTTCTACCACTGAGCTAAAGAGGAGCGGCCTAGCGGTACTCTTGGGTACTTCGTCCTTACGGTCGTCTGCATCATCAGACTTTAGCTGACAACACTTCATATTACCGGCTAGTATTTGCAGCTATGGCGACAAATTACTGCTTGGCTACACATCTGACACGTAACCGATGTGCTCTCCAAACAACAACACTTGCATTTCAGAACATGTCTTTCACACATGTCTACAAAATCACCTTCACCTTCAAATACAGATTCCTTGCGACTGACAGAGACGTAGGCAAAGTTAAAAGTTGCTATTTCCATTAAATATCGTTAATCAGAAAAACGGTAATTTACATCTGCAGCGGAACAAAATTCCGTTCCGCCCAGCGTCTGGCTCGAACCAACGACCCTGGGATTAAGAGTCTGACACTCTACCGACTGAGCTAGCCGGCTACCGCAGGGAATACCTGCCGGGTAGCACGTCACACAGTACTCGTTTCGGTGGCGTAGTCCCATACAGTTTCTCTCCATGCAGCCTAATGTTTTCCTAACGTCACACTCGTCACGTCCTTACTTTTATGTCATAATCATTTCTGAGAGGTAAAGAAATTGCATGACAACATGCAGAGCTAGTGGCGTCAAAATTAACACACATACTTTATGTGACTCAAAAGCCGAACGAGTTACTTTACGTCCTTGTTTTATATGTGCAAGTGCCAGTCAAAACTCGCGGTGTCGGCACTCTGCCGACCATTTCGCTAGTTAACACCGGTCTTGTTGTGTGTGTTTCAAGCTCAAGAGCATCTCCAAGCAAAAAATGGTCAACAGCAACATTCAGACGGTTTCGTACTGCTCAATTGCTACATTAAAACGGTATGTTTCTTTTTCAGAACTGGAAAAACACGAGCGTGACAGCATTCGAACCTGTAATCTTCAGATCCGAAGTCCGACGTCTTATCCATTAGGCCACACGGTCACTGACGACTAACATTTACATGTATGCGACTCATCTCGAAACGCTCACACCCCTGAGGATTTGTGTTTTCGTTCTACACAGCCGCTGCCCCTTGCTCTTTCCCACCCATTCGTTACATTCAACCTCTGACGAGACCGACCAAATATAGACTGAGAAACAAGACCACACACTTTGTGCATTCGGAATCGAAGGCAGGGCGTCCCTCGCCGCATTTGCTACGATTGCCATTTGCTACTTCTGCAGAAGCGGCGGCGGCGACGACGACGACGACGACGACGACGACGACGACGACGAAGATCGCGAGAGGCTCTGAGATATGTGAGAAATACATCTATAAAATGTAATTCAGACTGCCTCGTCCCACCTTATGCTGTACCGCTTTACCAAATGCTTTATCTGCGCCATTCGCCTTAATCGCATCTGAGAGTAATTCTTAAAAAAACGCCTGTCGCTAATTGTTCGTCATCACAGGTACTGTTTGCTATACGGCCACGACGCGCAACTGATTTCCAAAATTCATCATTCTCCTGTGAGGATGGAACTTACGACCCCTGGTTTATTAGACCAGTGCTCTACCACTGAGCTAAAGAGGCGCGGCCTAGCGGTACTCTTGGGTACTTCGTCCTTACGGTCGTCTGCATCATCAGACTTTAGCTGACAACACTTCATATTACCGCCTAGTATTTGCAGCTATGGCGACAAATTACTGCTTGGCTACACATCTGACACGTAACCGATGTGCTCTCCAAACAACAACACTTGCATTTCAGAACATGTCTTTCACACATGTCTACAAAATCACCTTCACCTTCAAATACAGATTCCTTGCGACTGACAGAGACGTAGGCAAAGTTAAAAGTTGCTATTTCCATTAAATATCGTTAATCAGAAAAACGGTAATTTACATCTGCAGCGGAACAAAATTCCGTTCCGCCCAGCGTCTGGCTCGAACCAACGACCCTGGGATTAAGAGTCTGACACTCTACCGACTGAGCTAGCCGGCTACCGCAGGGCATACCTGCCGGGTAGCACGTCACACAGTACTCGTTTCGGTGGCGTGGTCCCATACAGTTTCTCTCCATGCAGCCTAAAGTTTTCCTAACGTCACACTCGTCACGTCCTTACTTTTATGTCATAATCATTTCTGAGAGGTAAAGAAATTGCATGACAACATGCAGAGCTAGTGGCGTCAAAATTAACACACATACTTTATGTGACTCAAAAGCCGAACGAGTTACTTTACGACCTTGTTTCATATGTGCAAGTGCCAGTCAAAACTCGCGGTGTCGGCACTCTGCCGACCATTTCGCTAGTTAACACCGGTCTTGTTGTGTGTGTTTCAAGCTCAAGAGCATCTCCAAGCAAAAAATGGTCAACAGCAACATTCAGACGGTTTCGTACTGCTCAATTGCTACATTAAAACGGTATGTTTCTTTTTCAGAACTGGAAAAACACGAGCGTGACAGCATTCGAACCTGTAATCTTCAGATCCGAAGTCCGACGTCTTATCCATTAGGCCACACGGTCACTGACGACTAACATTTACATGTATGCGACTCATCTCGAAACGCTCACACCCCTGAGGATTTGTGTTTTCGTTCTACACAGCCGCTGCCCCTTGCTCTTTCCCACCCATTCGTTACATTCAACCTCTGACGAGACCGACCAAATATAGACTGAGAAACAAGACCACACACTTTGTGCATTCGGAATCGAAGGCAGGGCGTCCCTCGCCGCATTTGCTACGATTGCCATTTGCTACTTCTGCAGAAGCGGCGGCGGCGACGACGACGACGACGACGACGACGACGACGACGACGACGACGAAGATCGCGAGAGGCTCTGAGATACGTGAGAAATACATCTATAAAATGTAATTCAGACTGCCTCGTCCCACCTTATGCTGTACCGCTTTACCAAATGCTTTATCTGCGCCATTCGCCTTAATCGCATCTGAGAGTAATTCTTAAAAAAACGCCTGTCGCTAATTGTTCGTCATCACAGGTACTGTTTGCTATACGGCCACGACGCGCAACTGATTTCCAAAATTCATCATTCTCCTGTGAGGATGGAACTTACGACCCCTGGTTTATTAGACCAGTGCTCTACCACTGAGCTAAAGAGGCGCGGCCTAGCGGTACTCTTGGGTACTTCGTCCTTACGGTCGTCTGCATCATCAGACTTTAGCTGACAACACTTCATATTACCGGCTAGTATTTGCAGCTATGGCGACAAATTACTGCTTGGCTACACATCTGACACGTAACCGATGTGCTCTCCAAACAACAACACTTGCATTTCAGAACATGTCTTTCACACATGTCTACAAAATCACCTTCACCTTCAAATACAGATTCCTTGCGACTGACAGAGACGTAGGCAAAGTTAAAAGTTGCTATTTCCATTAAATATCGTTAATCAGAAAAACGGTAATTTACATCTGCAGCGGAACAAAATTCCGTTCCGCCCAGCGTCTGGCTCGAACCAACGACCCTGGGATTAAGAGTCTGACACTCTACCGACTGAGCTAGCCGGCTACCGCAGGGCATACCTGCCGGGTAGCACGTCACACAGTACTCGTTTCGGTGGCGTGGTCCCATACAGTTTCTCTCCATGCAGCCTAAAGTTTTCCTAACGTCACACTCGTCACGTCCTTACTTTTATGTCATAATCATTTCTGAGAGGTAAAGAAATTGCATGACAACATGCAGAGCTAGTGGCGTCAAAATTAACACACATACTTTATGTGACTCAAAAGCCGAACGAGTTACTTTACGACCTTGTTTCATATGTGCAAGTGCCAGTCAAAACTCGCGGTGTCGGCACTCTGCCGACCATTTCGCTAGTTAACACCGGTCTTGTTGTGTGTGTTTCAAGCTCAAGAGCATCTCCAAGCAAAAAATGGTCAACAGCAACATTCAGACGGTTTCGTACTGCTCAATTGCTACATTAAAACGGTATGTTTCTTTTTCAGAACTGGAAAAACACGAGCGTGACAGCATTCGAACCTGTAATCTTCAGATCCGAAGTCCGACGTCTTATCCATTAGGCCACACGGTCACTGACGACTAACATTTACATGTATGCGACTCATCTCGAAACGCTCACACCCCTGAGGATTTGTGTTTTCGTTCTACACAGCCGCTGCCCCTTGCTCTTTCCCACCCATTCGTTACATTCAACCTCTGACGAGACCGACCAAATATAGACTGAGAAACAAGACCACACACTTTGTGCATTCGGAATCGAAGGCAGGGCGTCCCTCGCCGCATTTGCTACGATTGCCATTTGCTACTTCTGCAGAAGCGGCGGCGGCGACGACGACGACGACGACGACGACGACGACGAAGATCGCGAGAGGCTCTGAGATATGTGAGAAATACATCTATAAAATGTAATTCAGACTGCCTCGTCCCACCTTATGCTGTACCGCTTTACCAAATGCTTTATCTGCGCCATTCGCCTTAATCGCATCTGAGAGTAATTCTTAAAAAAACGCCTGTCGCTAATTGTTCGTCATCACAGGTACTGTTTGCTATACGGCCACGACGCGCAACTGATTTCCAAAATTCATCATTCTCCTGTGAGGATGGAACTTACGACCCCTGGTTTATTAGACCAGTGCTCTACCACTGAGCTAAAGAGGCGCGGCCTAGCGGTACTCTTGGGTACTTCGTCCTTACGGTCGTCTGCATCATCAGACTTTAGCTGACAACACTTCATATTACCGCCTAGTATTTGCAGCTATGGCGACAAATTACTGCTTGGCTACACATCTGACACGTAACCGATGTGCTCTCCAAACAACAACACTTGCATTTCAGAACATGTCTTTCACACATGTCTACAAAATCACCTTCACCTTCAAATACAGATTCCTTGCGACTGACAGAGACGTAGGCAAAGTTAAAAGTTGCTATTTCCATTAAATATCGTTAATCAGAAAAACGGTAATTTACATCTGCAGCGGAACAAAATTCCGTTCCGCCCAGCGTCTGGCTCGAACCAACGACCCTGGGATTAAGAGTCTGACACTCTACCGACTGAGCTAGCCGGCTACCGCAGGGAATACCTGCCGGGTAGCACGTCACACAGTACTCGTTTCGGTGGCGTAGTCCCATACAGTTTCTCTCCATGCAGCCTAATGTTTTCCTAACGTCACACTCGTCACGTCCTTACTTTTATGTCATAATCATTTCTGAGAGGTAAAGAAATTGCATGACAACATGCAGAGCTAGTGGCGTCAAAATTAACACACATACTTTATGTGACTCAAAAGCCGAACGAGTTACTTTACGACCTTGTTTTATATGTGCAAGTGCCAGTCAAAACTCGCGGTGTCGGCACTCTGCCGACCATTTCGCTAGTTAACACCGGTCTTGTTGTGTGTGTTTCAAGCTCAAGAGCATCTCCAAGCAAAAAATGGTCAACAGCAACATTCAGACGGTTTCGTACTGCTCAATTGCTACATTAAAACGGTATGTTTCTTTTTCAGAACTGGAAAAACACGAGCGTGACAGCATTCGAACCTGTAATCTTCAGATCCGAAGTCCGACGTCTTATCCATTAGGCCACACGGTCACTGACGACTAACATTTACATGTATGCGACTCATCTCGAAACGCTCACACCCCTGAGGATTTGTGTTTTCGTTCTACACAGCCGCTGCCCCTTGCTCTTTCCCACCCATTCGTTACATTCAACCTCTTACGAGACCGATCAAATATAGACTGAAAAATAAGACCATACACTTTGTGCATTCGGAATCGAAGGCAGGGCGTCCCTCGCCGCATTTGCTACGATTGCCATTTGCTACTTCTGCAGAAGCGGCGGCGGCGGCGACGACGACGACGACGACGACGAAGATCGCGAGAGGCTCTGAGATATGTGAGAAATACATCTATAAAATGTAATTCAGACTGCCTCGTCCCACCTTATGCTGTACCGCTTTACCAAATGCTTTATCTGCGCCATTCGCCTTAATCGCATCTGAGAGTAATTCTTAAAAAAACGCCTGTCGCTAATTGTTCGTCATCACAGGTACTGTTTGCTATACGGCCACGACGCGCAACTGATTTCCAAAATTCATCATTCTCCTGTGAGGATGGAACTTACGACCCCCGGTTTATTAGACCAGTGCTCTACCACTGAGCTAAAGAGGCGCGGCCTAGCGGTACTCTTGGGTACTTCGTCCTTACGGTCGTCTGCATCATCAGACTTTAGCTGACAACACTTCATATTACCGGCTAGTATTTGCAGCTATGGCGACAAATTACTGCTTGGCTACACATCTGACACGTAACCGATGTGCTCTCCAAACAACAACACTTGCATTTCAGAACATGTCTTTCACACATGTCTACAAAATCACCTACACCTTCAAATACAGATTCCTTGCGACTGACAGAGACGTAGGCAAAGTTAAAAGTTGCTATTTCCATTAAATATCGTTAATCAGAAAAACGGTAATTTACATCTGCAGCGGAACAAAATTCCGTTCCGCCCAGCGTCTGGCTCGAACCAACGACCCTGGGATTAAGAGTCTGACAGTCTACCGACTGAGCTAGCCGGCTGCCGCAGGGAATACCTGCCGGGTAGCACGTCACACAGTACTCGTTTCGGTGGCGTGGTCCCATACAGTTTCTCTCCATGCAGCCTAATGTTTTCCTAACGTCACACTCGTCACGTCCTTACTTTTATGTCATAATCATTTCCGAGAGGTAAAGAAATTGCATGACAACATGCAGAGCTAGTGGCGTCAAAATTAACACACATACTTTATGTGACTCAAAAGCCGAACGAGTTACCTTACGACCTTGTTTTATATGTGCAAGTGCCAGTCAAAACTCGCGGTGTCGGCACTCTGCCGACCATTTCGCTAGTTAACACCGGTCTTGTTGTGTGTGTTTCAAGCTCAAGAGCATCTCCAAGCAAAAAATGGTCAACAGCAACATTCAGACGGTTTCGTACTGCGCAATTGCTACATTAAAACGGTATGTTTCTTTTTCAGAACTGGAAAAACACGAGCGTGACAGCATTCGAACCTGTAATCTTCAGATCCGAAGTCCGACGTCTTATCCATTAGGCCACACGGTCACTGACGACTAACATTTACATGTATGCGACTCATCTCGAAACGCTCACACCCCTGAGGATTTGTGTTTTCGTTCTACACAGCCGCTGCCCCTTGCTCTTTCCCACCCATTCGTTACATTCAACCTCTGACGAGACCGACCAAATATAGACTGAGAAACAAGACCACACACTTTGTGCATTCGGAATCGAAGGCAGGGCGTCCCTCGCCGCATTTGCTACGATTGCCATTTGCTACTTCTGCAGAAGCGGCGGCGGCGACGACGACGACGACGACGACGACGACGACGAAGATCGCGAGAGGCTCTGAGATATGTGAGAAATACATCTATAAAATGTAATTCAGACTGCCTCGTCCCACCTTATGCTGTACCGCTTTACCAAATGCTTTATCTGCGCCATTCGCCTTAATCGCATCTGAGAGTAATTCTTAAAAAAACGCCTGTCGCTAATTGTTCGTCATCACAGGTACTGTTTGCTATACGGCCACGACGCGCAACTGATTTCCAAAATTCATCATTCTCCTGTGAGGATGGAACTTACGACCCCTGGTTTATTAGACCAGTGCTCTACCACTGAGCTAAAGAGGCGCGGCCTAGCGGTACTCTTGGGTACTTCGTCCTTACGGTCGTCTGCATCATCAGACTTTAGCTGACAACACTTCATATTACCGGCTAGTATTTGCAGCTATGGCGACAAATTACTGCTTGGCTACACATCTGACACGTAACCGATGTGCTCTCGAAACAACAACACTTGCATTTCAGAACATGTCTTTCACACATGTCTACAAAATCACCTTCACCTTCAAATACAGATTCCTTGCGACTGACAGAGACGTAGGCAAAGTTAAAAGTTGCTATTTCCATTAAATATCGTTAATCAGAAAAACGGTAATTTACATCTGCAGCGGAACAAAATTCCGTTCCGCCCAGCGTCTGGCTCGAACCAACGACCCTGGGATTAAGAGTCTGACACCCTACCGACTGAGCTAGACGGCTACAGCAGGGAACACCTGCCGGGTAGCACGTCACACAGTACTCGTTTCGGTGGCGTGGTCCCATACAGTTTCTCTCCATGCAGCCTAATGTTTTCCTAACGTCACACTCGTCACGTCCTTACTTTTATGTCATAATCATTTCTGAGAGGTAAAGAAATTGCATGACAACATGCAGAGCTAGTGGCGTCAAAATTAACACACATACTTTATGTGACTCAAAAGCCGAACGAGTTACTTTACGACCTTGTTTTATATGTGCAAGTGCCAGTCAAAACTCGCGGTGTCGGCACTCTGCCGACCATTTCGCTAGTTAACACCGGTCTTGTTGTGTGTGTTTCAAGCTCAAGAGCATCTCCAAGCAAAAAATGGTCAACAGCAACATTCAGACGGTTTCGTACTGCGCAATTGCTACATTAAAACGGTATGTTTCTTTTTCAGAACTGGAAAAACACGAGCGTGACAGCATTCGAACCTGTAATCTTCAGATCCGAAGTCCGACGTCTTATCCATTAGGCCACACGGTCACTGACGACTAACATTTACATGTATCCGACTCATCTCGAAACGCTCACACCCCTGAGGATTTGTGTTTTCGTTCTACACAGCCGCTGCCCCTTGCTCTTTCCCACCCATTCGTTACATTCAACCTCTTACGAGACCGATCAAATATAGACTGAAAAATAAGACCACACACTTTGTGCATTCGGAATCGAATGCAGGGCGTCCCTCGCCGCATTTGCTACGATTGCCATTTGCTACTTCTGCAGAAGCGGCGGCGACGACGACGACGACGACGACGACGACGACGACGACGAAGATCGCGAGAGGCTCTGAGATATGTGAGAAATACATCTATAAAATGTAATTCAGACTGCCTCGTCCCACCTTATGCTGTACCGCTTTACCAAATGCTTTATCTGCGCCATTCGCCTTAATCGCATCTGAGAGTAATTCTTAAAAAAACGCCTGTCGCTAATTGTTCGTCATCACAGGTACTGTTTGCTATACGGCCACGACGCGCAACTGATTTCCAAAATTCATCATTCTCCTGTGAGGATGGAACTTACGACCCCTGGTTTATTAGACCAGTGCTCTACCACTGAGCTAAAGAGGCGCGGCCTAGCGGTACTCTTGGGTACTTCGTCCTTACGGTCGTCTGCATCATCAGACTTTAGCTGACAACACTTCATATTACCGGCTAGTATTTGCAGCCATGGCGACAAATTACTGCTTGGCTACACATCTGACACGTAACCGATGTGCTCTCCAAACAACAACACTTGCATTTCAGAACATGTCTTTCACACATGTCTACAAAATCACCTTCACCTTCAAATACAGATTCCTTGCGACTGACAGAGACGTAGGAAAAGTTAAAAAATGCTATTTCCATTAAATATCGTTAATCAGAAAAACGGTAATTTACATCTGCAGCGGAACAAAATTCCGTTCCGCCCAGCGTCTGGCTCGAACCAACGACCCTGGGATTAAGAGTCTGACACTCTACCGACTGAGCTAGCCGGCTACGGCAGGCAATACCTGCCATGTAGCACGTCACACAGTACTCGTTTCGGTGGCGTGGTCCCATACAGTTTCTCTCCATGCAGCCTAATGTTTTCCTAACGTCACACTCGTCACGTCCTTACTTTTATGTCATAATCATTTCTGAGAGGTAAAGAAATTGCATGACAACATGCAGAGCTAGTGGCGTCAAAATTAACACACATACTTTATGTGACTCAAAAGCCGAACGAGTTACCTTACGACCTTGTTTTATATGTGCAAGTGCCAGTCAAAACTCGCGGTGTCGGCACTCTGCCGACCATTTCGCTAGTTAACACCGGTCTTGTTGTGTGTGTTTCAAGCTCAAGAGCATCTCCAAGCAAAAAATGGTCAACAGCAACATTCAGACGGTTTCGTACTGCGCAATTGCTACATTAAAACGGTATGTTTCTTTTTCAGAACTGGAAAAACACGAGCGTGACAGCATTCGAACCTGTAATCTTCAGATCCGAAGTCCGACGTCTTATCCATTAGGCCACACGGTCACTGACGACTAACATTTACATGTATGCGACTCATCTCGAAACGCTCACACCCCTGAGGATTTGTGTTTTCGTTCTACACAGCCGCTGCCCCTTGCTCTTTCCCACCCATTCGTTACATTCAACCTCTGACGAGACCGACCAAATATAGACTGAGAAACAAGACCACACACTTTGTGCATTCGGAATCGAAGGCAGGGCGTCCCTCGCCGCATTTGCTACGATTGCCATTTGCTACTTCTGCAGAAGCGGCGGCGGCGACGACGACGACGACGACGACGACGACGACGAAGATCGCGAGAGGCTCTGAGATATGTGAGAAATACATCTATAAAATGTAATTCAGACTGCCTCGTCCCACCTTATGCTGTACCGCTTTACCAAATGCTTTATCTGCGCCATTCGCCTTAATCGCATCTGAGAGTAATTCTTAAAAAAACGCCTGTCGCTAATTGTTCGTCATCACAGGTACTGTTTGCTATACGGCCACGACGCGCAACTGATTTCCAAAATTCATCATTCTCCTGTGAGGATGGAACTTACGACCCCTGGTTTATTAGACCAGTGCTCTACCACTGAGCTAAAGAGGCGCGGCCTAGCGGTACTCTTGGGTACTTCGTCCTTACGGTCGTCTGCATCATCAGACTTTAGCTGACAACACTTCATATTACCGGCTAGTATTTGCAGCTATGGCGACAAATTACTGCTTGGCTACACATCTGACACGTAACCGATGTGCTCTCGAAACAACAACACTTGCATTTCAGAACATGTCTTTCACACATGTCTACAAAATCACCTTCACCTTCAAATACAGATTCCTTGCGACTGACAGAGACGTAGGCAAAGTTAAAAGTTGCTATTTCCATTAAATATCGTTAATCAGAAAAACGGTAATTTACATCTGCAGCGGAACAAAATTCCGTTCCGCCCAGCGTCTGGCTCGAACCAACGACCCTGGGATTAAGAGTCTGACACCCTACCGACTGAGCTAGACGGCTACAGCAGGGAACACCTGCCGGGTAGCACGTCACACAGTACTCGTTTCGGTGGCGTGGTCCCATACAGTTTCTCTCCATGCAGCCTAATGTTTTCCTAACGTCACACTCGTCACGTCCTTACTTTTATGTCATAATCATTTCTGAGAGGTAAAGAAATTACATGACAACATGCAGAGCTAGTGGCGTCAAAATTAACACACATACTTTATGTGACTCAAAAGCCGAACGAGTTACTTTACGACCTTGTTTTATATGTGCAAGTGCCAGTCAAAACTCGCGGTGTCGGCACTCTGCCGACCATTTCGCTAGTTAACACCGGTCTTGTTGTGTGTGTTTCAAGCTCAAGAGCATCTCCAAGCAAAAAATGGTCAACAGCAACATTCAGACGGTTTCGTACTGCGCAATTGCTACATTAAAACGGTATGTTTCTTTTTCAGAACTGGAAAAACACGAGCGTGACAGCATTCGAACCTGTAATCTTCAGATCCGAAGTCCGACGTCTTATCCATTAGGCCACACGGTCACTGACGACTAACATTTACATGTATCCGACTCATCTCGAAACGCTCACACCCCTGAGGATTTGTGTTTTCGTTCTACACAGCCGCTGCCCCTTGCTCTTTCCCACCCATTCGTTACATTCAACCTCTTACGAGACCGATCAAATATAGACTGAAAAATAAGACCACACACTTTGTGCATTCGGAATCGAATGCAGGGCGTCCCTCGCCGCATTTGCTACGATTGCCATTTGCTACTTCTGCAGAAGCGGCGGCGACGACGACGACGACGACGACGACGACGACGACGAAGATCGCGAGAGGCTCTGAGATATGTGAGAAATACATCTATAAAATGTAATTCAGACTGCCTCGTCCCACCTTATGCTGTACCGCTTTACCAAATGCTTTATCTGCGCCATTCGCCTTAATCGCATCTGAGAGTAATTCTTAAAAAAACGCCTGTCGCTAATTGTTCGTCATCACAGGTACTGTTTGCTATACGGCCACGACGCGCAACTGATTTCCAAAATTCATCATTCTCCTGTGAGGATGGAACTTACGACCCCTGGTTTATTAGACCAGTGCTCTACCACTGAGCTAAAGAGGCGCGGCCTAGCGGTACTCTTGGGTACTTCGTCCTTACGGTCGTCTGCATCATCAGACTTTAGCTGACAACACTTCATATTACCGGCTAGTATTTGCAGCCATGGCGACAAATTACTGCTTGGCTACACATCTGACACGTAACCGATGTGCTCTCCAAACAACAACACTTGCATTTCAGAACATGTCTTTCACACATGTCTACAAAATCACCTTCACCTTCAAATACAGATTCCTTGCGACTGACAGAGACGTAGGAAAAGTTAAAAAATGCTATTTCCATTAAATATCGTTAATCAGAAAAACGGTAATTTACATCTGCAGCGGAACAAAATTCCGTTCCGCCCAGCGTCTGGCTCGAACCAACGACCCTGGGATTAAGAGTCTGACACTCTACCGACTGAGCTAGCCGGCTACGGCAGGCAATACCTGCCATGTAGCACGTCACACAGTACTCGTTTCGGTGGCGTGGTCCCATACAGTTTCTCTCCATGCAGCCTAATGTTTTCCTAACGTCACACTCGTCACGTCCTTACTTTTATGTCATAATCATTTCTGAGAGGTAAAGAAATTGCATGACAACATGCAGAGCTAGTGGCGTCAAAATTAACACACATACTTTATGTGACTCAAAAGCCGAACGAGTTACTTTACGACCTTGTTTTATATGTGCAAGTGCCAGTCAAAACTCGCGGTGTCGGCACTCTGCCGACCATTTCGCTAGTTAACACCGGTCTTGTTGTGTGTGTTTCAAGCTCAAGAGCATCTCCAAGCAAAAAATGGTCAACAGCAACATTCAGACGGTTTCGTACTGCTCAATTGCTACATTAAAACGGTATGTTTCTTTTTCAGAACTGGAAAAACACGAGCGTGACAGCATTCGAACCTGTAATCTTCAGATCCGAAGTCCGACGTCTTATCAATTACTCCACACGGTCACTGACGACTAACATTTACATGTATGCGCCTCATCTCGTAACGCTCACACCCCTGAGGATTTGTGTTTTCGTTCTACACAGCCGCTGCCCCTTGCTCTTTCCCACCCATTCGTTACATTCAACCTCTGACGAGACCGACCAAATATAGACAGAGAAACAAGACCACACACTTTGTGCATTCGGAATCGAAGGCAGGGCGTCCCTCGCCGCATTTGCTACGATTGCCATTTGCTACTTCTGCAGAAGCGGCGGCGGCGGCGACGACGACGACGACGACGACGACGACGACGACGACGACGACGACGAAGATCGCGAGAGGCTCTGAGATATGTGAGAAATACATCTATAAAATGTAATTCAGACTGCCTCGTCCCACCTTATGCTGTACCGCTTTACCAAATGCTTTATCTGCGCCATTCGCCTTAATCGCATCTGAGAGTAATTCTTAAAAAAACGCCTGTCGCTAATTGTTCGTCATCACAGGTACTGTTTGCTATACGGCCACGACGCGCAACTGATTTCCAAAATTCATCATTCTCCTGTGAGGATGGAACTTACGACCCCTGGTTTATTAGACCAGTGCTCTACCACTGAGCTAAAGAGGCGCGGCCTAGCGGTACTCTTGGGTACTTCGTCCTTACGGTCGTCTGCATCCTCAGACTTTAGCTGACAACACTTCATATTACCGGCTAGTATTTGCAGCTATGGCGACAAATTACTGCTTGGCTACACATCTGACACGTAACCGATGTGCTCTCCAAACAACAACACTTGCATTTCAGAACATGTCTTTCACACATGTCTACAAAATCACCTTCACCTTCAAATACAGATTCCTTGCGACTGACAGAGACGTAGGCAAAGTTAAAAGTTGCTATTTCCATTAAATATCGTTAATCAGAAAAACGGTAATTTACATCTGCAGCGGAACAAAATCCCGTTCCGCCCAGCGTCTGGCTCGAACCAACGACACTGGGATTAAGAGTCTGACACTCTACCGACTGAGCTAGCCGGCTACCGCAGGGAATACCTGCCGGGTAGCACGTCACACAGTACTCGTTTCGGTGGCGTGGTCCCATACAGTTTCTCTCCATGCAGCCTAATGTTTTCGTAACGTCACACTCGTCACGTCCTTACTTTTATGTCATAATCATTTCTGAGAGGTAAAGAAATTGCATGACAACATGCAGAGCTAGTGGCGTCAAAATTAACACACATACTTTATGTGACTCAAAAGCCGAACGAGTTACTTTACGACCTTGTTTTATATGTGCAAGTGCCAGTCAAAACTCGCGGTGTCGGCACTCTGCCGACCATTTCGCTAGTTAACACCGGTCTTGTTGTGTGTGTTTCAAGCTCAAGAGCATCTCCAAGCAAAAAATGGTCAACAGCAACATTCAGACGGTTTCGTACTGCTCAATTGCTACATTAAAACGGTATGTTTCTTTTTCAGAACTGGAAAAACACGAGCGTGACAGCATTCGAACCTGTAATCTTCAGATCCGAAGTCCGACGTCTTATCCATTAGGCCACACGGTCACTGACGACTAACATTTACATGTATGCGACTCATCTCGAAACGCTCACACCCCTGAGGATTTGTGTTTTCGTTCTACACAGCCGCTGCCCCTTGCTCTTTCCCACCCATTCGTTACATTCAACCTCTGACGAGACCGACCAAATATAGACTGAGAAACAAGACCACACACTTTGTGCATTCGGAATCGAAGGCAGGGCGTCCCTCGCCGCATTTGCTACGATTGCCATTTGCTACTTCTGCAGAAGCGGCGGCGGCGACGACGACGACGACGAAGATCGCGAGAGGCTCTGAGATATGTGAGAAATACATCTATAAAATGTAATTCAGACTGCCTCGTCCCACCTTATGCTGTACCGCTTTACCAAATGCTTTATCTGCGCCATTCGCCTTAATCGCATCTGAGAGTAATTCTTAAAAAAACGCCTGTCGCTAATTGTTCGTCATCACAGGTACTGTTTGCTATACGGCCACGACGCGCAACTGATTTCCAAAATTCATCATTCTCCTGTGAGGATGGAACTTACGACCCCTGGTTTATTAGACCAGTGCTCTACCACTGAGCTAAAGAGGCGCGGCCTAGCGGTACTCTTGGGTACTTCGTCCTTACGGTCGTCTGCATCCTCAGACTTTAGCTGACAACACTTCATATTACCGGCTAGTATTTGCAGCTATGGCGACAAATTACTGCTTGGCTACACATCTGACACGTAACCGATGTGCTCTCCAAACAACAACACTTGCATTTCAGAACATGTCTTTCACACATGTCTACAAAATCACCTTCACCTTCAAATACAGATTCCTTGCGACTGACAGAGACGTAGGCAAAGTTAAAAGTTGCTATTTCCATTAAATATCGTTAATCAGAAAAACGGTAATTTACATCTGCAGCGGAACAAAATCCCGTTCCGCCCAGCGTCTGGCTCGAACCAACGACCCTGGGATTAAGAGTCTGACACCCTACCGACTGAGCTAGCCGGCTACCGCAGGGAATACCTGCCGGGTAGCACGTCACACAGTACTCGTTTCGGTGGCGTGGTCCCATACAGTTTCTCTCCATGCAGCCTAATGTTTTCGTAACGTCACACTCGTCACGTCCTTACTTTTATGTCATAATCATTTCTGAGAGGTAAAGAAATTGCATGACAACATGCAGAGCTAGTGGCGTCAAAATTAACACACATACTTTATGTGACTCAAAAGCCGAACGAGTTACTTTACGACCTTGTTTTATATGTGCAAGTGCCAGTCAAAACTCGCGGTGTCGGCACTCTGCCGACCATTTCGCTAGTTAACACCGGTCTTGTTGTGTGTGTTTCAAGCTCAAGAGCATCTCCAAGCAAAAAATGGTCAACAGCAACATTCAGACGGTTTCGTACTGTTCAATTGCTACATTAAAACGGTATGTTTCTTTTTCAGAACTGGAAAAATACGAGCGTGACAGCATTCGAACCTGTAATCTTCAGATCCGAAGTCCGACGTCTTATCCATTAGGCCACACGGTCACTGACGACTAACATTTACATGTATGCGACTCATCTCGAAACGCTCACACCCCTGAGGATTTGTGTTTTCGTTCTACACAGCCGCTGCCCCTTGCTCTTTCCCACCCATTCGTTACATTCAACCTCTGACGAGACCGACCAAATATAGACTGAGAAACAAGACCACACACTTTGTGCATTCGGAATCGAAGGCAGGGCGTCCCTCGCCGCATTTGCTACGATTGCCATTTGCTACTTCTGCAGAAGCGGCGGCGGCGACGACGACGACGACGAAGATCGCGAGAGGCTCTGAGATATGTGAGAAATACATCTATAAAATGTAATTCAGACTGCCTCGTCCCACCTTATGCTGTACCGCTTTACCAAATGCTTTATCTGCGCCATTCGCCTTAATCGCATCTGAGAGTAATTCTTAAAAAAACGCCTGTCGCTAATTGTTCGTCATCACAGGTACTGTTTGCTATACGGCCACGACGCGCAACTGATTTCCAAAATTCATCATTCTCCTGTGAGGATGGAACTTACGACCCCTGGTTTATTAGACCAGTGCTCTACCACTGAGCTAAAGAGGCGCGGCCTAGCGGTACTCTTGGGTACTTCGTCCTTACGGTCGTCTGCATCCTCAGACTTTAGCTGACAACACTTCATATTACCGGCTAGTATTTGCAGCTATGGCGAAAAATTACTGCTTGGCTACACATCTGACACGTAACCGATGTGCTCTCCAAACAACAACACTTGCATTTCAGAACATGTCTTTCACACATGTCTACAAAATCACCTTCACCTTCAAATACAGATTCCTTGCGACTGACAGAGACGTAGGCAAAGTTAAAAGTTGCTATTTCCATTAAATATCGTTAATCAGAAAAACGGTAATTTACATCTGCAGCGGAACAAAATTCCGTTCCGCCCAGCGTCTGGCTCGAACCAACGACCCTGGGATTAAGAGTCTGACACTCTACCGACTGAGCTAGCCGGCTACCGCAGGGAATACCTGCTGGGTAGCACGTCACACAGTACTCGTTTCGGTGGCGTGGTCCCATACAGTTTCTCTCCATGCAGCCTAATGTTTTCCTAACGTCACACTCGTCACGTCCTTACTTTTATGTCATAATCATTTCTGAGAGGTAAAGAAATTGCATGACATCATGCAGAGCTAGTGGCGTAAAAATTAACACACCTACTTTATGTGACTCAAAAGCCGAACGAGTTACTTTACGACCTTGTTTTATATGTGCAAGTGCCAGTCAAAACTCGCGGTGTCGGCACTCTGCCGACCATTTCGCTAGTTAACACCGGTCTTGTTGTGTGTGTTTCAAGCTCAAGAGCATCTCCAAGCAAAAAATGGTCAACAGCAACATTCAGACGGTTTCGTACTGCTCAATTGCTACATTAAAACGGTATGTTTCTTTTTCAGAACTGGAAAAACAGGAGCGTGACAGCATTCGAACCTGTAATCTTCAGATCCGAAGTCCGACGTCTTATCCATTAGGCCACACGGTCACTGACGACTAACATTTACATGTATGCGACTCATCTCGAAACGCTCACACCCCTGAGGATTTGTGTTTTCGTTCTACACAGCCGCTGCCCCTTGCTCTTTCCCACCCATTCGTTACATTCAACCTCTTACGAGACCGATCAAATATAGACTGAGAAATAAGACCACACACTTTGTGCATTCGGAATCGAAGGCAGGGCGTCCCTCGCCGCATTTGCTACGATTGCCATTTGCTACTTCTGCAGAAGCGGCGGCGGCGACGACGACGACGACGACGACGACGACGACGAAGATCGCGAGAGGCTCTGAGATATGTGAGAAATACATCTATAAAATGTAATTCAGACTGCCTCGTCCCACCTTATGCTGTACCGCTTTACCAAATGCTTTATCTGCGCCATTCGCCTTAATCGCATCTGAGAGTAATTCTTAAAAAAACGCCTGTCGCTAATTGTTCGTCATCACAGGTACTGTTTGCTATACGGCCACGACGCGCAACTGATATCCAAAATTCATCATTCTCCTGTGAGAATGGAACTTGCGACCCCTGGTTTATTAGACCAGTGCTCTACCACTGAGCTAAAGAGGCGCGGCCTAGCGGTACTCTTGGGTACTTCGTCCTTACGGTCGTCTGCATCATCAGACTTTAGCTGACAACACTTCATATTACCGGCTAGTATTTGCAGCTATGGCGACAAATTACTGCTTGGCTACACATCTGACACGTAACCGATGTGCTCTCCAAACAACAACACTTGCATTTCAGAACATGTCTTTCACACATGTCTACAAAATCACCTTCACCTTCAAATACAGATTCCTTGCGACTGACAGAGACGTAGGCAAAGTTAAAAGTTGCTATTTCCATTAAATATCGTTAATCAGAAAAACGGTAATTTACATCTGCAGCGGAACAAAATTCCGTTCCGCCCAGCGTCTGGCTCGAACCAACGACCCTGGGATTAAGAGTCTGACACTCTACCGACTGAGCTAGCCGGCTACCGCAAGGAATACCTGCCGGGTAGCACGTCACACAGTACTCGTTTCGGTGGCGTGGTCCCATACAGTTTCTCTCCATGCAGCCTAATGTTTTCCTAACGTCACACTCGTCACGTCCTAACTTTTATGTCATAATCATTTCTGAGAGGTAAAGAAATTGCATGACAACATGCAGAGCTAGTGGCGTCAAAATTAACACACATACTTTATGTGACTCAAAAGCCGAACGAGTTACTTTACGACCTTGTTTTATATGTGCAAGTGCCAGTCAAAACTCGCGGTGTCGGCACTCTGCCGACCATTTCGCTAGTTAACACCGGTCTTGTTGTGTGTGTTTCAAGCTCAAGAGCATGTCCAAGCAAAAAATGGTCAACAGCAACATTCAGACGGTTTCGTACTGCTCAATTGCTACATTAAAACGGTATGTTTCTTTTTCAGAACTGGAAAAACACGAGCGTGACAGCATTCGAACCTGTAATCTTCAGATCCGAAGTCCGACGTCTTATCCATTAGGCCACACGGTCACTGACGACTAACATTTACATGTATGCGACTCATCTCGAAACGCTCACACCCCTGAGGATTTGTGTTTTCGTTCTACACAGCCGCTGCCCCTTGCTCTTTCCCACCCATTCGTTACATTCAACCTCTGACGAGACCGACCAAATATAGACTGAGAAACAAGACCACACACTTTGTGCATTCGGAATCGAAGGCAGGGCGTCCCTCGCCGCATTTGCTACGATTGCCATTTGCTACTTCTGCAGAAGCGGCGGCGGCGACGACGACGACGACGACGACGACGACGACGACGACGACGACGACGAAGATCGCGAGAGGCTCTGAGATATGTGAGAAATACATCTATAAAATGTAATTCAGACTGCCTCGTCCCACCTTATGCTGTACCGCTTTACCAAATGCTTTATCTGCGCCATTCGCCTTAATCGCATCTGAGAGTAATTCTTAAAAAAACGCCTGTCGCTAATTGTTCGTCATCACAGGTACTGTTTGCTATACGGCCACGACGCGCAACTGATATCCAAAATTCATCATTCTCCTGTGAGAATGGAACTTGCGACCCCTGGTTTATTAGACCAGTGCTCTACCACTGAGCTAAAGAGGCGCGGCCTAGCGGTACTCTTGGGTACTTCGTCCTTACGGTCGTCTGCATCATCAGACTTTAGCTGACAACACTTCATATTACCGGCTAGTATTTGCAGCTATGGCGACAAATTACTGCTTGGCTACACATCTGACACGTAACCGATGTGCTCTCCAAACAACAACACTTGCATTTCAGAACATGTCTTTCACACATGTCTACAAAATCACCTTCACCTTCAAATACAGATTCCTTGCGACTGACAGAGACGTAGGCAAAGTTAAAAGTTGCTATTTCCATTAAATATCGTTAATCAGAAAAACGGTAATTTACATCTGCAGCGGAACAAAATTCCGTTCCGCCCAGCGTCTGGCTCGAACCAACGACCCTGGGATTAAGAGTCTGACACTCTACCGACTGAGCTAGCCGGCTACCGCAGGGAATACCTGCCGGGTAGCACGTCACACAGTACTCGTTTCGGTGGCGTGGTCCCATACAGTTTCTCTCCATGCAGCCTAATGTTTTCCTAACGTCACACTCGTCACGTCCTAACTTTTATGTCATAATCATTTCTGAGAGGTAAAGAAATTGCATGACAACATGCAGAGCTAGTGGCGTCAAAATTAACACACATACTTTATGTGACTCAAAAGCCGAACGAGTTACTTTACGACCTTGTTTTATATGTGCAAGTGCCAGTCAAAACTCGCGGTGTCGGCACTCTGCCGACCATTTCGCTAGTTAACACCGGTCTTGTTGTGTGTGTTTCAAGCTCAAGAGCATGTCCAAGCAAAAAATGGTCAACAGCAACATTCAGACGGTTTCGTACTGCTCAATTGCTACATTAAAACGGTATGTTTCTTTTTCAGAACTGGAAAAACACGAGCGTGACAGCATTCGAACCTGTAATCTTCAGATCCGAAGTCCGACGTCTTATCCATTAGGCCACACGGTCACTGACGACTAACATTTACATGTATGCGACTCATCTCGAAACGCTCACACCCCTGAGGATTTGTGTTTTCGTTCTACACAGCCGCTGCCCCTTGCTCTTTCCCACCCATTCGTTACATTCAACCTCTGACGAGACCGACCAAATATAGACTGAGAAACAAGACCACACACTTTGTGCATTCGGAATCGAAGGCAGGGCGTCCCTCGCCGCATTTGCTACGATTGCCATTTGCTACTTCTGCAGAAGCGGCGGCGGCGACGACGACGACGACGACGACGACGACGACGACGACGACGAAGATCGCGAGAGGCTCTGAGATATGTGAGAAATACATCTATAAAATGTAATTCAGACTGCCTCGTCCCACCTTATGCTGTACCGCTTTACCAAATGCTTTATCTGCGCCATTCGCCTTAATCGCATCTGAGAGTAATTCTTAAAAAAACGCCTGTCGCTAATTGTTCGTCATCACAGGTACTGTTTGCTATACAGCCACGACGCGCAACTGATATCCAAAATTCATCATTCTCCTGTGAGAATGGAACTTGCGACCCCTGGTTTATTAGACCAGTGCTCTACCACTGAGCTAAAGAGGTGCGGCCTAGCGGTACTCTTGGGTACTTCGTCCTTACGGTCGTCTGCATCATCAGACTTTAGCTGACAACACTTCATATTACCGGCTAGTATTTGCAGCTATGGCGACAAATTACTGCTTGGCTACACATCTGACACGTAACCGATATGCTCTCCAAACAACAACACTTGCATTTCAGAACATGTCTTTCACACATGTCTACAAAATCACCTTCACCTTCAAATACAGATTCCTTGCGACTGACAGAGACGTAGGCAAAGTTAAAAGTTGCTATTTCCATTAAATATCGTTAATCAGAAAAACGGTAATTTACATCTGCAGCGGAACAAAATTCCGTTCCGCCCAGCGTCTGGCTCGAACCAACGACCCTGAGATTAAGAGTCTGACACTCTACCGACTGAGCTAGCCGGCTACCGCAGGGAATACCTGCCGGGTAGCACGTCACACAGTACTCGTTTCGGTGGCGTGGTCCCATACAGTTTCTCTCCATGCAGCCTAATGTTTTCCTAACGTCACACTCGTCACGTCCTAACTTTTATGTCATAATCATTTCTGAGAGGTAAAGAAATTGCATGACAACATGCAGAGCTAGTGGCGTCAAAATTAACACACATACTTTATGTGACTCAAAAGCCGAACGAGTTACTTTACGACCTTGTTTTATATGTGCAAGTGCCAGTCAAAACTCGCGGTGTCGGCACTCTGCCGACCATTTCGCTAGTTAACACCGGTCTTGTTGTGTGTGTTTCAAGCTCAAGAGCATCTCCAAGCAAAAAATGGTCAACAGCAACATTCAGACGGTTTCGTACTGCTCAATTGCTACATTAAAACGGTATGTTTCTTTTTCAGAACTGGAAAAACACGAGCGTGACAGCATTCGAATCTGTAATCTTCAGATCCGAAGTCCGACGTCTTATCCATTACTCCACACGGTCACTGACGACTAACATTTACATGTATGCGACTCATCTCGTAACGCTCACACCCCTGAGGATTTGTGTTTTCGTTCTACACAGCCGCTGCCCCTTGCTCTTTCCCACCCATTCGTTACATTCAACCTCTGACGAGACCGACCAAATATAGACAGAGAAACAAGACCACACACTTTGTGCATTCGGAATCGAAGGCAGGGCGTCCCTCGCCGCATTTGCTACGATTGCCATTTGCTACTTCTGCAGAAGCGGCGGCGGCGACGACGACGACGACGACGACGACGACGACGAAGATCGCGAGAGGCTCTGAGATATGTGAGAAATACATCTATAAAATGTAATTCAGACTGCCTCGTCCCACCTTATGCTGTACCGCTTTACCAAATGCTTTATCTGCGCCATTCGCCTTAATCGCATCTGAGAGTAATTCTTAAAAAAACGCCTGTCGCTAATTGTTCGTCATCACAGGTACTGTTTGCTATACGGCCACGACGCGCAACTGATTTCCAAAATTCATCATTCTCCTGTGAGGATGGAACTTAAGACCCCTGGTTTATTAGACCAGTGCTCTACCACTGAGCTAAAGAGGCGCGGCCTAGCGGTACTCTTGGGTACTTCGTCCTTACGGTCGTCTGCATCATAAGACTTTAGCTGACAACACTTCATATTACCGGCTAGTATTTGCAGCTATGGCGACAAATTACTGCTTGGCTACACATCTGACACGTAACCGATGTGCTCTCCAAACAACAACACTTGCATTTCAGAACATGTCTTTCACACATGTCTACAAAATCACCTTCACCTTCAAATACAGATTCCTTGCGACTGACAGAGACGTAGGCAAAGTTAAAAGTTGCTATTTCCATTAAATATCGTTAATCAGAAAAACGGTAATTTACATCTGCAGCGGAACAAAATTCCGTTCCGCCCAGCGTCTGGCTCGAACCAACGACCCTGGGATTAAGAGTCTGACACTCTACCGACTGAGCTAGCCGGCTACCGCAGGGAATACCTGCCGGGTAGCACGTCACACAGTACTCGTTTCGGTGGCGTGGTCCCATACAGTTTCTCTCCATGCAGCCTAATGTTTTCCTAACGTCACACTCGTCACGTCCTAACTTTTATGTCATAATCATTTCTGAGAGGTAAAGAAATTGCATGACAACATGCAGAGCTAGTGGCGTCAAAATTAACACACATACTTTATGTGACTCAAAAGCCGAACGAGTTACTTTACGACCTTGTTTTATATGTGCAAGTGCCAGTCAAAACTCGCGGTGTCGGCACTCTGCCGACCATTTCGCTAGTTAACACCGGTCTTGTTGTGTGTGTTTCAAGCTCAAGAGCATGTCCAAGCAAAAAATGGTCAACAGCAACATTCAGACGGTTTCGTACTGCTCAATTGCTACATTAAAACGGTATGTTTCTTTTTCAGAACTGGAAAAACACGAGCGTGACAGCATTCGAACCTGTAATCTTCAGATCCGAAGTCCGACGTCTTATCCATTAGGCCACACGGTCACTGACGACTAACATTTACATGTATGCGACTCATCTCGAAACGCTCACACCCCTGAGGATTTGTGTTTTCGTTCTACACAGCCGCTGCCCCTTGCTCTTTCCCACCCATTCGTTACATTCAACCTCTGACGAGACCGACCAAATATAGACTGAGAAACAAGACCACACACTTTGTGCATTCGGAATCGAAGGCAGGGCGTCCCTCGCCGCATTTGCTACGATTGCCATTTGCTACTTCTGCAGAAGCGGCGGCGGCGGCGACGACGACGACGACGACGACGACGACGACGACGACGACGACGACGAAGATCGCGAGAGGCTCTGAGATATGTGAGAAATACATCTATAAAATGTAATTCAGACTGCCTCGTCCCACCTTATGCTGTACCGCTTTACCAAATGCTTTATCTGCGCCATTCGCCTTAATCGCATCTGAGAGTAATTCTTAAAAAAACGCCTGTCGCTAATTGTTCGTCATCACAGGTACTGTTTGCTATACGGCCACGACGCGCAACTGATTTCCAAAATTCATCATTCTCCTGTGAGGATGGAACTTACGACCCCTGGTTTATTAGACCAGTGCTCTACCACTGAGCTAAAGAGGCGCGGCCTAGCGGTACTCTTGGGTACTTCGTCCTTACGGTCGTCTGCATCATCAGACTTTAGCTGACAACACTTCATATTACCGGCTAGTATTTGCAGCTATGGCGACAAATTACTGCTTGGCTACACATCTGACACGTAACCGATGTGCTCTCCAAACAACAACACTTGCATTTCAGAACATGTCTTTCACACATGTCTACAAAATCACCTTCACCTTCAAATACAGATTCCTTGCGACTGACAGAGACGTAGGCAAAGTTAAAAGTTGCTATTTCCATTAAATATCGTTAATCAGAAAAACGGTAATTTACATCTGCAGCGGAACAAAATTCCGTTCCGCCCAGCGTCTGGCTCGAACCAACGACCCTGGGATTAAGAGTCTGACACTCTACCGACTGAGCTAGCCGGCTACCGCAGGGAATACCTGCCGGGTAGCACGTCACACAGTACTCGTTTCGGTGGCGTGGTCCCATACAGTTTCTCTCCATGCAGCCTAATGTTTTCCTAACGTCACACTCGTCACGTCCTTACTTTTATGTCACAATCATTTCTGAGAGGTAAAGAAATTGCATGACAACATGCAGAGCTAGTGGCGTCAAAATTAACACACATACTTTATGTGACTCAAAAGCCGAACGAGTTACTTTACGACCTTGTTTTATATGTACAAGTGCCAGTCAAAACTCGCGGTGTCGGCACTCTGCCGACCATTTCGCTAGTTAACACCAGTCTTGTTGTGTGTGTTTCAAGCTCAAGAGCATCTCCAAGCAAAAAATGGTCAACAGCAACATTCAGACGGTTTCGTACTGCTCAATTGCTACATTAAAACGGTATGTTTCTTTTTCAGAACTGGAAAAACACGAGCGTGACAGCATTCGAACCTGTAATCTTCAGATCCGAAGTCCGACGTCTTATCCATTAGGCCACACGGTCACTGACGACTAACATTTACATGTATGCGACTCATCTCGAAACGCTCACACCCCTGAGGATTTGTGTTTTCGTTCTACACAGCCGCTGCCCCTTGCTCTTTCCCACCCATTCGTTACATTCAACCTCTGACGAGACCGACCAAATATAGACTGAGAAACAAGACCACACACTTTGTGCATTCGGAATCGAAGGCAGGGCGTCCCTCGCCGCATTTGCTACGATTGCCATTTGCTACTTCTGCAGAAGCGGCGGCGGCGGCGACGACGACGACGACGACGACGACGACGACGACGACGAAGATCGCGAGAGGCTCTGAGATATGTGAGAAATACATCTATAAAATGTAATTCAGACTGCCTCGTCCCACCTTATGCTGTACCGCTTTACCAAATGCTTTATCTGCGCCATTCGCCTTAATCGCATCTGAGAGTAATTCTTAAAAAAACGCCTGTCGCTAATTGTTCGTCATCACAGGTACTGTTTGCTATACGGCCACGACGCGCAACTGATTTCCAAAATTCATCATTCTCCTGTGAGGATGGAACTTACGACCCCTGGTTTATTAGACCAGTGCTCTACCACTGAGCTAAAGAGGCGCGGCCTAGCGGTACTCTTGGGTACTTCGTCCTTACGGTCGTCTGCATCATCAGACTTTAGCTGACAACACTTCATATTACCGGCTAGTATTTGCAGCTATGGCGACAAATTACTGCTTGGCTACACATCTGACACGTAACCGATGTGCTCTCCAAACAACAACACTTGCATTTCAGAACATGTCTTTCACACATGTCTACAAAATCACCTTCACCTTCAAATACAGATTCCTTGCGACTGACAGAGACGTAGGCAAAGTTAAAAGTTGCTATTTCCATTAAATATCGTTAATCAGAAAAACGGTAATTTACATCTGCAGCGGAACAAAATTCCGTTCCGCCCAGCGTCTGGCTCGAACCAACGACCCTCGGATTAAGAGTCTGACACTCTACCGACTGAGCTAGCCGGCTACCGCAGGGAATACCTGCCGGGTAGCACGTCACACAGTACTCGTTTCGGTGGCGTGGTCCCATACAGTTTCTCTCCATGCAGCCTAATGTTTTCCTAACGTCACACTCGTCACGTCCTAACTTTTATGTCATAATCATTTCTGAGAGGTAAAGAAATTGCATGACAACATGCAGAGCTAGTGGCGTCAAAATTAACACACATACTTTATGTGACTCAAAAGCCGAACGAGTTACTTTACGACCTTGTTTTATATGTGCAAGTGCCAGTCAAAACTCGCGGTGTCGGCGCTCTGCCGACCATTTCGCTAGTTAACACCGGTCTTGTTGTGTGTGTTTCAAGCTCAAGAGCATCTCCAAGCAAAAAATGGTCAACAGCAACATTCAGACGGTTTCGTACTGCTCAATTGCTACATTAAAACGGTATGTTTCTTTTTCAGAACTGGAAAAACACGAGCGTGACAGCATTCGAACCTGTAATCTTCAGATCCGAAGTCCGACGTCTTATCCATTACTCCACACGGTCACTGACGACTAACATTTACATGTATGCGACTCATCTCGTAACGCTCACACCCCTGAGGATTTGTGTTTTCGTTCTACACAGCCGCTGCCCCTTGCTCTTTCCCACCCATTCGTTACATTCAACCTCTGACGAGACCGACCAAATATAGACAGAGAAACAAGACCACACACTTTGTGCATTCGGAATCGAAGGCAGGGCGTCCCTCGCCGCATTTGCTACGATTGCCATTTGCTACTTCTGCAGAAGCGGCGGCGGCGACGACGACGACGACGACGACGACGACGACGACGACGACGACGACGAAGATCGCGAGAGGCTCTGAGATATGTGAGAATTACATCTATAAAATGTAATTCAGACTGCCTCGTCCCACCTTATGCTGTACCGCTTTACCAAATGCTTTATCTGCGCCATTCGCCTTAATCGCATCTGAGAGTAATTCTTAAAAAAACGCCTGTCGCTAATTGTTCGTCATCACAGGTACTGTTTGCTATACGGCCACGACGCGCAACTGATTTCCAAAATTCATCATTCTCCTGTGAGGATGGAACTTACGACCCCTGGTTTATTAGACCAGTGCTCTACCACTGAGCTAAAGAGGCGCGGCCTAGCGGTACTCTTGGGTACTTCGTCCTTACGGTCGTCTGCATCATCAGACTTTAGCTGACAACACTTCATATTACTGGCTAGTATTAGCAGCTATGGCGACAAATTACTGCTTGGCTACACATCTGACACGTAACCGATGTGCTCTCCAAACAACAACACTTGCATTTCAGAACATGTCTTTCACACATGTCTACAAAATCACCTTCACCTTCAAATACAGATTCCTTGCGACTGACAGAGACGTAGGCAAAGTTAAAAGTTGCTATTTCCATTAAATATCGTTAATCAGAAAAACGGTAATTTACATCTGCAGCGGAACAAAATTCCGTTCCGCCCAGCGTCTGGCTCGAACCAACGACCCTGGGATTAAGAGTCTGACACTCTACCGACTGAGCTAGCCGGCTACCGCAGGGAATACCTGCCGGGTAGCACGTCACACAGTACTCGTTTCGGTGGCGTGGTCCCATACAGTTTCTCTCCATGCAGCCTAATGTTTTCCTAACGTCACACTCGTCACGTCCTTACTTTTATGTCATAATCATTTCTGAGAGGTAAAGAAATTGCATGACAACATGCAGAGCTAGTGGCGTCAAAATTAACACACATACTTTATGTGACTCAAAAGCCGAACGAGTTACTTTACGACCTTGTTTTATATGTACAAGTGCCAGTCAAACTCGCGGTGTCGGCACTCTGCCGACCATTTCGCTAGTTAACACCGGTCTTGTTGTGTGTGTTTCAAGCTCAAGAGCATCTCCAAGCAAAAAATGGTCAACAGCAACATTCAGACGGTTTCGTACTGCTCAATTGCTACATTAAAACGGTATGTTTCTTTTTCAGAACTGGAAAAACACGAGCGTGACAGCATTCGAACCTGTAATCTTCAGATCCGAAGTCCGACGTCTTATCCATTAGGCCACACGGTCACTGACGACTAACATTTACATGTATGCGACTCATCTCGAAACGCTCACACCCCTGAGGATTTGTGTTTTCGTTCTACACAGCCGCTGCCCCTTGCTCTTTCCCACCCATTCGTTACATTCAACCTCTGACGAGACCGACCAAATATAGACTGAGAAACAAGACCACACACTTTGTGCATTCGGAATCGAAGGCAGGGCGTCCCTCGCCGCATTTGCTACGATTGCCATTTGCTACTTCTGCAGAAGCGCCGGCGGCGGCGGCGACGACGACGACGACGACGACGACGACGACGACGACGAAGATCGCGAGAGGCTCTGAGATATGTGAGAAATACATCTATAAAATGTAATTCAGACTGCCTCGTCCCACCTTATGCTGTACCGCTTTACCAAATGCTTTATCTGCGCCATTCGCCTTAATCGCATCTGAGAGTAATTCTTAAAAAAACGCCTGTCGCTAATTGTTCGTCATCACAGGTACTGTTTGCTATACGGCCACGACGCGCAACTGATTTCCAAAATTCATCATTCTCCTGTGAGGATGGAACTTACGACCCCTGGTTTATTAGACCAGTGCTCTACCACTGAGCTAAAGAGGCGCGGCCTAGCGGTACTCTTGGGTACTTCGTCCTTACGGTCGTCTGCATCATCAGACTTTAGCTGACAACACTTCATATTACCGGCTAGTATTTGCAGCTATGGCGACAAATTACTGCTTGGCTACACATCTGACACGTAACCGATGTGCTCTCCAAACAACAACACTTGCATTTCAGAACATGTCTTTCACACATGTCTACAAAATCACCTTCACCTTCAAATACAGATTCCTTGCGACTGACAGAGACGTAGGCAAAGTTAAAAGTTGCTATTTCCATTAAATATCGTTAATCAGAAAAACGGTAATTTACATCTGCAGCGGAACAAAATTCCGTTCCGCCCAGCGTCTGGCTCGGACCAACGAACCTGGGATTAAGAGTCTGACACTCTACCGACTGAGCTAGCCGGCTACCGCAGGGAATACCTGCCGGGTAGCACGTCACACAGTACTCGTTTCGGTGGCGTGGTCCCATACAGTTTCTCTCCATGCAGCCTAATGTTTTCCTAACGTCACACTCGTCACGTCCTAACTTTTATGTCATAATCATTTCTGAGAGGTAAAGAAATTGCATGACAACATGCAGAGCTAGTGGCGTCAAAATTAACACACATACTTTATGTGACTCAAAAGCCGAACGAGTTACTTTACGACCTTGTTTTATATGTGCAAGTGCCAGTCAAAACTCGCGGTGTCGGCATTCTGCCGACCATTTCGCTAGTTAACACCGGTCTTGTGTGTGTGTTTCAAGCTCAAGAGCATCTCCAAGCAAAAAATGGTCAACAGCAACATTCAGACGGTTTCGTACTGCTCAATTGCTACATTAAAACGGTATGTTTCTTTTTCAGAACTGGAAAAACACGAGCGTGACAGCATTCGAACCTGTAATCTTCAGATCCGAAGTCCGACGTCTTATCCATTAGGCCACACGGTCACTGACGACTAACATTTACATGTATGCGACTCATCTCGAAACGCTCACACCCCTGAGGATTTGTGTTTTCGTTCTACACAGCCGCTGCCCCTTGCTCTTTCCCACCCATTCGTTACATTCAACCTCTGACGAGACCGACCAAATATAGACTGAGAAACAAGACCACACACTTTGTGCATTCGGAATCGAAGGCAGGGCGTCCCTCGCCGCATTTGCTACGATTGCCATTTGCTACTTCTGCAGAAGCGGCGGCGGCGGCGACGACGACGACGACGACGACGACGACGACGACCGCGAGAGGCTCTGAGATATTTGAGAAATACATCTGTAAAATGTAATTCAGACTGCCTCGTCCCACCTTCTGCTGTACCGCTTTACCAAATGCTTTATCTGCGCCATTCGCCTTAATCGCATCTGAGAGTAATTCTTAAAAAAACGCCTGTCGCTAATTGTTCGTCATCACAGGTACTGTTTGCTATACGGCCACGACGCGCAACTGATTTCCAAAATTCATCATTCTCCTGTGAGGATGGAACTTACGACCCCTGGTTTATTAGACCAGTGCTCTACCACTGAGCTAAAGAGGCGCGGCCTAGCGGTACTCTTGGGTACTTCGTCCTTACGGTCGTCTGCATCATCAGACTTTAGCTGACAACAATTCATATTACTGGCTAGTATTTGCAGCTATGGCGACAAATTACTGCTTGGCTACACATCTTACACGTAACCGATGTGCTCTCGAAACAACAACACTTGCATTTCAGAACATGTCTTTCACACATGTCTACAAAATCACCTTCACCTTCAAATACAGATTCCTTGCGACTGACAGAGACGTAGGCAAAGTTAAAAGTTGCTATTTCCATTAAATATCGTTAATCAGAAAAACGGTAATTTACATCTGCAGCGGAACAAAATTCCGTTCCGCCCAGCGTCTGGCTCGAACCAACGACCCTGGGATTAAGAGTCTGACAGTCTACCGACTGAGCTAGCCGGCTACCGCAGGGAATACCTGCCGGGTAGCACGTCACACAGTACTCGTTTCGGTGGCGTGGTCCCATACAGTTTCTCTCCATGCAGCCTAATGTTTTCCTAACGTCACACTCGTCACGTCCTAACTTTTATGTCATAATCATTTCTGAGAGGTAAAGAAATTGCATGACAACATGCAGAGCTAGTGGCGTCAAAATTAACACACATACTTTATGTGACTCAAAAGCCGAACGAGTTACTTTACGACCTTGTTTTATATGTGCAAGTGGCAGTCAAAACTCGCGGTGTCGGAACTCTGCCGACCATTTCGCTAGTTAACACCGGTCTAGTTGTGTGTGTTTCAAGCTCAAGAGCATCTCCAAGCAAAAAATGGTCAACAGCAACATTCAGACGGTTTCGTACTGCTCAATTGCTACATTAAAACGGTATGTTTCTTTTTCAGAACTGGAAAAACACGAGCGTGACAGCATTCGAACCTGTAATCTTCAGATCCGAAGTCCGACGTCTTATCCATTACTCCACACGGTCACTGACGACTAACATTTACATGTATGTGACTCATCTCGTAACGCTCACACCCCTGAGGATTTGTGTTTTCGTTCTACACAGCCGCTGCCCCTTGCTCTTTCCCACCCATTCGTTACATTCAACCTCTGACGAGACCGACCAAATATAGACAGAGAAACAAGACCACACACTTTGTGCATTCGGAATCGAAGGCAGGGCGTCCCTCGCCGCATTTGCTACGATTGCCATTTGCTACTTCTGCAGAAGCGGCGGCGGCGACGACGACGACGACGACGACGACGACGACGACGAAGATCGCGAGAGGCTCTGAGATATGTGAGAAATACATCTATAAAATGTAATTCAGACTGCCTCGTCCCACCTTATGCTGTACCGCTTTACCAAATGCTTTATCTGCGCCATTCGCCTTAATCGCATCTGAGAGTAATTCTTAAAAAAACGCCTGTCGCTAATTGTTCGTCATCACAGGTACTGTTTGCTATACGGCCACGACGCGCAACTGATTTCCAAAATTCATCATTCTCCTGTGAGGATGGAACTTACGACCCCTGGTTTATTAGACCAGTGCTCTACCACTGAGCTAAAGAGGCGCGGCCTAGCGGTACTCTTGGGTACTTCGTCCTTACGGTCGTCTGCATCATCAGACTTTAGCTGACAACACTTCATATTACCGGCTAGTATTTGCAGCTATGGCGACAAATTACTGCTTGGCTACACATCTGACACGTAACCGATGTGCTCTCCAAACAACAACACTTGCATTTCAGAACATGTCTTTCACACATGTCTACAAAATCACCTTCACCTTCAAATACAGATTCCTTGCGACTGACAGAGACGTAGGCAAAGTTAAAAGTTGCTATTTCCATTAAATATCGTTAATCAGAAAAACGGTAATTTACATCTGCAGCGGAACAAAATTCCGTTCCGCCCAGCGTCTGGCTCGAACCAACGACCCTGGGATTAAGAGTCTGACACTCTACCGACTGAGCTAGCCGGCTACCGCAGGGAATACCTGCCGGGTAGCACGTCACACAGTACTCGTTTCGGTGGCGTGGTCCCATACAGTTTCTCTCCATGCAGCCTAATGTTTTCCTAACGTCACACTCGTCACGTCCTAACTTTTATGTCATAATCATTTCTGAGAGGTAAAGAAATTGCATGACAACATGCAGAGCTAGTGGCGTCAAAATTAACACACATACTTTATGTGACTCAAAAGCCGAACGAGTTACTTTACGACCTTGTTTTATATGTGCAAGTGCCAGTCAAAACTCGCGGTGTCGGAACTCTGCCGACCATTTCGCTAGTTAACACCGGTCTTGTTGTGTGTGTTTCAAGCTCAAGAGCATCTCCAAGCAAAAATTGGTCAACAGCAACATTCAGACGGTTTCGTACTGCTCAATTGCTACATTAAAACGGTATGTTTCTTTTTCAGAACTGGAAAAACACGAGCGTGACAGCATTCGAACCTGTAATCTTCAGATCCGAAGTCCGACGTCTTATCCATTACTCCACACGGTCACTGACGACTAACATTTACATGTATGCGACTCATCTCGTAACGCTCACACCCCTGAGGATTTGTGTTTTCGTTCTACACAGCCGCTGCCCCTTGCTCTTTCCCACCCATTCGTTACATTCAACCTCTGACGAGACCGACCAAATATAGACAGAGAAACAAGACCACACACTTTGTGCATTCGGAATCGAAGGCAGGGCGTCCCTCGCCGCATTTGCTACGATTGCCATTTGCTACTTCTGCAGAAGCGGCGGCGGCGACGACGACGACGACGACGACGACGACGACGACGACGAAGATCGCGAGAGGCTCTGAGATATGTGAGAAATACATCTATAAAATGTAATTCAGACTGCCTCGTCCCACCTTATGCTGTACCGCTTTACCAAATGCTTTATCTGCGCCATTCGCCTTAATCGCATCTGAGAGTAATTCTTAAAAAAACGCCTGTCGCTAATTGTTCGTCATCACAGGTACTGTTTGCTATACGGCCACGACGCGCAACTGATTTCCAAAATTCATCTTTCTCCTGTGAGGATGGAACTTACGACCCCTGGTTTATTAGACCAGTGCTCTACCACTGAGCTAAAGAGGCGCGGCCTAGCGGTACTCTTGGGTACTTCGTCCTTACGGTCGTCTGCATCATCAGACTTTAGCTGACAACACTTCATATTACCGGCTAGTATTTGCAGCTATGGCGACAAATTACTGCTTGGCTACACATCTGACACGTAACCGATGTGCTCTCCAAACAACAACACTTGCATTTCAGAACATGTCTTTCACACATGTCTACAAAATCACCTTCACCTTCAAATACAGATTCCTTGCGACTGACAGAGACGTAGGCAAAGTTAAAAGTTGCTATTTCCATTAAATATCGTTAACCAGAAAAACGGTAATTTACATCTGCAGCGGAACAAAATTCCGTTCCGCCCAGCATCTGGCTCGAACCAACGACCCTGGGATTAAGAGTCTGACACTCTACCGACTGAGCTAGCCGGCTACCGCAGGGAATACCTGCCGGGTAGTACGTCACACAGTACTCGTTTCGGTGGCGTGGTCCCATACAGTTTCTCTCCATGCAGCCTAATGTTTTCCTAACGTCACACTCGTCACGTCCTAACTTTTATGTCATAATCATTTCTGAGAGGTAAAGAAATTGCATGACAACATGCAGAGCTAGTGGCGTCAAAATTAACACACATACTTTATGTGACTCAAAAGCCGAACGAGTTACTTTACGACCTTGTTTTATATGTGCAAGTGCCTGTCAAAACTCGCGGTGTCGGAACTCTGCCGACCATTTCGCTAGTTAACACCGGTCTTGTTGTGTGTGTTTCAAGCTCAAGAGCATCTCCAAGCAAAAAATGGTCAACAGCAACATTCAGACGGTTTCGTACTGCTCAATTGCTACATTAAAACGGTATGTTTCTTTTTCAGAACTGGAAAAACACGAGCGTGACAGCATTCGAACCTGTAATCTTCAGATCCGAAGTCCGACGTCTTATCCATTACTCCACACGGTCACTGACGACTAGCATTTACATGTATGCGACTCATCTCGTAACGCTCACACCCCTGAGGATTTGTGTTTTCGTTCTACACAGCCGCTGCCCCTTGCTCTTTCCCACCCATTCGTTACATTCAACCTCTGACGAGACCGACCAAATATAGACAGAGAAACAAGACCACACACTTTGTGCATTCGGAATCGAAGGCAGGGCGTCCCTCGCCGCATTTGCTACGATTGCCATTTGCTACTTCTGCAGAAGCGGCGGCGGCGACGACGACGACGGCGACGACGACGACGACGACGACGACGACGACGAAGATCGCGAGAGGCTCTGAGATATGTGAGAAATACATCTATAAAATGTAATTCAGACTGCCTCGTCCCACCTTATGCTGTACCGCTTTACCAAATGCTTTATCTGCGCCATTCGCCTTAATCGCATCTGAGAGTAATTCTTAAAAAAACGCCTGTCGCTAATTGTTCGTCATCACAGGTACTGTTTGCTATACGGCCACGACGCGCAACTGATTTCCAAAATTCATCATTCTCCTGTGAGGATGGAACTTACGACCCCTGGTTTATTAGACCAGTGCTCTACCACTGAGCTAAAGAGGCGCGGCCTAGCGGTACTCTTGGGTACTTCGTCCTTACGGTCGTCTGCATCATCAGACTTTAGCTGACAACACTTCATATTACCGGCTAGTATTTGCAGCTATGGCGACAAATTACTGCTTGGCTACACATCTGACACGTAACCGATGTGCTCTCCAAACAACAACACTTGCATTTCAGAACATGTCTTTCACACATGTCTACAAAATCACCTTCACCTTCAAATACAGATTCCTTGCGACTGACAGAGACGTAGGCAAAGTTAAAAGTTGCTATTTCCATTAAATATCGTTAATCAGAAAAACGGTAATTTACATCTGCAGCGGAACAAAATTCCGTTCCGCCCAGCGTCTGGCTCGAACCAACGACCCTGGGATTAAGAGTCTGACAGTCTACCGACTGAGCTAGCCGGCTACCGCAGGGAATACCTGCCGGGTAGCACGTCACACAGTACTCGTTTCGGTGGCGTGGTCCCATACAGTTTCTCTCCATGCAGCCTAATGTTTTCCTAACGTCACACTCGTCACGTCCTAACTTTTATGTCATAATCATTTCTGAGAGGTAAAGAAATTGCATGACAACATGCAGAGCTAGTGGCGTCAAAATTAACACACATACTTTATGTGACTCAAAAGCCGAACGAGTTACTTTACGACCTTGTTTTATATGTGCAAGTGGCAGTCAAAACTCGCGGTGTCGGAACTCTGCCGACCATTTCGCTAGTTAACACCGGTCTTGTTGTGTGTGTTTCAAGCTCAAGAGCATCTCCAAGCAAAAAATGGTCAACAGCAACATTCAGACGGTTTCGTACTGCTCAATTGCTACATTAAAACGGTATGTTTCTTTTTCAGAACTGGAAAAACACGAGCGTGACAGCATTCGAACCTGTAATCTTCAGATCCGAAGTCCGACGTCTTATCCATTACTCCACACGGTCACTGACGACTAACATTTACATGTATGCGACTCATCTCGTAACGCTCACACCCCTGAGGATTTGTGTTTTCGTTCTACACAGCCGCTGCCCCTTGCTCTTTCCCACCCATTCGTTACATTCAACCTCTGACGAGACCGACCAAATATAGACAGAGAAACAAGACCACACACTTTGTGCATTCGGAATCGAAGGCAGGGCGTCCCTCGCCGCATTTGCTACGATTGCCATTTGCTACTTCTGCAGAAGCGGCGGCGGCGACGACGACGACGACGACGACGACGACGACCGCGAGAGGCTCTGAGATATTTGAGAAATACATCTGTAAAATGTAATTCAGACTGCCTCGTCCCACCTTCTGCTGTACCGCTTTACCAAATGCTTTATCTGCGCCATTCGCCTTAATCGCATCTGAGAGTAATTCTTAAAAAAACGCCTGTCGCTAATTGTTCGTCATCACAGGTACTGTTTGCTATACGGCCACGACGCGCAACTGATTTCCAAAATTCATCATTCTCCTGTGAGGATGGAACTTACGACCCCTGGTTTATTAGACCAGTGCTCTACCACTGAGCTAAAGAGGCGCGGCCTAGCGGTACTCTTGGGTACTTCGTCCTTACGGTCGTCTGCATCATCAGACTTTAGCTGACAACACTTCATATTACTGGCTAGTATTTGCAGCTATGGCGACAAATTACTGCTTGGCTACACATCTGACACGTAACCGATGTGCTCTCCAAACAACAACACTTGCATTTCAGAACATGTCTTTCACACATGTCTACAAAATCACCTTCACCTTCAAATACAGATTCCTTGCGACTGACAGAGACGTAGGCAAAGTTAAAAGTTGCTATTTCCATTAAATATCGTTAATCAGAAAAACGGTAATTTACATCTGCAGCGGAACAAAATTCCGTTCCGCCCAGCGTCTGGCTCGAACCAACGACCCTGGGATTAAGAGTCTGACAGTCTACCGACTGAGCTAGCCGGCTACCGCAGGGAATACCTGCCGGGTAGCACGTCACACAGTACTCGTTTCGGTGGCGTGGTCCCATACAGTTTCTCTCCATGCAGCCTAATGTTTTCCTAACGTCACACTCGTCACGTCCTAACTTTTATGTCATAATCATTTCTGAGAGGTAAAGAAATTGCATGACAACATGCAGAGCTAGTGGCGTCAAAATTAACACACATACTTTATGTGACTCAAAAGCCGAACGAGTTACTTTACGACCTTGTTTTATATGTGCAAGTGCCAGTCAAAACTCGCGGTGTCGGAACTCTGCCGACCATTTCGCTAGTTAACACCGGTCTTGTTGTGTGTGTTTCAAGCTCAAGAGCATCTCCAAGCAAAAAATGGTCAACAGCAACATTCAGACGGTTTCGTACTGCTCAATTGCTACATTAAAACGGTATGTTTCTTTTTCAGAACTGGAAAAACACGAGCGTGACAGCATTCGAACCTGTAATCTTCAGATCCGAAGTCCGACGTCTTATCCATTACTCCACACGGTCACTGACGACTAACATTTACATGTATGCGACTCATCTCGTAACGCTCACACCCCTGAGGATTTGTGTTTTCGTTCTACACAGCCGCTGCCCCTTGCTCTTTCCCACCCATTCGTTACATTCAACCTCTGACGAGACCGACCAAATATAGACAGAGAAACAAGACCACACACTTTGTGCATTCGGAATCGAAGGCAGGGCGTCCCTCGCCGCATTTGCTACGATTGCCATTTGCTACTTCTGCAGAAGCGGCGGCGGCGACGACGACGACGACGACGACGACGACGACGACGACGACGAAGATCGCGAGAGGCTCTGAGATATGTGAGAAATACATCTATAAAATGTAATTCAGACTTCCTCGTCCCACCTTATGCTGTACCGCTTTACCAAATGCTTTATCTGCGCCATTCGCCTTAATCGCATCTGAGAGTAATTCTTAAAAAAACGCCTGTCGCTAATTGTTCGTCATCACAGGTACTGTTTGCTATACGGCCACGACGCGCAACTGATTTCCAAAATTCATCATTCTCCTGTGAGGATGGAACTTACGACCCCTGGTTTATTAGACCAGTGCTCTACCACTGAGCTAAAGAGGCGCGGCATAGCGGTACTGTTGGGTACTTCGTTCTTACGGTCGTCTGCATCATCAGACTTTAGCTAACAACACTTCATATTACTGGCTAGTATTTGCAGCTATGGCGACAAATTACTGCTTGGCTACACATCTGACACGTAACCGATGTGCTCTCCAAACAACAACATTTGCATTTCAGAACATGTCTTTCACACATGTCTACAAAATCACCTTCACCTTCAAATACAGATTCCTTGCGACTGACAGAGACGTAGGCAAAGTTAAAAGTTGCTATTTCCATTAAATATCGTTAATCAGAAAAACGGTAATTTACATCTGCAGCGGAACAAAATTCCGTTCCGCCCAGCGTCTGGCTCGAACCAACGACCCTGGGATTAAGAGTCTGACAGTCTACCGACTGAGCTAGCCGGCTACCGCAGGGAATACCTGCCGGGTAGCACGTCACACAGTACTCGTTTCGGTGGTGTGGTCCCATACAGTTTCTCTCCATGCAGCCTAATGTTTTCCTAACGTCACACTCGTCACGTCCTAACTTTTATGTCATAATCATTTCTGAGAGGTAAAGAAATTGCATGACAACATGCAGAGCTAGTGGCGTCAAAATTAACACACATACTTTATGTGACTCAAAAGCCGAACGAGTTACTTTACGACCTTGTTTTATATGTGCAAGTGGCAGTCAAAACTCGCGGTGTCGGAACTCTGCCGACCATTTCGCTAGTTAACACCGGTCTTGTTGTGTGTGTTTCAAGCTCAAGAGCATCTCCAAGCAAAAAATGGTCAACAGCAACATTCAGACGGTTTCGTACTGCTCAATTGCTACATTAAAACGGTATGTTTCTTTTTCAGAACTGGAAAAACACGAGCGTGACAGCATTCGAACCTGTAATCTTCAGATCCGAAGTCCGACGTCTTATCCATTACTCCACACGGTCACTGACGACTAACATTTACATGTATGCGACTCATCTCGTAACGCTCACACCCCTGAGGATTTGTGTTTTCGTTCTACACAGCCGCTGCCCCTTGCTCTTTCCCACCCATTCGTTACATTCAACCTCTGACGAGACCGACCAAATATAGACAGAGAAACAAGACCACACACTTTGTGCATTCGGAATCGAAGGCAGGGCGTCCCTCGCCGCATTTGCTACGATTGCCATTTGCTACTTCTGCAGAAGCGGCGGCGGCGACGACGACGACGACGACGACGACGACGAAGATCGCGAGAGGCTCTGAGATATGTGAGAAATACATCTATAAAATGTAATTCAGACTGCCTCGTCCCACCTTATGCTGTACCGCTTTACCAAATGCTTTATCTGCGCCATTCGCCTTAATCGCATCTGAGAGTAATTCTTAAAAAAACGCCTGTCGCTAATTGTTCGTCATCACAGGTACTGTTTGCTATACGGCCACGACGCGCAACTGATTTCCAAAATTCATCATTCTCCTGTGAGGATGGAACTTACGACCCCTGGTTTATTAGACCAGTGCTCTACCACTGAGCTAAAGAGGCGCGGCCTAGCGGTACTCTTGGGTACTTCGTCCTTACGGTCGTCTGCATCATCAGACTTTAGCTGACAACACTTCATATTACCGGCTAGTATTTGCAGCTATGGCGACAAATTACTGCTTGGCTACACATCTGACACGTAACCGATGTGCTCTCCAAACAACAACACTTGCATTTCAGAACATGTCTTTCACACATGTCTACAAAATCACCTTCACCTTCAAATACAGATTCCTTGCGACTGACAGAGACGTAGGCAAAGTTAAAAGTTGCTATTTCCATTAAATATCGTTAATCAGAAAAACGGTAATTTACATCTGCAGCGGAACAAAATTCCGTTCCGCCCAGCGTCTGGCTCGAACCAACGACCCTGGGATTAAGAGTCTGACACTCTACCGACTGAGCTAGCCGGCTACCGCAGGGAATACCTGCCGGGTAGCACGTCACACAGTACTCGTTTCGGTGGCGTGGTCCCATACAGTTTCTCTCCATGCAGCCTAATGTTTTCCTAACGTCACACTCGTCACGTCCTAACTTTTATGTCATAATCATTTCTGAGAGGTAAAGAAATTGCATGACAACATGCAGAGCTAGTGGCGTCAAAATTAACACACATACTTTATGTGACTCAAAAGCCGAACGAGTTACTTTACGACCTTGTTTTATATGTGCAAGTGCCAGTCAAAACTCGCGGTGTCGGCACTCTGCCGACCATTTCGCTAGTTAACACCGGTCTTGTTGTGTGTGTTTCAAGCTCAAGAGCATCTCCAAGCAAAAAATGGTCAACAGCAACATTCAGACGGTTTCGTACTGCTCAATTGCTACATTAAAACGGTATGTTTCTTTTTCAGAACTGGAAAAACACGAGCGTGACAGCATTCGAACCTGTAATCTTCAGATCCGAAGTCCGACATCTTATCCATTACTCCACACGGTCACTGACGACTAACATTTACATGTATGCGACTCATCTCGTAACGCTCACACCCCTGAGGATTTGTGTTTTCGTTCTACACAGCCGCTGCCCCTTGCTCTTTCCCACCCATTCGTTACATTCAACCTCTGACGAGACCGACCAAATATAGACAGAGAAACAAGACCACACACTTTGTGCATTCGGAATCGAAGGCAGGGCGTCCCTCGCCGCATTTGCTACGATTGCCATTTGCTACTTCTGCAGAAGCGGCGGCGGCGACGACGACGACGACGACGACGACGACGACGAAGATCGCGAGAGGCTCTGAGATATGTGAGAAATACATCTATAAAATGTAATTCAGACTGCCTCGTCCCACCTTATGCTGTACCGCTTTACCAAATGCTTTATCTGCGCCATTCGCCTTAATCGCATCTGAGAGTAATTCTTAAAAAAACGCCTGTCGCTAATTGTTCGTCATCACAGGTACTGTTTGCTATACGGCCACGACGCGCAACTGATTTCCAAAATTCATCATTCTCCTGTGAGGATGGAACTTACGACCCCTGGTTTATTAGACCAGTGCTCTACCACTGAGCTAAAGAGGCGCGGCCTAGCGGTACTCTTGGGTACTTCGTCCTTACGGTCGTCTGCATCATCAGACTTTAGCTGACAACACTTCATATTACCGGCTAGTATTTGCAGCTATGGCGACAAATTACTGCTTGGCTACACATCTGACACGTAACCGATGTGCTCTCCAAACAACAACACTTGCATTTCAGAACATGTCTTTCACACATGTCTACAAAATCACCTTCACCTTCAAATACAGATTCCTTGCGACTGACAGAGACGTAGGCAAAGTTAAAAGTTGCTATTTCCATTAAATATCGTTAATCAGAAAAACGGTAATTTACATCTGCAGCGGAACAAAATTCCGTTCCGCCCAGCGTCTGGCTCGAACCAACGACCCTGGGATTAAGAGTCTGACACTCTACCGACTGAGCTAGCCGGCTACCGCAGGGAATACCTGCCGGGTAGCACGTCACACAGTACTCGTTTCGGTGGCGTGGTCCCATACAGTTTCTCTCCATGCAGCCTAATGTTTTCCTAACGTCACACTCGTCACGTCCTAACTTTTATGTCATAATCATTTCTGAGAGGTAAAGAAATTGCATGACAACATGCAGAGCTAGTGGCGTCAAAATTAACACACATACTTTATGTGACTCAAAAGCCGAACGAGTTACTTTACGACCTTGTTTTATATGTGCAAGTGCCAGTCAAAACTCGCGGTGTCGGCACTCTGCCGACCATTTCGCTAGTTAACACCGGTCTTGTTGTGTGTGTTTCAAGCTCAAGAGCATCTCCAAGCAAAAAATGGTCAACAGCAACATTCAGACGGTTTCGTACTGCTCAATTGCTACATTAAAACGGTATGTTTCTTTTTCAGAACTGGAAAAACACGAGCGTGACAGCATTCGAACCTGTAATCTTCAGATCCGAAGTCCGACATCTTATCCATTACTCCACACGGTCACTGACGACTAACATTTACATGTATGCGACTCATCTCGTAACGCTCACACCCCTGAGGATTTGTGTTTTCGTTCTACACAGCCGCTGCCCCTTGCTCTTTCCCACCCATTCGTTACATTGAACCTCTGACGAGACCGACCAAATATAGACAGAGAAACAAGACCACACACTTTGTGCATTCGGAATCGAAGGCAGGGCGTCCCTCGCCGCATTTGCTACGATTGCCATTTGCTACTTCTGCAGAAGCGGCGGCGGCGGCGGCGGCGACGACGACGACGACGACGACGACGAAGATCGCGAGAGGCTCTGAGATATGTGAGAAATACATCTATAAAATGTAATTCAGACTGCCTCGTCCCACCTTATGCTGTACCGCTTTACCAAATGCTTTATCTGCGCCATTCGCCTTAATCGCATCTGAGAGTAATTCTTAAAAAAACGCCTGTCGCTAATTGTTCGTCATCACAGGTACTGTTTGCTATACGGCCACGACGCGCAACTGATTTCCAAAATTCATCATTCTCCTGTGAGGATGGAACTTACGACCCCTGGTTTATTAGACCAGTGCTCTACCACTGAGCTAAAGAGGCGCGGCCTAGCGGTACTCTTGGGTACTTCGTCCTTACGGTCGTCTGCATCATCAGACTTTAGCTGACAACACTTCATATTACCGGCTAGTATTTGCAGCTATGGCGACAAATTACTGCTTGGCTACACATCTGACACGTAACCGATGTGCTGTCCAAACAACAACACTTGCATTTCAGAACATGTCTTTCACACATGTCTACAAAATCACCTTCACCTTCAAATACAGATTCCTTGCGACTGACAGAGACGTAGGCAAAGTTAAAAGTTGCTATTTCCATTAAATATCGTTAATCAGAAAAACGGTAATTTACATCTGCAGCGGAACAAAATTCCGTTCCGCCCAGCGTCTGGCTCGAACCAACGACCCTGGGATTAAGAGTCTGACACTCTACCGACTGAGCTAGCCGGCTACCGCAGGGAATACCTGCCGGGTAGCACGTCACACAGTACTCGTTTCGGTGGCGTGGTCCCATACAGTTTCTCTCCATGCAGCCTAATGTTTTCCTAACGTCACACTCGTCACGTCCTTACTTTTATGTCATAATCATTTCTGAGAGGTAAAGAAATTGCATGACAACATGCAGAGCTAGTGGCGTCAAAATTAACACACATACTTTATGTGACTCAAAAGCCGAACGAGTTACTTTACGACCTTGTTTTATATGTGCAAGTGCCAGTCAAAACTCGCGGTGTCGGCACTCTGCCGACCATTTCGCTAGTTAACACCGGTCTTGTTGTGTGTGTTTCAAGCTCAAGAGCATCTCCAAGCAAAAAATGGTCAACAGCAACATTCAGACGGTTTCGTACTGCTCAATTGCTACATTAAAACGGTATGTTTCTTTTTCAGAACTGGAAAAACACGAGCGTGACAGCATTCGAACCTGTAATCTTCAGATCCGAAGTCCGACGTCTTATCCATTACTCCACACGGTCACTGACGACTAACATTTACATGTATGCGACTCATCTCGTAACGCTCACACCCCTGAGGATTTGTGTTTTCGTTCTACACAGCCGCTGCCCCTTGCTCTTTCCCACCCATTCGTTACATTGAACCTCTGACGAGACCGACCAAATATAGACAGAGAAACAAGACCACACACTTTGTGCATTCGGAATCGAAGGCAGGGCGTCCCTCGCCGCATTTGCTACGATTGCCATTTGCTACTTCTGCAGAAGCGGCGGCGGCGACGACGACGACGACGACGACGACGACGAAGATCGCGAGAGGCTCTGAGATATGTGAGAAATACATCTATAAAATGTAATTCAGACTGCCTCGTCCCACCTTATGCTGTACCGCTTTACCAAATGCTTTATCTGCGCCATTCGCCTTAATCGCATCTGAGAGTAATTCTTAAAAAAACGCCTGTCGCTAATTGTTCGTCATCACAGGTACTGTTTGCTATACGGCCACGACGCGCAACTGATTTCCAAAATTCATCATTCTCCTGTGAGGATGGAACTTACGACCCCTGGTTTATTAGACCAGTGCTCTACCACTGAGCTAAAGAGGCGCGGCCTAGCGGTACTGTTGGGTACTTCGTCCTTACGGTCGTCTGCATCATCAGACTTTAGCTGACAACACTTCATATTACCGGCTAGTATTTGCAGCTATGGCGACAAATTACTGCTTGGCTACACATCTGACACGTAACCGATGTGCTCTCCAAACAACAACACTTGCATTTCAGAACATGTCTTTCACACATGTCTACAAAATCACCTTCACCTTCAAATACAGATTCCTTGCGACTGACAGAGACGTAGGCAAAGTTAAAAGTTGCTATTTCCATTAAATATCGTTAATCAGAAAAACGGTAATTTACATCTGCAGCGGAACAAAATTCCGTTCCGCCCAGCGTCTGGCTCGAACCAACGACCCTGGGATTAAGAGTCTGACACTCTACCGACTGAGCTAGCCGGCTACCGCAGGGAATACCTGCCGGGTAGCACGTCACACAGTACTCGTTTCGGTGGCGTGGTCCCATACAGTTTCTCTCCATGCAGCCTAATGTTTTCCTAACGTCACACTCGTCACGTCCTAACTTTTATGTCATAATCATTTCTGAGAGGTAAAGAAATTGCATGACAACATGCAGAGCTAGTGGCGTCAAAATTAACACACATACTTTATGTGACTCAAAAGCCGAACGAGTTACTTTACGACCTTGTTTTATATGTGCAAGTGCCAGTCAAAACTCGCGGTGTCGGCACTCTGCCGACCATTTCGCTAGTTAACACCGGTCTTGTTGTGTGTGTTTCAAGCTCAAGAGCATCTCCAAGCAAAAAATGGTCAACAGCAACATTCAGACGGTTTCGTACTGCTCAATTGCTACATTAAAACGGTATGTTTCTTTTTCAGAACTGGAAAAACACGAGCGTGACAGCATTCGAACCTGTAATCTTCAGATCCGAAGTCCGACGTCTTATCCATTACTCCACACGGTCACTGACGACTAACATTTACATGTATGCGACTCATCTCGTAACGCTCACACCCCTGAGGATTTGTGTTTTCGTTCTACACAGCCGCTGCCCCTTGCTCTTTCCCACCCATTCGTTACATTGAACCTCTGACGAGACCGACCAAATATAGACAGAGAAACAAGACCACACACTTTGTGCATTCGGAATCGAAGGCAGGGCGTCCCTCGCCGCATTTGCTACGATTGCCATTTGCTACTTCTGCAGAAGCGGCGGCGGCGACGACGACGACGACGACGACGACGACGACGACGAAGATCGCGAGAGGCTCTGAGATATGTGAGAAATACATCTATAAAATGTAATTCAGACTGCCTCGTCCCACCTTATGCTGTACCGCTTTACCAAATGCTTTATCTGCGCCATTCGCCTTAATCGCATCTGAGAGTAATTCTTAAAAAAACGCCTGTCGCTAATTGTTCGTCATCACAGGTACTGTTTGCTATACGGCCACGACGCGCAACTGATTTCCAAAATTCATCATTCTCCTGTGAGGATGGAACTTACGACCCCTGGTTTATTAGACCAGTGCTCTACCACTGAGCTAAAGAGGCGCGGCCTAGCGGTACTGTTGGGTACTTCGTCCTTACGGTCGTCTGCATCATCAGACTTTAGCTGACAACACTTCATATTACCGGCTAGTATTTGCAGCTATGGCGACAAATTACTGCTTGGCTACACATCTGACACGTAACCGATGTGCTCTCCAAACAACAACACTTGCATTTCAGAACATGTCTTTCACACATGTCTACAAAATCACCTTCACCTTCAAATACAGATTCCTTGCGACTGACAGAGACGTAGGCAAAGTTAAAAGTTGCTATTTCCATTAAATATCGTTAATCAGAAAAACGGTAATTTACATCTGCAGCGGAACAAAATTCCGTTCCGCCCAGCGTCTGGCTCGAACCAACGACCCTGGGATTAAGAGTCTGACACTCTACCGACTGAGCTAGCCGGCTACCGCAGGGAATACCTGCCGGGTAGCACGTCACACAGTACTCGTTTCGGTGGCGTGGTCCCATACAGTTTCTCTCCATGCAGCCTAATGTTTTCCTAACGTCACACTCGTCACGTCCTAACTTTTATGTCATAATCATTTCTGAGAGGTAAAGAAATTGCATGACAACATGCAGAGCTAGTGGCGTCAAAATTAACACACATACTTTATGTGACTCAAAAGCCGAACGAGTTACTTTACGACCTTGTTTTATATGTGCAAGTGCCAGTCAAAACTCGCGGTGTCGGCACTCTGCCGACCATTTCGCTAGTTAACACCGGTCTTGTTGTGTGTGTTTCAAGCTCAAGAGCATCTCCAAGCAAAAAATGGTCAACAGCAACATTCAGACGGTTTCGTACTGCTCAATTGCTACATTAAAACGGTATGTTTCTTTTTCAGAACTGGAAAAACACGAGCGTGACAGCATTCGAACCTGTAATCTTCAGATCCGAAGTCCGACGTCTTATCCATTACTCCACACGGTCACTGACGACTAACATTTACATGTATGCGACTCATCTCGTAACGCTCACACCCCTGAGGATTTGTGTTTTCGTTCTACACAGCCGCTGCCCCTTGCTCTTTCCCACCCATTCGTTACATTGAACCTCTGACGAGACCGACCAAATATAGACAGAGAAACAAGACCACACACTTTGTGCATTCGGAATCGAAGGCAGGGCGTCCCTCGCCGCATTTGCTACGATTGCCATTTGCTACTTCTGCAGAAGCGGCGGCGGCGACGACGACGACGACGACGACGACGACGACGACGAAGATCGCGAGAGGCTCTGAGATATGTGAGAAATACATCTATAAAATGTAATTCAGACTGCCTCGTCCCACCTTATGCTGTACCGCTTTACCAAATGCTTTATCTGCGCCATTCGCCTTAATCGCATCTGAGAGTAATTCTTAAAAAAACGCCTGTCGCTAATTGTTCGTCATCACAGGTACTGTTTGCTATACGGCCACGACGCGCAACTGATTTCCAAAATTCATCATTCTCCTGTGAGGATGGAACTTACGACCCCTGGTTTATTAGACCAGTGCTCTACCACTGAGCTAAAGAGGCGCGGCCTAGCGGTACTCTTGGGTACTTCGTCCTTACGGTCGTCTGCATCATCAGACTTTAGCTGACAACACTTCATATTACCGGCTAGTATTTGCAGCTATGGCGACAAATTACTGCTTGGCTACACATCTGACACGTAACCGATGTGCTCTCCAAACAACAACACTTGCATTTCAGAACATGTCTTTCACACATGTCTACAAAATCACCTTCACCTTCAAATACAGATTCCTTGCGACTGACAGAGACGTAGGCAAAGTTAAAAGTTGCTATTTCCATTAAATATCGTTAATCAGAAAAACGGTAATTTACATCTGCAGCGGAACAAAATTCCGTTCTGCCCAGCGTCTGGCTCGAACCAACGACCCTGGGATTAAGAGTCTGACACTCTACCGACTGAGCTAGCCGGCTACCGCAGGGAATACCTGCCGGGTAGCACGTCACACAGTACTCGTTTCGGTGGCGTGGTCCCATACAGTTTCTCTCCATGCAGCCTAATGTTTTCCTAACGTCACACTCGTCACGTCCTTACTTTTATGTCATAATCATTTCTGAGAGGTAAAGAAATTGCATGACAACATGCAGAGCTAGTGGCGTCAAAATTAACACACATACTTTATGTGACTCAAAAGCCGAACGAGTTACTTTACGACCTTGTTTTATATGTACAAGTGCCAGTCAAAACTCGCGGTGTCGGCACTCTGCCGACCATTTCGCTAGTTAACACCGGTCTTGTTGTGTGTGTTTCAAGCTCAAGAGCATCTCCAAGCAAAAAATGGTCAACAGCAACATTCAGACGGTTTCGTACTGCTCAATTGCTACATTAAAACGGTATGTTTCTTTTTCAGAACTGGAAAAACACGAGCGTGACAGCATTCGAACCTGTAATCTTCAGATCCGAAGTCCGACGTCTTATCCACTACTCCACACGGTCACTGACGACTAACATTTACATGTATGCGACTCATCTCGTAACGCTCACACCCCTGAGGATTTGTGTTTTCGTTCTACACAGCCGCTGCCCCTTGCTCTTTCCCACCCATTCGTTACATTCAATCTCTGACGAGACCGACCAAATATAGACAGAGAAACAAGACCACACACTTTGTGCATTCGGAATCGAAGGCAGGGCGTCCCTCGCCGCATTTGCTACGATTGCCATTTGCTACTTCTGCAGAAGCGGCGGCGGCGACGACGACGACGACGACGACGACGACGACGAAGATCGCGAGAGGCTCTGAGATATGTGAGAAATACATCTATAAAATGTAATTCAGACTGCCTCGTCCCACCTTATGCTGTACCGCTTTACCAAATGCTTTATCTGCGCCATTCGCCTTAATCGCATCTGAGAGTAATTCTTAAAAAAACGCCTGTCGCTAATTGTTCGTCATCACAGGTACTGTTTGCTATACGGCCACGACGCGCAACTGATTTCCAAAATTCATCATTCTCCTGTGAGGATGGAACTTACGACCCTTGGTTTATTAGACCAGTGCTCTACCACTGAGCTAAAGAGGCGCGGTCTAGCGGTACTGTTGGGTACTTCGTCCTTACGGTCGTCTGCATCATCAGACTTTAGCTGACAACACTTCATATTACCGGCTAGTATTTGCAGCTATGGCGACAAATTACTGCTTGGCTACACATCTGACACGTAACCGATGTGCTCTCCAAACAACAACACTTGCATTTCAGAACATGTCTTTCACACATGTCTACAAAATCACCTTCACCTTCAAATACAGATTCCTTGCGACTGACAGAGACGTAGGCAAAGTTAAAAGTTGCTATTTCCATTAAATATCGTTAATCAGAAAAACGGTAATTTACATCTGCAGCGGAACAAAATTCCGTTCCGCCCAGCGTCTGGCTCGAACCAACGACCCTGGGATTAAGAGTCTGACACTCTACCGACTGAGCTAGCCGGCTACCGCAGGGAATACCTGCCGGGTAGCACGTCACACAGTACTCGTTTCGGTGGCGTGGTCCCATACAGTTTCTCTCCATGCAGCCTAATGTTTCCCTAACGTCACACTCGTCACGTCCTTACTTTTATGTCATAATCATTTCTGAGAGGTAAAGAAATTGCATGACAACATGCAGAGCTAGTGGCGTCAAAATTAACACACATACTTTATGTGACTCAAAAGCCGAACGAGTTACTTTACGACCTTGTTTTATATGTGCAAGTGCCAGTCAAAACTCGCGGTGTCGGAACTCTGCCGACCATTTCGCTAGTTAACACCGGTCTTGTTGTGTGTGTTTCAAGCTCAAGAGCATCTCCAAGCAAAAAATGGTCAACAGCAACATTCAGACGGTTTCGTACTGCTCAATTGCTACATTAAAACGGTATGTTTCTTTTTCAGAACTGGAAAAACACGAGCGTGACAGCATTCGAACCTGTAATCTTCAGATCCGAAGTCCGACGTCTTATCCATTAGGCCACACGGTCACTGACGACTAACATTTACATGTATGCGACTCATCTCGAAACGCTCACTCCCCTGAGGATTTGTGTTTTCGTTCTACACAGCCGCTGCCCCTTGCTCTTTCACACCCATTCGTTACATTCAACCTCTGACGAGACCGACCAAATATAGACTGAGAAACAGGACCACACACTTTGTGCATTCGGAATCGAAGGCAGGGCGTCCCTCGCCGCATTTGCTACGATTGCCATTTGCTACTTCTGCAGAAGCGGCGGCGGCGACGACGACGACGACGACGACGACGACGAAGATCGCGAGAGGCTCTGAGATATGTGAGAAATACATCTATAAAATGTAATTCAGACTGCCTCGTCCCACCTTATGCTGTACCGCTTTACCAAATGCTTTATCTGCGCCATTCGCCTTAATCGCATCTGAGAGTAATTCTTAAAAAAACGCCTGTCGCTAATTGTTCGTCACCACAGGTACTGTTTGCTATACGGCCACGACGCGCAACTGATTTCCAAAATTCATCATTCTCCTGTGAGGATGGAACTTACGACCCCTGGTTTATTAGACCAGTGCTCTACCACTGAGCTAAAGAGGCGCGGCCTAGCGGTACTCTTGGGTACTTCGTCCTTACGGTCGTCTGCATCATCAGACTTTAGCTGACAACACTTCATATTACCGGCTAGTATTTGCAGCTATGGCGACAAATTACTGCTTGGCTACACATCTGACACGTAACCGATGTGCTGTCCAAACAACAACACTTGCATTTCAGAACATGTCTTTCACACATGTCTACAAAATCACCTTCACCTTCAAATACAGATTCCTTGCGACTGACAGAGACGTAGGCAAAGTTAAAAGTTGCTATTTCCATTAAATATCGTTAATCAGAAAAACGGTAATTTACATCTGCAGCGGAACAAAATTCCGTTCCGCCCAGCGTCTGGCTCGAACCAACGACCCTGGGATTAAGAGTCTGACACTCTACCGACTGAGCTAGCCGGCTCCCGCAGGGAATACCTGCCGGGTAGCACGTCACACAGTACTCGTTTCGGTGGCGTGGTCCCATACAGTTTCTCTCCATGCAGCCTAATGTTTTCCTAACGTCACACTCGTCACGTCCTTACTTTTATGTCATAATCATTTCTGAGAGGTAAAGAAATTGCATGACAACATGCAGAGCTAGTGGCGTCAAAATTAACACACATACTTTATGTGACTCAAAAGCCGAACGAGTTACTTTACGACCTTGTTTTATATGTGCAAGTGCCAGTCAAAACTCGCGGTGTCGGCACTCTGCCGACCATTTCGCTAGTTAACACCGGTCTTGTTGTGTGTGTTTCAAGCTCAAGAGCATCTCCAAGCAAAAAATGGTCAACAGCAACATTCAGACGGTTTCGTACTGCTCAATTGCTACATTAAAACGGTATGTTTCTTTTTCAGAACTGGAAAAACACGAGCGTGACAGCATTCGAACCTGTAATCTTCAGATCCGAAGTCCGACGTCTTATCCATTACTCCACACGGTCACTGACGACTAACATTTACATGTATGCGACTCATCTCGTAACGCTCACACCCCTGAGGATTTGTGTTTTCGTTCTACACAGCCGCTGCCCCTTGCTCTTTCCCACCCATTCGTTACATTGAACCTCTGACGAGACCGACCAAATATAGACAGAGAAACAAGACCACACACTTTGTGCATTCGGAATCGAAGGCAGGGCGTCCCTCGCCGCATTTGCTACGATTGCCATTTGCTACTTCTGCAGAAGCGGCGGCGGCGACGACGACGACGACGACGACGACGACGAAGATCGCGAGAGGCTCTGAGATATGTGAGAAATACATCTATAAAATGTAATTCAGACTGCCTCGTCCCACCTTATGCTGTACCGCTTTACCAAATGCTTTATCTGCGCCATTCGCCTTAATCGCATCTGAGAGTAATTCTTAAAAAAACGCCTGTCGCTAATTGTTCGTCATCACAGGTACTGTTTGCTATACGGCCACGACGCGCAACTGATTTCCAAAATTCATCATTCTCCTGTGAGGATGGAACTTACGACCCCTGGTTTATTAGACCAGTGCTCTACCACTGAGCTAAAGAGGCGCGGCCTAGCGGTACTGTTGGGTACTTCGTCCTTACGGTCGTCTGCATCATCAGACTTTAGCTGACAACACTTCATATTACCGGCTAGTATTTGCAGCTATGGCGACAAATTACTGCTTGGCTACACATCTGACACGTAACCGATGTGCTCTCCAAACAACAACACTTGCATTTCAGAACATGTCTTTCACACATGTCTACAAAATCACCTTCACCTTCAAATACAGATTCCTTGCGACTGACAGAGACGTAGGCAAAGTTAAAAGTTGCTATTTCCATTAAATATCGTTAATCAGAAAAACGGTAATTTACATCTGCAGCGGAACAAAATTCCGTTCCGCCCAGCGTCTGGCTCGAACCAACGACCCTGGGATTAAGAGTCTGACACTCTACCGACTGAGCTAGCCGGCTACCGCAGGGAATACCTGCCGGGTAGCACGTCACACAGTACTCGTTTCGGTGGCGTGGTCCCATACAGTTTCTCTCCATGCAGCCTAATGTTTTCCTAACGTCACACTCGTCACGTCCTAACTTTTATGTCATAATCATTTCTGAGAGGTAAAGAAATTGCATGACAACATGCAGAGCTAGTGGCGTCAAAATTAACACACATACTTTATGTGACTCAAAAGCCGAACGAGTTACTTTACGACCTTGTTTTATATGTGCAAGTGCCAGTCAAAACTCGCGGTGTCGGCACTCTGCCGACCATTTCGCTAGTTAACACCGGTCTTGTTGTGTGTGTTTCAAGCTCAAGAGCATCTCCAAGCAAAAAATGGTCAACAGCAACATTCAGACGGTTTCGTACTGCTCAATTGCTACATTAAAACGGTATGTTTCTTTTTCAGAACTGGAAAAACACGAGCGTGACAGCATTCGAACCTGTAATCTTCAGATCCGAAGTCCGACGTCTTATCCATTACTCCACACGGTCACTGACGACTAACATTTACATGTATGCGACTCATCTCGTAACGCTCACACCCCTGAGGATTTGTGTTTTCGTTCTACACAGCCGCTGCCCCTTGCTCTTTCCCACCCATTCGTTACATTCAACCTCTGACGAGACCGACCAAATATAGACAGAGAAACAAGACCACACACTTTGTGCATTCGGAATCGAAGGCAGGGCGTCCCTAGCCGCATTTGCTACGATTGCCATTTGCTACTTCTGCAGAAGCGGCGGCGGCGACGACGACGACGACGACGACGACGACGAAGATCGCGAGAGGCTCTGAGATATGTGAGAAATACATCTATAAAATGTAATTCAGACTGCCTCGTCCCACCTTATGCTGTACCGCTTTACCAAATGCTTTATCTGCGCCATTCGCCTTAATCGCATCTGAGAGTAATTCTTAAAAAAACGCCTGTCGCTAATTGTTCGTCATCACAGGTACTGTTTGCTATACGGCCACGACGCGCAACTGATTTCCAAAATTCATCATTCTCCTGTGAGGATGGAACTTACGACCCCTGGTTTATTAGACCAGTGCTCTACCACTGAGCTAAAGAGGCGCGGCCTAGCGGTACTCTTGGGTACTTCGTCCTTACGGTCGTCTGCATCATCAGACTTTAGCTGACAACACTTCATATTACCGGCTAGTATTTGCAGCTATGGCGACAAATTACTGCTTGGCTACACATCTGACACGTAACCGATGTGCTCTCCAAACAACAACACTTGCATTTCAGAACATGTCTTTCACACATGTCTACAAAATCACCTTCACCTTCAAATACAGATTCCTTGCGACTGACAGAGACGTAGGCAAAGTTAAAAGTTGCTATTTCCATTAAATATCGTTAATCAGAAAAACGGTAATTTACATCTGCAGCGGAACAAAATTCCGTTCTGCCCAGCGTCTGGCTCGAACCAACGACCCTGTGATTAAGAGTCTGACACTCTACCGACTGAGCTAGCCGGCTACCGCAGGGAATACCTGCCGGGTAGCACGTCACACAGTACTCGTTTCGGTGGCGTGGTCCCATACAGTTTCTCTCCATGCAGCCTAATGTTTTCCTAACGTCACACTCGTCACGTCCTTACTTTTATGTCATAATCATTTCTGAGAGGTAAAGAAATTGCATGACAACATGCAGAGCTAGTGGCGTCAAAATTAACACACATACTTTATGTGACTCAAAAGCCGAACGAGTTACTTTACGACCTTGTTTTATATGTACAAGTGCCAGTCAAAACTCGCGGTGTCGGCACTCTGCCGACCATTTCGCTAGTTAACACCGGTCTTGTTGTGTGTGTTTCAAGCTCAAGAGCATCTCCAAGCAAAAAATGGTCAACAGCAACATTCAGACGGTTTCGTACTGCTCAATTGCTACATTAAAACGGTATGTTTCTTTTTCAGAACTGGAAAAACACGAGCGTGACAGCATTCGAACCTGTAATCTTCAGATCCGAAGTCCGACGTCTTATCCACTACTCCACACGGTCACTGACGACTAACATTTACATGTATGCGACTCATCTCGTAACGCTCACACCCCTGAGGATTTGTGTTTTCGTTCTACACAGCCGCTGCCCCTTGCTCTTTCCCACCCATTCGTTACATTCAATCTCTGACGAGACCGACCAAATATAGACAGAGAAACAAGACCACACACTTTGTGCATTCGGAATCGAAGGCAGGGCGTCCCTCGCCGCATTTGCTACGATTGCCATTTGCTACTTCTGCAGAAGCGGCGGCGGCGACGACGACGACGACGACGACGACGACGACGAAGATCGCGAGAGGCTCTGAGATATGTGAGAAATACATCTATAAAATGTAATTCAGACTGCCTCGTCCCACCTTATGCTGTACCGCTTTACCAAATGCTTTATCTGCGCCATTCGCCTTAATCGCATCTGAGAGTAATTCTTAAAAAAACGCCTGTCGCTAATTGTTCGTCATCACAGGTACTGTTTGCTATACGGCCACGACGCGCAACTGATTTCCAAAATTCATCATTCTCCTGTGAGGATGGAACTTACGACCCTTGGTTTATTAGACCAGTGCTCTACCACTGAGCTAAAGAGGCGCGGTCTAGCGGTACTGTTGGGTACTTCGTCCTTACGGTCGTCTGCATCATCAGACTTTAGCTGACAACACTTCATATTACCGGCTAGTATTTGCAGCTATGGCGACAAATTACTGCTTGGCTACACATCTGACACGTAACCGATGTGCTCTCCAAACAACAACACTTGCATTTCAGAACATGTCTTTCACACATGTCTACAAAATCACCTTCACCTTCAAATACAGATTCCTTGCGACTGACAGAGACGTAGGCAAAGTTAAAAGTTGCTATTTCCATTAAATATCGTTAATCAGAAAAACGGTAATTTACATCTGCAGCGGAACAAAATTCCGTTCCGCCCAGCGTCTGGCTCGAACCAACGACCCTGGGATTAAGAGTCTGACACTCTACCGACTGAGCTAGCCGGCTACCGCAGGGAATACCTGCCGGGTAGCACGTCACACAGTACTCGTTTCGGTGGCGTGGTCCCATACAGTTTCTCTCCATGCAGCCTAATGTTTCCCTAACGTCACACTCGTCACGTCCTTACTTTTATGTCATAATCATTTCTGAGAGGTAAAGAAATTGCATGACAACATGCAGAGCTAGTGGCGTCAAAATTAACACACATACTTTATGTGACTCAAAAGCCGAACGAGTTACTTTACGACCTTGTTTTATATGTGCAAGTGCCAGTCAAAACTCGCGGTGTCGGAACTCTGCCGACCATTTCGCTAGTTAACACCGGTCTTGTTGTGTGTGTTTCAAGCTCAAGAGCATCTCCAAGCAAAAAATGGTCAACAGCAACATTCAGACGGTTTCGTACTGCTCAATTGCTACATTAAAACGGTATGTTTCTTTTTCAGAACTGGAAAAACACGAGCGTGACAGCATTCGAACCTGTAATCTTCAGATCCGAAGTCCGACGTCTTATCCATTAGGCCACACGGTCACTGACGACTAACATTTACATGTATGCGACTCATCTCGAAACGCTCACTCCCCTGAGGATTTGTGTTTTCGTTCTACACAGCCGCTGCCCCTTGCTCTTTCACACCCATTCGTTACATTCAACCTCTGACGAGACCGACCAAATATAGACTGAGAAACAGGACCACACACTTTGTGCATTCGGAATCGAAGGCAGGGCGTCCCTCGCCGCATTTGCTACGATTGCCATTTGCTACTTCTGCAGAAGCGGCGGCGGCGGCGACGACGACGACGACGACGACGACGACGACGACGAAGATCGCGAGAGGCTCTGAGATATGTGAGAAATACATCTATAAAATGTAATTCAGACTGCCTCGTCCCACCTTATGCTGTACCGCTTTACCAAATGCTTTATCTGCGCCATTCGCCTTAATCGCATCTGAGAGTAATTCTTAAAAAAACGCCTGTCGCTAATTGTTCGTCATCACAGGTACTGTTTGCTATACGGCCACGACGCGCAACTGATTTCCAAAATTCATCATTCTCCTGTGAGGATGGAACTTACGACCCCTGGTTTATTAGACCAGTGCTCTACCACTGAGCTAAAGAGGCGCGGCCTAGCGGTACTCTTGGGTACTTCGTCCTTACGGTCGTCTGCATCATCAGACTTTAGCTGACAACACTTCATATTACCGGCTAGTATTTGCAGCTATGGCGACAAATTACTGCTTGGCTACACATCTGACATGTAACCGATGTGCTCTACAAACAACAACACTTGCATTTCAGAACATGTCTTTCACACATGTCTACAAAATCACCTTCACCTTCAAATACAGATTCCTTGCGACTGACAGAGACGTAGGCAAAGTTAAAAGTTGCTATTTCCATTAAATATCGTTAATCAGAAAAACGGTAATTTACATCTGCAGCGGAACAAAATTCCGTTCCGCCCAGCGTCTGGCTCGAACCAACGACCCTGGGATTAAGAGTCTGACACTCTACCGACTGAGCTAGCCGGCTACCGCAGGGAATACCTGCCGGGTAGCACGTCACACAGTACTCGTTTCGGTGGCGTGGTCCCATACAGTTTCTCTCCATGCAGCCTAATGTTTTCCTAACGTCACACTCGTCACGTCCTTACTTTTATGTCATAATCATTTCTGAGAGGTAAAGAAATTGCATGACAACATGCAGAGCTAGTGGCGTCAAAATTAACACACATACTTTATGTGACTCAAAAGCCGAACGAGTTACTTTACGACCTTGTTTTATATGTGCAAGTGCCAGTCAAAACTCGCGGTGTCGGAACTCTGCCGACCATTTCGCTAGTTAACACCGGTCTTGTTGTGTGTGTTTCAAGCTCAAGAGCATCTCCAAGCAAAAAATGGTCAACAGCAACATTCAGACGGTTTCGTACTGCTCAATTGCTACATTAAAACGGTATGTTTCTTTTTCAGAACTGGAAAAACACGAGCGTGACAGCATTCGAACCTGTAATCTTCAGATCCGAAGTCCGACGTCTTATCCATTAGGCCACACGGTCACTGACGACTAACATTTACATGTATGCGACTCATCTCGAAACGCTCACACCCCTGAGGATTTGTGTTTTCGTTCTACACAGCCGCTGCCCCTTGCTCTTTCCCACCCATTCGTTACATTCAATCTCTGACGAGACCGACCAAATATAGACAGAGAAACAAGACCACACACTTTGTGCATTCGGAATCGAAGGCAGGGCGTCCCTCGCCGCATTTGCTACGATTGCCATTTGCTACTTCTGCAGAAGCGGCGGCGGCGACGACGACGACGACGACGACGACGACGACGAAGATCGCGAGAGGCTCTGAGATATGTGAGAAATACATCTATAAAATGTAATTCAGACTGCCTCGTCCCACCTTATGCTGTACCGCTTTACCAAATGCTTTATCTGCGCCATTCGCCTTAATCGCATCTGAGAGTAATTCTTAAAAAAACGCCTGTCGCTAATTGTTCGTCATCACAGGTACTGTTTGCTATACGGCCACGACGCGCAACTGATTTCCAAAATTCATCATTCTCCTGTGAGGATGGAACTTAGGACCCTTGGTTTATTAGACCCGTGCTCTACCACTGAGCTAAAGAGGCGCGGCCTAGCGGTACTGTTGGGTACTTCGTCCTTACGGTCGTCTGCATCATCAGACTTTAGCTGACAACACTTCATATTACCGGCTAGTATTTGCAGCTATGGCGACAAATTACTGCTTGGCTACACATCTGACACGTAACCGATGTGCTCTCCAAACAACAACACTTGCATTTCAGAACATGTCTTTCACACATGTCTACAAAATCACCTTCACCTTCAAATACAGATTCCTTGCGACTGACAGAGACGTAGGCAAAGTTAAAAGTTGCTATTTCCATTAAATATCGTTAATCAGAAAAACGGTAATTTACATCTGCAGCGGAACAAAATTCCGTTCCGCCCAGCGTCTGGCTCGAACCAACGACCCTGGGATTAAGAGTCTGACACTCTACCGACTGAGCTAGCCGGCTACCGCAGGGAATACCTGCCGGGTAGCACGTCACACAGTACTCGTTTCGGTGGCGTGGTCCCATACAGTTTCTCTCCATGCAGCCTAATGTTTTCCTAACGTCACACTCGTCACGTCCTTACTTTTATGTCATAATCATTTCTGAGAGGTAAAGAAATTGCATGACAACATGCAGAGCTAGTGGCGTCAAAATTAACACACATACTTTATGTGACTCAAAAGCCGAACGAGTTACTTTACGACCTTGTTTTATATGTGCAAGTGCCAGTCAAAACTCGCGGTGTCGGAACTCTGCCGACCATTTCGCTAGTTAACACCGGTCTTGTTGTGTGTGTTTCAAGCTCAAGAGCATCTCCAAGCAAAAAATGGTCAACAGCAACATTCAGACGGTTTCGTACTGCTCAATTGCTACATTAAAACGGTATGTTTCTTTTTCAGAACTGGAAAAACACGAGCGTGACAGCATTCGAACCTGTAATCTTCAGATCCGAAGTCCGACGTCTTATCCATTAGGCCACACGGTCACTGACGACTAACATTTACATGTATGCGACTCATCTCGAAACGCTCACACCCCTGAGGATTTGTGTTTTCGTTCTACACAGCCGCTGCCCCTTGCTCTTTCCCACCCATTCGTTACATTCAATCTCTGACGAGACCGACCAAATATAGACAGAGAAACAAGACCACACACTTTGTGCATTCGGAATCGAAGGCAGGGCGTCCCTCGCCGCATTTGCTACGATTGCCATTTGCTACTTCTGCAGAAGCGGCGGCGGCGACGACGACGACGACGACGACGACGACGAAGATCGCGAGAGGCTCTGAGATATGTGAGAAATACATCTATAAAATGTAATTCAGACTGCCTCGTCCCACCTTATGCTGTACCGCTTTACCAAATGCTTTATCTGCGCCATTCGCCTTAATCGCATCTGAGAGTAATTCTTAAAAAAACGCCTGTCGCTAATTGTTCGTCATCACAGGTACTGTTTGCTATACGGCCACGACGCGCAACTGATTTCCAAAATTCATCATTCTCCTGTGAGGATGGAACTTACGACCCCTGGTTTATTAGACCAGTGCTCTACCACTGAGCTAAAGAGGCGCGGCCTAGCGGTACTCTTGGGTACTTCGTCCTTACGGTCGTCTGCATCATCAGACTTTAGCTGACAACACTTCATATTACCGGCTAGTATTTGCAGCTATGGCGACAAATTACTGCTTGGCTACACATCTGACACGTAACCGATGTGCTCTCCAAACAACAACACTTGCATTTCAGAACATGTCTTTCACACATGTCTACAAAATCACCTTCACCTTCAAATACAGATTCCTTGCGACTGACAGAGACGTAGGCAAAGTTAAAAGTTGCTATTTCCATTAAATATCGTTAATCAGAAAAACGGTAATTTACATCTGCAGCGGAACAAAATTCCGTTCTGCCCAGCGTCTGGCTCGAACCAACGACCCTGGGATTAAGAGTCTGACACTCTACCGACTGAGCTAGCCGGCTACCGCAGGGAATACCTGCCGGGTAGCACGTCACACAGTACTCGTTTCGGTGGCGTGGTCCCATACAGTTTCTCTCCATGCAGCCTAATGTTTTCCTAACGTCACACTCGTCACGTCCTTACTTTTATGTCATAATCATTTCTGAGAGGTAAAGAAATTGCATGACAACATGCAGAGCTAGTGGCGTCAAAATTAACACACATACTTTATGTGACTCAAAAGCCGAACGAGTTACTTTACGACCTTGTTTTATATGTACAAGTGCCAGTCAAAACTCGCGGTGTCGGCACTCTGCCGACCATTTCGCTAGTTAACACCGGTCTTGTTGTGTGTGTTTCAAGCTCAAGAGCATCTCCAAGCAAAAAATGGTCAACAGCAACATTCAGACGGTTTCGTACTGCTCAATTGCTACATTAAAACGGTATGTTTCTTTTTCAGAACTGGAAAAACACGAGCGTGACAGCATTCGAACCTGTAATCTTCAGATCCGAAGTCCGACGTCTTATCCATTACTCCACACGGTCACTGACGACTAACATTTACATGTATGCGACTCATCTCGTAACGCTCACACCCCTGAGGATTTGTGTTTTCGTTCTACACAGCCGCTGCCCCTTGCTCTTTCCCACCCATTCGTTACATTCAATCTCTGACGAGACCGACCAAATATAGACAGAGAAACAAGACCACACACTTTGTGCATTCGGAATCGAAGGCAGGGCGTCCCTCGCCGCATTTGCTACGATTGCCATTTGCTACTTCTGCAGAAGCGGCGGCGGCGACGACGACGACGACGACGACGACGACGACGAAGATCGCGAGAGGCTCTGAGATATGTGAGAAATACATCTATAAAATGTAATTCAGACTGCCTCGTCCCACCTTATGCTGTACCGCTTTACCAAATGCTTTATCTGCGCCATTCGCCTTAATCGCATCTGAGAGTAATTCTTAAAAAAACGCCTGTCGCTAATTGTTCGTCATCACAGGTACTGTTTGCTATACGGCCACGACGCGCAACTGATTTCCAAAATTCATCATTCTCCTGTGAGGATGGAACTTACGACCCTTGGTTTATTAGACCAGTGCTCTACCACTGAGCTAAAGAGGCGCGGTCTAGCGGTACTGTTGGGTACTTCGAACCTTACGGTCGTCTACATCATCAGACTTTAGCTGACAACACTTCATATTACCGGCTAGTATTTGCAGCTATGGCGACAAATTACTGCTTGGCTACACATCTGACACGTAACCGATGTGCTCTCCAAACAACAACACTTGCATTTCAGAACATGTCTTTCACACATGTCTACAAAATCACCTTCACCTTCAAATACAGATTCCTTGCGACTGACAGAGACGTAGGCAAAGTTAAAAGTTGCTATTTCCATTAAATATCGTTAATCAGAAAAACGGTAATTTACATCTGCAGCGGAACAAAATTCCGTCCCGCCCAGCGTCTGGCTCGAACCAACGACCCTGGGATTAAGAGTCTGACACTCTACCGACTGAGCTAGCCGGCTCCCGCAGGGAATACCTGCCGGGTAGCACGTCACACAGTACTCGTTTCGGTGGCGTGGTCCCATACAGTTTCTCTCCATGCAGCCTAATGTTTCCCTAACGTCACACTCGTCACGTCCTTACTTTTATGTCATAATCATTTCTGAGAGGTAAAGAAATTGCATGACAACATGCAGAGCTAGTGGCGTCAAAATTAACACACATACTTTATGTGACTCAAAAGCCGAACGAGTTACTTTACGACCTTGTTTTATATGTGCAAGTGCCAGTCAAAACTCGCGGTGTCGGAACTCTGCCGACCATTTCGCTAGTTAACACCGGTCTTGTTGTGTGTGTTTCAAGCTCAAGAGCATCTCCAAGCAAAAAATGGTCAACAGCAACATTCAGACGGTTTCGTACTGCTCAATTGCTACATTAAAACGGTATGTTTCTTTTTCAGAACTGGAAAAACACGAGCGTGACAGCATTCGAACCTGTAATCTTCAGATCCGAAGTCCGACGTCTTATCCATTAGGCCACACGGTCACTGACGACTAACATTTACATGTATGCGACTCATCTCGAAACGCTCACACCCCTGAGGATTTGTGTTTTCGTTCTACACAGCCGCTGCCCCTTGCTCTTTCACACCCATTCGTTACATTCAACCTCTGACGAGACCGACCAAATATAGACTGAGAAACAGGACCACACACTTTGTGCATTCGGAATCGAAGGCAGGGCGTCCCTCGCCGCATTTGCTACGATTGCCATTTGCTACTTCTGCAGAAGCGGCGGCGGCGGCGACGACGACGACGACGACGACGACGACGACGACGACGAAGATCGCGAGAGGCTCTGAGATATGTGAGAAATACATCTATAAAATGTAATTCAGACTGCCTCGTCCCACCTTATGCTGTACCGCTTTACCAAATGCTTTATCTGCGCCATTCGCCTTAATCGCATCTGAGAGTAATTCTTAAAAAAACGCCTGTCGCTAATTGTTCGTCATCACAGGTACTGTTTGCTATACGGCCACGACGCGCAACTGATTTCCAAAATTCATCATTCTCCTGTGAGGATGGAACTTACGACCCCTGGTTTATTAGACCAGTGCTCTACCACTGAGCTAAAGAGGCGCGGCCTAGCGGTACTCTTGGGTACTTCGTCCTTACGGTCGTCTGCATCATCAGACTTTAGCTGACAACACTTCATATTACCGGCTAGTATTTGCAGCTATGGCGACAAATTACTGCTTGGCTACACATCTGACACGTAACCGATGTGCTCTACAAACAACAACACTTGCATTTCAGAACATGTCTTTCACACATGTCTACAAAATCACCTTCACCTTCAAATACAGATTCCTTGCGACTGACAGAGACGTAGGCAAAGTTAAAAGTTGCTATTTCCATTAAATATCGTTAATCAGAAAAACGGTAATTTACATCTGCAGCGGAACAAAATTCCGTTCCGCCCAGCGTCTGGCTCGAACCAACGACCCTGGGATTAAGAGTCTGACACTCTACCGACTGAGCTAGCCGGCTCCCGCAGGGAATACCTGCCGGGTAGCACGTCACACAGTACTCGTTTCGGTGGCGTGGTCCCATACAGTTTCTCTCCATGCAGCCTAATGTTTTCCTAACGTCACACTCGTCACGTCCTTACTTTTATGTCATAATCATTTCTGAGAGGTAAAGAAATTGCATGACAACATGCAGAGCTAGTGGCGTCAAAATTAACACACATACTTTATGTGACTCAAAAGCCGAACGAGTTACTTTACGACCTTGTTTTATATGTGCAAGTGCCAGTCAAAACTCGCGGTGTCGGAACTCTGCCGACCATTTCGCTAGTTAACACCGGTCTTGTTGTGTGTGTTTCAAGCTCAAGAGCATCTCCAAGCAAAAAATGGTCAACAGCAACATTCAGACGGTTTCGTACTGCTCAATTGCTACATTAAAACGGTATGTTTCTTTTTCAGAACTGGAAAAACACGAGCGTGACAGCATTCGAACCTGTAATCTTCAGATCCGAAGTCCGACGTCTTATCCATTAGGCCACACGGTCACTGACGACTAACATTTACATGTATGCGACTCATCTCGAAACGCTCACACCCCTGAGGATTTGTGTTTTCGTTCTACACAGCCGCTGCCCCTTGCTCTTTCCCACCCATTCGTTACATTCAATCTCTGACGAGACCGACCAAATATAGACAGAGAAACAAGACCACACACTTTGTGCATTCGGAATCGAAGGCAGGGCGTCCCTCGCCGCATTTGCTACGATTGCCATTTGCTACTTCTGCAGAAGCGGCGGCGGCGACGACGACGACGACGACGACGACGACGAAGATCGCGAGAGGCTCTGAGATATGTGAGAAATACATCTATAAAATGTAATTCAGACTGCCTCGTCCCACCTTATGCTGTACCGCTTTACCAAATGCTTTATCTGCGCCATTCGCCTTAATCGCATCTGAGAGTAATTCTTAAAAAAACGCCTGTCGCTAATTGTTCGTCATCACAGGTACTGTTTGCTATACGGCCACGACGCGCAACTGATTTCCAAAATTCATCATTCTCCTGTGAGGATGGAACTTACGACCCCTGGTTTATTAGACCAGTGCTCTACCACTGAGCTAAAGAGGCGCGGCCTAGCGGTACTCTTGGGTACTTCGTCCTTACGGTCGTCTGCATCATCAGACTTTAGCTGACAACACTTCATATTACCGGCTAGTATTTGCAGCTATGGCGACAAATTACTGCTTGGCTACACATCTGACACGTAACCGATGTGCTCTCCAAACAACAACACTTGCATTTCAGAACATGTCTTTCACACATGTCTACAAAATCACCTTCACCTTCAAATACAGATTCCTTGCGACTGACAGAGACGTAGGCAAAGTTAAAAGTTGCTATTTCCATTAAATATCGTTAATCAGAAAAACGGTAATTTACATCTGCAGCGGAACAAAATTCCGTTCTGCCCAGCGTCTGGCTCGAACCAACGACCCTGGGATTAAGAGTCTGACACTCTACCGACTGAGCTAGCCGGCTACCGCAGGGAATACCTGCCGGGTAGCACGTCACACAGTACTCGTTTCGGTGGCGTGGTCCCATACAGTTTCTCTCCATGCAGCCTAATGTTTTCCTAACGTCACACTCGTCACGTCCTTACTTTTATGTCATAATCATTTCTGAGAGGTAAAGAAATTGCATGACAACATGCAGAGCTAGTGGCGTCAAAATTAACACACATACTTTATGTGACTCAAAAGCCGAACGAGTTACTTTACGACCTTGTTTTATATGTACAAGTGCCAGTCAAAACTCGCGGTGTCGGCACTCTGCCGACCATTTCGCTAGTTAACACCGGTCTTGTTGTGTGTGTTTCAAGCTCAAGAGCATCTCCAAGCAAAAAATGGTCAACAGCAACATTCAGACGGTTTCGTACTGCTCAATTGCTACATTAAAACGGTATGTTTCTTTTTCAGAACTGGAAAAACACGAGCGTGACAGCATTCGAACCTGTAATCTTCAGATCCGAAGTCCGACGTCTTATCCATTACTCCACACGGTCACTGACGACTAACATTTACATGTATGCGACTCATCTCGTAACGCTCACACCCCTGAGGATTTGTGTTTTCGTTCTACACAGCCGCTGCCCCTTGCTCTTTCCCACCCATTCGTTACATTCAATCTCTGACGAGACCGACCAAATATAGACAGAGAAACAAGACCACACACTTTGTGCATTCGGAATCGAAGGCAGGGCGTCCCTCGCCGCATTTGCTACGATTGCCATTTGCTACTTCTGCAGAAGCGGCGGCGGCGACGACGACGACGACGACGACGACGACGACGAAGATCGCGAGAGGCTCTGAGATATGTGAGAAATACATCTATAAAATGTAATTCAGACTGCCTCGTCCCACCTTATGCTGTACCGCTTTACCAAATGCTTTATCTGCGCCATTCGCCTTAATCGCATCTGAGAGTAATTCTTAAAAAAACGCCTGTCGCTAATTGTTCGTCATCACAGGTACTGTTTGCTATACGGCCACGACGCGCAACTGATTTCCAAAATTCATCATTCTCCTGTGAGGATGGAACTTACGACCCCTGGTTTATTAGACCAGTGCTCTACCACTGAGCTAAAGAGGCGCGGCCTAGCGGTACTCTTGGGTACTTCGTCCTTACGGTCGTCTGCATCATCAGACTTTAGCTGACAACACTTCATATTACCGGCTAGTATTTGCAGCTATGGCGACAAATTACTGCTTGGCTACACATCTGACACGTAACCGATGTGCTCTCCAAACAACAACACTTGCATTTCAGAACATGTCTTTCACACATGTCTACAAAATCACCTTCACCTTCAAATACAGATTCCTTGCGACTGACAGAGACGTAGGCAAAGTTAAAAGTTGCTATTTCCATTAAATATCGTTAATCAGAAAAACGGTAATTTACATCTGCAGCGGAACAAAATTCCGTTCCGCCCAGCGTCTGGCTCGAACCAACGACCCTGGGATTAAGAGTCTGACACTCTACCGACTGAGCTAGCCGGCTCCCGCAGGGAATACCTGCCGGGTAGCACGTCACACAGTACTCGTTTCGGTGGCGTGGTCCCATACAGTTTCTCTCCATGCAGCCTAATGTTTCCCTAACGTCACACTCGTCACGTCCTTACTTTTATGTCATAATCATTTCTGAGAGGTAAAGAAATTGCATGACAACATGCAGAGCTAGTGGCGTCAAAATTAACACACATACTTTATGTGACTCAAAAGCCGAACGAGTTACTTTACGACCTTGTTTTATATGTGCAAGTGCCAGTCAAAACTCGCGGTGTCGGAACTCTGCCGACCATTTCGCTAGTTAACACCGGTCTTGTTGTGTGTGTTTCAAGCTCAAGAGCATCTCCAAGCAAAAAATGGTCAACAGCAACATTCAGACGGTTTCGTACTGCTCAATTGCTACATTAAAACGGTATGTTTCTTTTTCAGAACTGGAAAAACACGAGCGTGACAGCATTCGAACCTGTAATCTTCAGATCCGAAGTCCGACGTCTTATCCATTAGGCCACACGGTCACTGACGACTAACATTTACATGTATGCGACTCATCTCGAAACGCTCACACCCCTGAGGATTTGTGTTTTCGTTCTACACAGCCGCTGCCCCTTGCTCTTTCACACCCATTCGTTACATTCAACCTCTGACGAGACCGACCAAATATAGACTGAGAAACAGGACCACACACTTTGTGCATTCGGAATCGAAGGCAGGGCGTCCCTCGCCGCATTTGCTACGATTGCCATTTGCTACTTCTGCAGAAGCGGCGGCGGCGGCGACGACGACGACGACGACGACGACGACGACGACGAAGATCGCGAGAGGCTCTGAGATATGTGAGAAATACATCTATAAAATGTAATTCAGACTGCCTCGTCCCACCTTATGCTGTACCGCTTTACCAAATGCTTTATCTGCGCCATTCGCCTTAATCGCATCTGAGAGTAATTCTTAAAAAAACGCCTGTCGCTAATTGTTCGTCATCACAGGTACTGTTTGCTATACGGCCACGACGCGCAACTGATTTCCAAAATTCATCATTCTCCTGTGAGGATGGAACTTACGACCCCTGGTTTATTAGACCAGTGCTCTACCACTGAGCTAAAGAGGCGCGGCCTAGCGGTACTCTTGGGTACTTCGTCCTTACGGTCGTCTGCATCATCAGACTTTAGCTGACAACACTTCATATTACCGGCTAGTATTTGCAGCTATGGCGACAAATTACTGCTTGGCTACACATCTGACACGTAACCGATGTGCTCTACAAACAACAACACTTGCATTTCAGAACATGTCTTTCACACATGTCTACAAAATCACCTTCACCTTCAAATACAGATTCCTTGCGACTGACAGAGACGTAGGCAAAGTTAAAAGTTGCTATTTCCATTAAATATCGTTAATCAGAAAAACGGTAATTTACATCTGCAGCGGAACAAAATTCCGTTCCGCCCAGCGTCTGGCTCGAACCAACGACCCTGGGATTAAGAGTCTGACACTCTACCGACTGAGCTAGCCGGCTACCGCAGGGAATACCTGCCGGGTAGCACGTCACACAGTACTCGTTTCGGTGGCGTGGTCCCATACAGTTTCTCTCCATGCAGCCTAATGTTTTCCTAACGTCACACTCGTCACGTCCTTACTTTTATGTCATAATCATTTCTGAGAGGTAAAGAAATTGCATGACAACATGCAGAGCTAGTGGCGTCAAAATTAACACACATACTTTATGTGACTCAAAAGCCGAACGAGTTACTTTACGACCTTGTTTTATATGTGCAAGTGCCAGTCAAAACTCGCGGTGTCGGAACTCTGCCGACCATTTCGCTAGTTAACACCGGTCTTGTTGTGTGTGTTTCAAGCTCAAGAGCATCTCCAAGCAAAAAATGGTCAACAGCAACATTCAGACGGTTTCGTACTGCTCAATTGCTACATTAAAACGGTATGTTTCTTTTTCAGAACTGGAAAAACACGAGCGTGACAGCATTCGAACCTGTAATCTTCAGATCCGAAGTCCGACGTCTTATCCATTAGGCCACACGGTCACTGACGACTAACATTTACATGTATGCGACTCATCTCGAAACGCTCACACCCCTGAGGATTTGTGTTTTCGTTCTACACAGCCGCTGCCCCTTGCTCTTTCCCACCCATTCGTTACATTCAATCTCTGACGAGACCGACCAAATATAGACAGAGAAACAAGACCACACACTTTGTGCATTCGGAATCGAAGGCAGGGCGTCCCTCGCCGCATTTGCTACGATTGCCATTTGCTACTTCTGCAGAAGCGGCGGCGGCGACGACGACGACGACGACGACGACGACGACGAAGATCGCGAGAGGCTCTGAGATATGTGAGAAATACATCTATAAAATGTAATTCAGACTGCCTCGTCCCACCTTATGCTGTACCGCTTTACCAAATGCTTTATCTGCGCCATTCGCCTTAATCGCATCTGAGAGTAATTCTTAAAAAAACGCCTGTCGCTAATTGTTCGTCATCACAGGTACTGTTTGCTATACGGCCACGACGCGCAACTGATTTCCAAAATTCATCATTCTCCTGTGAGGATGGAACTTAGGACCCTTGGTTTATTAGACCAGTGCTCTACCACTGAGCTAAAGAGGCGCGGCCTAGCGGTACTGTTGGGTACTTCGTCCTTACGGTCGTCTGCATCATCAGACTTTAGCTGACAACACTTCATATTACCGGCTAGTATTTGCAGCTATGGCGACAAATTACTGCTTGGCTACACATCTGACACGTAACCGATGTGCTCTACAAACAACAACACTTGCATTTCAGAACATGTCTTTCACACATGTCTACAAAATCACCTTCACCTTCAAATACAGATTCCTTGCGACTGACAGAGACGTAGGCAAAGTTAAAAGTTGCTATTTCCATTAAATATCGTTAATCAGAAAAACGGTAATTTACATCTGCAGCGGAACAAAATTCCGTTCCGCCCAGCGTCTGGCTCGAACCAACGACCCTAGGATTAAGAGTCTGACACTCTACCGACTGAGCTAGCCGGCTACCGCAGGGAATACCTGCCGGGTAGCACGTCACACAGTACTCGTTTCGGTGGCGTGGTCCCATACAGTCTCTCTCCATGCAGCCTAATGTTTTCCTAACGTCACACTCGTCACGTCCTTACTTTTATGTCATAATCATTTCTGAGAGGTAAAGAAATTGCATGACAACATGCAGAGCTAGTGGCGTCAAAATTAACACACATACTTTATGTGACTCAAAAGCCGAACGAGTTACTTTACGACCTTGTTTTATATGTACAAGTGCCAATCAAAACTCGCGGTGTCGGCACTCTGCCGACCATTTCGCTAGTTAACACCGGTCTTGTTGTGTGTGTTTCAAGCTCAAGAGCATCTCCAAGCAAAAAATGGTCAACAGCAACATTCAGACGGTTTCGTACTGCTCAATTGCTACATTAAAACGGTATGTTTCTTTTTCAGAACTGGAAAAACACGAGCGTGACAGCATTCGAACCTGTAATCTTCAGATCCGAAGTCCGACGTCTTATCCATTAGGCCACACGGTCACTGACGACTAACATTTACATGTATGCGACTCATCTCGAAACGCTCACACCCCTGAGGATTTGTGTTTTCGTTCTACACAGCCGCTGCCCCTTGCTGTTTCCCACCCATTCGTTACATTCAACCTCTGACGAGACCGACCAAATATAGACTGAGAAACAAGACCACACACTTTGTGCATTCGGAATCGAAGGCAGGGCGTCCCTCGCCGCATTTGCTACGATTGCCATTTGCTACTTCTGCAGAAGCGGCGGCGGCGACGACGACGACGACGACGACGACGACGACGAAGATCGCGAGAGGCTCTGAGATATGTGAGAAATACATCTATAAAATGTAATTCAGACTGCCTCGTCCCACCTTATGCTGTACCGCTTTACCAAATGCTTTATCTGCGCCATTCGCCTTAATCGCATCTGAGAGTAATTCTTAAAAAAACGCCTGTCGCTAATTGTTCGTCATCACAGGTACTGTTTGCTATACGGCCACGACGCGCAAATGATTTCCAAAATTCATCATTCTCCTGTGAGGATGGAACTTACGACCCTTGGTTTATTAGACCAGTGCTCTACCACTGAGCTAAAGAGGCGCGGCCTAGCGGTACTGTTGGGTACTTCGTCCTTACGGTCGTCTGCATCATCAGACTTTAGCTGACATCACTTCATATTACCGGCTAGTATTTGCAGCTATGGCGACAAATTACTGCTTGGCTACACATCTGACACGTAACCGATGTGCTCTACAAACAACAACACTTGCATTTCAGAACATGTCTTTCACACATGTCTACAAAATCACCTTCACCTTCAAATACAGATTCCTTGCGACTGACAGAGACGTAGGCAAAGTTAAAAGTTGCTATTTCCATTAAATATCGTTAATCAGAAAAACGGTAATTTACATCTGCAGCGGAACAAAATTCCGTTCCGCCCAGCGTCTGGCTCGAACCAACGACCCTAGGATTAAGAGTCTGACACTCTACCGACTGAGCTAGCCGGCTACCGCAGGGAATACCTGCCGGGTAGCACGTCACACAGTACTCGTTTCGGTGGCGTGGTCCCATACAGTTTCTCTCCATGCAGCCTAATGTTTTCCTAACGTCACACTCGTCACGTCCTTACTTTTATGTCATAATCATTTCTGAGAGGTAAAGAAATTGCATGACAACATGCAGAGCTAGTGGCGTCAAAATTAACACACATACTTTATGTGACTCAAAAGCCGAACGAGTTACTTTACGACCTTGTTTTATATGTGCAAGTGCCAGTCAAAACTCGCGGTGTCGGAACTCTGCCGACCATTTCGCTAGTTAACACCGGTCTTGTTGTGTGTGTTTCAAGCTCAAGAGCATCTCCAAGCAAAAAATGGTCAACAGCAACATTCAGACGGTTTCGTACTGCTCAATTGCTACATTAAAACGGTATGTTTCTTTTTCAGAACTGGAAAAACACGAGCGTGACAGCATTCGAACCTGTAATCTTCAGATCCGAAGTCCGACGTCTTATCCATTAGGCCACACGGTCACTGACGACTAACATTTACATGTATGCGACTCATCTCGAAACGCTCACACCCCTGAGGATTTGTGTTTTCGTTCTACACAGCCGCTGCCCCTTGCTCTTTCCCACCCATTCGTTACATTCAACCTCTGACGAGACCGACCAAATATAGACTGAGAAACAAGACCACACACTTTGTGCATTCGGAATCGAAGGCAGGGCGTCCCTCGCCGCATTTGCTACGATTGCCATTTGCTACTTCTGCAGAAGCGGCGGCGGCGACGACGACGACGACGACGACGACGACGACGAAGATCGCGAGAGGCTCTGAGATATGTGAGAAATACATCTATAAAATGTAATTCAGACTGCCTCGTCCCACCTTATGCTGTACCGCTTTACCAAATGCTTTATCTGCGCCATTCGCCTTAATCGCATCTGAGAGTAATTCTTAAAAAAACGCCTGTCGCTAATTGTTCGTCATCACAGGTACTGTTTGCTATACGGCCACGACGCGCAAATGATTTCCAAAATTCATCATTCTCCTGTGAGGATGGAACTTACGACCCTTGGTTTATTAGACCAGTGCTCTACCACTGAGCTAAAGAGGCGCGGCCTAGCGGTACTGTTGGGTACTTCGTCCTTACGGTCGTCTGCATCATCAGACTTTAGCTGACAACACTTCATATTACCGGCTAGTATTTGCAGCTATGGCGACAAATTACTGCTTGGCTACACATCTGACACGTAACCGATGTGCTCTACAAACAACAACACTTGCATTTCAGAACATGTCTTTCACACATGTCTACAAAATCACCTTCACCTTCAAATACAGATTCCTTGCGACTGACAGAGACGTAGGCAAAGTTAAAAGTTGCTATTTCCATTAAATATCGTTAATCAGAAAAACGGTAATTTACATCTGCAGCGGAACAAAATTCCGTTCCGCCCAGCGTCTGGCTCGAACCAACGACCCTAGGATTAAGAGTCTGACACTCTACCGACTGAGCTAGCCGGCTACCGCAGGGAATACCTGCCGGGTAGCACGTCACACAGTACTCGTTTCGGTGGCGTGGTCCCATACAGTTTCTCTCCATGCAGCCTAATGTTTTCCTAACGTCACACTCGTCACGTCCTTACTTTTATGTCATAATCATTTCTGAGAGGTAAAGAAATTGCATGACAACATGCAGAGCTAGTGGCGTCAAAATTAACACACATACTTTATGTGACTCAAAAGCCGAACGAGTTACTTTACGACCTTGTTTTATATGTGCAAGTGCCAGTCAAAACTCGCGGTGTCGGAACTCTGCCGACCATTTCGCTAGTTAACACCGGTCTTGTTGTGTGTGTTTCAAGCTCAAGAGCATCTCCAAGCAAAAAATGGTCAACAGCAACATTCAGATGGTTTCGTACTGCTCAATTGCTACATTAAAACGGTATGTTTCTTTTTCAGAACTGGAAAAACACGAGCGTGACAGCATTCGAACCTGTAATCTTCAGATCCGAAGTCCGACGTCTTATCCATTACTCCACACGGTCACTGACGACTAACATTTACATGTATGCGACTCATCTCGTAACGCTCACACCCCTGAGGATTTGTGTTTTCGTTCTACACAGCCGCTGCCCCTTGCTCTTTCCCACCCATTCGTTACATTCAATCTCTGACGAGACCGACCAAATATAGACAGAGAAACAAGACCACACACTTTGTGCATTCGGAATCGAAGGCAGGGCGTCCCTCGCCGCATTTGCTACGATTGCCATTTGCTACTTCTGCAGAAGCGGCGGCGGCGACGACGACGACGACGACGACGACGACGACGAAGATCGCGAGAGGCTCTGAGATATGTGAGAAATACATCTATAAAATGTAATTCAGACTGCCTCGTCCCACCTTATGCTGTACCGCTTTACCAAATGCTTTATCTGCGCCATTCGCCTTAATCGCATCTGAGAGTAATTCTTAAAAAAACGCCTGTCGCTAATTGTTCGTCATCACAGGTACTGTTTGCTATACGGCCACGACGCGCAACTGATTTCCAAAATTCATCATTCTCCTGTGAGGATGGAACTTAGGACCCTTGGTTTATTAGACCAGTGCTCTACCACTGAGCTAAAGAGGCGCGGCCTAGCGGTACTGTTGGGTACTTCGTCCTTACGGTCGTCTGCATCATCAGACTTTAGCTGACAACACTTCATATTACCGGCTAGTATTTGCAGCTATGGCGACAAATTACTGCTTGGCTACACATCTGACACGTAACCGATGTGCTCTCCAAACAACAACACTTGCATTTCAGAACATGTCTTTCACACATGTCTACAAAATCACCTTCACCTTCAAATACAGATTCCTTGCGACTGACAGAGACGTAGGCAAAGTTAAAAGTTGCTATTTCCATTAAATATCGTTAATCAGAAAAACGGTAATTTACATCTGCAGCGGAACAAAATTCCGTTCCGCCCAGCGTCTGGCTCGAACCAACGACCATGGGATTAAGAGTCTGACACTCTACCGACTGAGCTAGCCGGCTACCGCAGGGAATACCTGCCGGGTAGCACGTCACACAGTACTCGTTTCGGTGGCGTGGTCCCATACAGTCTCTCTCCATGCAGCCTAATGTTTTCCTAACGTCACACTCGTCACGTCCTTACTTTTATGTCATAATCATTTCTGAGAGGTAAAGAAATTGCATGACAACATGCAGAGCTAGTGGCGTCAAAATTAGCACACATACTTTATGTGACTCAAAAGCCGAACGAGTTACTTTACGACCTTGTTTTATATGTACAAGTGCCAGTCAAAACTCGCGGTGTCGGCACTCTGCCGACCATTTCGCTAGTTAACACCGGTCTTGTTGTGTGTGTTTCAAGCTCAAGAGCATCTCCAAGCAAAAAATGGTCAACAGCAACATTCAGACGGTTTCGTACTGCTCAATTGCTACATTAAAACGGTATGTTTCTTTTTCAGAACTGGAAAAACACGAGCGTGACAGCATTCGAACCTGTAATCTTCAGATCCGAAGTCCGACGTCTTATCCATTAGGCCACACGGTCACTGACGACTAACATTTACATGTATGCGACTCATCTCGAAACGCTCACACCCCTGAGGATTTGTGTTTTCGTTCTACACAGCCGCTGCCCCTTGCTCTTTCCCACCCATTCGTTACATTCAACCTCTGACGAGACCGACCAAATATAGACTGAGAAACAAGACCACACACTTTGTGCATTCGGAATCGAAGGCAGGGCGTCCCTCGCCGCATTTGCTACGATTGCCATTTGCTACTTCTGCAGAAGCGGCGGCGGCGGCGACGACGACGACGACGACGACGACGACGACGAAGATCGCGAGAGGCTCTGAGATATGTGAGAAATACATCTATAAAATGTAATTCAGACTGCCTCGTCCCACCTTATGCTGTACCGCTTTACCAAATGCTTTATCTGCGCCATTCGCCTTAATCGCATCTGAGAGTAATTCTTAAAAAAACGCCTGTCGCTAATTGTTCGTCATCACAGGTACTGTTTGCTATACGGCCACGACGCGCAAATGATTTCCAAAATTCATCATTCTCCTGTGAGGATGGAACTTACGACCCTTGGTTTATTAGACCAGTGCTCTACCACTGAGCTAAAGAGGCGCGGCCTAGCGGTACTGTTGGGTACTTCGTCCTTACGGTCGTCTGCATCATCAGACTTTAGCTGACAACACTTCATATTACCGGCTAGTATTTGCAGCTATGGCGACAAATTACTGCTTGGCTACACATCTGACACGTAACCGATGTGCTCTACAAACAACAACACTTGCATTTCAGAACATGTCTTTCACACATGTCTACAAAATCACCTTCACCTTCAAATACAGATTCCTTGCGACTGACAGAGACGTAGGCAAAGTTAAAAGTTGCTATTTCCATTAAATATCGTTAATCAGAAAAACGGTAATTTACATCTGCAGCGGAACAAAATTCCGTTCCGCCCAGCGTCTGGCTCGAACCAACGACCCTAGGATTAAGAGTCTGACACTCTACCGACTGAGCTAGCCGGCTACCGCAGGGAATACCTGCCGGGTAGCACGTCACACAGTACTCGTTTCGGTGGCGTGGTCCCATACAGTTTCTCTCCATGCAGCCTAATGTTTTCCTAACGTCACACTCGTCACGTCCTTACTTTTATGTCATAATCATTTCTGAGAGGTAAAGAAATTGCATGACAACATGCAGAGCTAGTGGCGTCAAAATTAACACACATACTTTATGTGACTCAAAAGCCGAACGAGTTACTTTACGACCTTGTTTTATATGTGCAAGTGCCAGTCAAAACTCGCGGTGTCGGAACTCTGCCGACCATTTCGCTAGTTAACACCGGTCTTGTTGTGTGTGTTTCAAGCTCAAGAGCATCTCCAAGCAAAAAATGGTCAACAGCAACATTCAGACGGTTTCGTACTGCTCAATTGCTACATTAAAACGGTATGTTTCTTTTTCAGAACTGGAAAAACACGAGCGTGACAGCATTCGAACCTGTAATCTTCAGATCCGAAGTCCGACGTCTTATCCATTACTCCACACGGTCACTGACGACTAACATTTACATGTATGCGACTCATCTCGTAACGCTCACACCCCTGAGGATTTGTGTTTTCGTTCTACACAGCCGCTGCCCCTTGCTCTTTCCCACCCATTCGTTACATTCAATCTCTGACGAGACCGACCAAATATAGACAGAGAAACAAGACCACACACTTTGTGCATTCGGAATCGAAGGCAGGGCGTCCCTCGCCGCATTTGCTACGATTGCCATTTGCTACTTCTGCAGAAGCGGCGGCGGCGACGACGACGACGACGACGACGACGACGACGAAGATCGCGAGAGGCTCTGAGATATGTGAGAAATACATCTATAAAATGTAATTCAGACTGCCTCGTCCCACCTTATGCTGTACCGCTTTACCAAATGCTTTATCTGCGCCATTCGCCTTAATCGCATCTGAGAGTAATTCTTAAAAAAACGCCTGTCGCTAATTGTTCGTCATCACAGGTACTCTTTGCTATACGGCCACGACGCGCAACTGATTTCCAAAATTCATCATTCTCCTGTGAGGATGGAACTTACGACCCTTGGTTTATTAGACCAGTGCTCTACCACTGAGCTAAAGAGGCGCGGCCTAGCGGTACTGTTGGGTACTTCGTCCTTACGGTCGTCTGCATCATCAGACTTTAGCTGACAACACTTCATATTACCGGCTAGTATTTGCAGCTATGGCGACAAATTACTGCTTGGCTACACATCTGACACGTAACCGATGTGCTCTCCAAACAACAACACTTGCATTTCAGAACATGTCTTTCACACATGTCTACAAAATCACCTTCACCTTCAAATACAGATTCCTTGCGACTGACAGAGACGTAGGCAAAGTTAAAAGTTGCTATTTCCATTAAATATCGTTAATCAGAAAAACGGTAATTTACATCTGCAGCGGAACAAAATTCCGTTCCGCCCAGCGTCTGGCTCGAACCAACGACCATGGGATTAAGAGTCTGACACTCTACCGACTGAGCTAGCCGGCTACCGCAGGGAATACCTGCCGGGTAGCACGTCACACAGTACTCGTTTCGGTGGCGTGGTCCCATACAGTCTCTCTCCATGCAGCCTAATGTTTTCCTAACGTCACACTCGTCACGTCCTTACTTTTATGTCATAATCATTTCTGAGAGGTAAAGAAATTGCATGACAACATGCAGAGCTAGTGGCGTCAAAATTAGCACACATACTTTATGTGACTCAAAAGCCGAACGAGTTACTTTACGACCTTGTTTTATATGTACAAGTGCCAGTCAAAACTCGCGGTGTCGGCACTCTGCCGACCATTTCGCTAGTTAACACCGGTCTTGTTGTGTGTGTTTCAAGCTCAAGAGCATCTCCAAGCAAAAAATGGTCAACAGCAACATTCAGACGGTTTCGTACTGCTCAATTGCTACATTAAAACGGTATGTTTCTTTTTCAGAACTGGAAAAACACGAGCGTGACAGCATTCGAACCTGTAATCTTCAGATCCGAAGTCCGACGTCTTATCCATTAGGCCACACGGTCACTGACGACTAACATTTACATGTATGCGACTCATCTCGAAACGCTCACACCCCTGAGGATTTGTGTTTTCGTTCTACACAGCCGCTGCCCCTTGCTCTTTCCCACCCATTCGTTACATTCAACCTCTGACGAGACCGACCAAATATAGACTGAGAAACAAGACCACACACTTTGTGCATTCGGAATCGAAGGCAGGGCGTCCCTCGCCGCATTTGCTACGATTGCCATTTGCTACTTCTGCAGAAGCGGCGGCGGCGGCGACGACGACGACGACGACGACGACGACGACGACGACGAAGATCGCGAGAGGCTCTGAGATATGTGAGAAATACATCTATAAAATGTAATTCAGACTGCCTCGTCCCACCTTATGCTGTACCGCTTTACCAAATGCTTTATCTGCGCCATTCGCCTTAATCGCATCTGAGAGTAATTCTTAAAAAAACGCCTGTCGCTAATTGTTCGTCATCACAGGTACTGTTTGCTATACGGCCACGACGCGCAACTGATTTCCAAAATTCATCATTCTCCAGTGAGGATGGAACTTACGACCCCTGGTTTATTAGACCAGTGCTCTACCACTGAGCTAAAGAGGCGCGGCCTAGCGGTACTCTTGGGTACTTCGTCCTTACGGTCGTCTGCATCATCAGACTTTAGCTGACAACACTTCATATTACCGGCTAGTATTTGCAGCTATGGCGACAAATTACTGCTTGGCTACACATCTGACACGTAACCGATGTGCTCTACAAACAACAACACTTGCATTTCAGAACATGTCTTTCACACATGTCTACAAAATCACCTTCACCTTCAAATACAGATTCCTTGCGACTGACAGAGACGTAGGCAAAGTTAAAAGTTGCTATTTCCATTAAATATCGTTAATCAGAAAAACGGTAATTTACATCTGCAGCGGAACAAAATTCCGTTCCGCCCAGCGTCTGGCTCGAACCAACGACCCTGGGATTAAGAGTCTGACACTCTACCGACTGAGCTAGCCGGCTACCGCAGGGAATACCTGCCGGGTAGCACGTCACACAGTACTCGTTTCGGTGGCGTGGTCCCATACAGTTTCTCTCCATGCAGCCTAATGTTTTCCTAACGTCACACTCGTCACGTCCTTACTTTTATGTCATAATCATTTCTGAGAGGTAAAGAAATTGCATGACAACATGCAGAGCTAGTGGCGTCAAAATTAACACACATACTTTATGTGACTCAAAAGCCGAACGAGTTACTTTACGACCTTGTTTTATATGTGCAAGTGCCAGTCAAAACTCGCGGTGTCGGAACTCTGCCGACCATTTCGCTAGTTAACACCGGTCTTGTTGTGTGTGTTTCAAGCTCAAGAGCATCTCCAAGCAAAAAATGGTCAACAGCAACATTCAGACGGTTTCGTACTGCTCAATTGCTACATTAAAACGGTATGTTTCTTTTTCAGAACTGGAAAAACACGAGCGTGACAGCATTCGAACCTGTAATCTTCAGATCCGAAGTCCGACGTCTTATCCATTAGGCCACACGGTCACTGACGACTAACATTTACATGTATGCGACTCATCTCGAAACGCTCACACCCCTGAGGATTTGTGTTTTCGTTCTACACAGCCGCTGCCCCTTGCTCTTTCCCACCCATTCGTTACATTCAACCTCTGACGAGACCGACCAAATATAGACTGAGAAACAAGACCACACACTTTGTGCATTCGGAATCGAAGGCAGGGCGTCCCTCGCCGCATTTGCTACGATTGCCATTTGCTACTTCTGCAGAAGCGGCGGCGGCGACGACGACGACGACGACGACGACGACGACGAAGATCGCGAGAGGCTCTGAGATATGTGAGAAATACATCTATAAAATGTAATTCAGACTGCCTCGTCCCACCTTATGCTGTACCGCTTTACCAAATGCTTTATCTGCGCCATTCGCCTTAATCGCATCTGAGAGTAATTCTTAAAAAAACGCCTGTCGCTAATTGTTCGTCATCACAGGTACTGTTTGCTATACGGCCACGACGCGCAAATGATTTCCAAAATTCATCATTCTCCTGTGAGGATGGAACTTACGACCCTTGGTTTATTAGACCAGTGCTCTACCACTGAGCTAAAGAGGCGCGGCCTAGCGGTACTGTTGGGTACTTCGTCCTTACGGTCGTCTGCATCATCAGACTTTAGCTGACAACACTTCATATTACCGGCTAGTATTTGCAGCTATGGCGACAAATTACTGCTTGGCTACACATCTGACACGTAACCGATGTGCTCTACAAACAACAACACTTGCATTTCAGAACATGTCTTTCACACATGTCTACAAAATCACCTTCACCTTCAAATACAGATTCCTTGCGACTGACAGAGACGTAGGCAAAGTTAAAAGTTGCTATTTCCATTAAATATCGTTAATCAGAAAAACGGTAATTTACATCTGCAGCGGAACAAAATTCCGTTCCGCCCAGCGTCTGGCTCGAACCAACGACCCTAGGATTAAGAGTCTGACACTCTACCGACTGAGCTAGCCGGCTACCGCAGGGAATACCTGCCGGGTAGCACGTCACACAGTACTCGTTTCGGTGGCGTGGTCCCATACAGTTTCTCTCCATGCAGCCTAATGTTTTCCTAACGTCACACTCGTCACGTCCTTACTTTTATGTCATAATCATTTCTGAGAGGTAAAGAAATTGCATGACAACATGCAGAGCTAGTGGCGTCAAAATTAACACACATACTTTATGTGACTCAAAAGCCGAACGAGTTACTTTACGACCTTGTTTTATATGTGCAAGTGCCAGTCAAAACTCGCGGTGTCGGAACTCTGCCGACCATTTCGCTAGTTAACACCGGTCTTGTTGTGTGTGTTTCAAGCTCAAGAGCATCTCCAAGCAAAAAATGGTCAACAGCAACATTCAGACGGTTTCGTACTGCTCAATTGCTACATTAAAACGGTATGTTTCTTTTTCAGAACTGGAAAAACACGAGCGTGACAGCATTCGAACCTGTAATCTTCAGATCCGAAGTCCGACGTCTTATCCATTAGGCCACACGGTCACTGACGACTAACATTTACATGTATGCGACTCATCTCGAAACGCTCACACCCCTGAGGATTTGTGTTTTCGTTCTACACAGCCGCTGCCCCTTGCTCTTTCCCACCCATTCGTTACATTCAACCTCTGACGAGACCGACCAAATATAGACTGAGAAACAAGACCACACACTTTGTGCATTCGGAATCGAAGGCAGGGCGTCCCTCGCCGCATTTGCTACGATTGCCATTTGCTACTTCTGCAGAAGCGGCGGCGGCGACGACGACGACGACGACGACGACGACGACGAAGATCGCGAGAGGCTCTGAGATATGTGAGAAATACATCTATAAAATGTAATTCAGACTGCCTCGTCCCACCTTATGCTGTACCGCTTTACCAAATGCTTTATCTGCGCCATTCGCCTTAATCGCATCTGAGAGTAATTCTTAAAAAAACGCCTGTCGCTAATTGTTCGTCATCACAGGTACTGTTTGCTATACGGCCACGACGCGCAACTGATTTCCAAAATTCATCATTCTCCTGTGAGGATGGAACTTAGGACCCATGGTTTATTAGACCAGTGCTCTACCACTGAGCTAAAGAGGCGCGGCCTAGCGGTACTGTTGGGTACTTCGTCCTTACGGTCGTCTGCATCATCAGACTTTAGCTGACAACACTTCATATTACCGGCTAGTATTTGCAGCTATGGCGACAAATTACTGCTTGGCTACACATCTGACACGTAACCGATGTGCTCTCCAAACAACAACACTTGCATTTCAGAACATGTCTTTCACACATGTCTACAAAATCACCTTCACCTTCAAATACAGATTCCTTGCGACTGACAGAGACGTAGGCAAAGTTAAAAGTTGCTATTTCCATTAAATATCGTTAATCAGAAAAACGGTAATTTACATCTGCAGCGGAACAAAATTCCGTTCCGCCCAGCGTCTGGCTCGAACCAACGACCCTGGGATTAAGAGTCTGACACTCTACCGACTGAGCTAGCCGGCTACCGCAGGGAATACCTGCCGGGTAGCACGTCACACAGTACTCGTTTCGGTGGCGTGGTCCCATACAGTTTCTCTCCATGCAGCCTAATGTTTTCCTAACGTCACACTCGTCACGTCCTTACTTTTATGTCATAATCATTTCTGAGAGGTAAAGAAATTGCATGACAACATGCAGAGCTAGTGGCGTCAAAATTAGCACACATACTTTATGTGACTCAAAAGCCGAACGAGTTACTTTACGACCTTGTTTTATATGTACAAGTGCCAGTCAAAACTCGCGGTGTCGGCACTCTGCCGACCATTTCGCTAGTTAACACCGGTCTTGTTGTGTGTGTTTCAAGCTCAAGAGCATCTCCAAGCAAAAAATGGTCAACAGCAACATTCAGACGGTTTCGTACTGCTCAATTGCTACATTAAAACGGTATGTTTCTTTTTCAGAACTGGAAAAACACGAGCGTGACAGCATTCGAACCTGTAATCTTCAGATCCGAAGTCCGACGTCTTATCCATTAGGCCACACGGTCACTGACGACTAACATTTACATGTATGCGACTCATCTCGAAACGCTCACACCCCTGAGGATTTGTGTTTTCGTTCTACACAGCCGCTGCCCCTTGCTCTTTCCCACCCATTCGTTACATTCAACCTCTGACGAGACCGACCAAATATAGACTGAGAAACAAGACCACACACTTTGTGCATTCGGAATCGAAGGCAGGGCGTCCCTCGCCGCATTTGCTACGATTGCCATTTGCTACTTCTGCAGAAGCGGCGGCGGCGACGACGACGACGACGACGACGACGACGACGACGACGAAGATCGCGAGAGGCTCTGAGATATGTGAGAAATACATCTATAAAATGTAATTCAGACTGCCTCGTCCCACCTTATGCTGTACCGCTTTACCAAATGCTTTATCTGCGCCATTCGCCTTAATCGCATCTGAGAGTAATTCTTAAAAAAACGCCTGTCGCTAATTGTTCGTCATCACAGGTACTCTTTGCTATACGGCCACGACGCGCAACTGATTTCCAAAATTCATCATTCTCCTGTGAGGATGGAACTTACGACCCTTGGTTTATTAGACCAGTGCTCTACCACTGAGCTAAAGAGGCGCGGCCTAGCGGTACTGTTGGGTACTTCGTCCTTACGGTCGTCTGCATCATCAGACTTTAGCTGACAACACTTCATATTACCGGCTAGTATTTGCAGCTATGGCGACAAATTACTGCTTGGCTACACATCTGACACGTAACCGATGTGCTCTACAAACAACAACACTTGCATTTCAGAACATGTCTTTCACACATGTCTACAAAATCACCTTCACCTTCAAATACAGATTCCTTGCGACTGACAGAGACGTAGGCAAAGTTAAAAGTTGCTATTTCCATTAAATATCGTTAATCAGAAAAACGGTAATTTACATCTGCAGCGGAACAAAATTCCGTTCCGCCCAGCGTCTGGCTCGAACCAACGACCCTGGGATTAAGAGTCTGACACTCTACCGACTGAGCTAGCCGGCTACCGCAGGAAATACCTGCCGGGTAGCACGTCACACAGTACTCGTTTCGGTGGCGTGGTCCCATACAGTTTCTCTCCATGCAGCCTAATGTTTTCCTAACGTCACACTCGTCACGTCCTTACTTTTATGTCATAATCATTTCTGAGAGGTAAAGAAATTGCATGACAACATGCAGAGCTAGTGGCGTCAAAATTAACACACATACTTTATGTGACTCAAAAGCCGAACGAGTTACTTTACGACCTTGTTTTATATGTGCAAGTGCCAGTCAAAACTCGCGGTGTCGGAACTCTGCCGACCATTTCGCTAGTTAACACCGGTCTTGTTGTGTGTGTTTCAAGCTCAAGAGCATCTCCAAGCAAAAAATGGTCAACAGCAACATTCAGACGGTTTCGTACTGCTCAATTGCTACATTAAAACGGTATGTTTCTTTTTCAGAACTGGAAAAACACGAGCGTGACAGCATTCGAACCTGTAATCTTCAGATCCGAAGTCCGACGTCTTATCCATTACTCCACACGGTCACTGACGACTAACATTTACATGTATGCGACTCATCTCGTAACGCTCACACCCCTGAGGATTTGTGTTTTCGTTCTACACAGCCGCTGCCCCTTGCTCTTTCCCACCCATTCGTTACATTCAATCTCTGACGAGACCGACCAAATATAGACAGAGAAACAAGACCACACACTTTGTGCATTCGGAATCGAAGGCAGGGCGTCCCTCGCCGCATTTGCTACGATTGCCATTTGCTACTTCTGCAGAAGCGGCGGCGGCGACGACGACGACGACGACGACGAAGATCGCGAGAGGCTCTGAGATATGTGAGAAATACATCTATAAAATGTAATTCAGACTGCCTCGTCCCACCTTATGCTGTACCGCTTTACCAAATGCTTTATCTGCGCCATTCGCCTTAATCGCATCTGAGAGTAATTCTTAAAAAAACGCCTGTCGCTAATTGTTCGTCATCACAGGTACTCTTTGCTATACGGCCACGACGCGCAACTGATTTCCAAAATTCATCATTCTCCTGTGAGGATGGAACTTACGACCCTTGGTTTATTAGACCAGTGCTCTACCACTGAGCTAAAGAGGCGCGGCCTAGCGGTACTGTTGGGTACTTCGTCCTTACGGTCGTCTGCATCATCAGACTTTAGCTGACAACACTTCATATTACCGGCTAGTATTTGCAGCTATGGCGACAAATTACTGCTTGGCTACACATCTGACACGTAACCGATGTGCTCTCCAAACAACAACACTTGCATTTCAGAACATGTCTTTCACACATGTCTACAAAATCACCTTCACCTTCAAATACAGATTCCTTGCGACTGACAGAGACGTAGGCAAAGTTAAAAGTTGCTATTTCCATTAAATATCGTTAATCAGAAAAACGGTAATTTACATCTGCAGCGGAACAAAATTCCGTTCCGCCCAGCGTCTGGCTCGAACCAACGACCCTGGGATTAAGAGTCTGACACTCTACCGACTGAGCTAGCCGGCTACCGCAGGGAATACCTGCCGGGTAGCACGTCACACAGTACTCGTTTCGGTGGCGTGGTCCCATACAGTTTCTCTCCATGCAGCCTAATGTTTTCCTAACGTCACACTCGTCACGTCCTTACTTTTATGTCATAATCATTTCTGAGAGGTAAAGAAATTGCATGACAACATGCAGAGCTAGTGGCGTCAAAATTAACACACATACTTTATGTGACTCAAAAGCCGAACGAGTTACTTTACGACCTTGTTTTATATGTGCAAGTGCCAGTCAAAACTCGCGGTGTCGGAACTCTGCCGACCATTTCGCTAGTTAACACCGGTCTTGTTGTGTGTGTTTCAAGCTCAAGAGCATCTCCAAGCAAAAAATGGTCAACAGCAACATTCAGACGGTTTCGTACTGCTCAATTGCTACATTAAAACGGTATGTTTCTTTTTCAGAACTGGAAAAACACGAGCGTGACAGCATTCGAACCTGTAATCTTCAGATCCGAAGTCCGACGTCTTATCCATTAGGCCACACGGTCACTGACGACTAACATTTACATGTATGCGACTCATCTCGAAACGCTCACACCCCTGAGGATTTGTGTTTTCGTTCTACACAGCCGCTGCCCCTTGCTCTTTCCCACCCATTCGTTACATTCAACCTCTGACGAGACCGACCAAATATAGACTGAGAAACAAGACCACACACTTTGTGCATTCGGAATCGAAGGCAGGGCGTCCCTCGCCGCATTTGCTACGATTGCCATTTGCTACTTCTGCAGAAGCGGCGGCGGCGGCGACGACGACGACGACGACGACGACGACGAAGATCGCGAGAGGCTCTGAGATATGTGAGAAATACATCTATAAAATGTAATTCAGACTGCCTCGTCCCACCTTATGCTGTACCGCTTTACCAAATGCTTTATCTGCGCCATTCGCCTTAATCGCATCTGAGAGTAATTCTTAAAAAAACGCCTGTCGCTAATTGTTCGTCATCACAGGTACTGTTTGCTATACGGCCACGACGCGCAACTGATTTCCAAAATTCATCATTCTCCTGTGAGGATGGAACTTACGACCCCTGGTTTATTAGACCAGTGCTCTACCACTGAGCTAAAGAGGCGCGGCCTAGCGGTACTCTTGGGTACTTCGTCCTTACGGTCGTCTGCATCATCAGACTTTAGCTGACAACACTTCATATTACCGGCTAGTATTTGCAGCTATGGCGACAAATTACTGCTTGGCTACACATCTGACACGTAACCGATGTGCTCTCCAAACAACAACACTTGCATTTCAGAACATGTCTTTCACACATGTCTACAAAATCACCTTCACCTTCAAATACAGATTCCTTGCGACTGACAGAGACGTAGGCAAAGTTAAAAGTTGCTATTTCCATTAAATATCGTTAATCAGAAAAACGGTAATTTACATCTGCAGCGGAACAAAATTCCGTTCCGCCCAGCGTCTGGCTCGAACCAACGACCCTGGGATTAAGAGTCTGACACTCTACCGACTGAGCTAGCCGGCTACCGCAGGGAATACCTGCCGGGTAGCACTTCACACAGTACTCGTTTCGGTGGCGTGGTCCCATACAGTTTCTCTCCATGCAGCCTAATGTTTTCCTAACGTCACACTCGTCACGTCATTACTTTTATGTCATAATCATTTCTGAGAGGTAAAGAAATTGCATGACAACATGCAGAGCTAGTGGCGTCAAAATTAACACACATACTTTATGTGACTCAAAAGCCGAACGAGTTACTTTACGACCTTGTTTTATATGTGCAAGTGCCAGTCAAAACTCGCGGTGTCGGAACTCTGCCGACCATTTCGCTAGTTAACACCGGTCTTGTTGTGTGTGTTTCAAGCTCAAGAGCATCTCCAAGCAAAAAATGGTCAACAGCAACATTCAGACGGTTTCGTACTGCTCAATTGCTACATTAAAACGGTATGTTTCTTTTTCAGAACTGGAAAAACACGAGCGTGACAGCATTCGAACCTGTAATCTTCAGATCCGAAGTCCGACGTCTTATCCATTACTCCACACGGTCACTGACGACTAACATTTACATGTATGCGACTCATCTCGTAACGCTCACACCCCTGAGGATTTGTGTTTTCGTTCTACACAGCCGCTGCCCCTTGCTCTTTCCCACCCATTCGTTACATTCAATCTCTGACGAGACCGACCAAATATAGACAGAGAAACAAGACCACACACTTTGTGCATTCGGAATCGAAGGCAGGGCGTCCCTCGCCGCATTTGCTACGATTGCCATTTGCTACTTCTGCAGAAGCGGCGGCGGCGACGACGACGACGACGACGACGACGACGACGACGAAGATCGCGAGAGGCTCTGAGATATGTGAGAAATACATCTATAAAATGTAATTCAGACTGCCTCGTCCCACCTTATGCTGTACCGCTTTACCAAATGCTTTATCTGCGCCATTCGCCTTAATCGCATCTGAGAGTAATTCTTAAAAAAACGCCTGTCGCTAATTGTTCGTCATCACAGGTACTGTTTGCTATACGGCCACGACGCGCAAATGATTTCCAAAATTCATCATTCTCCTGTGAGGATGGAACTTACGACCCTTGGTTTATTAGACCAGTGCTCTACCACTGAGCTAAAGAGGCGCGGCCTAGCGGTACTGTTGGGTACTTCGTCCTTACGGTCGTCTGCATCATCAGACTTTAGCTGACAACACTTCATATTACCGGCTAGTATTTGCAGCTATGGCGACAAATTACTGCTTGGCTACACATCTGACACGTAACCGATGTGCTCTACAAACAACAACACTTGCATTTCAGAACATGTCTTTCACACATGTCTACAAAATCACCTTCACCTTCAAATACAGATTCCTTGCGACTGACAGAGACGTAGGCAAAGTTAAAAGTTGCTATTTCCATTAAATATCGTTAATCAGAAAAACGGTAATTTACATCTGCAGCGGAACAAAATTCCGTTCCGCCCAGCGTCTGGCTCGAACCAACGACCCTAGGATTAAGAGTCTGACACTCTACCGACTGAGCTAGCCGGCTACCGCAGGGAATACCTGCCGGGTAGCACGTCACACAGTACTCGTTTCGGTGGCGTGGTCCCATACAGTTTCTCTCCATGCAGCCTAATGTTTTCCTAACGTCACACTCGTCACGTCCTTACTTTTATGTCATAATCATTTCTGAGAGGTAAAGAAATTGCATGACAACATGCAGAGCTAGTGGCGTCAAAATTAACACACATACTTTATGTGACTCAAAAGCCGAACGAGTTACTTTACGACCTTGTTTTATATGTGCAAGTGCCAGTCAAAACTCGCGGTGTCGGAACTCTGCCGACCATTTCGCTAGTTAACACCGGTCTTGTTGTGTGTGTTTCAAGCTCAAGAGCATCTCCAAGCAAAAAATGGTCAACAGCAACATTCAGACGGTTTCGTACTGCTCAATTGCTACATTAAAACGGTATGTTTCTTTTTCAGAACTGGAAAAACACGAGCGTGACAGCATTCGAACCTGTAATCTTCAGATCCGAAGTCCGACGTCTTATCCATTAGGCCACACGGTCACTGACGACTAACATTTACGTGTATGCGACTCATCTCGAAACGCTCACACCCCTGAGGATTTGTGTTTTCGTTCTACACAGCCGCTGCCCCTTGCTCTTTCCCACCCATTCGTTACATTCAACCTCTGACGAGACCGACCAAATATAGACTGAGAAACAAGACCACACACTTTGTGCATTCGGAATCGAAGGCAGGGCGTCCCTCGCCGCATTTGCTACGATTGCCATTTGCTACTTCTGCAGAAGCGGCGGCGGCGACGACGACGACGACGACGACGACGACGACGACGAAGATCGCGAGAGGCTCTGAGATATGTGAGAAATACATCTATAAAATGTAATTCAGACTGCCTCGTCCCACCTTATGCTGTACCGCTTTACCAAATGCTTTATCTGCGCCATTCGCCTTAATCGCATCTGAGAGTAATTCTTAAAAAAACGCCTGTCGCTAATTGTTCGTCATCACAGGTACTGTTTGCTATACGGCCACGACGCGCAACTGATTTCCAAAATTCATCATTCTCCTGTGAGGATGGAACTTAGGACCCTTGGTTTATTAGACCAGTGCTCTACCACTGAGCTAAAGAGGCGCGGCCTAGCGGTACTGTTGGGTACTTCGTCCTTACGGTCGTCTGCATCATCAGACTTTAGCTGACAACACTTCATATTACCGGCTAGTATTTGCAGCTATGGCGACAAATTACTGCTTGGCTACACATCTGACACGTAACCGATGTGCTCTCCAAACAACAACACTTGCATTTCAGAACATGTCTTTCACACATGTCTACAAAATCACCTTCACCTTCAAATACAGATTCCTTGCGACTGACAGAGACGTAGGCAAAGTTAAAAGTTGCTATTTCCATTAAATATCGTTAATCAGAAAAACGGTAATTTACATCTGCAGCGGAACAAAATTCCGTTCCGCCCAGCGTCTGGCTCGAACCAACGACCCTGGGATTAAGAGTCTGACACTCTACCGACTGAGCTAGCCGGCTACCGCAGGGAATACCTGCCGGGTAGCACGTCACACAGTACTCGTTTCGGTGGCGTGGTCCCATACAGTTTCTCTCCATGCAGCCTAATGTTTTCCTAACGTCACACTCGTCACGTCCTTACTTTTATGTCATAATCATTTCTGAGAGGTAAAGAAATTGCATGACAACATGCAGAGCTAGTGGCGTCAAAATTAGCACACATACTTTATGTGACTCAAAAGCCGAACGAGTTACTTTACGACCTTGTTTTATATGTACAAGTGCCAGTCAAAACTCGCGGTGTCGGCACTCTGCCGACCATTTCGCTAGTTAACACCGGTCTTGTTGTGTGTGTTTCAAGCTCAAGAGCATCTCCAAGCAAAAAATGGTCAACAGCAACATTCAGACGGTTTCGTACTGCTCAATTGCTACATTAAAACGGTATGTTTCTTTTTCAGAACTGGAAAAACACGAGCGTGACAGCATTCGAACCTGTAATCTTCAGATCCGAAGTCCGACGTCTTATCCATTAGGCCACACGGTCACTGACGACTAACATTTACATGTATGCGACTCATCTCGAAACGCTCACACCCCTGAGGATTTGTGTTTTCGTTCTACACAGCCGCTGCCCCTTGCTCTTTCCCACCCATTCGTTACATTCAACCTCTGACGAGACCGACCAAATATAGACTGAGAAACAAGACCACACACTTTGTGCATTCGGAATCGAAGGCAGGGCGTCCCTCGCCGCATTTGCTACGATTGCCATTTGCTACTTCTGCAGAAGCGGCGGCGGCGACGACGACGACGACGACGACGACGACGACGAAGATCGCGAGAGGCTCTGAGATATGTGAGAAATACATCTATAAAATGTAATTCAGACTGCCTCGTCCCACCTTATGCTGTACCGCTTTACCAAATGCTTTATCTGCGCCATTCGCCTTAATCGCATCTGAGAGTAATTCTTAAAAAAACGCCTGTCGCTAATTGTTCGTCATCACAGGTACTGTTTGCTATACGGCCACGACGCGCAACTGATTTCCAAAATTCATCATTCTCCTGTGAGGATGGAACTTACGACCCCTGGTTTATTAGACCAGTGCTCTACCACTGAGCTAAAGAGGCGCGGCCTAGCGGTACTCTTGGGTACTTCGTCCTTACGGTCGTCTGCATCATCAGACTTTAGCTGACAACACTTCATATTACCGGCTAGTATTTGCAGCTATGGCGACAAATTACTGCTTGGCTACACATCTGACACGTAACCGATGTGCTCTCCAAACAACAACACTTGCATTTCAGAACATGTCTTTCACACATGTCTACAAAATCACCTTCACCTTCAAATACATATTCCTTGCGACTGACAGAGACGTAGGCAAAGTTAAAAGTTGCTATTTCCATTAAATATCGTTAATCAGAAAAACGGTAATTTACATCTGCAGCGGAACAAAATTCCGTTCCGCCCAGCGTCTGGCTCGAACCAACGACCCTGGGATTAAGAGTCTGACACTCTACCGACTGAGCTAGCCGGCTACCGCAGGGAATACCTGCCGGGTAGCACTTCACACAGTACTCGTTTCGGTGGCGTGGTCCCATACAGTTTGTCTCCATGCAGCCTAATGTTTTCCTAACGTCACACTCGTCACGTCATTACTTTTATGTCATAATCATTTCTGAGAGGTAAAGAAATTGCATGACAACATGCAGAGCTAGTGGCGTCAAAATTAACACACATACTTTATGTGACTCAAAAGCCGAACGAGTTACTTTACGACCTTGTTTTATATGTGCAAGTGCCAGTCAAAACTCGCGGTGTCGGAACTCTGCCGACCATTTCGCTAGTTAACACCGGTCTTGTTGTGTGTGTTTCAAGCTCAAGAGCATCTCCAAGCAAAAAATGGTCAACAGCAACATTCAGACGGTTTCGTACTGCTCAATTGCTACATTAAAACGGTATGTTTCTTTTTCAGAACTGGAAAAACACGAGCGTGACAGCATTCGAACCTGTAATCTTCAGATCCGAAGTCCGACGTCTTATCCATTACTCCACACGGTCACTGACGACTAACATTTACATGTATGCGACTCATCTCGTAACGCTCACACCCCTGAGGATTTGTGTTTTCGTTCTACACAGCCGCTGCCCCTTGCTCTTTCCCACCCATTCGTTACATTCAATCTCTGACGAGACCGACCAAATATAGACAGAGAAACAAGACCACACACTTTGTGCATTCGGAATCGAAGGCAGGGCGTCCCTCGCCGCATTTGCTACGATTGCCATTTGCTACTTCTGCAGAAGCGGCGGCGGCGACGACGACGACGACGACGACGACGACGACGACGACGACGAAGATCGCGAGAGGCTCTGAGATATGTGAGAAATACATCTATAAAATGTAATTCAGACTGCCTCGTCCCACCTTATGCTGTACCGCTTTACCAAATGCTTTATCTGCGCCATTCGCCTTAATCGCATCTGAGAGTAATTCTTAAAAAAACGCCTGTCGCTAATTGTTCGTCATCACAGGTACTGTTTGCTATACGGCCACGACGCGCAACTGATTTCCAAAATTCATCATTCTCCTGTGAGGATGGAACTTACGACCCTTGGTTTATTAGACCAGTGCTCTACCACTGAGCTAAAGAGGCGCGGCCTAGCGGTACTGTTGGGTACTTCGTCCTTACGGTCGTCTGCATCATCAGACTTTAGCTGACAACACTTCATATTACCGGCTAGTATTTGCAGCTATGGCGACAAATTACTGCTTGGCTACACATCTGACACGTAACCGATGTGCTCTACAAACAACAACACTTGCATTTCAGAACATGTCTTTCACACATGTCTACAAAATCACCTTCACCTTCAAATACAGATTCCTTGCGACTGACAGAGACGTAGGCAAAGTTAAAAGTTGCTATTTCCATTAAATATCGTTAATCAGAAAAACGGTAATTTACATCTGCAGCGGAACAAAATTCCGTTCCGCCCAGCGTCTGGCTCGAACCAACGACCCTGGGATTAAGAGTCTGACACTCTACAGACTGAGCTAGCCGGCTACCGCACGGAATACCTGCCGGGTAGCACGTCACACAGTACTCGTTTCGGTGGCGTGGTCCCATACAGTTTCTCTCCATGCAGCCTAATGTTTTCCTAACGTCACACTCGTCACGTCCTTACTTTTATGTCATAATCATTTCTGAGAGGTAAAGAAATTGCATGACAACATGCAGAGCTAGTGGCGTCAAAATTAACACACATACTTTATGTGACTCAAAAGCCGAACGAGTTACTTTACGACCTTGTTTTATATGTGCAAGTGCCAGTCAAAACTCGCGGTGTCGGAACTCTGCCGACCATTTCGCTAGTTAACACCGGTCTTGTTGTGTGTGTTTCAAGCTCAAGAGCATCTCCAAGCAAAAAATGGTCAACAGCAACATTCAGACGGTTTCGTACTGCTCAATTGCTACATTAAAACGGTATGTTTCTTTTTCAGAACTGGAAAAACACGAGCGTGACAGCATTCGAACCTGTAATCTTCAGATCCGAAGTCCGACGTCTTATCCATTAGGCCACACGGTCACTGACGACTAACATTTACATATATGCGACTCATCTCGTAACGCTCACACCCCTGAGGATTTGTGTTTTCGTTCTACACAGCCGCTGCCCCTTGCTCTTTCCCACCCATTCGTTACATTCAATCTCTGACGAGACCGACCAAATATAGACAGAGAAACAAGACCACACACTTTGTGCATTCGGAATCGAAGGCAGGGCGTCCCTCGCCGCATTTGCTACGATTGCCATTTGCTACTTCTGCAGAAGCGGCGGCGGCGACGACGACGACGACGACGACGACGACGACGACGACGAAGATCGCGAGAGGCTCTGAGATATGTGAGAAATACATCTATAAAATGTAATTCAGACTGCCTCGTCCCACCTTATGCTGTACCGCTTTACCAAATGCTTTATCTGCGCCATTCGCCTTAATCGCATCTGAGAGTAATTCTTAAAAAAACGCCTGTCGCTAATTGTTCGTCATCACAGGTACTGTTTGCTATACGGCCACGACGCGCAACTGATTTCCAAAATTCATCATTCTCCTGTGAGGATGGAACTTACGACCCCTGGTTTATTAGACCAGTGCTCTACCACTGAGCTAAAGAGGCGCGGCCTAGCGGTACTCTTGGGTACTTCGTCCTTACGGTCGTCTGCATCATCAGACTTTAGCTGACAACACTTCATATTACCGGCTAGTATTTGCAGCTATGGCGACAAATTACTGCTTGGCTACACATCTGACACGTAACCGATGTGCTCTCCAAACAACAACACTTGCATTTCAGAACATGTCTTTCACACATGTCTACAAAATCACCTTCACCTTCAAATACAGATTCCTTGCGACTGACAGAGACGTAGGCAAAGTTAAAAGTTGCTATTTCCATTAAATATCGTTAATCAGAAAAACGGTAATTTACATCTGCAGCGGAACAAAATTCCGTTCCGCCCAGCGTCTGGCTCGAACCAACGACCCTGGGATTAAGAGTCTGACACTCTACCGACTGAGCTAGCCGGCTACCGCAGGGAATACCTGCCGGGTAGCACTTCACACAGTACTCGTTTCGGTGGCGTGGTCCCATACAGTTTCTCTCCATGCAGCCTAATGTTTTCCTAACGTCACACTCGTCACGTCATTACTTTTATGTCATAATCATTTCTGAGAGGTAAAGAAATTGCATGACAACATGCAGAGCTAGTGGCGTCAAAATTAACACACATACTTTATGTGACTCAAAAGCCGAACGAGTTACTTTACGACCTTGTTTTATATGTGCAAGTGCCAGTCAAAACTCGCGGTGTCGGAACTCTGCCGACCATTTCGCTAGTTAACACCGGTCTTGTTGTGTGTGTTTCAAGCTCAAGAGCATCTCCAAGCAAAAAATGGTCAACAGCAACATTCAGACGGTTTCGTACTGCTCAATTGCTACATTAAAACGGTATGTTTCTTTTTCAGAACTGGAAAAACACGAGCGTGACAGCATTCGAACCTGTAATCTTCAGATCCGAAGTCCGACGTCTTATCCATTACTCCACACGGTCACTGACGACTAACATTTACATGTATGCGACTCATCTCGTAACGCTCACACCCCTGAGGATTTGTGTTTTCGTTCTACACAGCCGCTGCCCCTTGCTCTTTCCCACCCATTCGTTACATTCAATCTCTGACGAGACCGACCAAATATAGACAGAGAAACAAGACCACACACTTTGTGCATTCGGAATCGAAGGCAGCGCGTCCCTCGCCGCATTTGCTACGATTGCCATTTGCTACTTCTGCAGAAGCGGCGGCGGCGACGACGACGACGACGACGACGACGACGACGACGAAGATCGCGAGAGGCTCTGAGATATGTGAGAAATACATCTATAAAATGTAATTCAGACTGCCTCGTCCCACCTTATGCTGTACCGCTTTACCAAATGCTTTATCTGCGCCATTCGCCTTAATCGCATCTGAGAGTAATTCTTAAAAAAACGCCTGTCGCTAATTGTTCGTCATCACAGGTACTGTTTGCTATACGGCCACGACGCGCAACTGATTTCCAAAATTCATCATTCTCCTGTGAGGATGGAACTTACGACCCCTGGTTTATTAGACCAGTGCTCTACCACTGAGCTAAAGAGGCGCGGCCTAGCGGTACTCTTGGGTACTTCGTCCTTACGGTCGTCTGCATCATCAGACTTTAGCTGACAACACTTCATATTACCGGCTAGTATTTGCAGCTATGGCGACAAATTACTGCTTGGCTACACATCTGACACGTAACCGATGTGCTCTCCAAACAACAACACTTGCATTTCAGAACATGTCTTTCACACATGTCTACAAAATCACCTTCACCTTCAAATACAGATTCCTTGCGACTGACAGAGACGTAGGCAAAGTTAAAAGTTGCTATTTCCATTAAATATCGTTAATCAGAAAAACGGTAATTTACATCTGCAGCGGAACAAAATTCCGTTCCGCCCAGCGTCTGGCTCGAACCAACGACCCTGGGATTAAGAGTCTGACACTCTACCGACTGAGCTAGCCGGCTACCGCAGGGAATACCTGCCGGGTAGCACTTCACACAGTACTCGTTTCGGTGGCGTGGTCCCATACAGTTTCTCTCCATGCAGCCTAATGTTTTCCTAACGTCACACTCGTCACGTCATTACTTTTATGTCATAATCATTTCTGAGAGGTAAAGAAATTGCATGACAACATGCAGAGCTAGTGGCGTCAAAATTAACACACATACTTTATGTGACTCAAAAGCCGAACGAGTTACTTTACGACCTTGTTTTATATGTGCAAGTGCCAGTCAAAACTCGCGGTGTCGGAACTCTGCCGACCATTTCGCTAGTTAACACCGGTCTTGTTGTGTGTGTTTCAAGCTCAAGAGCATCTCCAAGCAAAAAATGGTCAACAGCAACATTCAGACGGTTTCGTACTGCTCAATTGCTACATTAAAACGGTATGTTTCTTTTTCAGAACTGGAAAAACACGAGCGTGACAGCATTCGAACCTGTAATCTTCAGATCCGAAGTCCGACGTCTTATCCATTACTCCACACGGTCACTGACGACTAACATTTACATGTATGCGACTCATCTCGTAACGCTCACACCCCTGAGGATTTGTGTTTTCGTTCTACACAGCCGCTGCCCCTTGCTCTTTCCCACCCACTCGTTACATTCAATCTCTGACGAGACCGACCAAATATAGACAGAGAAACAAGACCACACACTTTGTGCATTCGGAATCGAAGGCAGCGCGTCCCTCGCCGCATTTGCTACGATTGCCATTTGCTACTTCTGCAGAAGCGGCGGCGGCGACGACGACGACGACGACGACGACGACGACGACGAAGATCGCGAGAGGCTCTGAGATATGTGAGAAATACATCTATAAAATGTAATTCAGACTGCCTCGTCCCACCTTATGCTGTACCGCTTTACCAAATGCTTTATCTGCGCCATTCGCCTTAATCGCATCTGAGAGTAATTCTTAAAAAAACGCCTGTCGCTAATTGTTCGTCATCACAGGTACTGTTTGCTATACGGCCACGACGCGCAACTGATTTCCAAAATTCATCATTCTCCTGTGAGGATGGAACTTACGACCCCTGGTTTATTAGACCAGTGCTCTACCACTGAGCTAAAGAGGCGCGGCCTAGCGGTACTCTTGGGTACTTCGTCCTTACGGTCGTCTGCATCATCAGACTTTAGCTGACAACACTTCATATTACCGGCTAGTATTTGCAGCTATGGCGACAAATTACTGCTTGGCTACACATCTGACACGTAACCGATGTGCTCTCCAAACAACAACACTTGCATTTCAGAACATGTCTTTCACACATGTCTACAAAATCACCTTCACCTTCAAATACAGATTCCTTGCGACTGACAGAGACGTAGGCAAAGTTAAAAGTTGCTATTTCCATTAAATATCGTTAATCAGAAAAACGGTAATTTACATCTGCAGCGGAACAAAATTCCGTTCCGCCCAGCGTCTGGCTCGAACCAACGACCCTGGGATTAAGAGTCTGACACTCTACCGACTGAGCTAGCCGGCTACCGCAGGGAATACCTGCCGGGTAGCACTTCACACAGTACTCGTTTCGGTGGCGTGGTCCCATACAGTTTCTCTCCATGCAGCCTAATGTTTTCCTAACGTCACACTCGTCACGTCATTACTTTTATGTCATAATCATTTCTGAGAGGTAAAGAAATTGCATGACAACATGCAGAGCTAGTGGCGTCAAAATTAACACACATACTTTATGTGACTCAAAAGCCGAACGAGTTACTTTACGACCTTGTTTTATATGTGCAAGTGCCAGTCAAAACTCGCGGTGTCGGAACTCTGCCGACCATTTCGCTAGTTAACACCGGTCTTGTTGTGTGTGTTTCAAGCTCAAGAGCATCTCCAAGCAAAAAATGGTCAACAGCAACATTCAGACGGTTTCGTACTGCTCAATTGCTACATTAAAACGGTATGTTTCTTTTTCAGAACTGGAAAAACACGAGCGTGACAGCATTCGAACCTGTAATCTTCAGATCCGAAGTCCGACGTCTTATCCATTACTCCACACGGTCACTGACGACTAACATTTACATGTATGCGACTCATCTCGTAACGCTCACACCCCTGAGGATTTGTGTTTTCGTTCTACACAGCCGCTGCCCCTTGCTCTTTCCCACCCATTCGTTACATTCAATCTCTGACGAGACCGACCAAATATAGACAGAGAAACAAGACCACACACTTTGTGCATTCGGAATCGAAGGCAGGGCGTCCCTCGCCGCATTTGCTACGATTGCCATTTGCTACTTCTGCAGAAGCGGCGGCGGCGACGACGACGACGACGACGACGACGACGACGACGACGACGAAGATCGCGAGAGGCTCTGAGATATGTGAGAAATACATCTATAAAATGTAATTCAGACTGCCTCGTCCCACCTTATGCTGTACCGCTTTACCAAATGCTTTATCTGCGCCATTCGCCTTAATCGCATCTGAGAGTAATTCTTAAAAAAACGCCTGTCGCTAATTGTTCGTCATCACAGGTACTGTTTGCTATACGGCCACGACGCGCAACTGATTTCCAAAATTCATCATTCTCCTGTGAGGATGGAACTTACGACCCTTGGTTTATTAGACCAGTGCTCTACCACTGAGCTAAAGAGGCGCGGCCTAGCGGTACTGTTGGTTACTTCGTCCTTACGGTCGTCTGCATCATCAGACTTTAGCTGACAACACTTCATATTACCGGCTAGTATTTGCAGCTATGGCGACAAATTACTGCTTGGCTACACATCTGACACGTAACCGATGTGCTCTACAAACAACAACACTTGCATTTCAGAACATGTCTTTCACACATGTCTACAAAATCACCTTCACCTTCAAATACAGATTCCTTGCGACTGACAGAGACGTAGGCAAAGTTAAAAGTTGCTATTTCCATTAAATATCGTTAATCAGAAAAACGGTAATTTACATCTGCAGCGGAACAAAATTCCGTTCCGCCCAGCGTCTGGCTCGAACCAACGACCCTGGGATTAAGAGTCTGACACTCTACAGACTGAGCTAGCCGGCTACCGCACGGAATACCTGCCGGGTAGCACGTCACACAGTACTCGTTTCGGTGGCGTGGTCCCATACAGTTTCTCTCCATGCAGCCTAATGTTTTCCTAACGTCACACTCGTCACGTCCTTACTTTTATGTCATAATCATTTCTGAGAGGTAAAGAAATTGCATGACAACATGCAGAGCTAGTGGCGTCAAAATTAACACACATACTTTATGTGACTCAAAAGCCGAACGAGTTACTTTACGACCTTGTTTTATATGTGCAAGTGCCAGTCAAAACTCGCGGTGTCGGAACTCTGCCGACCATTTCGCTAGTTAACACCGGTCTTGTTGTGTGTGTTTCAAGCTCAAGAGCATCTCCAAGCAAAAAATGGTCAACAGCAACATTCAGACGGTTTCGTACTGCTCAATTGCTACATTAAAACGGTATGTTTCTTTTTCAGAACTGGAAAAACACGAGCGTGACAGCATTCGAACCTGTAATCTTCAGATCCGAAGTCCGACGTCTTATCCATTAGGCCACACGGTCACTGACGACTAACATTTACATATATGCGACTCATCTCGTAACGCTCACACCCCTGAGGATTTGTGTTTTCGTTCTACACAGCCGCTGCCCCTTGCTCTTTCCCACCCATTCGTTACATTCAATCTCTGACGAGACCGACCAAATATAGACAGAGAAACAAGACCACACACTTTGTGCATTCGGAATCGAAGGCAGGGCGTCCCTCGCCGCATTTGCTACGATTGCCATTTGCTACTTCTGCAGAAGCGGCGGCGGCGACGACGACGACGACGACGACGACGACGACGACGAAGATCGCGAGAGGCTCTGAGATATGTGAGAAATACATCTATAAAATGTAATTCAGACTGCCTCGTCCCACCTTATGCTGTACCGCTTTACCAAATGCTTTATCTGCGCCATTCGCCTTAATCGCATCTGAGAGTAATTCTTAAAAAAACGCCTGTCGCTAATTGTTCGTCATCACAGGTACTGTTTGCTATACGGCCACGACGCGCAACTGATTTCCAAAATTCATCATTCTCCTGTGAGGATGGAACTTAGGACCCTTGGTTTATTAGACCAGTGCTCTACCACTGAGCTAAAGAGGCGCGGCCTAGCGGTACTGTTGGGTACTTCGTCCTTACGGTCGTCTGCATCATCAGACTTTAGCTGACAACACTTCATATTACCGGCTAGTATTTGCAGCTATGGCGACAAATTACTGCTTGGCTACACATCTGACACGTAACCGATGTGCTCTACAAACAACAACACTTGCATTTCAGAACATGTCTTTCACACATGTCTACAAAATCACCTTCACCTTCAAATACAGATTCCTTGCGACTGACAGAGACGTAGGCAAAGTTAAAAGTTGCTATTTCCATTAAATATCGTTAATCAGAAAAACGGTAATTTACATCTGCAGCGGAACAAAATTCCGTTCCGCCCAGCGTCTGGCTCGAACCAACGACCCTGGGATTAAGAGTCTGACACTCTACCGACTGAGCTAGCCGGCTACCGCAGGGAATACCTGCCGGGTAGCACTTCACACAGTACTCGTTTCGGTGGCGTGGTCCCATACAGTTTCTCTCCATGCAGCCTAATGTTTTCCTAACGTCACACTCGTCACGTCATTACTTTTATGTCATAATCATTTCTGAGAGGTAAAGAAATTGCATGACAACATGCAGAGCTAGTGGCGTCAAAATTAACACACATACTTTATGTGACTCAAAAGCCGAACGAGTTACTTTACGACCTTGTTTTATATGTGCAAGTGCCAGTCAAAACTCGCGGTGTCGGAACTCTGCCGACCATTTCGCTAGTTAACACCGGTCTTGTTGTGTGTGTTTCAAGCTCAAGAGCATCTCCAAGCAAAAAATGGTCAACAGCAACATTCAGACGGTTTCGTACTGCTCAATTGCTACATTAAAACGGTATGTTTCTTTTTCAGAACTGGAAAAACACGAGCGTGACAGCATTCGAACCTGTAATCTTCAGATCCGAAGTCCGACGTCTTATCCATTACTCCACACGGTCACTGACGACTAACATTTACATGTATGCGACTCATCTCGTAACGCTCACACCCCTGAGGATTTGTGTTTTCGTTCTACACAGCCGCTGCCCCTTGCTCTTTCCCACCCATTCGTTACATTCAATCTCTGACGAGACCGACCAAATATAGACAGAGAAACAAGACCACACACTTTGTGCATTCGGAATCGAAGGCAGGGCGTCCCTCGCCGCATTTGCTACGATTGCCATTTGCTACTTCTGCAGAAGCGGCGGCGGCGACGACGACGACGACGACGACGACGACGACGACGACGACGACGAAGATCGCGAGAGGCTCTGAGATATGTGAGAAATACATCTATAAAATGTAATTCAGACTGCCTCGTCCCACCTTATGCTGTACCGCTTTACCAAATGCTTTATCTGCGCCATTCGCCTTAATCGCATCTGAGAGTAATTCTTAAAAAAACGCCTGTCGCTAATTGTTCGTCATCACAGGTACTGTTTGCTATACGGCCACGACGCGCAACTGATTTCCAAAATTCATCATTCTCCTGTGAGGATGGAACTTACGACCCTTGGTTTATTAGACCAGTGCTCTACCACTGAGCTAAAGAGGCGCGGCCTAGCGGTACTGTTGGTTACTTCGTCCTTACGGTCGTCTGCATCATCAGACTTTAGCTGACAACACTTCATATTACCGGCTAGTATTTGCAGCTATGGCGACAAATTACTGCTTGGCTACACATCTGACACGTAACCGATGTGCTCTACAAACAACAACACTTGCATTTCAGAACATGTCTTTCACACATGTCTACAAAATCACCTTCACCTTCAAATACAGATTCCTTGCGACTGACAGAGACGTAGGCAAAGTTAAAAGTTGCTATTTCCATTAAATATCGTTAATCAGAAAAACGGTAATTTACATCTGCAGCGGAACAAAATTCCGTTCCGCCCAGCGTCTGGCTCGAACCAACGACCCTGGGATTAAGAGTCTGACACTCTACAGACTGAGCTAGCCGGCTACCGCACGGAATACCTGCCGGGTAGCACGTCACACAGTACTCGTTTCGGTGGCGTGGTCCCATACAGTTTCTCTCCATGCAGCCTAATGTTTTCCTAACGTCACACTCGTCACGTCCTTACTTTTATGTCATAATCATTTCTGAGAGGTAAAGAAATTGCATGACAACATGCAGAGCTAGTGGCGTCAAAATTAACACACATACTTTATGTGACTCAAAAGCCGAACGAGTTACTTTACGACCTTGTTTTATATGTGCAAGTGCCAGTCAAAACTCGCGGTGTCGGAACTCTGCCGACCATTTCGCTAGTTAACACCGGTCTTGTTGTGTGTGTTTCAAGCTCAAGAGCATCTCCAAGCAAAAAATGGTCAACAGCAACATTCAGACGGTTTCGTACTGCTCAATTGCTACATTAAAACGGTATGTTTCTTTTTCAGAACTGGAAAAACACGAGCGTGACAGCATTCGAACCTGTAATCTTCAGATCCGAAGTCCGACGTCTTATCCATTAGGCCACACGGTCACTGACGACTAACATTTACATATATGCGACTCATCTCGTAACGCTCACACCCCTGAGGATTTGTGTTTTCGTTCTACACAGCCGCTGCCCCTTGCTCTTTCCCACCCATTCGTTACATTCAATCTCTGACGAGACCGACCAAATATAGACAGAGAAACAAGACCACACACTTTGTGCATTCGGAATCGAAGGCAGGGCGTCCCTCGCCGCATTTGCTACGATTGCCATTTGCTACTTCTGCAGAAGCGGCGGCGGCGACGACGACGACGACGACGACGACGACGACGACGAAGATCGCGAGAGGCTCTGAGATATGTGAGAAATACATCTATAAAATGTAATTCAGACTGCCTCGTCCCACCTTATGCTGTACCGCTTTACCAAATGCTTTATCTGCGCCATTCGCCTTAATCGCATCTGAGAGTAATTCTTAAAAAAACGCCTGTCGCTAATTGTTCGTCATCACAGGTACTGTTTGCTATACGGCCACGACGCGCAACTGATTTCCAAAATTCATCATTCTCCTGTGAGGATGGAACTTAGGACCCTTGGTTTATTAGACCAGTGCTCTACCACTGAGCTAAAGAGGCGCGGCCTAGCGGTACTGTTGGGTACTTCGTCCTTACGGTCGTCTGCATCATCAGACTTTAGCTGACAACACTTCATATTACCGGCTAGTATTTGCAGCTATGGCGACAAATTACTGCTTGGCTACACATCTGACACGTAACCGATGTGCTCTACAAACAACAACACTTGCATTTCAGAACATGTCTTTCACACATGTCTACAAAATCACCTTCACCTTCAAATACAGATTCCTTGCGACTGACAGAGACGTAGGCAAAGTTAAAAGTTGCTATTTCCATTAAATATCGTTAATCAGAAAAACGGTAATTTACATCTGCAGCGGAACAAAATTCCGTTCCGCCCAGCGTCTGGCTCGAACCAACGACCCTGGGATTAAGAGTCTGACACTCTACCGACTGAGCTAGCCGGCTACCGCAGGGAATACCTGCCGGGTAGCACGTCACACAGTACTCGTTTCGGTGGCGTGGTCCCATACAGTCTCTCTCCATGCAGCCTAATGTTTTCCTAACGTCACACTCGTCACGTCCTTACTTTTATGTCATAATCATTTCTGAGAGGTAAAGAAATTGCATGACAACATGCAGAGCTAGTGGCGTCAAAATTAGCACACATACTTTATGTGACTCAAAAGCCGAACGAGTTACTTTACGACCTTGTTTTACATGTACAAGTGCCAGTCAAAACTCGCGGTGTCGGCACTCTGCCGACCATTTCGCTAGTTAACACCGGTCTTGTTGTGTGTGTTTCAAGCTCAAGAGCATCTCCAAGCAAAAAATGGTCAACAGCAACATTCAGACGGTTTCGTACTGCTCAATTGCTACATTAAAACGGTATGTTTCTTTTTCAGAACTGGAAAAACACGAGCGTGACAGCATTCGAACCTGTAATCTTCAGATCCGAAGTCCGACGTCTTATCCATTAGGCCACACGGTCACTGACGACTAACATTTACATGTATGCGACTCATCTCGAAACGCTCACACCCCTGAGGATTTGTGTTTTCGTTCTACACAGCCGCTGCCCCTTGCTCTTTCCCACCCATTCGTTACATTCAACCTCTGACGAGACCGACCAAATATAGACTGAGAAACAAGACCACACACTTTGTGCATTCGGAATCGAAGGCAGGGCGTCCCTCGCCGCATTTGCTACGATTGCCATTTGCTACTTCTGCAGAAGCGGCGGCGGCGGCGACGACGACGACGACGACGACGACGACGACGAAGATCGCGAGAGGCTCTGAGATATGTGAGAAATACATCTATAAAATGTAATTCAGACTGCCTCGTCCCACCTTATGCTGTACCGCTTTACCAAATGCTTTATCTGCGCCATTCGCCTTAATCGCATCTGAGAGTAATTCTTAAAAAAACGCCTGTCGCTAATTGTTCGTCATCACAGGTACTGTTTGCTATACGGCCACGACGCGCAACTGATTTCCAAAATTCATCATTCTCCTGTGAGGATGGAACTTACGACCCCTGGTTTATTAGACCAGTGCTCTACCACTGAGCTAAAGAGGCGCGGCCTAGCGGTACTGTTGGGTACTTCGTCCTTACGGTCGTCTGCATCATCAGACTTTAGCTGACAACACTTCATATTACCGGCTAGTATTTGCAGCTATGGCGACAAATTACTGCTTGGCTACACATCTGACACGTAACCGATGTGCTCTCCAAACAACAACACTTGCATTTCAGAACATGTCTTTCACACATGTCTACAAAATCACCTTCACCTTCAAATACAGATTCCTTGCGACTGACAGAGACGTAGGCAAAGTTAAAAGTTGCTATTTCCATTAAATATCGTTAATCAGAAAAACGGTAATTTACATCTGCAGCGGAACAAAATTCCGTTCCGCCCAGCGTCTGGCTCGAACCAACGACCCTGGGATTAAGAGTCTGACACTCTACCGACTGAGCTAGCCGGCTACCGCAGGGAATACCTGCCGGGTAGCACGTCACACAGTACTCGTTTCGGTGGCGTGGTCCCATACAGTTTCTCTCCATGCAGCCTAATGTTTTCCTAACGTCACACTCGTCACGTCCTAACGTTTATGTCATAATCATTTCTGAGAGGTAAAGAAATTGCATGACAACATGCAGAGCTAGTGGCGTCAAAATTAACACACATACTTTATGTGACTCAAAAGCCGAACGAGTTACTTTACGACCTTGTTTTATATGTGCAAGTGCCAGTCAAAACTCGCGGTGTCGGCACTCTGCCGACCATTTCGCTAGTTAACACCGGTCTTGTTGTGTGTGTTTCAAGCTCAAGAGCATCTCCAAGCAAAAAATGGTCAACAGCAACATTCAGACGGTTTCGTACTGCTCAATTGCTACATTAAAACGGTATGTTTCTTTTTCAGAACTGGAAAAACACGAGCGTGACAGCATTCGAACCTGTAATCTTCAGATCCGAAGTCCGACGTCTTATCCATTACTCCACACGGTCACTGACGACTAACATTTACATGTATGCGACTCGTCTCGTAACGCTCACACCCCTGAGGATTTGTGTTTTCGTTCTACACAGCCACTGCCCCTTGCTCTTTCCCACCCATTCGTTACATTCAACCTCTGACGAGACCGACCAAATATAGACAGAGAAACAAGACCACACACTTTGTGCATTCGGAATCGAAGGCAGGGCGTCCCTCGCCGCATTTGCTACGATTGCCATTTGCTACTTCTGCAGAAGCGGCGGCGGCGACGACGACGACTTCGACGACGACGACGACGAAGATCGCGAGAGGCTCTGAGATATGTAAGAAATACATCTATAAAATGTAATTCAGACTGCCTCGTCCCACCTTATGCTGTACCGCTTTACCAAATGCTCTATCTGCGCCATTCGCCTTAATCGCATCTGAGAGTAATTCTTAAAAAAACGCCTGTCGCTAATTGTTCGTCATCACAGGTACTGTTTGCTATACGGCCACGACGCACAACTGATTTCCAAAATTCTTCATTCTCCTGTGAGGATGGAACTTACGACCCCTGGTTTATTAGACCAGTGCTCTACCACTGAGCTAAAGAGGCGCGGCATAGCGGTACTCTTGGGTACTTCGTCCTTACGGTCGTCTGCATCATCAGACTTTAGCTGACAACACTTCATATTACCGGCTAGTATTTGCAGCTATGGCGACAAATTACTGCTTGGCTACACATCTGACACGTAACCGATGTGCTCTCCAAACAACAACACTTGCATTTCAGAACATGTCTTTCACACATGTCTACAAAATCACCTTCACCTTCAAATACAGTTTCCTTGCGACTGACAGAGACGTAGGCAAAGTTAAAAGTTGCTATTTCCATTAAATATCGTTAATCAGAAAAACGGTAATTTACATCTGCAGCGGAACAAAATTCCGTTCCGCCCAGCGTCTGGCTCGAACCAACGACCCTGGGATTAAGAGTCTGACACTCTACCGACTGAGCTAGCCGGCTACCGCAGGGAATACCTGCCGGGTAGCACGTCACACAGTACTCGTTTCGGTGGCGTGGTCCCATACAGTTTCTCTCCATGCAGCCTAATGTTTTCCTAACGTCACACTCGTCACGTCCTTACTTTTATGTCATAATCATTTCTGAGAGGTAAAGAAATTGCATGACAACATGCAGAGCTAGTGGCGTCAATATTAACACACATACTTTATGTGACTCAAAAGCCGAACGAGTTACTTTACGACCTTGTTTTATATGTGCAAGTGCCAGTCAAAACTCGCGGTGTCGGCACTCTGCCGACCATTTCGCTAGTTAACACCGGTCTTGTTGTGTGTGTTTCAAGCTCAAGAGCATCTCCAAGCAAAAAATGGTCAACAGCAACATTCAGACGGTTTCGTACTGCTCAATTGCTACATTAAAACGGTATGTTTCTTTTTCAGAACTGGAAAAACACGAGCGTGACAGCATTCGAACCTGTAATCTTCAGATCCGAAGTCCGACGTCTTATCCATTACTCCACACGGTCACTGACGACTAACATTTACATGTATGCGACTCGTCTCGTAACGCTCACACCCCTGAGGATTTGTGTTTTCGTTCTACACAGCCGCTGCCCCTTGCTCTTTCCCACCCATTCGTTACATTCAACCTCTGACGAGACCGACCAAATATAGACAGAGAAACAAGACCACACACTTTGAGCATTCGGAATCGAAGGCAGGGCGTCCCTCGCCGCATTTGCTACGATTGCCATTTGCTACTTCTGCAGAAGCGGCGGCGGCGACGACGACGACGACGACGACGACGACGACGACGAAGATCGCGAGAGGCTCTGAGATATGTAAGAAATACATCTATAAAATGTAATTCAGACTGCCTCGTCCCACCTTATGCTGTACCGCTTTACCAAATGCTCTATCTGCGCCATTCGCCTTAATCGCATCTGAGAGTAATTCTTAAAAAAACGCCTGTCGCTAATTGTTCGTCATCACAGGTACTGTTTGCTATACGGCCACGACGCACAATTGATTTCCAAAATTCATCATTCTCCTGTGAGGATGGAACTTACGACCCCTGGTTTATTAGACCAGTGCTCTACCACTGAGCTAAAGAGGCGCGGCCTAGCGGTACTCTTGGGTACTTCGTCCTTACAGTCGTCTGCATCATCAGATTTTTAGCTGACAACACTTCATATTACCGGCTAGTATTTGCAGCTATGGCGACAAATTACTGCTTGGCTACACATCTGACACGTAACCGATGTGCTCTCCAAACAACAACACTTGCATTTCAGAACATGTCTTTCACACATGTCTACAAAATCACCTTCACCTTCAAATACAGATTCCTTGCGACTGACAGAGACGTAGGCAAAGTTAAAAGTTGCTATTTCCATTAAATATCGTTAATCAGAAAAACGGTAATTTACATCTGCAGCGGAACAAAATTCCGTTCCGCCCAGCGTCTGGCTCGAACCAACGACCCTGGGATTAAGAGTCTGACACTCTACCGACTGAGCTAGCCGGCTACCGCAGGGAATACCTGCCGGGTAGCACGTCACACAGTACTCGTTTCGGTGGCGTGGTCCCATACAGTTTCTCTCCATGCAGCCTAATGTTTTCCTAACGTCACACTCGTCACGTCCTTACTTTTATGTCATAATCATTTCTGAGAGGTAAAGAAATTGCATGACAACATGCAGAGCTAGTGGCGTCAAAATTAACACACATACTTTATGTGACTCAAAAGCCGAACGAGTTACTTTACGACCTTGTTTTATATGTGCAAGTGCCAGTCAAAACTCGCGGTGTCGGCACTCTGCCGACCATTTCGCTAGTTAACACCGGTCTTGTTGTGTGTGTTTCAAGCTCAAGAGCATCTCCAAGCAAAAAATGGTCAACAGCAACATTCAGACGGTTTCGTACTGCTCAATTGCTACATTAAAACGGTATGTTTCTTTTTCAGAACTGGAAAAACACGAGCGTGACAGCATTCGAACCTGTAATCTTCAGATCCGAAGTCCGACGTCTTATCCATTAGGCCACACGGTCACTGACGACTAACATTTACATGTATGCGACTCATCTCGAAACGCTCACACCCCTGAGGATTTGTGTTTTCGTTCTACACAGCCGCTGCCCCTTGCTCTTTCCCACCCATTCGTTACATTCAACCTCTTACGAGACCGATCAAATATAGACTGAGAAATAAGACCACACACTTTGTGCATTCGGAATCGAAGGCAGGGCGTCCCTCGCCGCATTTGCTACGATTGCCATTTGCTACTTCTGCAGAAGCGGCGGCGGCGGCGACGACGACGACGACGACGACGACGACGACGACGACGAAGATCGCGAGAGGCTCTGAGATATGTGAGAAATACATCTATAAAATGTAATTCAGACTGCCTCGTCCCACCTTATGCTGTACCGCTTTACCAAATGCTTTATCTGCGCCATTCGCCTTAATCGCATCTGAGAGTAATTCTTAAAAAAACGCCTGTCGCTAATTGTTCGTCATCACAGGTACTGTTTGCTATACGGCCACGACGCGCAACTTATTTCCAAAATTCATCATTCTCCTGTGAGGATGGAACTTACGACCCCTGGTTTATTAGACCAGTGCTCTACCACTGAGCTAAAGAGGCGCGGCCTAGCGGTACTCTTGGGTACTTCGTGCTTACGGTCGTCTGCATCATCAGACTTTAGCTGACAACACTTCATATTACCGGCTAGTATTTGCAGCTATGGCGACAAATTACTGCTTGGCTACACATCTGACACGTAACCGATGTGCTCTCCAAACAACAACACTTGCATTTCAGAACATGTCTTTCACACATGTCTACAAAATCACCTTCACCTTCAAATACAGATTCCTTGCGACTGACAGAGACGTAGGCAAAGTTAAAAGTTGCTATTTCCATTAAATATCGTTAATCAGAAAAACGGTAATTTACATCTGCAGCGGAACAAAATTCCGTTCCGCCCAGCGTCTGGCTCGAACCAACGACCCTGGGATTAAGAGTCTGACACTCTACCGACTGAGCTAGGCGGCTACCGCAGGAAATACCTGCCGGGTAGCACGTCACACAGTACTCGTTTCGGTGGCGTGTTCCCATACAGTTTCTCTCCATGCAGCCTAATGTTTTCCTAACGTCACACTCGTCACGTCCTTACTTTTATGTCATAATCATTTCTGAGAGGTAAAGAAATTTCATGACAACATGCAGAGCTAGTGGCGTCAAAATTAACACACATACTTTATGTGACTCAAAAGCCGAACGAGTTACTTTACGACCTTGTTTTATATGTGCAAGTGCCAGTCAAAACTCGCGGTGTCGGCACTCTGCCGACCATTTCGCTAGTTAACACCGGTGTTGTTGCGTGTGTTTCAAGCTCAAGAGCATCTCCAAGCAAAAAATGGTCAACAGCAACATTCAGACGGTTTCGTACTGCTCAATTGCTACATTAAAACGGTATGTTTCTTTTTCAGAACTGGAAAAACACGAGCGTGACAGCATTCGAACCTGTAATCTTCAGATCCGAAGTCCGACGTCTTATCCATTAGGCCACACGGTCACTGACGACTAACATTTACATGTATGCGACTCATCTCGAAACGCTCACACCCCTGAGGATTTGTGTTTTCGTTCTACACAGCCGCTGCCCCTTGCTCTTTCCCACCCATTCGTTACATTCAACCTCTGACGAGACCGACCAAATATAGACTGAGAAACAAGACCACACACTTTGTGCATTCGGAATCGAAGGCAGGGCGTCCCTCGCCGCATTTGCTACGATTGCCATTTGCTACTTCTGCAGAAGCGGCGGCGGCGACGACGACGACGACGACGACGATCGCGAGAGGCTCTGAGATATGTGAGAAATACATCTATAAAATGTAATTCAGACTGCCTCGTCCCACCTTATGCTGTACCGCTTTACCAAATGCTTTATCTGCGCCATTCGCCTTAATCGCATCTGAGAGTAATTCTTAAAAAAAACGCCTGTCGCTAATTGTTCGTCATCACAGGTACTGTTTGCTATACGGCCACGACGCGCAACTTATTTCAAAAAATTCATCATTCTCCTGTGAGGATGGAACTTACGACCCCTGGTTTGTTAGACCAGTGCTCTACCACTGAGCTAAAGAGGCGCGGCCTAGCGGTACTCTTGGGTACTTCGTCCTTACGGTCGTCTGCATCATCAGACTTTAGCTGACAACACTTCATATTACCGGCTAGTATTTGCAGCTATGGCGACAAATTACTGCTTGGCTACACATCTGACACGTAACCGATGTGCTCTCCAAACAACAACACTTGCATTTCAGAACATGTCTTTCACACATGTCTACAAAATCACCTTCACCTTCAAATACAGATTGCTTGCGACTGACAGAGACGTAGGCAAAGTTAAAAGTTGCTATTTCCATTAAATATCGTTAATCAGAAAAACGGTAATTTACATCTGCAGCGGAACAAAATTCCGTTCCGCCCAGCGTCTGGCTCGAACCAACGACCCTGGGATTAAGAGTCTGACACTCTACCGACTGAGCTAGCCGGCTACCGCAGGGAACACCTGCCGGGTAGCAGCACGTCACACAGTACTCGTTTCGGTGGCGTGGTCCCATACAGTTTCTCTCCATGCAGCCTAATGTTTTCCTAACGTCACACTCGTCACGTCCTTACTTTTATGTCATAATCATTTCTGAGAGGTAAAGAAATTGCATGACAACATGCAGAGCTAGTGGCGTCAAAATTAACACACATACTTTATGTGACTCAAAAGCCGAACGAGTTACTTTACGACCTTGTTTTATATGTGCAAGTGCCAGTCAAAACTTGCGGTGTCGGCACTCTGCCGACCATTTCGCTAGTTAACACCGGTGTTGTTGCGTGTGTTTCAAGCTCAAGAGCATCTCCAAGCAAAAAATGGTCAACAGCAACATTCAGACGGTTTCGTACTGCTCAATTGCTACATTAAAACGATATGTTTCTTTTTCAGAACTGGAAAAACACAAGCGTGACAGCATTCGAACCTGTAATCTTCAGATCCGATGTCCGACGTCTTATCCATTAGGCCACATGGTCACTGACGACCAACATATATATCTATGCGACTCATCTCGAAACGCTCACACCCCTGAGGATTTGTGTTTTCGTTCTACACAGCCGCAGCCCCTTGCTCTTTCCCACCCATTCGTTACATTCAACCTCTGACGAGACCGACCAAATATAGACTGAGAAACAAGACCACACACTTTGTGCATTCGGAATCGAAGGCAGGGCGTCCCTCGCCGCATTTGCTACGATTGCCATTTGCTACTTCTGCAGAAGCGGCGGCGGCTGCGACGACGACGACGACGACGACGACGACGAAGATCGCGAGAGGCTCTGAGATATGTGAGAAATACATCTATAAAATGTAATTCAGACTGCCTCGTCCCACCTTATGCTGTACCGCTTTACCAAATGCTTTATCTGCGCCTTTCGCCTTAATCGCATCTGAGAGTAATTCTTAAAAAAACGCCTGTCGCTAATTGTTCGTCATCACAGGTACTGTTTGCTATACGGCCACGACGCGCAACTGATTTCCAAAATTCATCATTCTCCTGTGAGGATGGAACTTACGACCCCTGGTTTATTAGACCAGTGCTCTACCACTGAGCTAAAGAGGCGCGGCCTAGCGGTACTCTTGGGTACTTCGTCCTTACGGTCGTCTGCATCATCAGACTTTAGCTGACAACACTTCATATTACCGGCTAGTATTTGCAGCTATGGCGACAAATTACTGCTTGGCTACACATCTGACACGTAACCGATGTGCTCTCCAAACAACAACACTTGCATTTCAGAACATGTCTTTCACACATGTCTACAAAATCACCTTCACCTTCAAATACAGATTCCTTGCGACTGACAGAGACGTAGGCAAAGTTAAAAGTTGCTATTTCCATTAAATATCGTTAATCAGAAAAACGGTAATTTACATCTGCAGCGGAACAAAATTCCGTTCCGCCCAGCGTCTGGCTCGAACCAACGACCCTGGGATTAAGAGTCTGACACTCTACAGACTGAGCTAGCCGGCTACCGCAGGGAATACCTGCCGGGTAGCACGTCACACAGTACTCGTTTCGGTGGCGTGGTCCCATACAGTTTCTCTCCATGCAGCCTAATGTTTTCCTAACGTCACACTCGTCACGTCCTTACTTTTATGTCATAATCATTTCTGAGAGGTAAAGAAATTGCATGACAACATGCAGAGCTAGTGGCGTCAAAATTAACACACATACTTTATGTGACTCAAAAGCCGAACGAGTTACTTTACGACCTTGTTTTATATGTGCAAGTGCCAGTCAAAACTCGCGGTGTCGGCACTCTGCCGACCATTTCGCTAGTTAACACCGGTCTTGTTGTGTGTGTTTCAAGCTCAAGAGCATCTCCAAGCAAAAAATGGTCAACAGCAACATTCAGACGGTTTCGTACTGCTCAATTGCTACATTAAAACGGTATGTTTCTTTTTCAGAACTGGAAAAACACGAGCGTGACAGCATTCGAACCTGTAATCTTCAGATCCGAAGTCCGACGTCTTATCCATTAGGCCACACGGTCACTGACGACTAACATTTACATGTATGCGACTCATCTCGAAACGCTCACACCCCTGAGGATTTGTGTTTTCGTTCTACACAGCCGCTGCCCCTTGCTCTTTCCCACCCATTCGTTACATTCAACCTCTTACGAGACCGATCAAATATAGACTGAGAAATAAGACCACACACTTTGTGCATTCGGAATCGAAGGCAGGGCGTCCCTCGCCGCATTTGCTACGATTGCCATTTGCTACTTCTGCAGAAGCGGCGGCGGCGGCGACGACGACGACGACGACGACGACGACGACGACGACGAAGATCGCGAGAGGCTCTGAGATATGTGAGAAATACATCTATAAAATGTAATTCAGACTGCCTCGTCCCACCTTATGCTGTACCGCTTTACCAAATGCTTTATCTGCGCCATTCGCCTTAATCGCATCTGAGAGTAATTCTTAAAAAAACGCCTGTCGCTAATTGTTCGTCATCACAGGTACTGTTTGCCATACGGCCACGACGCGCAACTTATTTCCAAAATTCATCATTCTCCTGTGAGGATGGAACTTACGACCCCTGGTTTATTAGACCAGTGCTCTACCACTGAGCTAAAGAGGCGCGGCCTAGCGGTACTCTTGGGTACTTCGTCCTTACGGTCGTCTGCATCATCAGACTTTAGCTGACAACACTTCATATTACCGGCTAGTATTTGCAGCTATGGCGACAAATTACTGCTTGGCTACACATCTGACACGTAACCGATGTGCTCTCCAAACAACAACACTTGCATTTCAGAACATGTCTTTCACACATGTCTACAAAATCACCTTCACCTTCAAATACAGATTCCTTGCGACTGACAGAGACGTAGGCAAAGTTAAAAGTTGCTATTTCCATTAAATATCGTTAATCAGAAAAACGGTAATTTACATCTGCAGCGGAACAAAATTCCGTTCCGCCCAGCGTCTGGCTCGAACCAACGACCCTGGGATTAAGAGTCTGACACTCTACCGACTGAGCTAGCCGGCTACCGCAGGGAATACCTGCCGGGTAGCACGTCACACAGTACTCGTTTCGGTGGCGTGGTCCCATACAGTTTCTCTCCATGCAGCCTAATGTTTTCCTAACGTCACACTCGTCACGTCCTTACTTTTATGTCATAATCATTTCTGAGAGGTAAAGAAATTGCATGACAACATGCAGAGCTAGTGGCGTCAAAATTAACACACATACTTTATGTGACTCAAAAGCCGAACGAGTTACTTTACGACCTTGTTTTATATGTGCAAGTGCCAGTCAAAACTCGCGGTGTCGGCACTCTGCCGACCATTTCGCTAGTTAACACCGGTCTTGTTGTGTGTGTTTCAAGCTCAAGAGCATCTCCAAGCAAAAAATGGTCAACAGCAACATTCAGACGGTTTCGTACTGCTCAATTGCTACATTAAAACGGTATGTTTCTTTTTCAGAACTGGAAAAACACGAGCGTGACAGCATTCGAACCTGTAATCTTCAGATCCGAAGTCCGACGTCTTATCCATTAGGCCACACGGTCACTGACGACTAACATTTACATGTATGCGACTCATCTCGAAACGCTCACACCCCTGAGGATTTGTGTTTTCGTTCTACACAGCCGCTGCCCCTTGCTCTTTCCCACCCATTCGTTACATTCAACCTCTTACGAGACCGATCAAATATAGACTGAGAAATAAGACCACACACTTTGTGCATTCGGAATCGAAGGCAGGGCGTCCCTCGCCGCATTTGCTACGATTGCCATTTGCTACTTCTGCAGAAGCGGCGGCGGCGGCGACGACGACGACGAAGATCGCGAGAGGCTCTGAGATATGTGAGAAATACATCTATAAAATGTAATTCAGACTGCCTCGTCCCACCTTATGCTGTACCGCTTTACCAAATGCTTTATCTGCGCCATTCGCCTTAATCGCATCTGAGAGTAATTCTTAAAAAAACGCCTGTCGCTAATTGTTCGTCATCACAGGTACTGTTTGCTATACGGCCACGACGCGCAACTGATTTCCAAAATTTATCATTCTCCTGTGAGGATGGAAATTACGACCCCTGGTTTATTAGACCAGTGCTCTACCACTGAGCTAAAGAGGCGCGGCCTAGCGGTACTCTTGGGTACTTCGTCCTTACGGTCCTCTGCATCATCAGACTTTAGCTGACAACACTTCATATTACCGGCTAGTATTTGCAGCTATGGCGACAAATTACTGCTTGGCTACACATCTGACACGTAACCGATGTGCTCTCCAAACAACAACACTTGCATTTCAGAACATGTCTTTCACACATGTCTACAAAATCACCTTCACCTTCAAATACAGATTCCTTGCGACTGACAGGGACGTAGGCAAAGTTAAAAGTTGCTATTTCCATTAAATATCGTTAATCAGAAAAACGGTAATTTACATCTGCAGCGGAACAAAATTCCGTTCCGCCCAGCGTCTGGCTCGAACCAACGACCCTGGGATTAAGAGTCTGACACTCTACCGACTGAGCTAGCCGGCTACCGCAGGGAATACCTGCCGGGTAGCACGTCACACAGTACTCGTTTCGGTGGCGTGGTCCCATACAGTTTCTCTCCATGCAGCCTAATGTTTTCCTAACGTCACACTCGTCACGTCCTTACTTTTATGTCATAATCATTTCTGAGAGGTAAAGAAATTGCATGACAACATGCAGAGCTAGTGGCGTCAAAATTAACACACATACTTTATGTGACTCAAAAGCCGAACGAGTTACTTTACGACCTTGTTTTATATGTGCAAGTGCCAGTCAAAACTCGCGGTGTCGGCACTCTGCCGACCATTTCGCTAGTTAACACCGGTCTTGTTGTGTGTGTTTCAAGCTCAAGAGCATCTCCAAGCAAAAAATGGTCAACAGCAACATTCAGACGGTTTCGTACTGCTCAATTGCTACATTAAAACGGTATGTTTCTTTTTGAGAACTGGAAAAACACGAGCGTGACAGCATTCGAACCTGTAATCTTCAGATCCGAAGTCCGACGTCTTATCCATTAGGCCACACGGTCACTGACGACTAACATTTACATGTATGCGACTCATCTCGAAACGCTCACACCCCTGAGGATTTGTGTTTTCGTTCTACACAGCCGCTGCCCCTTGCTCTTTCCCACCCATTCGTTACATTCAACCTCTTACGAGACCGATCAAATATAGACTGAGAAATAAGACCACACACTTTGTGCATTCGGAATCGAAGGCAGGGCGTCCCTCGCCGCATTTGCTACGATTGCCATTTGCTACTTCTGCAGAAGCGGCGGCGGCGGCGACGACGACGACGAAGATCGCGAGAGGCTCTGAGATATGTGAGAAATACATCTATAAAATGTAATTCAGACTGCCTCGTCCCACCTTATGCTGTACCGCTTTACCAAATGCTTTATCTGCGCCATTCGCCTTAATGGCATCTGAGAGTAATTCTTAAAAAAACGCCTGTCGCTAATTGTTCGTCATCACAGGTACTGTTTGCTATACGGCCACGACGCGCAACTGATTTCCAAAATTCATCATTCTCCTGTGAGAATGGAACTTGCGACCCCTGGTTTATTAGACCAGTGCTCTACCACTGAGCTAAAGAGGCGCGGCCTAGCGGTACTCTTGGGTACTTCGTCCTTACGGTCCTCTGCATCATCAGACTTTAGCTGACAACACTTCATATTACCGGCTAGTATTTGCAGCTATGGCGACAAATTACTGCTTGGCTACACATCTGACACGTAACCGATGTGCTCTCCAAACAACAACACTTGCATTTCAGAACATGTCTTTCACACATGTCTACAAAATCACCTTCACCTTCAAATACAGATTCCTTGCGACTGACAGAGACGTAGGCAAAGTTAAAAGTTGCTATTTCCATTAAATATCGTTAATCAGAAAAACGGTAATTTACATCTGCAGCGGAACAAAATTCCGTTCCGCCCAGCGTCTGGCTCGAACCAACGACCCTGGGATTAAGAGTCTGACACTCTACCGACTGAGCTAGCCGGCTACCGCAGGGAATACCTGCCGGGTAGCACGTCACACAGTACTCGTTTCGGTGGCGTGGTCCCATACAGTTTCTCTCCATGCAGCCTAATGTTTTCCTAACGTCACACTCGTCACGTCCTTACTTTTATGTCATAATCATTTCTGAGAGGTAAAGAAATTGCATGACAACATGCAGAGCTAGTGGCGTCAAAATTAACACACATACTTTATGTGACTCAAAAGCCGAACGAGTTACTTTACGACCTTGTTTTATATGTGCAAGTGCCAGTCAAAACTCGCGGTGTCGGCACTCTGCCGACCATTTCGCTAGTTAACACCGGTCTTGTTGTGTGTGTTTCAAGCTCAAGAGCATCTCCAAGCAAAAAATGGTCAACAGCAACATTCAGACGGTTTCGTACTGCTCAATTGCTACATTAAAACGGTATGTTTCTTTTTCAGAACTGGAAAAACACGAGCGTGACAGCATTCGAACCTGTAATCTTCAGATCCGAAGTCCGACGTCTTATCCATTAGGCCACACGGTCACTGACGACTAACATTTACATGTATGCGACTCATCTCGAAACGCTCACACCCCTGAGGATTTGTGTTTTCGTTCTACACAGCCGCTGCCCCTTGCTCTTTCCCACCCATTCGTTACATTCAACCTCCGACGAGACCGACCAAATATAGACTGAGAAACAAGACCACACACTTTGTGCATTCGGAATCGAAGGCAGGGCGTCCCTCGCCGCATTTTCTACGATTGCCATTTGCTACTTCTGCAGAAGCGGCGGCGGCGACGACAACGACGACGACGACGACGACGACGAAGATCGCGAGAGGCTCTGAGATATGTGAGAAATACATCTATAAAATGTAATTCAGACTGCCTCGTCCCACCTTATGCTGTACCGCTTTACCAAATGCTTTATCTGCGCCATTCGCCTTAATCGCATCTGAGAGTAATTCTTAAAAAAACGCCTGTCGCTAATTGTTCGTCACCACAGGTACTGTTTGCTATACGGCCACGACGCGCAACTGATTTCCAAAATTCATCATTCTCCTGTGAGGATGGAACTTACGACCCCTGGTTTATTAGACCAGTGCTCTACCACTGAGCTAAAGAGGCGCGGCCTAGCGGTACTCTTGGGTACTTCGTCCTTACGGTCGTCTGCATCATCAGACTTTAGCTGACAACACTTCATATTACCGGCTAGTATTTGCCGCTATGGCGACAAATTACTGCTTGGCTACACATCTGACACGTAACCGATGTGCTCTCCAAACAACAACACTTGCATTTCAGAACATGTCTTTCACACATGTCTACAAAATCACCTTCACCTTCAAATACAGATTCCTTGCGACTGACAGAGACGTAGGCAAAGTTAAAAGTTGCTATTTCCATTAAATATCGTTAATCAGAAAAACGGTAATTTACATCTGCAGCGGAACAAAATTCCGTTCCACCCAGCGTCTGGCTCGAACCAACGACCCTGGGATTAAGAGTATGACACTCTACCGACTGAGCTAGCCGGCTACCGCAGGGAATACCTGCCGGGTAGCACGTCACACAGTACTCGTTTCGGTGGCGTGGTCCCATACAGTTTCTCTCCATGCAGCCTAATGTTTTCCTAACGTCACACTCGTCACGTCCTTACTTTTATGTCATAATCATTTCTGAGAGGTAAAGAAATTGCATGACAACATGCAGAGCTAGTGGCGTCAAAATTAACACACATACTTTATGTGACTCAAAAGCCGAACGAGTTACTTTACGACCTTGTTTTATATGTGCAAGTGCCAGTCAAAACTCGCGGTGTCGGCACTCTGCCGACCATTTCGCTAGTTAACACCGGTCTTGTTGTGTGTGTTTCAAGCTCAAGAGCATCTCCAAGCAAAAAATGGTCAACAGCAACATTCAGACGGTTTCGTACTGCTCAATTGCTACATTAAAACGGTATGTTTCTTTTTCAGAACTGGAAAAACACGAGCGTGACAGCATTCGAACCTGTAATCTTCAGATCCGAAGTCCGACGTCTTATCCATTAGGCCACACGGTCACTGACGACTAACATTTACATGTATGCGACTCATCTCGAAACGCTCACACCCCTGAGGATTTGTGTTTTCGTTCTACACAGCCGCTGCCCCTTGCTCTTTCCCACCCATTCGTTACATTCAACCTCTTACGAGACCGACCAAATACAGACTGAGAAACAAGACCACACACTTTGTGCATTCGGAATCGAAGCCAGGGCGTCCCTCATGGCCATTTGCTACTTCTGCAGAAGCGGCGGCGGCGGCGGCGACGACGACGACGAAGATCGCGAGAGGCTCTGAGATATGTGAGAAATACATCTATAAAATGTAATTCAGACTGCCTCGTCCCACCTTATGCTGTACCGCTTTACCAAATGCTTTATCTGCGCCATTCGCCTTAATCGCATCTGAGAGTAATTCTTAAAAAAACGCCTGTCGCTAATTGTTCGTCATCACAGGTACTGTTTGCTATACGGCCACGACGCGCAACTGATTTCCAAAATTCATCATTCTCCTGTGAGGATGGAACTTACGACCCCTGGTTTATTAGACCAGTGCTCTACCACTGAGCTAAAGAGGCGCGGCCTAGCGGTACTCTTGGGTACTTCGTCCTTACGGTCGTCTGCATCATCAGACTTTAGCTGACAACACTTCATATTACCGGCTAGTATTTGCAGCTATGGCGACAAATTACTGCTTGGCTACACATCTGACAAGTAACCGATGTGCTCTCCAAACAACAACACTTGCATTTCAGAACATGTCTTTCACACATGTCTACAAAATCACCTTCACCTTCAAATACAGATTCCTTGCGACTGACAGAGACGTAGGCAAAGTTAAAAGTTGCTATTTCCATTAAATATCGTTAATCAGAAAAACGGTAATTTACATCTGCAGCGGAACAAAATTCCGTTCCGCCCAGCGTCTGGCTCGAACCAACGACCCTGGGATTAAGAGTCTGACACTCTACCGACTGAGCTAGCCGGCTACCGCAGGGAATACCTGCCGGGTAGCACGTCACACAGTACTCGTTTCGGTGGCGTGGTCCCATACAGTTTCTCTCCATGCAGCCTAATGTTTTCCTAACGTCACACTCGTCACGTCCTTACTTTTATGTCATAATCATTTCTGAGAGGTAAAGAAATTGCATGACAACATGCAGAGCTAGTGGCGTCAAAATTAACACACATACTTTATGTGACTCAAAAGCCGAACGAGTTACTTTACGACCTTGTTTTATATGTGCAAGTGCCAGTCAAAACTCGCGGTGTCGGCACTCTGCCGACCATTTCGCTAGTTAACACCGGTCTTGTTGTGTGTGTTTCAAGCTCAAGAGCATCTCCAAGCAAAAAATGGTCAACAGCAACATTCAGACGGTTTCGTACTGCTCAATTGCTACATTAAAACGGTATGTTTCTTTTTCAGAACTGGAAAAACACGAGCGTGACAGCATTCGAACCTGTAATCTTCAGATCCGAAGTCCGACGTCTTATCCATTAGGCCACACGGTCACTGACGACTAACATTTACATGTATGCGACTCATCTCGAAACGCTCACACCCCTGAGGATTTGTGTTTTCGTTCTACACAGCCGCTGCCCCTTGCTCTTTCCCACCCATTCGTTACATTCAACCTCTTACGAGACCGACCAAATATAGACTGAGAAACAAGACCACACACTTTGTGCATTCGGAATCGAAGGCAGGGCGTCCCTCGCCGCATTTTCTACGATTGCCATTTGCTACTTCTGCAGAAGCGGCGGCGGCGACGACAACGACGACGACGACGACGACGACGAAGATCGCGAGAGGCTCTGAGATATGTGAGAAATACATCTATAAAATGTAATTCAGACTGCCTCGTCCCACCTTATGCTGTACCGCTTTACCAAATGCTTTATCTGCGCCATTCGCCTTAATCGCATCTGAGAGTAATTCTTAAAAAAACGCCTGTCGCTAATTGTTCGTCACCACAGGTACTGTTTGCTATACGGCCACGACGCGCAACTGATTTCCAAAATTCATCATTCTCCTGTGAGGATGGAACTTACGACCCCTGGTTTATTACACCAGTGCTCTACCACTGAGCTAAAGAGGCGCGGCCTAGCGGTACTCTTGGGTACTTCGTCCTTACGGTCGTCTGCATCATCAGACTTTAGCTGACAACACTTCATATTACCGGCTAGTATTTGCAGCTATGGCGACAAATTACTGCTTGGCTACACATCTGACACGTAACCGATGTGCTCTACAAACAACAACACTTGCATTTCAGAACATGTCTTTCACACATGTCTACAAAATCACCTTCACCTTCAAATACAGATTCCTTGCGACTGACAGAGACGTAGGCAAAGTTAAAAGTTGCTATTTCCATTAAATATCGTTAATCAGAAAAACGGTAATTTACATCTGCAGCGGAACAAAATTCCGTTCCACCCAGCGTCTGGCTCGAACCAACGACCCTGGGATTAAGAGTATGACAGTCTACCGACTGAGCTAGCCGGCTACCGCAGGGAATACCTGCCGGGTAGCACGTCACACAGTACTCGTTTCGGTGGCGTGGTCCCATACAGTTTCTCTCCATGCAGCCTAATGTTTTCCTAACGTCACACTCGTCACGTCCTTACTTTTATGTCATAATCATTTCTGAGAGGTAAAGAAATTGCATGACAACATGCAGAGCTGGTGGCGTCAAAATTAACACACATACTTTATGTGACTCAAAAGCCGAACGAGTTACTTTACGACCTTGTTTTATATGTGCAAGTGCCAGTCAAAACTCGCGGTGTCGGCACTCTGCCGACCATTTCGCTAGTTAACACCGGTCTTGTTGTGTGTGTTTCAAGCTCAAGAGCATCTCCAAGCAAAAAATGGTCAACAGCAACATTCAGACGGTTTCGTACTGCTCAATTGCTACATTAAAACGGTATGTTTCTTTTTCAGAACTGGAAAAACACGAGCGTGACAGCATTCGAACCTGTAATCTTCAGATCCGAAGTCCGACGTCTTATCCATTAGGCCACACGGTCACTGACGACTAACATTTACATGTATGCGACTCATCTCGAAACGCTCACACCCCTGAGGATTTGTGTTTTCGTTCTACACAGCCGCTGCCCCTTGCTCTTTCCCACCCATTCGTTACATTCAACCTCTGACGAGACCGACCGAATATAGACTGAGAAACACGACCACACACTTTGTGCATTCGGAATCGAAGGCAGGGCGTCCCTCGCCGCATTTGCTACGATTGCCATTTACTACTTCTGCAGAAGCGGCGGCGGCGACGACGACGACGACGACGACGACGACGACGACGAAGATCGCGAGAGGCTCTGAGATATGTGAGAAATACATCTATAAAATGTAATTCAGACTGCCTCGTCCCACCTTATGCTGTACCGCTTTACCAAATGCTTTATCTGCGCCATTCGCCTTAATCGCATCTGAGAGTAATTCTTAAAAAAACGCCTGTCGCTAATTGTTCGTCATCACAGGTACTGTTTGCTATACGGCCACGACGCGCAACTGATTTCCAAAATTCATCATTCTCCTGTGAGGATGGAACTTACGACCCCTGGTTTATTAGACCAGTGCTCTACCACTGAGCTAAAGAGGCGCGGCCTAGCGGTACTCTTGGGTACTTCGTCCTTACGGTCGTCTGCATCATCAGACTTTAGCTGACAACACTTCATATTACCGGCTAGTATTTGCAGCTATGGCGACAAATTACTGCTTGGCTACACATCTGACACGTAACCGATGTGCTCTCCAAACAACAACACTTGCATTTCAGTACATGTCTTTCACACATGTCTACAAAATCACCTTCTCCTTCAAATACAGATTCCTTGCGACTGACAGAGACGTAGGCAAAGTTAAAAGTTGCTATTTCCATTAAATATCGTTAATCAGAAAAACGGTAATTTACATCTGCAGCGGAACAAATTTCCGTTCCGCCCAGCGTCTGGCTCGAACCAACGACCCTGGGATTAAGTGTCTGACACTCTACCGACTGAGCTAGCCGGCTACCGCAGGGAATACCTGCCGGGTAGCACGTCACACAGTACTCGTTTCGGTGGCGTGGTCCCATACAGTTTCTCTCCATGGTGCCTAATGTTTTCCTAACGTCACACTCGTCACGTCCTTACTTTTATGTCATAATCATTTCTGAGAGGTAAAGAAATTGCATGACAACATGCAGAGCTAGTGGCGTCAAAATTAACACACATACTTTATGTGACTCAAAAGCCGAACGAGTTACTTTACGACCTTGTTTTATATGTGCAAGTGCCAGTCAAAACTCGCGGTGTCGGCACTCTGCCGACCATTTCGCTAGTTATCACCGGTCTTGTTGTGTGTGTTTCAAGCTCAAGAGCATCTCCAAGCAAAAAATGGTCAACAGCAACTTTCAGACGGTTTCGTACTGCTCAATTGCTACATTAAAAAGGTATGTCTCTTTTTCAGAACTGGAAAAACACGAGCGTGACAGCATTCGAACCTGTAATCTTCAGATCCGAAGTCCGACGTCTTATCCATTAGGCCACACGGTCACTGACGACTAACATTTACATGTATGCGACTCATCTCGAAACGCTCACACCCCTGAGGATTTGTGGTTTCGTTCTACACAGCCGCTGCCCCTTGCTCTTTCCCACCCATTCGTTACATTCAACCTCTTACGAGACCGATCAAATATAGACTGAGAAATAAGACCACACACTTTGTGCATTCGGAACCGAAGGCAGGGCGTCCCTCATGGCCATTTGCTACTTCTGCAGAAGCGGCGGCGGCGACGACAACGACGACGACGACGACGACGACGACGAAGATCGCGAGAGGCTCTGAGATATGTGAGAAATACATCTATAAAATGTAATTCAGACTGCCTCGTCCCACCTTATGCTGTACCGCTTTACCAAATGCTTTATCTGCGCCATTCGCCTTAATCGCATCTGAGAGTAATTCTTAAAAAAACGCCTGTCGCTAATTGTTCGTCACCACAGGTACTGTTTGCTATACGGCCACGACGCGCAACTGATTTCCAAAATTCATCATTCTCCTGTGAGGATGGAACTTACGACCCCTGGTTTATTACACCAGTGCTCTACCACTGAGCTAAAGAGGCGCGGCCTAGCGGTACTCTTGGGTACTTCGTCCTTACGGTCGTCTGCATCATCAGACTTTAGCTGACAACACTTCATATTACCGGCTAGTATTTGCAGCTATGGCGACAAATTACTGCTTGGCTACACATCTGACACGTAACCGATGTGCTCTCCAAACAACAACACTTGCATTTCAGAACATGTCTTTCACACATGTCTACAAAATCACCTTCACCTTCAAATACAGATTCCTTGCGACTGACAGAGACGTAGGCAAAGTTAAAAGTTGCTATTTCCATTAAATATCGTTAATCAGAAAAACGGTAATTTACATCTGCAGCGGAACAAAATTCCGTTCCACCCAGCGTCTGGCTCGAACCAACGACCCTGGGATTAAGAGTATGACACTCTACCGACTGAGCTAGCCGGCTACCGCAGGGAATACCTGCCGGGTAGCACGTCACACAGTACTCGTTTCGGTGGCGTGGTCCCATACAGTTTCTCTCCATGCAGCCTAATGTTTTCCTAACGTCACACTCGTCACGTCCTTACTTTTATGTCATAATCATTTCTGAGAGGTAAAGAAATTGCATGACAACATGCAGAGCTGGTGGCGTCAAAATTAACACACATACTTTATGTGACTCAAAAGCCGAACGAGTTACTTTACGACCTTGTTTTATATGTGCAAGTGCCAGTCAAAACTCGCGGTGTCGGCACTCTGCCGACCATTTCGCTAGTTAACACCGGTCTTGTTGTGTGTGTTTCAAGCTCAAGAGCATCTCCAAGCAAAAAATGGTCAACAGCAACATTCAGACGGTTTCGCACTGCTCAATTGCTACATTAAAACGGTATGTTTCTTTTTCAGAACTGGAAAAACACGAGCGTGACAGCATTCGAACCTGTAATCTTCAGATCCGAAGTCCGACGTCTTATCCATTAGGCCACACGGTCACTGACGACTAACATTTACATGTATGCGACTCATCTCGAAACGCTCACACCCCTGAGGATTTGTGTTTTCGTTCTACACAGCCGCTGCCCCTTGCTCTTTCCCACCCATTCGTTACATTCAACCTCTGACGAGACCGACCGAATATAGACTGAGAAACAAGACCACACACTTTGTGCATTCGGAATCGAAGGCAGGGCGTCCCTCGCCGCATTTGCTACGATTGCCATTTACTACTTCTGCAGAAGCGGCGGCGGCGACGACGACGACGACGACGACGACGACGAAGATCGCGAGAGGCTCTGAGATATGTGAGAAATACATCTATAAAATGTAATTCAGACTGCCTCGTCCCACCTTATGCTGTACCGCTTTACCAAATGCTTTATCTGCGCCATTCGCCTTAATCGCATCTGAGAGTATTTCTTAAAAAAACGCCTGTCGCTAATTGTTCGTCATCACAGGTACTGTTTGCTATACGGCCACGACGCGCAACTGATTTCCAAAATTCATCATTCTCCTGTGAGGATGGAACTTACGACCCCTGGTTTATTAGACCAGTGCTCTACCACTGAGCTAAAGAGGCGCGGCCTAGCGGTACTCTTGGGTACTTCGTCCTTACGGTCGTCTGCATCATCAGACTTTAGCTGACAACACTTCATATTACCGGCTAGTATTTGCAGCTATGGCGACAAATTACTGCTTGGCTACACATCTGACACGTAACCGATGTGCTCTCCAAACAACAACACTTGCATTTCAGAACATGTCTTTCACACATGTCTACAAAATCACCTTCACCTTCAAATACAGATTCCTTGCGACTGACAGAGACGTAGGCAAAGTTAAAAGTTGCTATTTCCATTAAATATCGTTAATCAGAAAAACGGTAATTTACATCTGCAGCGGAACAAATTTCCGTTCCGCCCAGCGTCTGGCTCGAACCAACGACCCTGGGATTAAGTGTCTGACACTCTACCGACTGAGCTAGCCGGCTACCGCAGGGAATACCTGCCGGGTAGCACGTCACACAGTACTCGTTTCGGTGGCGTGGTCCCATACAGTTTCTCTCCATGCAGCCTAATGTTTTCCTAACGTCACACTCGTCACGTCCTTACTTTTATGTCATAATCATTTCTGAGAGGTAAAGAAATTGCATGACAACATGCAGAGCTAGTGGCGTCAAAATTAACACACATACTTTATGTGACTCAAAAGCCGAACGAGTTACTTTACGACCTTGTTTTATATGTGCAAGTGCCAGTCAAAACTCGCGGTGTCGGCACTCTGCCGACCATTTCGCTAGTTATCACCGGTCTTGTTGTGTGTGTTTCAAGCTCAAGAGCATCTCCAAGCAAAAAAATGGTCAACAGCAACTTTCAGACGGTTTCGTACTGCTCAATTGCTACATTAAAACGGTATGTCTCTTTTTCAGAACTGGAAAAACACGAGCGTGACAGCATTCGAACCTGTAATCTTCAGATCCGAAGTCCGACGTCTTATCCATTAGGCCACACGGTCACTGACGACTAACATTTACATGTATGCGACTCATCTCGAAACGCTCACACCCCTGAGGATTTGTGGTTTCGTTCTACACAGCCGCTGCCCCTTGCTCTCTCCCACCCATTCGTTACATTCAACCTCTTACGAGACCGATCAAATATAGACTGAGAAATAAGACCACACACTTTGTGCATTCGGAATCGAAGGCAGGGCGTCCCTCATGGCCATTTGCTACTTCTGCAGAAGCGGCGGCGGCGACGACAACGACGACGACGACGACGACGACGAAGATCGCGAGAGGCTCTGAGATATGTGAGAAATACATCTATAAAATGTAATTCAGACTGCCTCGTCCCACCTTATGCTGTACCGCTTTACCAAATGCTTTATCTGCGCCATTCGCCTTAATCGCATCTGAGAGTAATTCTTAAAAAAACGCCTGTCGCTAATTGTTCGTCACCACAGGTACTGTTTGCTATACGGCCACGACGCGCAACTGATTTCCAAAATTCATCATTCTCCTGTGAGGATGGAACTTACGACCCCTGGTTTATTACACCAGTGCTCTACCACTGAGCTAAAGAGGCGCGGCCTAGCGGTACTCTTGGGTACTTCGTCCTTACGGTCGTCTGCATCATCAGACTTTAGCTGACAACACTTCATATTACCGGCTAGTATTTGCAGCTATGGCGACAAATTACTGCTTGGCTACACATCTGACACGTAACCGATGTGCTCTCCAAACAACAACACTTGCATTTCAGAACATGTCTTTCACACATGTCTACAAAATCACCTTCACCTTCAAATACAGATTCCTTGCGACTGACAGAGACGTAGGCAAAGTTAAAAGTTGCTATTTCCATTAAATATCGTTAATCAGAAAAACGGTAATTTACATCTGCAGCGGAACAAAATTCCGTTCCACCCAGCGTCTGGCTCGAACCAACGACCCTGGGATTAAGAGTATGACACTCTACCGACTGAGCTAGCCGGCTACCGCAGGGAATACCTGCCGGGTAGCACGTCACACAGTACTCGTTTCGGTGGCGTGGTCCCATACAGTTTCTCTCCATGCAGCCTAATGTTTTCCTAACGTCACACTCGTCACGTCCTTACTTTTATGTCATAATCATTTCTGAGAGGTAAAGAAATTGCATGACAACATGCAGAGCTAGTGGCGTCAAAATTAACACACATACTTTATGTGACTCAAAAGCCGAACGAGTTACTTTACGACCTTGTTTTATATGTGCAAGTGCCAGTCAAAACTCGCGGTGTCGGCACTCTGCCGACCATTTCGCTAGTTAACACCGGTCTTGTTGTGTGTGTTTCAAGCTCAAGAGCATCTCCAAGCAAAAAATGGTCAACAGCAACATTCAGACGGTTTCGTACTGCTCAATTGCTACATTAAAACGGTATGTTTCTTTTTCAGAACTGGAAAAACACGAGCGTGACAGCATTCGAACCTGTAATCTTCAGATCCGAAGTCCGACGTCTTATCCATTAGGCCACACGGTCACTGACGACTAACATTTACATGTATGCGACTCATCTCGAAACGCTCACACCCCTGAGGATTTGTGTTTTCGTTCTACACAGCCGCTGCCCCTTGCTCTTTCCCACCCATTCGTTACATTCAACCTCTGACGAGACCGACCGAATATAGACTGAGAAACAAGACCACACACTTTGTGCATTCGGAATCGAAGGCAGGGCGTCCCTCGCCGCATTTGCTACGATGGCCATTTGCTACTTCTGCAGAAGCGGCGACGACGACGACGACGACGACGACGACGACGACGACGACGAAGATCGCGAGAGGCTCTGAGATATGTGAGAAACACATCTATAAAATGTAATTCAGACTGCCTCGTCCCACCTTATGCTGTACCGCTTTACCAAATGCTTTATCTGCGCCATTCGCCTTAATCGCATCTGAGAGTAATTCTTAAAAAAACGCCTGTCGCTAATTGTTCGTCATCACAGGTACTGTTTGCTATACGGCCACGACGCGCAACTGATTTCCAAAATTCATCATTCTCCTGTGAGGATGGAACTTACGACCCCTGGTTTATTAGACCAGTGCTCTACCACTGAGCTAAAGAGGCGCGGCCTAGCGGTATTCTTGGGTACTTCGTCCTTACGGTCGTCTGCATCATCAGACTTTAGCTGACAACACTTCATATTACCGGCTAGTATTTGCAGCTATGGCGACAAATTACTGCTTGGCTACACATCTGACACGTAACCGATGTGCTCTCCAAACAACAACACTTGCATTTCAGAACATGTCTTTCACACATGTCTACAAAATCACCTTCACCTTCAAATACAGGTTCCTTGCGACTGACAGAGACGTAGGCAAAGTTAAAAGTTGCTATTTCCATTAAATATCGTTAATCAGAAAAAACGGTAATTTACATCTGCAGCGGAACAAAATTCCGTTCCGCCCAGCGTCTGGCTCGAACCAACGACCCTGGGATTAAGAGTCTGACACTCTACCGACTGAGCTAGCCGGCTACCGCAGGGAATACCTGCCAGGTAGCACGTCACACAGTACTCGTTTCGGTGGCGTGGTCCCATACAGTTTCTCTCCATGCAGCCTAATGTTTTCCTAACGTCACACTCGTCACGTCCTTACTTTTATGTCATAATCATTTCTGAGAGGTAAAGAAATTGCATGACAACATGCAGAGCTAGTGGCGTCAAAATTAACACACATACTTTATGTGACTCAAAAGCCGAACGAGTTACTTTACGACCTTGTTTTATATGTGCAAGTGCCAGTCAAAACTCGCGGTGTCGGCACTCTGCCGACCATTTCGCTAGTTAACACCGGTCTTGTTGTGTGTGTTTCAAGCTCAAGAGCATCTCCAAGCAAAAAATGGTCAACAGCAACATTCAGGCGGTTTCGTACTGCTCAATTGCTACATTAAAACGGTATGTTTCTTTTTCAGAACTGGAAAAACACGAGCGTGACAGCATTCGAACCTGTAATCTTCAGATCCGAAGTCCGACGTCTTATCCATTAGGCCACACGGTCACTGACGACTAACATTTACATGTATGCGACTCATCTCGAAACGCCCACACCCCTGAGGATTTGTGTTTTCGTTCTACACAGCCGCTGCCCCTTGCTCTTTCCCACCCATTCGTTACATTCAACCTCTTACGAGACCGATCAAATATAGACTGAGAAATAAGACCACACACTTAGTGCATTCGGAATCGAAGGCAGGGCGTCCATCGCCGCATTTGCTACGATGGCCATTTGCTACTTCTGCAGAAGCGGCGGCGGCGACGACGACGACGACGACGACGACGACGACGACGAAGATCGCGAGAGGCTCTGAGATATGTGAGAAATACATCCATAAAATGTAATTCAGACTGCCTCGTCCCACCTTATGCTGTACCGCTTTACCAAATGCTTTATCTGCGACATTCGCCTTAATCGCATCTGAGAGTAATTCTTAAAAAAACGCCTGTCGCTAATTGTTCGTCATCACAGGTACTGTTTGCTATACGGCCACGACGCGCAACTGATTTCCAAAATTCATCATTCTCCTGTGAGGATGGAACTTACGACCCCTGGTTTATTAGACCAGTGCTCTACCACTGAGCTAAAGAGGCGCGGCCTAGCGGTACTCTTGGGTACTTCGTCCTTACGGTCGTCTGCATCATCAGACTTTAGCTGACAACACTTCATATTACCGGCTAGTATTTGCAGCTATGGCGACAAATTACTGCTTGGCTACACATCTGACACGTAACCGATGTGCTCTCCAAACAACAACACTTGCATTTCAGAACATGTCTTTCACACATGTCTACAAAATCACCTTCACCTTCAAATACAGATTCCTTGCGACTGACAGAGACGTAGGCAAAGTTAAAAGTTGCTATTTCCATTAAATATCGTTAATCAGAAAAACGGTAATTTACATCTGCAGCGGAACAAAATTCCGTTCCGCCCAGCGTCTGGCTCGAACCAACGACCCTGGGATTAAGTGTCTGACACTCTACCGACTGAGCTAGCCGGCTCCCGCAGGGAATACCTGCCGGGTAGCACGTCACACAGTACTCGTTTCGGTGGCGTGGTCCCATACAGTTTCTCTCCATGCAGCCTAATGTTTTCCTAACGTCACACTCGTCACGTCCTTACTTTTATGTCATAATCATTTCTGAGAGGTAAAGAAATTGCATGACAACATGCAGAGCTAGTGGCGTCAAAATTAACACACATACTTTATGTGACTCAAAAGCCGAACGAGTTACTTTACGACCTTGTTTTATATGTGCAAGTGCCAGTCAAAACTCGCGGTGTCGGCACTCTGCCGACCATTTCGCTAGTTATCACCGGTCTTGTTGTGTGTGTTTCAAGCTCAAGAGCATCTCCAAGCAAAAAATGGTCAACAGCAACTTTCAGACGGTTTCGTACTGCTCGATTGCTACATTAAAACGGTATGTTTCTTTTTCAGAACTGGAAAAACACGAGCGTGACAGCATTCGAACCTGTAATCTTCAGATCCGAAGTCCGACGTCTTATCCATTAGGCCACACGGTCACTGACGACTAACATTTACATGTATGCGACTCATCTCGAAACGCTCACACCCCTGAGGATTTGTGGTTTCGTTCTACACAGCCGCTGCCCCTTGCTCTTTCCCACCCATTCGTTACATTCAACCTCTTACGAGACCGATCAAATATAGACTGAGAAATAAGACCACACACTTTGTGCATTCGGAATCGAAGGCAGGGCGTCCCTCATGGCCATTTGCTACTTCTGCAGAAGCGGCGGCGGCGGCGACGACGACGACGACGACGACGACGACGACGACGAAGATCGCGAGAGGCTCTGAGATATGTGAGAAATACATCTATAAAATGTAATTCAGACTGCCTCGTCCCACCTTATGCTGTACCGCTTTACCAAATGCTTTATCTGCGCCATTCGCCTTAATCGCATCTGAGAGTAATTCTTAAAAAAACGCCTGTCGCTAATTGTTCGTCATCACAGGTACTGTTTGCTATACGGTCACGACGCGCAACTGATTTCCAAAATTCATCATTCTCCTGTGAGGATGGAACTTACGACCCCTGGTTTATTAGACCAGTGCTCTACCACTGAGCTAAAGAGGCGCGGCCTAGCGGTATTCTTGGGTACTTCGTCCTTACGGTCGTCTGCATCATCAGACTTTAGCTGACAACACTTCATATTACCGGCTAGTATTTGCAGCTATGGCGACAAATTACTGCTTGGCTACACATCTGACACGTAACCGATGTGCTCTCCAAACAACAACACTTGCATTTCAGAACATGTCTTTCACACATGTCTACAAAATCACCTTCACCTTCAAATACAGGTTCCTTGCGACTGACAGAGACGTAGGCAAAGTTAAAAGTTGCTATTTCCATTAAATATCGTTAATCAGAAAAAACGGTAATTTACATCTGCAGCGGAACAAAATTCCGTTCCGCCCAGCGTCTGGCTCGAACCAACGACCCTGGGATTAAGAGTCTGACACTCTACCGACTGAGCTAGCCGGCTCCCGCAGGGAATACCTGCCGGGTAGCACGTCACACAGTACTCGTTTCGGTGGCGTGGTCCCATACAGTTTCTCTCCATGCAGCCTAATGTTTTCCTAACGTCACACTCGTCACGTCCTTACTTTTATGTCATAATCATTTCTGAGAGGTAAAGAAATTGCATGACAACATGCAGAGCTAGTGGCGTCAAAATTAACACACATACTTTATGTGACTCAAAAGCCGAACGAGTTACTTTACGACCTTGTTTTATATGTGCAAGTGCCAGTCAAAACTCGCGGTGTCGGCACTCTGCCGACCATTTCGCTAGTTAACACCGGTCTTGTTGTGTGTGTTTCAAGCTCAAGAGCATCTCCAAGCAAAAAATGGTCAACAGCAACATTCAGACGGTTTCGTACTGCTCAATTGCTACATTAAAACGGTATGTTTCTTTTTCAGAACTGGAAAAACACGAGCGTGACAGCATTCGAACCTGTAATCTTCAGATCCGAAGTCCGACGTCTTATCCATTAGGCCACACGGTCACTGACGACTAACATTTACATGTATGCGACTCATCTCGAAACGCCCACACCCCTGAGGATTTGTGTTTTCGTTCTACACAGCCGCTGCCCCTTGCTCTTTCCCACCCATTCGTTACATTCAACCTCTTACGAGACCGATCAAATATAGACTGAGAAATAAGACCACACACTTAGTGCATTCGGAATCGAAGGCAGGGCGTCCATCGCCGCATTTGCTACGATGGCCATTTGCTACTTCTGCAGAAGCGGCGGCGGCGACGACGACGACGACGACGACGACGACGACGACGAAGATCGCGAGAGGCTCTGAGATATGTGAGAAATACATCCATAAAATGTAATTCAGACTGCCTCGTCCCACCTTATGCTGTACCGCTTTACCAAATGCTTTATCTGCGCCATTCGCCTTAATCGCATCTGAGAGTAATTCTTAAAAAAACGCCTGTCGCTAATTGTTCGTCATCACAGGTACTGTTTGCTATACGGCCACGACGCGCAACTGATTTCCAAAATTCATCATTCTCCTGTGAGGATGGAACTTACGACCCCTGGTTTATTAGACCAGTGCTCTACCACTGAGCTAAAGAGGCGCGGCCTAGCGGTACTCTTGGGTACTTCGTCCTTACGGTCGTCTGCATCATCAGACTTTAGCTGACAACACTTCATATTACCGGCTAGTATTTGCAGCTATGGCGACAAATTACTGCTTGGCTACACATCTGACACGTAACCGATGTGCTCTCCAAACAACAACACTTGCATTTCAGAACATGTCTTTCACACATGTCTACAAAATCACCTTCACCTTCAAATACAGATTCCTTGCGACTGACAGAGACGTAGGCAAAGTTAAAAGTTGCTATTTCCATTAAATATCGTTAATCAGAAAAACGGTAATTTACATCTGCAGCGGAACAAAATTCCGTTCCGCCCAGCGTCTGGCTCGAACCAACGACCCTGGGATTAAGTGTCTGACACTCTACCGACTGAGCTAGCCGGCTCCCGCAGGGAATACCTGCCGGGTAGCACGTCACACAGTACTCGTTTCGGTGGCGTGGTCCCATACAGTTTCTCTCCATGCAGCCTAATGTTTTCCTAACGTCACACTCGTCACGTCCTTACTTTTATGTCATAATCATTTCTGAGAGGTAAAGAAATTGCATGACAACATGCAGAGCTAGTGGCGTCAAAATTAACACACATACTTTATGTGACTCAAAAGCCGAACGAGTTACTTTACGACCTTGTTTTATATGTGCAAGTGCCAGTCAAAACTCGCGGTGTCGGCACTCTGCCGACCATTTCGCTAGTTATCACCGGTCTTGTTGTGTGTGTTTCAAGCTCAAGAGCATCTCCAAGCAAAAAATGGTCAACAGCAACTTTCAGACGGTTTCGTACTGCTCGATTGCTACATTAAAACGGTATGTTTCTTTTTCAGAACTGGAAAAACACGAGCGTGACAGCATTCGAACCTGTAATCTTCAGATCCGAAGTCCGACGTCTTATCCATTAGGCCACACGGTCACTGACGACTAACATTTACATGTATGCGACTCATCTCGAAACGCTCACACCCCTGAGGATTTGTGGTTTCGTTCTACACAGCCGCTGCCCCTTGCTCTTTCCCACCCATTCGTTACATTCAACCTCTTACGAGACCGATCAAATATAGACTGAGAAATAAGACCACACACTTTGTGCATTCGGAATCGAAGGCAGGGCGTCCCTCATGGCCATTTGCTACTTCTGCAGAAGCGGCGGCGGCGGCGACGACGACGACGACGACGACGACGACGACGACGACGACGAAGATCGCGAGAGGCTCTGAGATATGTGAGAAATACATCTATAAAATGTAATTCAGACTGCCTCGTCCCACCTTATGCTGTACCGCTTTACCAAATGCTTTATCTGCGCCATTCGCCTTAATCGCATCTGAGAGTAATTCTTAAAAAAACGCCTGTCGCTAATTGTTCGTCATCACAGGTACTGTTTGCTATACGGTCACGACGCGCAACTGATTTCCAAAATTCATCATTCTCCTGTGAGGATGGAACTTACGACCCCTGGTTTATTAGACCAGTGCTCTACCACTGAGCTAAAGAGGCGCGGCCTAGCGGTATTCTTGGGTACTTCGTCCTTACGGTCGTCTGCATCATCAGACTTTAGCTGACAACACTTCATATTACCGGCTAGTATTTGCAGCTATGGCGACAAATTACTGCTTGGCTACACATCTGACACGTAACCGATGTGCTCTCCAAACAACAACACTTGCATTTCAGAACATGTCTTTCACACATGTCTACAAAATCACCTTCACCTTCAAATACAGGTTCCTTGCGACTGACAGAGACGTAGGCAAAGTTAAAAGTTGCTATTTCCATTAAATATCGTTAATCAGAAAAAACGGTAATTTACATCTGCAGCGGAACAAAATTCCGTTCCGCCCAGCGTCTGGCTCGAACCAACGACCCTGGGATTAAGAGTCTGACACTCTACCGACTGAGCTAGCCGGCTACCGCAGGGAATACCTGCCGGGTAGCACGTCACACAGTACTCGTTTCGGTGGCGTGGTCCCATACAGTTTCTCTCCATGCAGCCTAATGTTTTCCTAACGTCACACTCGTCACGTCCTTACTTTTATGTCATAATCATTTCTGAGAGGTAAAGAAATTGCATGACAACATGCAGAGCTAGTGGCGTCAAAATTAACACACATACTTTATGTGACTCAAAAGCCGAACGAGTTACTTTACGACCTTGTTTTATATGTGCAAGTGCCAGTCAAAACTCGCGGTGTCGGCACTCTGCCGACCATTTCGCTAGTTAACACCGGTCTTGTTGTGTGTGTTTCAAGCTCAAGAGCATCTCCAAGCAAAAAATGGTCAACAGCAACATTCAGACGGTTTCGTACTGCTCAATTGCTACATTAAAACGGTATGTTTCTTTTTCAGAACTGGAAAAACACGAGCGTGACAGCATTCGAACCTGTAATCTTCAGATCCGAAGTCCGACGTCTTATCCATTAGGCCACACGGTCACTGACGACTAACATTTACATGTATGCGACTCATCTCGAAACGCCCACACCCCTGAGGATTTGTGTTTTCGTTCTACACAGCCGCTGCCCCTTGCTCTTTCCCACCCATTCGTTACATTCAACCTCTTACGAGACCGATCAAATATAGACTGAGAAATAAGACCACACACTTAGTGCATTCGGAATCGAAGGCAGGGCGTCCATCGCCGCATTTGCTACGATGGCCATTTGCTACTTCTGCAGAAGCGGCGGCGGCGACGACGACGACGACGACGACGACGACGACGACGAAGATCGCGAGAGGCTCTGAGATATGTGAGAAATACATCCATAAAATGTAATTCAGACTGCCTCGTCCCACCTTATGCTGTACCGCTTTACCAAATGCTTTATCTGCGCCATTCGCCTTAATCGCATCTGAGAGTAATTCTTAAAAAAACGCCTGTCGCTAATTGTTCGTCATCACAGGTACTGTTTGCTATACGGCCACGACGCGCAACTGATTTCCAAAATTCATCATTCTCCTGTGAGGATGGAACTTACGACCCCTGGTTTATTAGACCAGTGCTCTACCACTGAGCTAAAGAGGCGCGGCCTAGCGGTACTCTTGGGTACTTCGTCCTTACGGTCGTCTGCATCATCAGACTTTAGCTGACAACACTTCATATTACCGGCTAGTATTTGCAGCTATGGCGACAAATTACTGCTTGGCTACACATCTGACACGTAACCGATGTGCTCTCCAAACAACAACACTTGCATTTCAGAACATGTCTTTCACACATGTCTACAAAATCACCTTCACCTTCAAATACAGATTCCTTGCGACTGACAGAGACGTAGGCAAAGTTAAAAGTTGCTATTTCCATTAAATATCGTTAATCAGAAAAACGGTAATTTACATCTGCAGCGGAACAAAATTCCGTTCCGCCCAGCGTCTGGCTCGAACCAACGACCCTGGGATTAAGTGTCTGACACTCTACCGACTGAGCTAGCCGGCTCCCGCAGGGAATACCTGCCGGGTAGCACGTCACACAGTACTCGTTTCGGTGGCGTGGTCCCATACAGTTTCTCTCCATGCAGCCTAATGTTTTCCTAACGTCACACTCGTCACGTCCTTACTTTTATGTCATAATCATTTCTGAGAGGTAAAGAAATTGCATGACAACATGCAGAGCTAGTGGCGTCAAAATTAACACACATACTTTATGTGACTCAAAAGCCGAACGAGTTACTTTACGACCTTGTTTTATATGTGCAAGTGCCAGTCAAAACTCGCGGTGTCGGCACTCTGCCGACCATTTCGCTAGTTATCACCGGTCTTGTTGTGTGTGTTTCAAGCTCAAGAGCATCTCCAAGCAAAAAATGGTCAACAGCAACTTTCAGACGGTTTCGTACTGCTCAATTGCTACATTAAAACGGTATGTTTCTTTTTCAGAACTGGAAAAACACGAGCGTGACAGCATTCGAACCTGTAATCTTCAGATCCGAAGTCCGACGTCTTATCCATTAGGCCACACGGTCACTGACGACTAACATTTACATGTATGCGACTCATCTCGAAACGCTCACACCCCTGAGGATTTGTGTTTCGTTCTACACAGCCGCTGCCCCTTGCTCTTTCCCACCCATTCGTTACATTCAACCTCTTACGAGACCGATCAAATATAGACTGAGAAATAAGACCACACACTTTGTGCATTCGGAATCGAAGGCAGGGCGTCCCTCATGGCCATTTGCAACTTCTGCAGAAGCGGCGGCGGCGACGACGACGACGACGACGACGAAGATCGCGAGAGGCTCTGAGATATGTGAGAAATACATCCATAAAATGTAATTCAGACTGCCTCGTCCCACCTTATGCTGTACCGCTTTACCAAATGCTTTATCTGCGCCATTCGCCTTAATCGCATCTGAGAGTAATTCTTAAAAAAACGCCTGTCGCTAATTGTTCGTCATCACAGGTACTGTTTGCTATACGGCCACGACGCGCAACTGATTTCCAAAATTCATCATTCTCCTGTGAGGATGGAACTTACGACCCCTGGTTTATTAGACCAGTGCTCTACCACTGAGCTAAAGAGGCGCGGCCTAGCGGTACTCTTGGGTACTTCGTCCTTACGGTCGTCTGCATCATCAGACTTTAGCTGACAACACTTCATATTACCGGCTAGTATTTGCAGCTATGGCGACAAATTACTGCTTGGCTACACATCTGACACGTAACCGATGTGCTCTCCAAACAACAACACTTGCATTTCAGAACATGTCTTTCACACATGTCTACAAAATCACCTTCACCTTCAAATACAGATTCCTTGCGACTGACAGAGACGTAGGCAAAGTTAAAAGTTGCTATTTCCATTAAATATCGTTAATCAGAAAAATGGTAATTTACATCTGCAGCAGAACAAAATTCCGTTCCGCCCAGCGTCTGGCTCGAACCAACGACCCTGGGATTAAGTGTCTGACACTCTACCGACTGAGCTAGCCGGCTCCCGCAGGGAATACCTGCCGGGTAGCACGTCACACAGTACTCGTTTCGGTGGCGTGGTCCCATACAGTTTCTCTCCATGCAGCCTAATGTTTTCCTAACGTCACACTCGTCACGTCCTTACTTTTATGTCATAATCATTTCTGAGAGGTAAAGAAATTGCATGACAACATGCAGAGCTAGTGGCGTCAAAATTAACACACATACTTTATGTGACTCAAAAGCCGAACGAGTTACTTTACGACCTTGTTTTATATGTGCAAGTGCCAGTCAAAACTCGCGGTGTCGGCACTCTGCCGACCATTTCGCTAGTTATCACCGGTCTTGTTGTGTGTGTTTCAAGCTCAAGAGCATCTCCAAGCAAAAAATGGTCAACAGCAACTTTCAGACGGTTTCGTACTGCTCAATTGCTACATTAAAACGGTATGTTTCTTTTTCAGAACTGGAAAAACACGAGGGTGACAGCATTCGAACCTGTAATCTTCAGATCCGAAGTCCGACGTCTTATCCATTAGGCCACACGGTCACTGACGACTAACATTTACATGTATGCGACTCATCTCGAAACGCTCACACCCCTGAGGATTTGTGTTTTCGTTCTACACAGCCGCTGCCCCTTGCTCTTTCGCACCCATTCGTTACATTCAACCTCTTACGAGACCGATCAAATATAGACTGAGAAATAAGACCACACACTTAGTGCATTCGGAATCGAAGGCAGGGCGTCCATCGCCGCATTTGCTACGATTGCCATTTGCTACTTCTGCAGAAGCGGCGGCGGCGACGACGACGACGACGACGACGAAGATCGCGAGAGGCTCTGAGATATGTGAGAAATACATCCATAAAATGTAATTCAGACTGCCTCGTCCCACCTTATGCTGTACCGCTTTACCAAATGCTTTATCTGCGCCATTCGCCTTAATCGCATCTGAGAGTAATTCTTAAAAAAACGCCTGTCGCTAATTGTTCGTCATCACAGGTACTGTTTGCTATACGGCCACGACGCGCAACTGATTTCCAAAATTCATCATTCTCCTGTGAGGATGGAACTTACGACCCCTGGTTTATTAGACCAGTGCTCTACCACTGAGCTAAAGAGGCGCGGCCTAGCGGTACTCTTGGGTACTTCGTCCTTACGGTCGTCTGCATCATCAGACTTTAGCTGACAACACTTCATATTACCGGCTAGTATTTGCAGCTATGGCGACAAATTACTGCTTGGCTACACATCTGACACGTAACCGATGTGCTCTCCAAACAACAACACTTGCATTTCAGAACATGTCTTTCACACATGTCTACAAAATCACCTTCACCTTCAAATACAGATTCCTTGCGACTGACAGAGACGTAGGCAAAGTTAAAAGTTGCTATTTCCATTAAATATCGTTAATCAGAAAAACGGTAATTTACATCTGCAGCGGAACAAAATTCCGTTCCGCCCAGCGTCTGGCTCGAACCAACGACCCTCGGATTAAGAGTCTGACACTCTACCGACTGAGCTAGCCGGCTCCCGCAGGGAATACCTGCCTGGTAGCACGTCACACAGTACTCGTTTCGGTGGCGTGGTCCCATACAGTTTGTCTCCATGCAGCCTAATGTTTTCCTAACGCCACACTCGTCACGTCCTTACTTTTATGTCATAATCATTTCTGAGAGGTAAAGAAATTGCATGACAACATGCAGAGCTAGTGGCGTCAAAATTAACACACATACTTTATGTGACTCAAAAGCCGAACGAGTTACTTTACGACCTTGTTTTATATGTGCAAGTGCCAGTCAAAACTCGCGGTGTCGGCACTCTGCCGACCATTTCGCTAGTTATCACCGGTCTTGTTGTGTGTGTTTCAAGCTCAAGAGCATCTCCAAGCAAAAAATGGTCAACAGCAACATTCAGACGGTTTCGTACTGCTCAATTGCTACATTAAAACGTTATGTTTCTTTTTCAGAACTGGAAAAACACAAGCGTGACAGCATTCGAACCTGTAATATTCAGATCCGATGTCCGACGTCTTATCCATTAGAACACATGGTCACTGACGACCAACATATACATGTATGCGAGTCATCTCGAAACGCTCACACCCCTGAGGATTTGTGTTTTCGTTCTATACAGCCGCTGCCCCTTGCTCTTTCCCACCCATTCGTTACATTCAGCCTCTTACGAGACCGATCAAATATAGACTGAGAAATAAGACCACACACTTTGTGCATTCGGAATCGAAGGCAGGGCGTACCTCGCCGAATTTGCTACGATGGGCATTTGCTACTTCTGCAGAAGCGGCGACGACGACGACGACGACGACGACGACGACGAAGATCGCGAGAGGCTCTGAGATATGTGAGAAATACATCCATAAAATGTAATTCAGACTGCCTCGTCCCACCTTATGCTGTACCGCTTTACCAAATGCTTTATCTGCGCCATTCGCCTTAATCGCATCTGAGAGTAATTCTTAAAAAAACGCCTGTCGCTAATTGTTCGTCATCACAGGTACTGTTTGCTATACGGCCACGACGCGCAACTGATTTCCAAAATTCATCATTCTCCTGTGAGGATGGAACTTACGACCCCTGGTTTATTAGACCAGTGCTCTACCACTGAGCTAAAGAGGCGCGGCCTAGCGGCACTCTTGGGTACTTCGTCCTTACGGTCGTCTGCATCATCAGACTTTAGCTGACAACACTTCATATTACCGGCTAGTATTTGCAGCTATGGCGACAAATTACTGCTTGGCTACACATCTGACACGTAACCGATGTGCTCTCCAAACAACAACACTTGCATTTCAGAACATGTCTTTCACACATGTCTACAAAATCACCTTCACCTTCAAATACAGATTCCTTGCGACTGACAGAGACGTAGGCAAAGTTAAAAGTTGCTATTTCCATTAAATATCGTTAATCAGAAAAACGGTAATTTACATCTGCAGCATAACAAAATTCCGTTCCGCCCAGCGTCTGGCTCGAACCAACGACCCTGGGATTAAGAGTCTGACACTCTACCGACTGAGCTAGCCGGCTCCCGCAGGGAATACCTGCCGGGTAGCACGTCACACAGTACTCGTTTCGGTGGCGTGGTCCCATACAGTTTCTCTCCATGCAGCCTAATGTTTTCCTAACGTCACACTCGTCACGTCCTTACTTTTATGTCATAATCATTTCTGAGAGGTAAAGAAATTGCATGACAACATGCAGAGCTAGTGGCGTCAAAATTAACACACATACTTTATGTGACTCAAAAGCCGAACGAGTTACTTTACGACCTTGTTTTACATGTGCAAGTGCCAGTCAAAACTCGCGGTGTCGGCACTCTGCCGACCATTTCGCTAGTTATCACCGGTCTTGTTGTGTGTGTTTCAAGCTCAAGAGCATCTCCAAGCAAAAAATGGTCAACAGCAACTTTCAGACGGTTTCGTACTGCTCAATTGCTACATTAAAACGGTATGTTTCTTTTTCAGAACTGGAAAAACACGAGCGTGACAGCATTCGAACCTGTAATCTTCAGATCCGAAGTCCGACGTCTTATCCATTAGGCCACACGGTCACTGACGACTAACATTTACATGTATGCGACTCATCTCGAAACGCTCACACCCCTGAGGATTTGTGTTTTCGTTCTACACAGCCGCTGTTCCTTGCTCTTTCCCACCCATTCGTTACATTCAACCTCTTACGAGACCGATCAAATATAGACTGAGAAATAAGACCACACACTTTGTGCATTCGGAATCGAAGGCAGGGCGTCCATCGCCGCATTTGCTACGATGGCCATTTGCTACTTCTGCAGAAGCGACGGCGGCGGCGGCGACGACGACGACGACGACGACGAAGATCGCGAGAGGCTCTGAGATATGTGAGAAATACATCTATAAAATGTAATTCAGACTGCCTCGTCCCACCTTATGCTGTACCGCTTTACCAAATGCTTTATCTGCGCCATTCGCCTTAATCGCATCTGAGAGTAATTCTTAAAAAAACGCCTGTCGCTAATTGTTCGTCATCACAGGTACTGTTTGCTATACGGCCACGACGCGCAACTGATTTCCAAAATTCATCATTCTCCTGTGAGGATGGAACTTACGACCCCTGGTTTATTAGACCAGTGCTCTACCACTGAGCTAAAGAGGCGCGGCCTAGCGGTACTCTTGGGTACTTCGTCCTTACGGTCGTCTGCATCATCAGACTTTAGCTGACAACACTTCATATTACCGGCTAGTATTTGCAGCTATGGCGACAAATTACTGCTTGGCTACACATCTGACACGTAACCGATGTGCTCTCCAAACAACAACACTTGCATTTCAGAACATGTCTTTCACACATGTCTACAAAATCACCTTCACCTTCAAATACAGATTCCTTGCGACTGACAGAGACGTAGGCAAAGTTAAAAGTTGCTATTTCCATTAAATATCGTTAATCAGAAAAACGGTAATTTACATCTGCAGCGGAACAAAATTCCGTTCCGCCCAGCGTCTGGCTCGAACCAACGACCCTGGGATTAAGAGTCTGACACTCTACCGACTGAGCTAGCCGGCTCCCGCAGGGAATACCTGCCGGGTAGCACGTCACACAGTACTCGTTTCGGTGGCGTGGTCCCATACAGTTTCTCTCCATGCAGCCTAATGTTTTCCTAACGTCACACTCGTCACGTCCTTACTTTTATGTCATAATCATTTCTGAGAGGTAAAGAAATTGCATGACAACATGCAGAGCTAGTGGCGTCAAAATTAACACACATACTTTATGTGACTCAAAAGCCGAACGAGTTACTTTACGACCTTGTTTTATATGTGCAAGTGCCAGTCAAAACTCGCGGTGTCGGCACTCTGCCGACCATTTCGCTAGTTATCACCGGTCTTGTTGTGTGTGTTTCAAGCTCAAGAGCATCTCCAAGCAAAAAATGGTCAACAGCAACATTCAGACGGTTTCGTACTGCTCAATTGCTACATTAAAACGGTATGTTTCTTTTTCAGAACTGGAAAAACACGAGCGTGACAGCATTCGAACCTGTAATCTTCAGATCCGAAGTCCGACGTCTTATCCATTAGGCCACACGGTCACTGACGACTAACATTTACATGTATGCGACTCATCTCGAAACGCTCACACCCCTGAGGATTTGTGTTTTCGTTCTACACAGCCGCTGCCCCTTGCTCTTTCGCACCCATTCGTTACATTCAACCTCTTACGAGACCGATCAAATATAGACTGAGAAATAAGACCACACACTTAGTGCATTCGGAATCGAAGGCAGGGCGTCCCTCGCCGCATTTGCTACGATTGCCATTTGCTACTTCTGCAGAAGCGGCGGCGGCGGCGACGACGACGACGACGACGACGACGACGAAGATCGCGAGAGGCTCTGAGATATGTGAGAAATACATCTATAAAATGTAATTCAGACTGCCTCGTCCCACCTTATGCTGTACCGCTTTACCAAATGCTTTATCTGCGCCATTCGCCTTAATCGCATCTGAGAGTAATTCTTAAAAAAACGCCTGTCGCTAATTGTTCGTCATCACAGGTACTGTTTGCTATACGGCCACGACGCGCAACTGATTTCCAAAATTCATCATTCTCCTGTGAGGATGGAACTTACGACCCCTGGTTTATTAGACCAGTGCTCTACCACTGAGCTAACGAGGCGCGGCCTAGCGGTACTCTTGGGTACTTCGTCCTTACGGTCGTCTGCATCATCAGACTTTAGCTGACAACACTTCATATTACCGGCTAGTATTTGCAGCTATGGCGACAAATTACTGCTTGGCTACACATCTGACACGTAACCGACGTGCTCTCCAAACAACAACACTTGCATTTCAGAACATGTCTTTCACACATGTCTACAAAATCACCTTCACCTTCAAATACAGATTCCTTGCGACTGACAGAGACGTAGGCAAAGTTAAAAGTTGCTATTTCCATTAAATATCGTTAATCAGAAAAACGGTAATTTACATCTGCAGCATAACAAAATTCCGTTCCGCCCAGCGTCTGGCTCGAACCAACGACCCTGGGATTAAGAGTCTGACGCTCTACCGACTGAGCTAGCCGGCTACCGCGGTAAATAACGGCCGGGTAGCACGTCACACAGTACTCGTTTCGGTGGCGTGGTCCCATACAGTTTCTCTCCATGCAGCCTAATGTTTTCCTAACGTCACACTCGTCACGTCCTTACTTTTATGTCATAATCATTTCTGAGAGGTAAAGAAATTGCATGACAACATGCAGAGCTAGTGGCGTCAAAATTAACACACATACTTTATGTGACTCAAAAGCCGAACGAGTTACTTTACGACCTTGTTTTATATGTGCAAGTGCCAGTCAAAACTCGCGGTGTCGGCACTCTGCCGACCATTTCGCTAGTTATCACCGGTCTTGTTGTGTGTGTTTCAAGCTCAAGAGCATCTCCAAGCAAAAAATGGTCAACAGCAATATTCAGACGGTTTCGTACTGCTCAATTGCTACATTAAAACGGTATGTTTCTTTTTCAGAACTGGAAAAACACGAGCGTGACAGCATTCGAACCTGTAATCTTCAGATCCGAAGTCCGACGTCTTATCCATTAGGCCACACGGTCACTGACGACTAACATTTACATGTATGCGACTCATCTCGAAACGCTCACACCCCTGAGGATTTGTGTTTTCGTTCTACACAGCCGCTGCCCCTTGCTCTTTCGCACCCATTCGTTACATTCAACCTCTTACGAGACCGATCAAATATAGACTGAGAAATAAGACCACACACTTAGTGCATTCGGAATCGAAGGCAGGGCGTCCCTCGCCGCATTTGCTACGATTGCCATTTGCTACTTCTGCAGAAGCGGCGGCGGCGACGACGACGACGACGACGACGACGACGACGACGACGAAGATCGCGAGAGGCTCTGAGATATGTGAGAAATACATCTATAAAATGTAATTCATACTGCCTCGTCCCACCTCGACGACGACGACGACGACGACGACGACGACGAAGATCGCGAGAGGCTCTGAGATATGTGAGAAATACATCTATAAAATGTAATTCAGACTGCCTCGTCCCACCTTATGCTGTACCGCTTTACCAAATGCTTTATCTGCGCCATTCGCCTTAATCGCATCTGAGAGTAATTCTTAAAAAAACGCCTGTCGCTAATTGTTCGTCATCACAGGTACTGTTTGCTATACGGCCACGACGCGCAACTGATTTCCAAAATTCATCATTCTCCTGTGAGGATGGAACTTACGACCCCTGGTTTATTAGACCAGTGCTCTACCACTGAGCTAAAGAGGCGCGGCCTAGCGGTACTCTTGGGTACTTCGTCCTTACGGTCGTCTGCATCATCAGACTTTAGCTGACAACACTTCATATTACCGGCTAGTATTTGCAGCTATGGCGACAAATTACTGCTTGGCTACACATCTGACACGTAACCGACGTGCTCTCCAAACAACAACACTTGCATTTCAGAACATGTCTTTCACACATGTCTACAAAATCACCTTCACCTTCAAATACAGATTCCTTGCGACTGACAGAGACGTAGGCAAAGTTAAAAGTTGCTATTTCCATTAAATATCGTTAATCAGAAAAACGGTAATTTACATCTGCAGCGGAACAAAATTCCGTTCCGCCCAGCGTCTGGCTCGAACCAACGACCCTGGGATTAAGAGTCTGACACTCTACCGACTGAGCTAGCCGGCTCCCGCAGGGAATACCTGCCGGGTAGCACGTCACACAGTACTCGTTTCGGTGGCGTGGTCCCATACAGTTTCTCTCCATGCAGCCTAATGTTTTCCTAACGTCACACTCGTGACGTCCTTACTTTTATGTCATAATCATTTCTGAGAGGTAAAGAAATTGCATGACAACATGCAGAGCTAGTGGCGTCAAAATTAACACACATACTTTATGTGACTCAAAAGCCGAACGAGTTACTTTACGACCTTGTTTTATATGTGCAAGTTCCAGTCAAAACTCGCGGTGTCGGCACTCTGCCGACCATTTCGCTAGTTATCACCGGTCTTGTTGTGTGTGTTTCAAGCTCAAGAGCATCTCCAAGCAAAAAATGGTCAACAGCAACTTTCAGACGGTTTCGTACTGCTCAATTGCTACATTAAAACGGTATGTTTCTTTTTCAGAACTGGAAAATCACGAGCGTGACAGCATTCGAACCTGTAATCTTCAGATCCGAAGTCCGACGTCTTATCCATTAGGCCACACGGTCACTGACGACTAACATTTACATGTATGCGACTCATCTCGAAACGCTCACACCCCTGAGGATTTGTGTTTTCGTTCTACACAGCCGCTGCCCCTTGCTCTTTCCCACCCATTCGTTACATTCAACCTCTTACGAGACCGATCAAATATAGACTGAGAAATAAGACCACACACTTTGTGCATTCGGAATCGAAGGCAGGGCGTCCATCGCCGCATTTGCTACGATGGCCATTTGCTACTTCTGCAGAAGCGACGGCGGCGGCGGCGACGACGACGACGACGACGACGAAGATCGCGAGAGGCTCTGAGATATGTGAGAAATACATCTATAAAATGTAATTCAGACTGCCTCGTCCCACCTTATGCTGTACCGCTTTACCAAATGCTTTATCTGCGCCATTCGCCTTAATGGCATCTGAGAGTAATTCTTAAAAAAACGCCTGTCGCTAATTGTTCGTCATCACAGGTACTGTTTGCTATACGGCCACGACGCGCAACTGATTTCCAAAATTCATCATTCTCCTGTGAGGATGGAACTTACGACCCCTGGTTTATTAGACCAGTGCTCTACCACTGAGCTAAAGAGGCGCGGCCTAGCGGTACTCTTGGGTACTTCGTCCTTACGGTCGTCTGCATCATCAGACTTTAGCTGACAACACTTCATATTACCGGCTAGTATTTGCAGCTATGGCGACAAATTACTGCTTGGCTACACATCTGACACGTAACCGATGTGCTCTCCAAACAACAACACTTGCATTTCAGAACATGTCTTTCACACATGTCTACAAAATCACCTTCACCTTCAAATACAGATTCCTTGCGACTGACAGAGACGTAGGCAAAGTTAAAAGTTGCTATTTCCATTAAATATCGTTAATCAGAAAAACGGTAATTTACATCTGCAGCGGAACAAAATTCCGTTCCGCCCAGCGTCTGGCTCGAACCAACGACCCTGGGATTAAGAGTCTGACACTCTACCGACTGAGCTAGCCGGCTCCCGCAGGGAATACCTGCCGGGTAGCACGTCACACAGTACTCGTTTCGGTGGCGTGGTCCCATACAGTTTCTCTCCATGCAGCCTAATGTTTTCCTAACGTCACACTCGTCACGTCCTTACTTTTATGTCATAATCATTTCTGAGAGGTAAAGAAATTGCATGACAACATGCAGAGCTAGTGGCGTCAAAATTAACACACATACTTTATGTGACTCAAAAGCAGAACGAGTTACTTTACGACCTTGTTTTATATGTGCAAGTGCCAGTCAAAACTCGCGGTGTCGACACTCTGCCGACCATTTCGCTAGTTATCACCGGTCTTGTTGTGTGTGTTTCAAGCTCAAGAGCATCTCCAAGCAAAAAATGGTCAACAGCAACATTCAGACGGTTTCGTACTGCTCAATTGCTACATTAAAACGGTATGTTTCTTTTTCAGAACTGGAAAAACACGAGCGTGACAGCATTCGAACCGGTAATCTTCAGATCCGAAGTCCGACGTCTTATCCATTAGGCCACACGGTCACTGACGACTAACATTTACATGTATGCGACTCATCTCGAAACGCTCACACCCCTGAGGATTTGTGTTTTCGTTCTACACAGCCGCTGCCCCTTGCTCTTTCCCACCCATTCGTTACATTCAACCTCTTACGAGACCGATCAAATATAGACTGAGAAATAAGACCACACACTTTGTGCATTCGGAATCGAAGGCAGGGCGTCCATCGCCGCATTTGCTACGATGGCCATTTGCTACTTCTGCAGAAGCGGCGGCGGCGACGACGACGACGTCGAAGACGACGACGACGACGAAGATCGCGAGAGGCTCTGAGATATGTGAGAAATACATCTATAAAATGTAATTCAGACTGCCTCGTCCCACCTTATGCTGTACCGCTTTACCAAATGCTTTATCTGCGCCATTCGCCTTAATCGCATCTGAGAGTAATTCTTAAAAAAACGCCTGTCGCTAATTGTTCGTCATCACAGGTACTGTTTGCTATACGGCCACGACGCGCAACTGATTTCCAAAATTCATCATTCTCCTGTGAGGATGGAACTTACGACCCCTGGTTTATTAGACCAGTGCTCTACCACTGAGCTAAAGAGGCGCGGCCTAGCGGTACTCTTGGGTACTTCGTCCTTACGGTCGTCTGCATCATCAGACTTTAGCTGACAACACTTCATATTACCGGCTAGTATTTGCAGCTATGGCGACAAATTACTGCTTGGCTACACATCTGACACGTAACCGATGTGCTGTCCAAACAACAACACTTGCATTTCAGAACATGTCTTTCACACATGTCTACAAAATCACCTTCACCTTCAAATACAGATTCCTTGCGACTGACAGAGACGTAGGCAAAGTTAAAAGTTGCTATTTCCATTAAATATCGTTAATCAGAAAAACGGTAATTTACATCTGCAGCGGAACAAAATTCCGTTCCACCCAGCGTGTGGCTCGAACCAACGACCCTGGGATTAAGAGTCTGACGCTCTACCGACTGAGCTAGCCGGCTACCGCGGTAAATAACGGCCGGGTAGCACGTCACACAGTACTCGTTTCGGTGGCGTGGTCCCATACAGTTTCTCTCCATGCAGCCTAATGTTTTCCTAACGTCACACTCGTCACGTCCTTACTTTTATGTCATAATCATTTCTGAGAGGTAAAGAAATTGCATGACAACATGCAGAGCTAGTGGCGTCAAAATTAACACACATACTTTATGTGACTCAAAAGCCGAACGAGTTACTTTACGACCTTGTTTTATATGTGCAAGTGCCAGTCAAAACTCGCGGTGTCGGCACTCTGCCGACCATTTCGCTAGTTAACACCGGTCTTGTTGTGTGTGTTTCAAGCTCAAGAGCATCTCCAAGCAAAAAATGGTCAACAGCAACATTCAGACGGTTTCGTACTGCTCAATTGCTACATTAAAACGGTATGTTTCTTTTTCAGAACTGGAAAAACACGAGCGTGACAGCATTCGAACCTGTAATCTGCAGATCCGAAGTCCGACGTCTTATCCATTAGGCCACACGGTCACTGACGACTAACATTTACATGTATGCGACTCATCTCGAAACGCTCACACCCCTGAGGATTTGTGTTTTCGTTCTACACAGCCGCTGCCCCTTGCTCTTTCCCACCCATTCGTTACATTCAACCTCTTACGAGACCGATCAAATATAGACTGAGAAATAAGACCACACACTTTGTGCATTCGGAATCGAAGGCAGGGCGTCCATCGCCGGATTTGCTACGATGGCCATTTGCTACTTCTGCAGAAGCGGCGGCGGCGGCGACGACGACGACGACGACGACGACGACGACGAAGATCGCGAGAGGCTCTGAGATATGTGAGAAATACATCTATAAAATGTAATTCAGACTGCCTCGTCCCACCTTATGCTGTACCGCTTTACCAAATGCTTTATCTGCGCCATTCGCCTTAATCGCATCTGAGAGTAATTCTTAAAAAAACGCCTGTCGCTAATTGTTCGTCATCACAGGTACTGTTTGCTATACGGCCACGACGCGCAACTGATTTCCAAAATTCATCATTCTCCTGTGAGGATGGAACTTACGACCCCTGGTTTATTAGACCAGTGCTCTACCACTGAGCTAAAGAGGCGCGGCCTAGCGGTACTCTTGGGTACTTCGTCCTTACGGTCGTCTGCATCATCAGACTTTAGCTGACAACACTTCATATTACCGGCTAGTATTTGCAGCTATGGCGACAAATTACTGCTTGGCTACACATCTGACACGTAACCGATGTGCTCTCCAAACAACAACACTTGCATTTCAGAACATGTCTTTCACACATGTCTACAAAATCACCTTCACCTTCAAATACAGATTCCTTGCGACTGACAGAGACGTAGGCAAAGTTAAAAGTTGCTATTTCCATTAAATATCGTTAATCAGAAAAACGGTAATTTACATCTGCAGCGGAACAAAATTCCGTTCCGCCCAGCGTCTGGCTCGAACCAACGACCCTGGGATTAAGAGTCTGACACTCTACCGACTGAGCTAGCCGGCTCCCGCAGGGAATACCTGCCGGGTAGCACGTCACACAGTACTCGTTTCGGTGGCGTGGTCCCATACAGTTTCTCTCCATGCAGCCTAATGTTTTCCTAACGTCACACTCGTCACGTCCTTACTTTTATGTCATAATCATTTCTGAGAGGTAAAGAAATTGCATGACAACATGCAGAGCTAGTGGCGTCAAAATTAACACACATACTTTATGTGACTCAAAAGCCGAACGAGTTACTTTACGACCTTGTTTTATATGTGCAAGTGCCAGTCAAAACTCGCGGTGTCGGCACTCTGCCGACCATTTCGCTAGTTATCACCGGTCTTGTTGTGTGTGTTTCAAGCTCAAGAGCATCTCCAAGCAAAAAATGGTCAACAGCAACATTCAGACGGTTTCGTACTGCTCAATTGCTACATTAAAACGGTATGTTTCTTTTTCAGAACTGGAAAAACACGAGCGTGACAGCATTCGAACCTGTAATCTTCAGATCCGAAGTCCGACGTCTTATCCATTAGGCCACACGGTCACTGACGACTAACATTTACATGTATGCGACTCATCTCGAAACGCTCACACCCCTGAGGATTTGTGTTTTCGTTCTACACAGCCGCTGCCCCTTGCTCTTTCCCACCCATTCGTTACATTCAACCTCTTACGAGACCGATCAAATATAGACTGAGAAATAAGACCACACACTTTGTGCATTCGGAATCGAAGGCAGGGCGTCCATCGCCGCATTTGCTACGATGGCCATTTGCTACTTCTGCAGAAGCGGCGGCGGCGACGACGACGACGACGACGACGACGACGACGACGAAGATCGCGAGAGGCTCTGAGATATGTGAGAAATACATCTATAAAATGTAATTCAGACTGCCTCGTCCCACCTTATGCTGTACCGCTTTACCAAATGCTTTATCTGCGCCATTCGCCTTAATCGCATCTGAGAGTAATTCTTAAAAAAACGCCTGTCGCTAATTGTTCGTCATCACAGGTACTGTTTGCTATACGGCCACGACGCGCAACTGATTTCCAAAATTCATCATTCTCCTGTGAGGATGGAACTTACGACCCCTGGTTTATTAGACCAGTGCTCTACCACTGAGCTAAAGAGGCGCGGCCTAGCGGTACTCTTGGGTACTTCGTCCTTACGGTCGTCTGCATCATCAGACTTTAGCTGACAACACTTCATATTACCGGCTAGTATTTGCAGCTATGGCGACAAATTACTGCTTGGCTACACATCTGACACGTAACCGATGTGCTCTCCAAACAACAACACTTGCATTTCAGAACATGTCTTTCACACATGTCTACAAAATCACCTTCACCTTCAAATACAGATTCCTTGCGACTGACAGAGACGTAGGCAAAGTTAAAAGTTGCTATTTCCATTAAATATCGTTAATCAGAAAAACGGTAATTTACATCTGCAGCGGAACAAAATTCCGTTCCGCCCAGCGTCTGGCTCGAACCAACGACCCTGGGATTAAGAGTCTGACACTCTACCGACTGAGCTAGCCGGCTCCCGCAGGGAATACCTGCCGGGTAGCACGTCACACAGTACTCGTTTCGGTGGCGTGGTCCCATACAGTTTCTCTCCATGCAGCCTAATGTTTTCCTAACGTCACACTCGTCACGTCCTTACTTTTATGTCATAATCATTTCTGAGAGGTAAAGAAATTGCATGACAACATGCAGAGCTAGTGGCGTCAAAATTAACACACATACTTTATGTGACTCAAAAGCCGAACGAGTTACTTTACGACCTTGTTTTATATGTGCAAGTGCCAGTCAAAACTCGCGGTGTCGGCACTCTGCCGACCATTTCGCTAGTTATCACCGGTCTTGTTGTGTGTGTTTCAAGCTCAAGAGCATCTCCAAGCAAAAAATGGTCAACAGCAACATTCAGACGGTTTCGTACTGCTCAATTGCTACATTAAAACGGTATGTTTCTTTTTCAGAACTGGAAAAACACGAGCGTGACAGCATTCGAACCTGTAATCTTCAGATCCGAAGTCCGACGTCTTATCCATTAGGCCACACGGTCACTGACGACTAACATTTACATGTATGCGACTCATCTCGAAACGCTCACACCCCTGAGGATTTGTGTTTTCGTTCTACACAGCCGCTGCCCCTTGCTCTTTCCCACCCATTCGTTACATTCAACCTCTTACGAGACCGATCAAATATAGACTGAGAAATAAGACCACACACTTTGTGCATTCGGAATCGAAGGCAGGGCGTCCATCGCCGCATTTGCTACGATGGCCATTTGCTACTTCTGCAGAAGCGGCGGCGGCGACGACGACGACGACGACGACGACGACGACGACGACGACGACGAATATCGCGAGAGGCTCTGAGATATGTGAGAAATACATCTATAAAATGTAATTCAGACTGCCTCGTCCCACCTTATGCTGTACCGCTTTACCAAATGCTTTATCTGCGCCATTCGCCTTAATCGCATCTGAGAGTAATTCTTAAAAAAACGCCTGTCGCTAATTGTTCGTCATCACAGGTACTGTTTGCTATACGGCCACGACGCGCAACTGATTTCCAAAATTCATCATTCTCCTGTGAGGATGGAACTTACGACCCCTGGTTTATTAGACCAGTGCTCTACCACTGAGCTAAAGAGGCGCGGCCTAGCGGTACTCTTGGGTACTTCGTCCTTACGGTCGTCTGCATCATCAGACTTTAGCTGACAACACTTCATATTACCGGCTAGTATTTGCAGCTATGGCGACAAATTACTGCTTGGCTACACATCTGACACGTAACCGATGTGCTCTCCAAACAACAACACTTGCATTTCAGAACATGTCTTTCACACATGTCTACAAAATCACCTTCACCTTCAAATACAGATTCCTTGCGACTGACAGAGACGTAGGCAAAGTTAAAAGTTGCTATTTCCATTAAATATCGTTAATCAGAAAAACGGTAATTTACATCTGCAGCGGAACAAAATTCCGTTCCGCCCAGCGTCTGGCTCGAACCAACGACCCTGGGATTAAGAGTCTGACACTCTACCGACTGAGCTAGCCGGCTCCCGCAGGGAATACCTGCCGGGTAGCACGTCACACAGTACTCGTTTCGGTGGCGTGGTCCCATACAGTTTCTCTCCATGCAGCCTAATGTTTTCCTAACGTCACACTCGTCACGTCCTTACTTTTATGTCATAATCATTTCTGAGAGGTAAAGAAATTGCATGACAACATGCAGAGCTAGTGGCGTCAAAATTAACACACATACTTTATGTGACTCAAAAGCCGAACGAGTTACTTTACGACCTTGTTTTATATGTGCAAGTGCCAGTCAAAACTCGCGGTGTCGGCACTCTGCCGACCATTTCGCTAGTTATCACCGGTCTTGTTGTGTGTGTTTCAAGCTCAAGAGCATCTCCAAGCAAAAAATGGTCAACAGCAACATTCAGACGGTTTCGTACTGCTCAATTGCTACATTAAAACGGTATGTTTCTTTTTCAGAACTGGAAAAACACGAGCGTGACAGCATTCGAACCTGTAATCTTCAGATCCGAAGTCCGACGTCTTATCCATTAGGCCACACGGTCACTGACGACTAACATTTACATGTATGCGACTCATCTCGAAACGCTCACACCCCTGAGGATTTGTGTTTTCGTTCTACACAGCCGCTGCCCCTTGCTCTTTCCCACCCATTCGTTACATTCAACCTCTTACGAGACCGATCAAATATAGACTGAGAAATAAGACCACACACTTTGTGCATTCGGAATCGAAGGCAGGGCGTCCATCGCCGCATTTGCTACGATGGCCATTTGCTACTTCTGCAGAAGCGGCGGCGGCGACGACGACGACGACGACGACGACGACGACGACGACGACGACGACGAAGATCGCGAGAGGCTCTGAGATATGTGAGAAATACATCTATAAAATGTAATTCAGACTGCCTCGTCCCACCTTATGCTGTACCGCTTTACCAAATGCTTTATCTGCGCCATTCGCCTTAATCGCATCTGAGAGTAATTCTTAAAAAAACGCCTGTCGCTAATTGTTCGTCATCACAGGTACTGTTTGCTATACGGCCACGACGCGCAACTGATTTCCAAAATTCATCATTCTCCTGTGAGGATGGAAATTACGACCCCTGGTTTGTTAGACCAGTGCTCTACCACTGAGCTAAAGAGGCGCGGCCTACCGGTACTCTTGGGTACTTCGTCCTTACGGTCGTCTGCATCATCAGACTTTAGCTGACAACACTTCATATTACCGGCTAGTATTTGCAGCTATGGCGACAAATTACTGCTTGGCTACACATCTGACACGTAACCGATGTGCTCTCCAAACAACAACACTTGCATTTCAGAACATGTCTTTCACACATGTCTACAAAATCACCTTCACCTTCAAATACAGATTCCTTGCGACTGACAGAGACGTAGGCAAAGTTAAAAGTTGCTATTTCCATTAAATATCGTTAATCAGAAAAACGGTAATTTACATCTGCAGCGGAACAAAATTCCGTTCCGCCCAGCGTCTGGCTCGAACCAACGACCCTGGGATTAAGAGTCTGACACTCTACCGACTGAGCTAGCCGGCTCCCGCAGGGAATACCTGCCGGGTAGCACGTCACACAGTACTCGTTTCGGTGGCGTGGTCCCATACAGTTTCTCTCCATGCAGCCTAATGTTTTCCTAACGTCACACTCGTCACGTCCTTACTTTTATGTCATAATCATTTCTGAGAGGTAAAGAAATTGCATGACAACATGCAGAGCTAGTGGCGTCAAAATTAACACACATACTTTATGTGACTCAAAAGCCGAACGAGTTACTTTACGACCTTGTTTTATATGTGCAAGTGCCAGTCAAAACTCGCGGTGTCGGCACTCTGCCGACCATTTCGCTAGTTATCACCGGTCTTGTTGTGTGTGTTTCAAGCTCAAGAGCATCTCCAAGCAAAAAATGGTCAACAGCAACTTTCAGACGGTTTCGTACTGCTCAATTGCTACATTAAAACGGTATGTTTCTTTTTCAGAACTGGAAAAACACGAGCGTGACAGCATTCGAACCTGTAATCTTCAGATCCGAAGTCCGACGTCTTATCCATTAGGCCACACGGTCACTGACGACTAACATTTACATGTATGCGACTCATCTCGAAACGCTCACACCCCTGAGGATTTGTGTTTTCGTTCTACACAGCCGCTGCCCCTTGCTCTTTCCCACCCATTCATTACATTCAACCTCTTACGAGACCGATCAAATATAGACTGAGAAATAAGACCACACTCTTTGTGCATTCGGAATCGAAGGCAGGGCGTCCCTCGCCGCATTTGCTACGATTGCCATTTGCTACTTCTGCAGAAGCGGCGGCGGCGGCGGCGACGACGACGACGACGACGATGACGAAGATCGCGAGAGGCTCTGAGATATGTGAGAAATACATCTATAAAATGTAATTCAGACTGCCTCGTCCCACCTTATGCTGTACCGCTTTACCAAATGCTTTATCTGCGCCATTCGCCTTAATCGCATCTGAGAGTAATTCTTAAAAAAACGCCTGTCGCTAATTGTTCGTCATCACAGGTACTGTTTGCTATACGGCCACGACGCGCAACTGATTTCCAAAATTCATCATTCTCCTGTGAGGATGGAAATTACGACCCCTGGTTTGTTAGACCAGTGCTCTACCACTGAGCTAAAGAGGCGCGGCCTACCGGTACTCTTGGGTACTTCGTCCTTACGGTCGTCTGCATCATCAGACTTTAGCTGACAACACTTCATATTACCGGCTAGTATTTGCAGCTATGGCGACAAATTACTGCTTGGCTACACATCTGACACGTAACCGATGTGCTCTCCAAACAACAACACTTGCATTTCAGAACATGTCTTTCACACATGTCTACAAAATCACCTTCACCTTCAAATACAGATTCCTTGCGACTGACAGAGACGTAGGCAAAGTTAAAAGTTGCTATTTCCATTAAATATCGTTAATCAGAAAAACGGTAATTTACATCTGCAGCGGAACAAAATTCCGTTCCGCCCAGCGTCTGGCTCGAACCAACGACCCTGGGATTAAGAGTCTGACACTCTACCGACTGAGCTAGCCGGCTCCCGCAGGGAATACCTGCCGGGTAGCACGTCACACAGTACTCGTTTCGGTGGCGTGGTCCCATACAGTTTCTCTCCATGCAGCCTAATGTTTTCCTAACGTCACACTCGTCACGTCCTTACTTTTATGTCATAATCATTTCTGAGAGGTAAAGAAATTGCATGACAACATGCAGAGCTAGTGGCGTCAAAATTAACACACATACTTTATGTGACTCAAAAGCCGAACGAGTTACTTTACGACCTTGTTTTATATGTGCAAGTGCCAGTCAAAACTCGCGGTGTCGGCACTCTGCCGACCATTTCGCTAGTTATCACCGGTCTTGTTGTGTGTGTTTCAAGCTCAAGAGCATCTCCAAGCAAAAAATGGTCAACAGCAACTTTCAGACGGTTTCGTACTGCTCAATTGCTACATTAAAACGGTATGTTTCTTTTTCAGAACTGGAAAAACACGAGCGTGACAGCATTCGAACCTGTAATCTTCAGATCCGAAGTCCGACGTCTTATCCATTAGGCCACACGGTCACTGACGACTAACATTTACATGTATGCGACTCATCTCGAAACGCTCACACCCCTGAGGATTTGTGTTTTCGTTCTACACAGCCGCTGCCCCTTGCTCTTTCCCACCCATTCGTTACATTCAACCTCTTACGAGACCGATCAAATATAGACTGAGAAATAAGACCACACACTTTGTGCATTCGGAATCGAAGGCAGGGCGTCCATCGCCGCATTTGCTACGATGGCCATTTGCTACTTCTGCAGAAGCGGCGGCGGCGACGACGACGACGACGACGACGACGACGACGACGACGAAGATCGCGAGAGGCTCTGAGATATGTGAGAAATACATCTATAAAATGTAATTCAGACTGCCTCGTCCCACCTTATGCTGTACCGCTTTACCAAATGCTTTATCTGCGCCATTCGCCTTAATCGCATCTGAGAGTAATTCTTAAAAAAACGCCTGTCGCTAATTGTTCGTCATCACAGGTACTGTTTGCTATACGGCCACGACGCGCAACTGATTTCCAAAATTCATCATTCTCCTGTGAGGATGGAACTTACGACCCCTGGTATATTAGACCAGTGCTCTACCACTGAGCTAAAGAGGCGCGGCCTAGCGGTACTCTTGGGTACTTCGTCCTTACGGTCGTCTGCATCATCAGACTTTAGCTGACAACACTTCATATTACCGGCTAGTATTTGCAGCTATGGCGACAAATTACTGCTTGGCTACACATCTGACACGTAACCGATGTGCTCTCCAAACAACAACACTTGCATTTCAGAACATGTCTTTCACACATGTCTACAAAATCACCTTCACCTTCAAATACAGATTCCTTGCGACTGACAGAGACGTAGGCAAAGTTAAAAGTTGCTATTTCCATTAAATATCGTTAATCAGAAAAACGGTAATTTACATCTGCAGCGGAACAAAATTCCGTTCCGCCCAGCGTCTGGCTCGAACCAACGACCCTGGGATTAAGAGTCTGACACTCTACCGACTGAGCTAGCCGGCTCCCGCAGGGAATACCTGCCGGGTAGCACGTCACACAGTACTCGTTTCGGTGGCGTGGTCCCATACAGTTTCTCTCCATGCAGCCTAATGTTTTCCTAACGTCACACTCGTCACGTCCTTACTTTTATGTCATAATCATTTCTGAGAGGTAAAGAAATTGCATGACAACATGCAGAGCTAGTGGCGTCAAAATTAACACACATACTTTATGTGACTCAAAAGCCGAACGAGTTACTTTACGACCTTGTTTTATATGTGCAAGTGCCAGTCAAAACTCGCGGTGTCGGCACTCTGCCGACCATTTCGCTAGTTATCACCGGTCTTGTTGTGTGTGTTTCAAGCTCAAGAGCATCTCCAAGCAAAAAATGGTCAACAGCAACATTCAGACGGTTTCGTACTGCTCAATTGCTACATTAAAACGGTATGTTTCTTTTTCAGAACTGGAAAAACACGAGCGTGACAGCATTCGAACCTGTAATCTTCAGATCCGAAGTCCGACGTCTTATCCATTAGGCCACACGGTCACTGACGACTAACATTTACATGTATGCGACTCATCTCGAAACGCTCACACCCCTGAGGATTTGTGTTTTCGTTCTACACAGCCGCTGCCCCTTGCTCTTTCCCACCCATTCATTACATTCAACCTCTTACGAGACCGATCAAATATAGACTGAGAAATAAGACCACACTCTTTGTGCATTCGGAATCGAAGGCAGGGCGTCCCTCGCCGCATTTGCTACGATTGCCATTTGCTACTTCTGCAGAAGCGGCGGCGGCGGCGGCGACGACGACGACGATGACGAAGATCGCGAGAGGCTCTGAGATATGTGAGAAATACATCTATAAAATGTAATTCAGACTGCCTCGTCCCACCTTATGCTGTACCGCTTTACCAAATGCTTTATCTGCGCCATTCGCCTTAATCGCATCTGAGAGTAATTCTTAAAAAAACGCCTGTCGCTAATTGTTCGTCATCACAGGTACTGTTTGCTATACGGCCACGACGCGCAACTGATTTCCAAAATTCATCATTCTCCTGTGAGGATGGAAATTACGACCCCTGGTTTGTTAGACCAGTGCTCTACCACTGAGCTAAAGAGGCGCGGCCTACCGGTACTCTTGGGTACTTCGTCCTTACGGTCGTCTGCATCATCAGACTTTAGCTGACAACACTTCATATTACCGGCTAGTATTTGCAGCTATGGCGACAAATTACTGCTTGGCTACACATCTGACACGTAACCGATGTGCTCTCCAAACAACAACACTTGCATTTCAGAACATGTCTTTCACACATGTCTACAAAATCACCTTCACCTTCAAATACAGATTCCTTGCGACTGACAGAGACGTAGGCAAAGTTAAAAGTTGCTATTTCCATTAAATATCGTTAATCAGAAAAACGGTAATTTACATCTGCAGCGGAACAAAATTCCGTTCCGCCCAGCGTCTGGCTCGAACCAACGACCCTGGGATTAAGAGTCTGACACTCTACCGACTGAGCTAGCCGGCTCCCGCAGGGAATACCTGCCGGGTAGCACGTCACACAGTACTCGTTTCGGTGGCGTGGTCCCATACAGTTTCTCTCCATGCAGCCTAATGTTTTCCTAACGTCACACTCGTCACGTCCTTACTTTTATGTCATAATCATTTCTGAGAGGTAAAGAAATTGCATGACAACATGCAGAGCTAGTGGCGTCAAAATTAACACACATACTTTATGTGACTCAAAAGCCGAACGAGTTACTTTACGACCTTGTTTTATATGTGCAAGTGCCAGTCAAAACTCGCGGTGTCGGCACTCTGCCGACCATTTCGCTAGTTATCACCGGTCTTGTTGTGTGTGTTTCAAGCTCAAGAGCATCTCCAAGCAAAAAATGGTCAACAGCAACTTTCAGACGGTTTCGTACTGCTCAATTGCTACATTAAAACGGTATGTTTCTTTTTCAGAACTGGAAAAACACGAGCGTGACAGCATTCGAACCTGTAATCTTCAGATCCGAAGTCCGACGTCTTATCCATTAGGCCACACGGTCACTGACGACTAACATTTACATGTATGCGACTCATCTCGAAACGCTCACACCCCTGAGGATTTGTGTTTTCGTTCTACACAGCCGCTGCCCCTTGCTCTTTCCCACCCATTCGTTACATTCAACCTCTTACGAGACCGATCAAATATAGACTGAGAAATAAGACCACACACTTTGTGCATTCGGAATCGAAGGCAGGGCGTCCATCGCCGCATTTGCTACGATGGCCATTTGCTACTTCTGCAGAAGCGGCGGCGGCGGCGGCGACGACGACGACGACGACGACGAAGATCGCGAGAGGCTCTGAGATATGTGAGAAATACATCTATAAAATGTAATTCAGACTGCCTCGTCCCACCTTATGCTGTACCGCTTTACCAAATGCTTTATCTGCGCCATTCGCCTTAATCGCATCTGAGAGTAATTCTTAAAAAAACGCCTGTCGCTAATTGTTCGTCATCACAGGTACTGTTTGCTATACGGCCACGACGCGCAACTGATTTCCAAAATTCATCATTCTCCTGTGAGGATGGAACTTACGACCCCTGGTTTATTAGACCAGTGCTCTACCACTGAGCTAAAGAGGCGCGGCCTAGCGGTACTCTTGGGTACTTCGTCCTTACGGTCGTCTGCATCATCAGACTTTAGCTGACAACACTTCATATTACCGGCTAGTATTTGCAGCTATGGCGACAAATTACTGCTTGGCTACACATCTGACACGTAACCGATGTGCTCTCCAAACAACAACACTTGCATTTCAGAACATGTCTTTCACACATGTCTACAAAATCACCTTCACCTTCAAATACAGATTCCTTGCGACTGACAGAGACGTAGGCAAAGTTAAAAGTTGCTATTTCCATTAAATATCGTTAATCAGAAAAACGGTAATTTACATCTGCAGCGGAACAAAATTCCGTTCCGCCCAGCGTCTGGCTCGAACCAACGACCCTGGGATTAAGAGTCTGACACTCTACCGACTGAGCTAGCCGGCTCCCGCAGGGAATACCTGCCGGGTAGCACGTCACACAGTACTCGTTTCGGTGGCGTGGTCCCATACAGTTTCTCTCCATGCAGCCTAATGTTTTCCTAACGTCACACTCGTCACGTCCTTACTTTTATGCCATAATCATTTCTGAGAGGTAAAGAAATTGCATGACAACATGCAGAGCTAGTGGCGTCAAAATTAACACACATACTTTATGTGACTCAAAAGCCGAACGAGTTACTTTACGACCTTGTTTTATATGTGCAAGTGCCAGTCAAAACTCGCGGTGTCGGCACTCTGCCGACCATTTCGCTAGTTATCACCGGTCTTGTTGTGTGTGTTTCAAGCTCAAGAGCATCTCCAAGCAAAAAATGGTCAACAGCAACATTCAGACGGTTTCGTACTGCTCAATTGCTACATTAAAACGGTATGTTTCTTTTTCAGAACTGGAAAAACACGAGCGTGACAGCATTCGAACCTGTAATCTTCAGATCCGAAGTCCGACGTCTTATCCATTAGGCCACACGGTCACTGACGACTAACATTTACATGTATGCGACTCATCTCGAAACGCTCACACCCCTGAGGATTTGTGTTTTCGTTCTACACAGCCGCTGCCCCTTGCTCTTTCCCACCCATTCGTTACATTCAACCTCTTACGAGACCGATCAAATATAGACTGAGAAATAAGACCACACACTTTGTGCATTCGGAATCGAAGGCAGGGCGTCCATCGCCGCATTTGCTACGATGGCCATTTGCTACTTCTGCAGAAGCGGCGGCGGCGACGACGACGACGACGACGACGACGACGACGACGACGACGAAGATCGCGAGAGGCTCTGAGATATGTGAGAAATACATCTATAAAATGTAATTCAGACTGCCTCGTCCCACCTTATGCTGTACCGCTTTACCAAATGCTTTATCTGCGCCATTCGCCTTAATCGCATCTGAGAGTAATTCTTAAAAAAACGCCTGTCGCTAATTGTTCGTCATCACAGGTACTGTTTGCTATACGGCCACGACGCGCAACTGATTTCGAAAATTCATCATTCTCCTGTGAGGATGGAACTTACGACCCCTGGTTTATTAGACCAGTGCTCTACCACTGAGCTAAAGAGGCGCGGCCTAGCGGTACTCTTGGGTACTTCGTCCTTACGGTCGTCTGCATCATCAGACTTTAGCTGACAACACTTCATATTACCGGCTAGTATTTGCAGCTATGGCGACAAATTACTGCTTGGCTACACATCTGACACGTAACCGATGTGCTGTCCAAACAACAACACTTGCATTTCAGAACATGTCTTTCACACATGTCTACAAAATCACCTTCACCTTCAAATACAGATTCCTTGCGACTGACAGAGACGTAGGCAAAGTTAAAAGTTGCTATTTCCATTAAATATCGTTAATCAGAAAAACGGTAATTTACATCTGCAGCGGAACAAAATTCCATTCCGCCCAGCGTGTGGCTCGAACCAACGACCCTGGGATTAAGAGTCTGACACTCTACCGACTGAGCTAGCCGGCTACCGCGGTGAATACCTGCCGGGTAGCACGTCACACAGTACTCGTTTCGGTGGCGTGGTCCCATACAGTTTCTCTCCATGCAGCCTAATGTTTTCCTAACGTCACACTCGTCACGTCCTTACTTTTATGTCATAATCATTTCTGAGAGGTAAAGAAATTGCATGACAACATGCAGAGCTAGTGGCGTCAAAATTAACACACATACTTTATGTGACTCAAAAGCCGAACGAGTTACTTTACGACCTTGTTTTATATGTGCAAGTGCCAGTCAAAACTCGCGGTGTCGGCACTCTGCCGACCATTTCGCTAGTTATCACCGGTCTTGTTGTGTGTGTTTCAAGCTCAAGAGCATCTCCAAGCAAAAAATGGTCAACAGCAACATTCAGACGGTTTCGTACTGCTCAATTGCTACATTAAAACGGTATATTTCTTTTTCAGAACTGGAAAAACACGAGCGTGACAGCATTCGAACCTGTAATCTTCAGATCCGAAGTCCGACGTCTTATCCATTAGGCCACACGGTCACTGACGACTAACATTTACATGTATGCGACTCATCTCGAAACGCTCACACCCCTGAGGATTTGTGTTTTCGTTCTACACAGCCGCTGCCCCTTGCTCTTTCCCACCCATTCATTACATTCAACCTCTTACGAGACCGATCAAATATAGACTGAGAAATAAGACCACACACTTTGTGCATTCGGAATCGAAGGCAGGGCGTCCCTCATGGCCATTTGCTACTTCTGCAGAAGCGGCGGCGGCGGCGACGACGACGACGACGACGACGACGACGAAGATCGCGAGAGGCTCTGAGATATGTGAGAAATACATCTATAAAATGTAATTCAGACTGCCTCGTCCCACCTTATGCTGTACCGCTTTACCAAATGCTTTATCTGCGCCATTCGCCTTAATCGCATCTGAGAGTAATTCTTAAAAAAACGCCTGTCGCTAATTGTTCGTCATCACAGGTACTGTTTGCTATACGGCCACGACGCGCAACTGATTTCCAAAATTCATCATTCTCCTGTGAGGATGGAACTTACGACCCCTGGCTTATTAGACCAGTGCTCTACCACTGAGCTAAAGAGGCGCGGCCTAGCGGTACTCTTGGGTACTTCGTCCTTACGGTCGTCTGCATCATCAGACTTTAGCTGACAACACTTCATATTACCGGCTAGTATTTGCAGCTATGGCGACAAATTACTGCTTGGCTACACATCTGACACGTAACCGATGTGCTCTCCAAACAACAACACTTGCATTTCAGAACATGTCTTTCACACATGTCTACAAAATCACCTTCACCTTCAAATACAGATTCCTTGCGACTGACAGAGACGTAGGCAAAGTTAAAAGTTGCTATTTCCATTAAATATCGTTAATCAGAAAAACGGTAATTTACATCTGCAGCGGAACAAAATTCCGTTCCGCCCAGCGTCTGGCTCGAACCAACGACCCTGGGATTAAGAGTCTGACACTCTACCGACTGAGCTAGCCGGCTCCCGCAGGGAATACCTGCAGGGTAGCACGTCACACAGTACTCGTTTCGGTGGCGTGGTCCCATACAGTTTCTCTCCATGCAGCCTAATGTTTTCCTAACGTCACACTCGTCACGTCCTTACTTTTATGTCATAATCATTTCTGAGAGGTAAAGAAATTGCATGACAACATGCAGAGCTAGTGGCGTCAAAATTAACACACATACTTTATGTGACTCAAAAGCCGAACGAGTTACTTTACGACCTTGTTTTATATGTGCAAGTGCCAGTCAAAACTCGCGGTGTCGGCACTCTGCCGACCATTTCGCTAGTTATCACCGGTCTTGTTGTGTGTGTTTCAAGCTCAAGAGCATCTCCAAGCAAAAAATGGTCAACAGCAACATTCAGACGGTTTCGTACTGCTCAATTGCTACATTAAAACGGTATGTTTCTTTTTCAGAACTGGAAAAACACGAGCGTGACAGCATTCGAACCTGTAATCTTCAGATCCGAAGTCCGACGTCTTATCCATTAGGCCACACGGTCACTGACGACTAACATTTACATGTATGCGACTCATCTCGAAACGCTCACACCCCTGAGGATTTGTGTTTTCGTTCTACACAGCCGCTGCCCCTTGCTCTTTCCCACCCATTCGTTACATTCAACCTCTTACGAGACCGATCAAATATAGACTGAGAAATAAGACCACACACTTTGTGCATTCGGAATCGAAGGCAGGGCGTCCATCGCCGCATTTGCTACGATGGCCATTTGCTACTTCTGCAGAAGCGGCGGCGGCGACGACGACGACGACGACGACGACGACGACGACGACGACGACGAAGATCGCGAGAGGCTCTGAGATATGTGAGAAATACATCTATAAAATGTAATTCAGACTGCCTCGTCCCACCTTATGCTGTACCGCTTTACCAAATGCTTTATCTGCGCCATTCGCCTTAATCGCATCTGAGAGTAATTCTTAAAAAAACGCCTGTCGCTAATTGTTCGTCATCACAGGTACTGTTTGCTATACGGCCACGACGCGCAACTGATTTCGAAAATTCATCATTCTCCTGTGAGGATGGAACTTACGACCCCTGGTTTATTAGACCAGTGCTCTACCACTGAGCTAAAGAGGCGCGGCCTAGCGGTACTCTTGGGTACTTCGTCCTTACGGTCGTCTGCATCATCAGACTTTAGCTGACAACACTTCATATTACCGGCTAGTATTTGCAGCTATGGCGACAAATTACTGCTTGGCTACACATCTGACACGTAACCGATGTGCTGTCCAAACAACAACACTTGCATTTCAGAACATGTCTTTCACACATGTCTACAAAATCACCTTCACCTTCAAATACAGATTCCTTGCGACTGACAGAGACGTAGGCAAAGTTAAAAGTTGCTATTTCCATTAAATATCGTTAATCAGAAAAACGGTAATTTACATCTGCAGCGGAACAAAATTCCGTTCCGCCCAGCGTCTGGCTCGAACCAACGACCCTGGGATTAAGAGTCTGACACTCTACCGACTGAGCTAGCCGGCTCCCGCAGGGAATACCTGCCGTGTAGCACGTCACACAGTACTCGTTTCGGTGGCGTGGTCCCATACAGTTTCTCTCCATGCAGCCTAATGTTTTCCTAACGTCACACTCGTCACGTCCTAACTTTTATGTCATAATCATTTCTGAGAGGTAAAGAAATTGCATGACAACATGCAGAGCTAGTGGCGTCAAAATTAACACACATACTTTATGTGACTCAAAAGCCGAACGAGTTACTTTACGACCTTGTTTTATATGTGCAAGTGCCAGTCAAAACTCGCGGTGTCGGAACTCTGCCGACCATTTCGCTAGTTAACACCGGTCTTGTTGTGTGTGTTTCAAGCTCAAGAGCATCTCCAAGCAAAAAATGGTCAACAGCAACATTCAGACGGTTTCGTACTGCTCAATTGCTACATTAAAACGGTATGTTTCTTTTTCAGAACTGGAAAAACACGAGCGTGACAGCATTCGAACCTGTAATCTTCAGATCCGAAGTCCGACGTCTTATCCATTAGGCCACACGGTCACTGACGACTAACATTTACATGTATGCGACTCATCTCGAAACGCTCACACTCCTGAGGATTTGTGTTTTCGTTCTACACAGCCGCTGCCCCTTGCTCTTTCCCACCCATTCGTTACATTCAACCTCTGACGAGACCGACCAAATATAGACTGAGAAACAAGACCACACTCTTTGTGCATTCGGAATCGAAGGCAGGGCGTCCCTCGCCGCATTTGCTACGATTGCCATTTGCTACTTCTGCAGAAGCGGCGGCGGCGGCGGCGACGACGACGACGATGACGAAGATCGCGAGAGGCTCTGAGATATGTGAGAAATACATCTATAAAATGTAATTCAGACTGCCTCGTCCCACCTTATGCTGTACCGCTTTACCAAATGCTTTATCTGCGCCATTCGCCTTAATCGCATCTGAGAGTAATTATTAAAAAAACGCCTGTCGCTAATTGTTCGTCATCACAGGTACTGTTTGCTATACGGCCACGACGCGCAACTGATTTCCAAAATTTATCATTCTCCTGTGAGGATGGAAATTACGACCCCTGGTTTATTAGACCAGTGCTCTACCACTGAGCTAAAGAGGCGCGGCCTAGCGGTACTCTTGGGTACTTCGTCCTTACGGTCGTCTGCATCATCAGACTTTAGCTGACAACACTTCATATTACCGGCTAGTATTTGCAGCTATGGCGACAAATTACTGCTTGGCTACACATCTGACACGTAACCGATGTGCTCTACAAACAACAACACTTGCATTTCAGAACATGTCTTTCACACATGTCTACAAAATCACCTTCACCTTCAAATACAGATTCCTTGCGACTGACAGAGACGTAGGCAAAGTTAAAAGTTGCTATTTCCATTAAATATCGTTAATCAGAAAAACGGTAATTTACATCTGCAGCGGAACAAAATTCCGTTCCGCCCAGCGTCTGGCTCGAACCAACGACCCTGGGATTAAGAGTCTGACACCGACTGAGCCAGCCGGCTACCGCAGGGAATACCTGCCGGGTAGCACGTCACACAGTACTCGTTTCGGTGGCGTGGTCCCATACAGTTTGTCTCCATGCAGCCTAATGTTTTCCTAACGTCACACTCGTCACGTCCTTACTTTTATGTCATAATCATTTCTGAGAGGTAAAGAAATTGCATGACAACATGCAGAGCTAGTGGCGTCAAAATTAACACACATACTTTATGTGACTCAAAAGCCGAACGAGTTACTTTCCGACCTTGTTTTATATGTGCAAGTGCCAGTCAAAACTCGCGGTGTCGGCACTCTGCCGACCATTTCGCTAGTTATCACCGGTCTTGTTGTGTGTGTTTCTAGCTCAAGAACATCTCCAAGCAAAAAATGGTCAACAGCAACATTCAGACGGTTTCGTACTGCTCAATTGCTACAATAAAAAGGTATGTTTCTTTTTCAGAACTGGAAAAATACGAACGTGACAGCATTCGAACCTGTAATCTTCAGATCCGAAGTCCGACGTCTTATCCATTAGGCCACACGGTCACTGACGACTAACATTTACATGTATGCGACTCATCTCGAAACGCTCACACCCCTGAGGATTTGTGTTTTCGTTCTACACAGCCGCTGCCCCTTGCTCTTTCCCACCCATTCGTTACATTCAACCTCTTACGAGACCGATCAAATATAGACTGAGAAATAAGACCACACACTTTGTGCATTCGGAATCGAAGGCAGGGCGTCCCTCGCCGCATTTGCTACGATGGCCATTTGCTACTTCTGCAGAAGCGGCGGCGGCGACGCCGACGACGACGACGACGACGACGACGACGACGACGACGACGACGACCGCGAGAGGCTCTGAGATATGTGAGAAATACATCTGTAAAATGTAATTCAGACTGCCTCGTCCCACCTTCTGCTGTACCGCTTTGGCAAATGCTTTATCTGCGCCATTCGCCTTAATCACATCTGAGAGTAATTCTTAAAAAAACGCCTGTTGCTAATTGTTCGTCATCACAGATACTGTTTGCTATACAGCCACGACGCGCAACTGATTTCCAAAATTCATCTTTCTCCTGTGAGGATGGAACTTACGACCCCTGGATTATTAGACCAGTGCTCCACCACTGAGCTAAAGAGGCGCGGCCTGGCGGTACTCTTGGTTACTTCGTCCTTACGGTCGTCTGCATCATCAGACTTCAGCTGACAACACTTCATATTACAGGCTAATATTTGCAGCTATGGCGACCCATTACTGCTTGCCTACACATCTGACACGTAACCGATGTGCTCTCGAAACAACAACACTTGCTTTTCAGAACATGTCTTTCACATATGTCTACAAAATCACCTTCACCTTCAAATACAGATTCCTTGCGACTGACAGAGACGTAGGCAAAGTTAACAGTTGCTATTTCCATTAAATATCGTTAATCAGAAAAACGGTAATTTACATCTGCAGCGGAACAAAATTCCGTTCCGCCCAGCGTGTGGCTCGAACCAACGACCCTGGGATTGAGAGCCTGACGCTCTACCGACTGAATACCTGCCGGGTAGCACGTGACACAGTACTCGTTTCGGTTGGGTGGTCCCATTCAGTTTCTCTCCATGCAGCCTAATGTTTTCCTAACGTCACACTCGTCACGTACTTCACTTTTATGTCATAATCATTTGTGAGAGGTAAAGAAATTGCATGACAACATGCAGAGCTAGTGGCGTCAAAATTAACACACATACTTTATGTGACTCAAAAGCCGAACGAGTTACTTTACGACCTTGTTTTATATGTGCAAGTGCCAGTTAAAACTCGCGGTGTCGGCACTCTGCCGACCATTTCGCTAGTTAACACTGGTCTTGTTGTGTGTGTTTCAAGCTCAAGAGCATCTCCAAGCAAAATATGGTCAACAGCAACATTCAGACGGTTTCGTACTGCTCAATATCTACATTAAAACGGTATGTTTCTTTTTCAGAACTGGATAAACACAAGCGTGACAGCATTCGAACCTGTAATCTTCAGATCCGAAGTCCGACGTCTTATCCATTAGGCCACATGGTCACTGACGACCAACATTTACATGTATGCGACTCATCTCGAAACCCTCACACCCCTGAGGATTTGTGTTTTCGTTCTACACAGCCGCTGCCCCTTGCTCTTTCCCACCCATTCGTTACATTCAACCTCTTACGAGACCGATCAAATATAGACTGAGAAACAAGACCACACACTTTGTGCATTCGGAATCGAAGGCAGGGCGTCCCTCGCCGCATTTGCTACGATGCCCATTTGCTACTCCTGCAGAAGCGGCGGCGGCGACGACGACGACGACGACGACGACGACGACGACGACCGCGAGAGGCTCTGAGATATGTGAGAAATACATCTGTAAAATGTAATTCAGACTGCCTCGTTCCACCTTCTGCTGTACCGCTTTTTCAAATGCTTTATCTGCGCCATTCGCCTTAATCACATCTGAGAGTTATTCTTAAAAAAACGCCTGTTGCTAATTGTTCGTCATCACAGATACTGTTTGCTATACGGCCACGACGCGCAACTGATTTCCAAAATTCATCTTTCTCCTGTGAGGAAGGAACTTACGACCCCTGGTTTATTAGACAAGTGCTCTTCCACTGAGCTAAAGAGGCGCGGCCTAGCTGTACTCTTGGTTTCTTCGTCCTTACGGTCGTCTGCATCATCAGACTTCAGCTGACAACACTTCATATTACAGGCTAATATTTGCTGCTATGGCGACCCATTACTGCTTGGCTACACATCTGACACGTAACCGATGTGCTCTCCAAACAACAACACTTGCATTTCAGAACATGTCTTTCACATATGTCTACAAAATCACCTTCACCTTCAAATACAGATTCCTTGCGACTGACAGAGACGTAGGCAAAGTTAACAGTTGCTATTTCCATTAAATATCGTTAATCAGAAAAACGGTAATTTACATCTGCAGCGGAACAAAACTCCGTTCCGCCCAGCGTGTGGCTCGAACCAACGACCCTGGTATTGAGAGCCTGACGCTCTACCGACTGAGCTAGCCGGCTACCACGGTGAATACCTGCCGGGTAGCACGTGACACAGTACTCGTTTCGGTTGGGTGGTCCCATACAGTTTCTCTCCATGCAGCCTAATGTTTTCCTAACGTCACACTCGTCACGTACTTCACTTTTATGTCATAATCATTTCTGAGAGGTAAAGAAATTGCATGACAACATGCAGAGCTAGTGGCGTCAAAATTAACACACATACTTTATGTGACTCAAAAGCCGAACGAGTTACTTTACGACCTTGTTTTATATGTGCAAGTGTCAGTCAAAACTCGCGGTGTCGGCACTCTGCCGACCATTTCGCTAGTTAACACCGGTCTTGTTGTGTGTGTTTCAAGCTCAAGAGCATCTCCAAGCAAAAAATGGTCAACAGCAACATTCAGACGGTTTCGTACTGCTCAATTGCTACATTAAAACGGTATGTTTCTTTTTCAGAACTGGAAAAACACAAGCGTGACAGCATTCGAACCTGTAATCTTCAGATCCGAAGTCCGAAGCCTTCTCCATTAGGCCACACGGTCACTGACGACGAACATTTACATGTATACGACTCATCTGGAAACGCTCACACCCCTGAGGATTTGTGTTTTCGTTCTACACAGCCGCTGCCCCTTGCTCTTTCCCACCCATTCGTTACATTCAACCTCTTACGAGACCGATCAAATATAGACTGAGAAACAAGACCACACACTTTGTGCATTCGGAATCGAAGGCAGGGCGTCCCTCGCCGCATTTGCTACGATGGCCATTTGCTACTTCTGCAGAAGCGGCGGCGACGACGACGACGACGACGACGACGACGACGACGACCGCGAGAGGCTCTGAGATATGTGAGAAATACAATTGTAAAATGTAATGCAGACTGCCTCGTCCCACCTTATGCTGTACCGCTTTGGCAAATGCTTTATCTGCCCCATTCGCCTTAATCACATCTGAGAATAATTCTTAAAAACACGCCTGTTGCTAATTGTTCGTCATCACAGATACTGTTTGCTATACAGCCACGACGCGCAACTGATTTTCAAAATTCATCTTTTTCCTGTGAAGATGGAACTTACGACCCCTGGTTTATTAGACCAGTGCTCTACCACTGAGCTAAAGAGGCGCGGCCTAGCGGTACTCTTGGGTACTTCGTCTTTACGGTCGTCTGCATCATCAGACTTCAGCTGACAACACTTGATATTACAGGCTAATATTTGCAGCTATTTCGACCCATTACTGCTTGGCTACACATCCGACACGTAACCGATGTGCTCTCCAAACAACAACACTTGCATTTCAGAACATGTCTTTCACACATGTCTACAAAATCACCTTCACCTTCAAATACAGATTCCTTGCGACTGACAGAGACGTAGGCAAAGTAAAAAGTTGCTATTTCCATTAATTATCGTTAATCAGAAAAACGGTAATTTACATCTGCAGCGGAACAAAATTCCGTTCCGCCCAGCGTGTGGCTCGAACCAACGCCCCTGGGATTAAGAGTCTGACGCTCTACCGACTTTTTTTTTTTTTTTTTTTTTTTTTTAGTGTCATTTTGTTCGCTTTTGTTCGTTGTATCTGCCCGGGGCGGACGTCGTAAGACATCCGATGAAGTTCGTTGGTGATCGATTAACTCAGTTTTTTTATTACAGAGGGTACGTAACCCTCTGACCGAACACGCTGAGCTACCGTGCCGGCTAATATTCAGATCTGAAGTCCGACGCCTTATCCATTAGGCCACACGGTTACTGACGCCGACTGAGCTAGCCGGCTACCGCAGGGAATACCTCCAGGGTAGCACGTCACACAGTACTCGTTTCGGTGGCGTGGTCCCATACAGTTTCTCTCCATGCAGCCTAATGTTTTCCTAACGTCACACTCGTCACGTCCTTGCTTTTATGTCATAATCATTTCTGAGAGGTAAAGAAATTGCATGACAACATGCAGAGCTAGTGGCGTCAAAATTAACACACATACCTTATGTGACTCAAAAGCCGAACGAGTTACTTTACGACCTTGTTTTATATGTGCAAGTGCCAGACAAAACTCGCGGTGTCGGCACTCTGCCGACCATTTCGCTAGTTAACACCGGTCTTGTTGTGTGTGTTTCAAGCTCAAGAGCATCTCCAAGCAAAAAATGGTCAACAGCAACATTCAGACGGTTTCGTACTGCTCAATTGCTACATGAAAACGGTATGTTTCTTTTTCAGAACTGGAAAAACACGAGCGTGACAGCATTCGAACCTGTAATCTTCAGATCCGAAGTCCGACGCCTTATCCATTAGGCCACACGGTCACTGACGACCAACATTTACATGTATACGACTCATCTGGAAACGCTCACACCCCTGAGGATTTGTGTTTTCGTTCTACACAGCCGCTGCCCCTTGCTCTTTCCCACCCATTCGTTACATTCAACCTCTTACGAGACCGATCAAATATAGACTGAGAAACAAGACCACACACTTTGTGCATTCGGAATCGAAGGCAGGGCGTCCCTCGCCGCATTTGCTACGATGGCCATTTGCTACTTCTGCAGAAGCGGCGGCGACGACGACGACGACGACGACGGCGACGACGACGGCGACCGCGAGAGGCTCTGAGATATGTGAGAAATACATCTGTAAAATGTAATTCAGACTGCCTCGTCACACCTTATGCTGTACCGCTTTGGCAAATGCTTTATCTGCGCCATTCGCCTTAATCACATCTGAGAGTAATTCTTAGAAAAAGGCCTATTGCTAATTGTTCGTCATCACAGATACTGTTTGCTATACAGCCACGACGCGCAACTGATTTGCTAAATTCATCTTTTTCCTGTGAAGATGGAAATTAAGACCCCTGGTTTATTAGACCAGTGCTCTACCACTGAGCTAAAGAGGCGCGGCCTAGCGGTACTCTTGGGTACTTCGTCCTTACGGTCGTCTGCATCATCAGACTTCAGCTGACAACACTTCATATTACAGGCTAATATTTGCAGCTATGGCGACCCATTACTGCTTGGCTACACATCTGACACGTAACCGATGTGCTCTCCAAACAACAACACTTGCATTTCAGAACATGTCTTTCACACATGTCTACAAAATCACCTTCACCTTCAAATACAGATTCCTTGCGACTGACAGAGACGTAGGCAAAGTTAAAAGTTGCTATTTCCATTAAATATCGTTAATCAGAAAAACGGTAATTTACATCAGCAGCGGAACAAAATTCCGTTCCGCCCAGCGTGTGGCTCGAACCAACGACCCTGGGATTAAGAATCTGACGCTCTACCGACTGAGCTAGCCGGCTACCACAGGGAATACCTGCCTGGTAGCACGTCACACAGTACTCGTTTCGGTGGCGTGGTCCCATACAGTTTCTCTCCATGCAGCCTAATGTTTTCCTAACGTCACACTTGTCACGTACTTCACTTTTATGTCATAATCATTTCTGAGAGGTAAAGAAATTGCATGACAACATGCAGAGCTAGTGGCGTCAAAATTAACACACATACTTTATGTGACTCAACAGCCGAACGAGTTACTTTACGACCTTGTTTTATATGTGCAAGTGCCAGTCAAAACTCGCGGTGTCGGCACTCTGCCGACCATTTCGCTAGTTAACACCGGTTTTGTTGTGTGTGTTTCAAGCTCAAGAGCATCTCCAAGCAAAAAATGGTCAACAGCAACATTCAGACGGTTTCGTACTGCTCAATTGCTACATTAAAACGGCATGTTTCTTTTACAGAACTTAAAAAACACGAGCGTGACAGCATTCGAATCTGTAATCTTCAGATCCGAAGTCCGACGCCTTATCCATTTTTTTTTTTTTTTTTTTTTTTTTTTTTTTATAAATTTTTTGGAAAAGAAACCGAGCGTGACAGCATTCGAACCTGTAATCTACAGATCCGAAGTCGGACGCCTTATCCATTTTTTTTTTTTTTTTTTTTTTTTTGTAAGGAACTTGGCAGCATGAGGCAGGCGGAGGCAAGGCGGGCAGGGGTCAAAATCTCGAGGCCTGGCCGCGATGTCTCCACCCAGTCCTGTTGCTGAGGCGTGTCTTTATCATAGTTTTCAATAAGAAATTTTACAACTTGTGTATACGTAGATATATGCTGTTTTGCCTTCGAAATCCTGAACCAAAAGATGCTTCATTTGAAACAAAAAATTTATGTCATGCCGAGGCAATAGAGATTGAAGGTTATAGCTTTAGTGCTATATTTTTTTTTTTTTTTTTTTTTTTTTTTTTTCTCACCCACAGCTTCTCGGCAACCTAGCATACTTCTTTGTAATATATAATAAAGTTGTGGGAAGTAGTGGACCCTGAACCTGTATATTATTTTTTTAAATTTCTGTTTAGTTTTTTTTATTGTTATTATTATTATTTTTGTTTGTTTGTTATTTTTTTATTGTAAAAGAAAAATCTTCATGGAATGTGAAGAAGGAATTTTATGTTAAGGCACTAATTCCATAGCCTCCTTTCCTTCTTGAGATTAATAATAATAATAAAAAAGTATGTTCCCTTCCATGGAAACAAATGAGACTTCCTTCTCAGTCATAAAATGAATGTATAAGAAAACAATTTATCTTTAACCCTGCGATACTGGCTTTCGGCTTCGGCTTCTTCTGTGCAATAAACAAAATAGCCTTCTTTGCCAGCAGAAGATAAGTGATTGTAATATGAAACTGTAAAAGTGTACTTCTCCCCAATTGTTTTTGTTTAAACGTCGTTTCGCTTAAATAAACGATTTTTGTTTATCTCGTTGGCTTGTCAACCAATGCCCAGTCGCTCGAATACAATTTTAAGCATATTGCCGTAGTTTTTCTTGTGGTCTTTATATTTCAGGGCGTTATAAAAAGCACACTTCAAGTACATGTAAAAATCAGTGGAATTGTCATTTCCCAGGTGATTAATTACGTAATTCACATAGTGTCCCATTAACCAATGGACCGAGTTGTTTTTTGCTGCTGGAAAATAGCAAGTCTGAGGCCTGAGGAATGTAACAGGGGGAAAATTTTCCACCGAAGATCTCGTAAGAAAAGCCAGTTGTTCCCTAATCCAATTACAGAGTTGTAGATTGCCACCGCACGTGAATCTGTGCACTAACGTGTCGATCAATTTACATTTGAGACATAGGTTCGTGTCGCTAACGCCGATTACATGTAACCTTTCATTGGTGCTTACGGTCTCATTCACTGTTTTATACCACGCTGACTTGACGTCCGATGGTAGACCACGCATATTAATATTTTTCCATATGGCGTCCCAATCAGTGTGTGGGTATTTACTTTCCAATTTGTTTCTCCCCTCCATTTTCTTTCGATGGGACAGAATATCGCGGGCCGTGATCCGTCGTGAGTTGATGATGACACCGCCGAGATAGCTGAATTCCACAAAATATACACGAACGTACTGGAGCCGGTAATTTATTTTTTGCACATTCACCGGCGCCTGTAAACTGGCAGGCCTGACAACTTCAAATAATTTAGTTGTAATGCTATCAGCGTGGTCGCTAAGGATAGTGGCGGTCCTTTTTATAAAAAGCGCAGACGCCTTATTTCTGATGTCAACTAACCCCAAACCTCCATTCCTGGGATCTAAGGTCGCAGTTTTTGCGTCGACTCTGAATATATCCCCTCTCCAAAGATAGCTGGCAATGGTAGACATTATCTTTTTTCCAATCATTTTCGGTAGTGGGAAGATCTGTGCTATAAAGTAACTCCTGGAGAGAATGCAGTGGTTAATGAAAATCACCCTCTGAACTTGGTTCAAGTTACGGTGGAGGTTTTCTCTTGTTGTTCCAAGAAGTTGTCCCGACGTATTTCTCCAATTGATAGCTGCCATTTTTAACGGACAAGGTGTCAGTGTTATTCCTAGTGCTTTGCATTGGGTGACCATTGTGGCCCAGGCTAAGGTGGTATGTTGAAAACCCCGCAGGTTTAGGAGTTTGCTTTTGTTTGCGTTGACACCTGCTCCGGAGACTCTACAGTACTTTTTAATTAGCGTTTCCAATTTCAAAATGTCGTCGGGATTTCGCAGGACGACTCCGACATCATCGGCATAGGCGTTTATGACTGTTCGGTGACCAGATAATGTGATGCCAGTTAGAGTGGCATGAACACTGCGGAGGAAAGGTTCTAATGAAAGCACGAATAGGAACATGGAGAGGGGGCTTCCTTGAGGAACGCCGCGCCTGATCTGAATCTGCTTTGTCCTCTGGCAGTTAACTGATATACAAGCGCTGATGCCTGTTGCAACATTGCTGATCACACTTACGACTCGCTCATTAAAACCTATTTTGTTCAGTGTGGCACTAAGGAATCTATGATCCACACGATCAAATGCTTTCTGGAAGTAAATAAACATGATAGCACATTTTATGGTGGTCACAGCAGTGATGGCAATTATATCTCTATATTCAGCTATGCTTTTGAAAATGCTCTTGGTAGGCACACAGGACTGGTATGGACTTACTATCTTTTTGGCCAACTGAGAGAGTCTGTTGTTTAAAATTCTGCCGATGATTTTATAATCAGAGTTTAACAGGGAGATAGGACGAAAGTTGTTGAGGTTTCTTTTTGCAGCATTTTTTGGGATTAGTACTATTGTGCTCTCTTTAAAAACAGCAGGTAAATGCTTTCCCTGAAGCACCTCGTTCGTCATTCGGGTAAACATGTCACCAATCAGTGGCCAGTATCGTTTATAAAATTCAACAGGCAAACCATCCGGTCCCGGCGATTTCCTCAGAGGAGATTTGCAGATGATTCTGTGGATATCTTCGTTAGTACACTCAACGAGAAGGTCTTCGTTTTCCTCGTCCGAGACCTGTGGAGCTATGTAACTAAGGAACTCATCGAAGGACTCTTCACATACCGGGTTGGCAGTGTATAGGTCTTCGTAATATTTGTGCACTGCATTGACGATGTCTCTCTGAGTCGTGAGTGTCTCGCCAGTTTCAGACTGAAGTCCATCAATGAAGGTGCGTCTCCTGTTTCTTTCGTGCTTCAGTAGATGGTACAAGGAAGCATGTTCATCCTCCACGACTGTCTTAGCCTTGGATTTTAATTTCAGACCCTCCATCTGCTGTCTTTTAAGACTGAGCAATTTGGCCTTAGTTTGCTTGATATCTGCCAGACGGACGTTGGAAGTGTTTGCCTGCTCATATAAATTTCGCAGCATGGTATAATAAAATTCGATGGAATTTTTCAAGTCTTTCGATCGTTGTACACTATACTGGATGAGAACTTTTCTCAGTTTAGGCTTTGCCCTGTTGCACCACCAGTCTAGTACTGAGACGTGTCTATCTGCAGAGCGGAGGCACAATGCCCACGCTTCTGTCAAACTTTCTTCTAATCCGTCGTCCTGCATCAGTGACGTATTAAGGTGCCATGAACTTCTAAAACGGCGAGTGGGTTGCGCAGTAAGGTTGATGGAAGCTAGCACGGAGCTATGATCAGAAAAGTAAACTGGAATCGTCTCTGCTTTAATGAAGGAGCTAACTAGACTTTGCGATATGTAGAGTCTGTCGATCCTGCTACGTGAGTGAGGACCTAGGAATGTAAATGCCACAAAAGTGGGATACATTATTTCCCAAGCATCTTTAAGCTGTAAAACAGTGACGAAACGCTTCAGTTCACTGCAGTTATTAAAATTCGGAACCTGGTCTTTCTTATTTATCACACAATTAAAATCACCGCCTATTATAAGATCTTTTGGGTTTTTCCGTAATAAATAAATGATTTCTTCTTTATAGAACTGTGCTCTTTCCATTCTATTGGATGTGCCAGAAGGGGCAGACAGATTGATAAGGGTAGAACCAAAGACTTTTATACCTATCGCTCTGCCGGAGTCCAACCTCTCGATATCCGAGACAGGAATCCCCTCCCTGACTAAAATTGCTGTACCGACGTTGGTGTCAAGTGAGACATTTAAAATCGCCAAATATCCAGGCACTGTAAGATTAGTCAGCACTACTTCCTGTAGGAAAGCAATGTCCGTCCCTGACTCATATAAATAATCCTTGAGCGCTGTAACTTTAGTCACGGATGTAATCCTGTTAATATTGATAGTCGTAATTGTATATGCCTGGGACATTTAGTTTGCATAAAAAGTAAATAAGTGATTAAAAAGATAACAAAATATTAATAAAAAAAAAAGAAAAGAGATGTGCAGCTTCTAGAAGAGAGAAACGACTCCGCTTAAACAAACATCTAAAAGAATAGTCAGTATTTGAAGCTCGGTAAACACTTCATCTGGTTCCTCTGAAATATGACTAAGACAGTAGTACAATTAGAAATGAAACTGGTTCAACAAAATCCCTTTTTTTTTTCATCTTACAGCCTCATTTTGGTGCAGGATTCCGAACATCTCGGGTTTTAGTTTTACCGAGGGGCTTTGCATCACTAATGTCACTTGAAGGTACCTCCTTAGGTCTTTCCGTGATGATTTCATACAAGACGTTCTTGGCCGTCGCTTCCTCTTGTGCTGGTTGTTGTTTGCTTTGGTTACGGGAAGCTTTGAGAGTAGGTAGCGGTTTGAGTCGGCGTCTTCGGACATCTTGATTCAACGCGCCGTCATTCGGATTGTCTATCTTTACCACCGTTGTGACCGAAGCTGCCTCAACAGCGTCCTTTTTACGAGTGCCATTTCCTTGTTCTTCCGTCACTAGTTCCAGAGCACTGACTGAGTCGGCGGTTTGTGGGTCTGTAAGTTCTTGAGTTGGGTGCCGCTCCGTCACCTCTTGTGCTTCGGAGTGCGCCTCTTCCGTCTCCGCGACAATCGTTACTGCGTCCCCTCCGTGGACCGTTTGTACCTGTTCAGCCGCCGACAGCGGCCGGGTTGCCTCAGCGGCTGTCGTCACGTCAATACATGTACTGTTTGTTTCCTCGAGCACATCCGCATTACACTGCTTCTGCTTGCGGGTGGAAGGCGAATTACGGGCGGACTCGCCGTCCGAGCCGTCATCGGTCGTTTCCAACGGTCGCTTCTTATTCTGGAGATCGCAATCGGGAACAGAAGGGTGTGATGTAATGACGCTCAGGGGAGGGAACTCCGTAGTAGTTATGGCGGGCACTGCAGAAGTACATGCACCACTGTCGTTAACCGAAAGAAGGGAAGTGCTATTTGGTAAGACATCGCTGAGGGTCAGTTTTTGACGCTGTGTTAGATTGTTCCTAAGAACAAAAACACGGCGCGGACAATCTTGTCGGAAATGACCTGTCTCATTGCAAATATTGCACGTGCGCTCCTGACCAGAATACACAACATGTGCTTTATGGCCTGCAACGGATATATGGGACGGAATGTTGGCTTTCACCTCCATTTCAACGGATCTAATGCCATTAAAACACTGTATCTTGTATAGCTTCGACCATCTTTCGTTATAGATAGATTTAACTTCGCCATATTTAGATAGAGCGTCCTTGATCAACTGATTATCAATTTCAATTGGAACATTCAAAATCCTGACATTGGTGTACATGATATCAGCTTTTCGTACAGAGACATTACTTTTTGAACCGTCTCGATGAACAAATTCGACGGAATTACCCCATTTTGCAAGCAACTTATCGACTGTCACTGAGTTCAGAAATTTAACAAAAACACAGTATTTTTCAGCATCTAATTGCGTGGTATGAACAGAGTCAGAATTAATACCGATTACCTCAGTCAACCAATCGTGGATTTCCAGCGCAGTGGGTTGGACCGGCCGTGTTCCTTTCTCGAACGAGAAGACTAAAGTATTCTTCCTGACGGTGTCAGACATGGTCGTCGGTTCCGACGAAATTCCGGCAACAACCGAAATTGCGGCGAAGCACGAAACGTGGAACGGACGAAAGCACTATAAAAACACTTATCAGAGACACCACTCAAAAAATAACAGCGAAAATGTACAGCTAACTTCACGTAAACACCAAACACCGGCGATAGCGCTAACGTACGCGGAGTAACAACAAGCACGTCCGACCGCGGCGACGGCTAAAGCCAGAATGCCATTAGGCCACACGGTCACTGACGAGCAACATTTACATGTATACGACTCATCTGGAAACGCTCACACCCCTGAGGATTTGTATTTTCGTTCTACACAGCCGCTGCCCCTTGCTCTTTCCCACCCATTCGTTACATTCAACCTCTTACGAGACCGATCAAATATAGACTGAGAAACAAGACCACACACTTTGTGCATTCGGAATCGAAGGCAGGGCGTCCCTCGCCGCATTTGCTACGATGGCCATTTGCTACTTCTGCAGAAGCGGCGGCGGTGGCGGTGACGACGACGACGACGACGACGACGACGACCGCGAGAGGCTCTGAGATATGTGAGAAATACATCTGTAAAATGTAATTCAGACTGCCTCGTCCCACCTTATGCTGTACCGCTTTGGCAAATGCTTTATCTGCGCCATTCGCCTTAATCACATCTGAGAGTAATTCTTAAAAAAACGCCTGTTGCTAATTGTTCGTCATCACAGATACTGTTTGCTATACAGCCACGACGCGCAACTGATTTGCAAAATTCATCTTTTTCCTGTGAAGATGGAACTTACGACCCCTGATTTATTAGACCAGTGCTCTACCACTGAGCTAAAGAGGCGCGGCCTAGCGGTACTCTTGGGTACTTCGTCCTTACGGTCGTCTGCATCATCAGACTTCAGCTGACAACACTTCATATTACAGGCTAATATTTGCAGCTATGGCGACCCATTACTGCTTGGCTACACATCTGACACGTAACCGATGTGCTCTCCAAACAACAACACTTGCATTTCAGAACATGTCTTTCACACATGTCCACAAAATCACCTTCACCTTCAAATACAGATTCCTTGCGCCTGACAGAGACGTAGGCAAAGTTAAAAGTTGCTATTTCCATTAAATATCGTTAATCAGAAAAACGGTAATTTACATCTGCAGCGGAACAAAATTCGGTTCCGCCCAGCGTGTGGCTCGAACCAACGACCCTGGGATTAAGAGTCTGACGCTCTACCGACTGAGCTAGCCGGCTACCGCAGGGAATACCTGCCGGGTAGCACGTCACACAGTAATCGTTTCGGTGGCGTGGTCCCATACAGTTTCTCTCCATGCAGCCTAATGTTTTCCTAACGTCACACTCGTCACGTACTTCACTTTTATGTCATAATCATTTCTGAGAGGTAAAGAAATTGCATGACAACATGCAGAGCTAGTGTCGTCAAAATTAACACACATACTTTATGTGACTCAAAAGCCGAACGAGTTACTTTACGAACTTGTTTTATATGTGCAAGTGCCAGTCAAAACTCGCGGTGTCAGCACCCTGCCGACCATTTCGCTAGTTAACACCGGTCTTGTTGTGTGTGTTTCAAGCTCAAGAGCATCTCCAAGCAAAGAATGGTCAACAGCAACATTCTGACGGTTTCTTACTGCTCAATTGCTACATTAAAACGGTATGTTTCTTTTTCAGAACTGGAAAAACACGAGCGTGACAGCATTCGAACCTGTAATCTTCAGATCCGAAGTCCGACGCCTAATCCATTAGGCCACACGGTCACTGACGACCAACATTTACATGTATACGACTCATCTGGAAACGCTCACACCCATGAGGATTTGTGTTTTCGTTCTACACAGCCGCTGCCCCTTGCTCTTTCCCACCCATTCGTTACAGTCAACCTCTTACGAGACCGATCAAATATAGACTGAGAAACAAGACCACACACTTTTTGCATTCGGAATCGAAGGCAGGGCGTCCCTCGCCGCATTTGCTACGATGGCCATTTGCTACTTCTGCAGAAGCGGCGGCGGCGACGACGAAGACGACGACGACGACGACCGCGAGAGGCTCTGAGATATGTGAGAAATACATCTGTAAAATGTAATTCAGACTGCCTCGTCCCACCTTATGCTGTACCGCTTTGGCAAATGCTTTATCTGCGCCATTCGCCTTAATCACATCTGAGAGTAATTCTTAAAAAAACGCCTGTTGCTAATTGTTCGTCATCACAGATACTGTTTGCTATACAGCCACGACGCGCAACTGATTTGCAAAATTCATCTTTTTCCTGTGAAGATGGAACTTACGACCCCTGGTTTATTAGACCAGTGCTCTACCACTGAGCTAAAGAGGCGCGGCCTAGCGGTATTCTTGGGTACTTCGTCCTTACGGTCGTCTGCATCATCAGACTTCAGCTGACAACACTTCATATTACAGGCTAATATTTGCAGCTATGGCGACCCATTACTGCTTGGCTACACATCTGACACGTAACAGATGTGCTCTCGAAACAACAACATTTGCATTTCAGAACATGTCTTTCACACATGTCCACAAAATCACCTTCACCTTCAAAGACAGATTCCTTGCGACTGACATAGACGTAGGCAAAGTTAAAAGTTGCTATTTCCATTAAATATCGTTAATCAGAAAAACGGTAATTTACATCAGCAGCGGAACAAAATTCCGTTCCGCCCAGCGTGTGGCTCGAACCAACGAACCTGGGATTAAGAGTCTGACGCTCTACCGACTGCGGTAGCCGGCTACCGGAAGGAATACCTGCCGGGTAGCACGTCACACAGTACTCGTTTCGGTGGCGTGGTCCCATACAGTTTCTCTCCTTGCAGCCTAATGTTTTCCTAACGTCACACTCGTCACGTACTTCACTTTTATGTCATAATCATTTCTGAGAGGTAAAGAAATTGCATGACAACATGCAGAGCTAGTGTCGTCAAAATTCACACACATATATTATGTGACTCAAAAGCCAAACGAGTTACTTTATGACGTTGTTTTAGATGTGCAAGTGCCAGTCAAAACTCGCGGTGTCGGCACTCTGCCGACCATTTCGTTAGTTACCACCGGTCTTGTTGTGTGTGTTTCAAGCTCAAGAGCATCTCCAAGCAAAAGATGGTCAACAGCAACATTCAGACGGTTTCGTACTGCTCAATTGCTACATTAAAACGGTATGTTTCTTTTTCAGAACTGGAAAAACACGAGCGTGACAGCATTCGAACCTGTAATCTTCAGATCCGAAATCCGACGCCTTATCCATTAGGCCACACGGTCACTGACGACCAACATTTACATGTATACGAGTCATCTAGAAACGCTCACACTCCTGAGGATTTGTGTTTTCGTTCTACACAGCCACTGCCATTTGCTCTTTCCCACCCATTCGTTACATTCAACCTCTTACGAGACCGATCAAATATAGACTGAGAAACAAGACCACACACATTGTGCAATCGGAATCGAAGGCAGAGCGTCAATCGCCGCATTTGCTACGATGGCCATTTGCTACTTCTGCAGAAGCGGCGGCGGCGGCGGCGGTGACGACGAAGACGACGACGACGACCGCGAGAGGCTCTGAGATATGTGAGAAATACATCTGTAAAATGTAATTCAGACTGCCTCGTCCCATCTTATGCTGTACCGCTTTGGCAAATGCTTTATCTGCGCCATTCGCCTTAATCACATCTGAGAGTAATTCTTAAAAAAACGCCTGTTGCTAATTGTTCGTCATCACAGATACTGTTTGCTATACAGCCACGACGCGCAACTGATTTGCAAAATTCATCTTTTTTCTGTGAAGATGGAACTTACGACCCCTGGTTTATTAGACCAGTGCTCTACCACTGAGCTAAAGAGGCTCGGCCTAGCGGTACTCTTAGGTACTTCGTCCTTACGGTCGTCTGCATCATCAGACTTCAGCTGACAACACTTCATATTACAGGCTAATATTTGCAGCTATGGCGACCCATTACTGCTTGGCTACACATCTGACATGTAACCGATGTGCTCTCCAAACAATAACACTTGCATTTCAGAACATGTCTTTCACACATGTCTACAAAATCACCTTCACCTTCAAATACAGATTCCTTGCGACTGACAGAGACGTAGGCAAAGTTAAAAGTTGCTATTTCACTTACATATCGTTAATTAGAAAAACGGTAATTTACATCTGCAGCGGAACAAAATTCCGTTCCGCCCAGCGTGTGGCTCGAACCAACGACCCTGGGATTAAGAGTCTGACGCTCTACCGACTGAGCTAGCCGGCTACCGCAGGTAATACCTGCCGGGTAGCACGTCACACAGTACTCGTTTCGGTGGCGTGGTCCCATACAGTTTCTCTCCATGCAGCCTAATGTTTTCCTAACGTCACACTCGTCACGTACTTCACTTTTATGTCATAATCATTTCTGAGAGGTAAAGAAATTGCATGACAACATGCAGAGCTAGTGGCGTCAAAATTAACACACATACTTTATGTGACTCAAAAGCCGAACGAGTTACTTTCCGACGTTGTTTTGGATGTGCAAGTGATAGTCAAAACTCGCTGTGTCGGCACTCTGCCGACCATTTCGCTAGTTAACACCGGTCTTGTTGTGTGTGTTTCAAGCTCAAGATCATCTCCAAGCAAAAAATGGTCAACAGCAACATTCAGACGGTTTCGTACCGCTCAATTGCTACATTAAAACGGTATGTTTCTTTTTCAGAACTGGAAAAACACGAGCGTGACAGCATTCGAACCTGTAATCTTCAGATCAGAAGTCCGACGCCTTATCCTTTTAGGCCACACGGTCACTAACGACCAACATTTACATGTATACGACTCATCTGGAAACGCTCACACCCCTGAGGATTTGTGTTTTCGTTCTACACAGCCGCTGCCCCTTGCTCTTTCCCACCCATTCGTTACATTCAACCTCTTACGAGACCGATCAAATATAGACTGAGAAACAAGACCACACACTTTGTGCAATCGGAATCGAAGGCAGGGCGTCCCTCGCCGCATTTGCTACGATGGCCATTTGCTACTTCTGCAGAAGCGGCGGCGACGACGACGACGACGACGACGACGACGACGACCGCGAGAGGCTCTGAGATATGTGAGAAATACATCTGTAAAATGTAATTCAGACTGCCTCGTCCCACCTTATGCTGTACCGCTTTGGCAAATGCTTTATCTGCGCCATTCGCCTTAATCACATCTGAGAGTAATTCTTAAAAAAACGCCTGTTGCTAATTGTTCGTCATCACAGATACTGTTTGCTATACAGCCACGACGCGCAACTGATTTGCAAAATTCATCTTTTTCCTGTGAAGATGGAACTTACGACCCCTGATTTATTAGACCAGTGCTCTACCACTGAGCTAAAGAGGCGCGGCCTAGCGGTACTCTTGGGTACTTCGTCCTTACGGTCGTCTGCATCATCAGACTTCAGCTGACAACACTTTATATTACAGGCTAATATTTGCAGCTATGGCGACCCATTACTGCTTGGCTACACATCTGACACGTAACCGAAGTGCTCTCCAAACGACAACACTTCCATTTCAGAACATGTCTTTCACACATGTCTACAAAATCACCTTCACCTTCAAAGACAGATTCCTTGCGACTGACAGAGACGTAGGCAAAGTTAAAAGTTGCTACTTCCATTAAATATCGTTAATCAGAGAAACGGTAATTTACATCTGCAGCGGAACAAAATTCCGTTCCGCCCAGCGTCTGGCTCGAACCAACGACCCTGGGATTAAGAGACTTACGCTCTACCGACTGAGCTAGCCGGCTACGGCAGGGAATACCTGCCGGGTACCACGTCACACAGTACTCGTTTCGGTTGGGTGTTCCCATACAGTTTCTTTCCATGCAGCCTAATGTTTTCCTAACGTCACACTCGTCACGTACTTCACTTTTATGTCATAATCATTTCTGAGAGGTAAAGAAATTGCATGACAACATGCAGAGCTAGTGGCGTCAAAATTAACACACATACTTTATGTGACTCAAAAGCCGAACGAGTTACTTTACGACCTTGTTTTATATGTGCAAGTGCCAGTCAAAACTCGCGGTGTCGGCACTCTGCCGACCATTTCGCTAGTTAACACCGGTCTTGTTGTGTGTGTTTCAAGCTCAAGAGCATCTCCAAGCAAAAAATGGTCAACAGCAACATTCAGACGGTTTCGTACTGCTCAATTGCTACATTAAAACGGTATGTTTCTTTTTCAGAACTGGAAAAACATGAGCGTGACAGCATTCGAACCTGTAATCTTCAGATCCGTAGTCCGACGCCTTATCCATTAGACCACACAGTCACTCACGACCAACGTTTACATGTATACAACTCATCTGGAAACGCTCACACCCCTGAGGATTTGTGTTTTCGTTCTACACAACCGCTGCCCCTTGCTCTTTCCCACCCATTCGTTACATTCAACCTCTTACGAGACCGATCAAATATAGACTGAGAAACAAGACCACACACTTTGTGCAATCGGAAACGAAGGCAGGGCGTCCCTCGCCGCATTTGCTACGATTGCCATTTGCTACTTCTGCAGAAGCGGCGGCGACGAAGACGACGACGACGACAGGCTCTGAGATATGTGAGAAATACATCTGTAAAATGTAATACAGACTGCCTCGTCCCACCTTATGCAGTACCGCTTTGGCAAATGCTTTATCTGCGCCATTCGCCTTAATCACATCTGAGAGTAATTCTTAAAAAAACGCCTGTTGCTAATTGTTCGTCATCACAGATACTGTTTGCTATACAGCCACGACGCGCAACTGATTTGCAAAATTCATCTTTTTCCTGTGAAGATGGAATTTACGACCCCTGGTTTATTAGACCAGTGCTCTACCACTGAGCTAAAGAGGCGCGGCCTAGCGGTACTCTTGGGCACTTCGTCCTTACGGTCGTCTGCATCATCAGACTTCAGCTGACAACACTTCATATTACAGGCTAATATTTGCAGCTATGGCGACCCATTACTGCTTGGCTACACATCTGACACGTAACCGATGTGCTCTCCAAACAACAACACTTGCATTTCAGAACATGTCTTTCACACATGTCTACAAAATCACCTTCACCTTAAAATACAGGTTCCTTGCGACTGACAGAGACGTAGGCAAAGTTAAAAGTTGCTATTTCCATTAAATATCGTTAATCAGAAAAACGGTAATTTACATCTGCAGCGGAACAAAATTCCGTTCCGCCCAGCGTGTGGCTCGAACCAACGACACTGGGATTAAGAGTCTGACGCTCTATCGACTGAGCTAGCCGGCTACCGCAGGGAGTAGCTTCCGGGTAGCACGTCACACAGTACTCGTTTCGGTTGGGTGGTCCCATACAGTTTCTCTCCATGCAGCCTAATGTTTTCCTAACGTCACACTCGTCACGTACTTCACTTTTATGTCATAATCATTTCTGAGAGGTAAAGAAATTGCATGACAACATGCAGAGCTAGTGGCGTCAAAATTAACACACATACTTTATGTGACTCAAAAGCCGAACGAGTTACTTTACGACCTTGTTTTATATGTGCAAGTGCCAGTCAAAACTCGCGGTGTCGGCACTCTGCCGACCATTTCGCTAGTTAACACCGGTCTTGTTGTGTGTGTTTCAAGCTCAAGAGCATCTCCAAGCAAAAAAGGGTCAACAGCAACATTCAGACGGTTTCGTACTGCTCAATTGCTACATTAAAACGGTATGTTTCTTTTTCAGAACTGGAAAAACATGAGCGTGACAGCATTCGAACCTGTAATCTTCAGATCCGTAGTCCGACGCCTTATCCATTAGACCACACAGTCACTCACGACCAACGTTTACATGTATACAACTCATCTGGAAACGCTCACACCCCTGAGGATTTGTGTTTTCGTTCTACACAGCCGCTGCCCCTTGCTCTTTCCCACCCATTCGTTACATTCAACCTCTTACGAGACCGACCAAATATAGACAGAGAAACAAGACCACACACTTTGTGCAATCGGAAACGAAGGCAGGGCGTCCCTCGCCGCATTTGCTACGATTGCCATTTGCTACTTCTGCAGAAGCGGCGGCGACGACGACGACGACGACGACGACGACGACGACGACGACGACGACAGGCTCTGAGATATGTGAGAAATACATCTGTAAAATGTAATACAGACTGCCTCGTCCCACCTTATGCAGTACCGCTTTGGCAAATGCTTTATCTGCGCCATTCGCCTTAATCACATCTGAGAGTAATTCTTAAAAAAACGCCTGTTGCTAATTGTTCGTCATCACAGATACTGTTTGCTATACAGCCACGACGCGCAACTGATTTGCAAAATTCATCTTTTTCCTGTGAAGATGGAACTTACGACCCCTGGTTTATTAAACCAGTGCTCTACCACTGAGCTAAAGAGGCGCGGCATAGCGGTACTCTTGGGTACATCGTCCTTACGGTCGTCTGCATCATCAGACTTCAGCTGACAACACTTCATATTACAGGCTAATATTTGCAGCTATGGCGACCCATTACTGCTTGGCTACACATCTGACACGTAACCGATGTGCTCTCCAAACAACAACACTTGCATTTCAGAACATGTCTTTCACACATGTCTACAAAATCACCTTCACCTTCAAATACAGATTCCTTGCGACTGACAGAGACGTAGGCAAAGTTAAAAGTTGCTATTTCCATTAAATATCGTTAATCAGAAAAACGGTAATTTACATCTGCAGCGGAACAAAATTCCGTTCCGGCCAGCGTGTGGCTCGAACCAACGACCCTGGGATTAAGAGTCTGACGCTCTACCGACTTAGCTAGCCGGCTACCGCAGTGAATACCTGCCGCGTAGCACGTCACACAGTACTCGTTTCGGTGGCGTGGTCCCATACAGTTTCTTTCCATGCAGCCTAATGTTTTCCTAACGTCACACTCGTCACGTACTTCACTTTTATGTCATAATCATTTCTGAGAGGTAAAGAAATTGCATGACAAAATGCAGAGCTAGTGGCGTCAAAATTAACACACATACTTTATGTGACTCAAAAGCCGAACGAGTTACTTTACGACCTTGTTTTATATGTGCAAGTGCCAGTCAAAACTCGCGGTGTCGGCACTCTGCTGACCATTTCGCTAGTTAACACCGGTCTTGTTGTGTGTGTTTCAAGCTCAAGAGCATCTCCAAGCAAAAAATGGTCAACAGCAACTGCTCAATTGCTACATTAAAACGGTATGTTTCTTTTTCAGAACTGGAAAAACATGAGCGTGACAGCATTCGAACCTGTAATCTTCAGATCCGAAGTCCGACGCCTTATCCATTTTTTTTTATTTTTCTTTGTTTTTTTTGTATGTATGTTTTTAGTTATTCATTTTTTTTGTATTATGGCAGTCGTTGCACCAGAATTCTAGGAGTCGCTTGCGCCGTCTGATTTTAGGAACATCCAAACGTGTCTTCTCGAAATTTTAGTGGGGATTCCGTGTGTAGTACGTTCAGAACATGATATCGGCAAAAAAGCATCAGCATCTCATGGCTTGGACGTTCCAGCTGGAAGGCGGGTCATGAAAGGCGCTCCGTAGAAAATTGGAAAAGAACTGCTTGTATCTGGGGTTGCGAACAAGTGCACAATGTCGATCGTTAAGGTACGTCCAATAACCTAGTTCTGATTTCTCATCGTGCCCAAAAAGGTAGCGGACTGTATGACCGCGTATCCAATTCACGGCATTAGTTTTTGTTGTGGGGTAATGAATCACATCCGGGAATAGAAGCGTCAGGAAAATAATCTGAGCAGGCGGCTGTCGGGTGAGGAAAGCCAGGATACGCTGCGCGAGCCTCCAGACGTCAGCAGACGGACCACATGAGAACCGATGAGCGTCCGTGTCCTCTACACCACAGTGAACACAGAGTGGTGTGTCAGCAAGGCGGATGCGGTGCAAAGGAGACTGGTTGACCTGTTTGCCATTGACGGTGATATACCAGGTGGACTGAACGCTGGTGTCGAGGTAACCAGCATGCACTGCTTTCCACACACGGCGCCATATGATCTGGGGAAACTTGTGTTCAATGGGGTTGGGGGTTTGACACATTTGTAAGGTGTCGTATACAGTCTTTGTCTGGAGTATACGGAGAAGGGGTAAGGAGTGCAGAATGTAACTGATTTCAAAGAAGAAGTACCGAAAGTGATAAAAGGGGGGTGGAATGTCGGATAACATGACCGGGGCTGACATGGAGACTGGTACGTATTCACGCAAAAGCAGTCCGGTCAGGCTCGTCGGGCAGCGACGCCAGACTTTCAGTTGGGAGCTAACAAAAAGTGCGGTAACTCTGTCTGGCACATGGAATAAGCCCACTCCACCACGCTCTCGCGGGAGGGCAAGGGAGGAATATTGAACTTTAAATAACATCCCGGCACAGACAAAGGATCCCATCGCCATCAACATACGACGTGCGAGGGTAATCGGAACCGGGAACACTTGTGCCACATGGGGGATGCGTGAGGCGTGATAAACATTCACGTATTGCGCGCGCTGTATAATGTCGAGGGATCGAAGCCGGTGGTCCACAAGGCCAGCCCTGATCGTTTGTAGGAGACGTCGACCGTTGGTTGCCGCTGAGCGACGGAGGTCATTCATAAAATCAATGCCCAAACAGCGGACGCTGGTGGCCACACTTAGAGGAGCGACAGATCTTTCTGGTAGACCCTCACCAATGAGTAGAACCTTCGATTTGGAAATGTTAAGAGAACTGCCCGATGCCTCCCCATAAGTCGTCACCCAAGTCAGAGCAGCGCGAACATCGTCTTCATTGCGGAGGTAGAGGACTAGATCGTCAGCATAGGCTGTACAACAGAAGCGGTGCCCATGCAATGTCAGGCCCACCAGGCGTTGGCGAAGCCCCTGTAGGAGGGGCTCTAATGCCAAAGCATACAGTATCGTGGAAAGTGGGCATCCCTGTCGGACAGAGCGCTCGATCGCTAGAGGCGCGGTGAGGCGACCATTACAGAGTATTCTTGAAGTTGCGCCGCTCAAGAGCCGCATTACCACGGTGATTGTACGAACCGGAAAACCCGTGTGTTGGAGGACCGATTTCAGAAAAGTATGGTCGACACGGTCGAAAGCTTGACGGAAGTCAAGCGATGCCAATGCGCCAGGTAAATGTCGCGAGCGCGCGAGCGTAATCATGTCCCTATAACGGCAAAGGGCCGTATGGATGTTGTTGTCACCGCCCAACGAAGTCTGATCAAGGGAGGTGACGGATCTTGCTGCCTTCTTGAGGCGTGAGGCCAACAAACGGGTGAAAATTTTCATGTCACTGTTGAGTAGAGTGATGGGCCGGTAATCACAGATCCGTGATCGCCCATGTGGCTTAGGGACCAGGATGATGACCCCATCAAGGAAGGTGGCTGGGATCATCGTTGTGGGTGACATCAATTCACGACAGATGGACGTCCAAGCAGGTAACAAAAGGTAGCTAAAATACTTGTAAAAGTCGAGGGGGAGGCCGTCAGGTCCAGGGGACTTGTTGGCAGCCCCCACCTTGATTGCATCTAGGACTTCATCAGAGGTCACTTGTTCCTGAAGTTCTTGAGCCACATCCTCTGGCATGGTGTTGACAGTCATTGCTGCCACCTCCTCAATTAAGGTCGGGGGATGAGGGACGGCAGCGAACAGTTGACGGAAATGAGAATAGAAAGCGTGACCAATGTCGCATTGCGTAGTGTGTCGTCGTCCTTCCGCATCTGTGAGATCGTGGATGAGGGTTCGACGACGACGTCGGCGTTCCCTGAGAAGGTGGTACATCGATAGCGTTTCATGAGGCATATGGTCACGGGTGCAGGATCTGACAAGAGTCCCTTCTAAGCGCCGTCGCGTGAGGGAAGTGATCTGCGCTTTAGCACGATGCACCATCATCTGACGATCAGGAGAGAAGGCCATCGAAGTGCAGTCACAAAGGACTGCATAATAAAAGTCCATGGTGCTCGCTTGCCAGGCTTTGAAGTCTTTGCCATATCCTATCAGCGCCCTGCGCAGAGCTGGTTTCGCGCATGATACCCACCACGATAAGGTGGATGCGTAGGCGGGGCGACGACGATGACAGAGGGCCCACGCATCCTCAACGATTCGTCGGCAGTCAGGGACAGTCAGGTGGGAAACGTTGAATTTCCACAAGCCGCGGCTGTGCCACACTTGTTGGCGGGCAAGGAAGACATCGCAGATGTAGGCGTCATGGTCAGAGAAAGCCAGAGGCCATACTTCGGCATGTCGAGTGTCGGCAGCAAGGGAACGTGTGAGGTATATACGATCGAGACGACTAGATGAATGCGCCGTATAATATGTGAAACCTGCACGGGTGCCATGCACCTTTGTCCATGTGTCAACAAGCTGGAGTCTCTCGATGATGACGGAGAGGGCCGCACAAGGTGAATGATGCGGTAATTGATCTTCAGACCTTTGCGTGGAGTTGAAATCGCCACCGAGGACCATATCATCTAGGGGACCCTCAAACAGCGGCGTTACCTCGTCAGCAAAGAAAGTGTGTCGATCACGACGTCGACTGGAGCCGGACGGCGCATATACATTGAGGATACGGACGCCGAACAGCGTGAGAGCCATACCCCTAGCATTAGCAAGGTACACTACATCTTCAGCAGGGAGTCCAGAACGGAGGAGGATGGCAACTCCACTACCATTGTCAGAAGCATGGGAGATGTGTGCCACGTAGCCAGTGGGGGCATGAAAATCGGCGACAAACACTTCTTGGAGGAGGGCAATGTCGACATCAGCAGCATAAATGGTCTCACGGAACATTGCCAGTTTATGGGGGGCCCGAATGGTGGCCAGATTCATCGTCGCTATGCGGTAATGTTGGGGGCGTGCTCCCACCATTGGCACAGATGTTCCGGCAGAGATGTCTGGCTGGCGTGTAACATCTGACGTAGTCACCGTTGTCGTAATCACTGGCTGGAAGGTGGGTCAGGCACCTCCATGGGGCACTGCCTGATGGGAGGACCACCATCTCGAACTGCTCCTTCGTCGATATCATCAGCCCAGGAGACTGGAACAGACGGTGAGCGACTGTCACACTCCTCGAGGGCGAGTTGTAGCGACGCTGCTGTAGTGGGGTCCAGGGAGGCACCCTCCTTGGAATCCGTCATATTCGTGTGAGATCGTTCTTCAGATGGGACATCAGGAGCAGCCTCTCCTGTCGTCAGAACGCTCGAAGGGAGATCATTGTCGTGTATCAGCTCCACTGCCTGTGATGCCACATGAAGAAGTGTGTCGTCAGATGGCGTTTGACTCCTCTTCTTCCGTTTTCTGGGCGACCGTTGCTTTCGGAGGTGCTGTTCTGAATCAGAATGTGGATGTTCGATGTCCGAGGTCGCGCCAGTCTGAAGAAAGGCAGAGGTAGGCACCGCATTCGCGTCGATGTCCATCGAGCTCTGGAGAGTTGGTGGTGTCGTAGCCGTCAGAGGAGATGGTGCCGGTGAGGCCATGGCAGCACCGTCATTTCCAGTGGGGAGTGCCGGGTGGAGAAGAGGTGCTTCCTGAAGTGACGCATCGGGGCTGCGTACGGCTGTGGCGTAGCTATCTGGTAAAGAAGCGGCCGTCACTTTGGGAGCTGAGTCACTGGTCGGGACCTGGAGCAAACGTCGGCGGAGACATTCTGACCGAACATGGCCCTCCTGTCCGCAACCGGCACACGTCCGCGGCTGGCCATCATACATAACGATGGCTCGCACGCCACCTATCAGAAGATAGGATGGTACATGTTTGGAGAGTTCGATTTTGATTTGGCGGACACCATTCAACACGTTGTATGTCGTGAATGTCTAACATTTCTCCGCGATGTGCCCCACAACATTGCCATAGGGTCGGAAAGCTTCGACGACCACATCTTGCGGCACTTCGAAAGGGAGCTCAAAAACCCGGATTGTTCGAAGTCCGAAACCAGCGTGATCGACCGTCACCTCTCCAATATACCCGTCAGAATGTTTGAACTTGAGTCCGCGTGCGTGTTGTCGAACTACGTTAGCACACCCTTCCTCCGTCGTCATCTTAATATAGACGATGCTGCTAGTGATAGAGAAATGAATACCTATCACTTCCTGAGGGTCCAGACGTAGCTCTTCGCGAATGAATTGCTCAATTTCAAAAGCGCGTGGTCTAGCATGTTCGGCTTGGAATGTTACTTTAACTCTCGCTCGGCGGTAACAGTGCGCCATGAGGTGCAATAGAAATGGACGCTACACAACACGAAATACCGCGACGCGGAAGTAAACAAACTACGGTGCGCTGTCCGGCGCGCGGAGCCGGTCCGCACGCGACCACGGCCGAAAGCCGACTGATCCATTAGGCCACACGGTCACTGACGACCAACGTTTACATGTATACGACTCATCTGGAAACGCTCACACCCCTGAGGATTTGTGTTTTCGTTCTACACAGCCGCTGCCCCTTGCTCTTTCCCAAACATTCGTTACATTCAATCTCTTACGAGACCGATCAAATATAGACTGAGAAACAAGACCACACACTTTGTGCATTCGAAATCGAAAGCAGGGCGTCCCTCGCCGCATTTGCAACGATGGCCATTTGCTACTTCTGCAGAAGCGACGACGACGACGACGACGACGACGACGACGACGACGACGACGACGACGACGACCGCGAGAGGCTCTGAGATATGTGAGAAATACATCTGTAAAATGTAATTCAGACTGCCTCGTCCCACCTTATGCTGTACCGCTTTGGCAAATGCTTTATCTGCGCCATTCGCCTTAATCACATCTGAGAGTAATTCTTAAAAAAACGCCTGTTGCTAATTGTTCGTCATCACAGATACTGTTTGCTATACAGCCACGACGCGCAACTGATTTGCAAAATTCATCTTTTTCCTGTGAAGATGGAATTTACGACCCCTGGTTTATTAGACCAGTGCTCTACCACTGAGCTAAAGAGGCGCGGCCTAGCGGTACTCTTGGGCACTTCGTCCTTACGGTCGTCTGCATCATCAGACTTCAGCTGACAACACTTCATATTACAGGCTAATATTTGCAGCTATGGCGACCCATTACTGCTTGGCTACACATCTGACACGTAACCGATGTGCTCTCCAAACAACAACACTTGCATTTCAGAACATGTCTTTCACACATGTCTACAAAATCACCTTCACCTTAAAATACAGGTTCCTTGCGACTGACAGAGACGTAGGCAAAGTTAAAAGTTGCTATTTCCATTAAATATCGTTAATCAGAAAAACGGTAATTTACATCTGCAGCGGAACAAAATTCCGTTCCGCCCAGCGTGTGGCTCGAACCAACGACACTGGGATTAAGAGTCTGACGCTCTATCGACTGAGCTAGCCGGCTACCGCAGGGAGTAGCTTCCGGGTAGCACGTCACACAGTACTCGTTTCGGTTGGGTGGTCCCATACAGTTTCTCTCCATGCAGCCTAATGTTTTCCTAACGTCACACTCGTCACGTACTTCACTTTTATGTCATAATCATTTCTGAGAGGTAAAGAAATTGCATGACAACATGCAGAGCTAGTGGCGTCAAAATTAACACACATACTTTATGTGACTCAAAAGCCGAACGAGTTACTTTACGACCTTGTTTTATATGTGCAAGTGCCAGTCAAAACTCGCGGTGTCGGCACTCTGCCGACCATTTCGCTAGTTAACACCGGTCTTGTTGTGTGTGTTTCAAGCTCAAGAGCATCTCCAAGCAAAAAAGGGTCAACAGCAACATTCAGACGGTTTCGTACTGCTCAATTGCTACATTAAAACGGTATGTTTCTTTTTCAGAACTGGAAAAACATGAGCGTGACAGCATTCGAACCTGTAATCTTCAGATCCGTAGTCCGACGCCTTATCCATTAGACCACACAGTCACTCACGACCAACGTTTACATGTATACAACTCATCTGGAAACGCTCACACCCCTGAGGATTTGTGTTTTCGTTCTACACAGCCGCTGCCCCTTGCTCTTTCCCACCCATTCGTTACATTCAACCTCTTACGAGACCGACCAAATATAGACAGAGAAACAAGACCACACACTTTGTGCAATCGGAAACGAAGGCAGGGCGTCCCTCGCCGCATTTGCTACGATTGCCATTTGCTACTTCTGCAGAAGCGGCGGCGACGACGACGACGACGACGACGACGACGACGACGACGACGACGACAGGCTCTGAGATATGTGAGAAATACATCTGTAAAATGTAATACAGACTGCCTCGTCCCACCTTATGCAGTACCGCTTTGGCAAATGCTTTATCTGCGCCATTCGCCTTAATCACATCTGAGAGTAATTCTTAAAAAAACGCCTGTTGCTAATTGTTCGTCATCACAGATACTGTTTGCTATACAGCCACGACGCGCAACTGATTTGCAAAATTCATCTTTTTCCTGTGAAGATGGAACTTACGACCCCTGGTTTATTAAACCAGTGCTCTACCACTGAGCTAAAGAGGCGCGGCATAGCGGTACTCTTGGGTACATCGTCCTTACGGTCGTCTGCATCATCAGACTTCAGCTGACAACACTTCATATTACAGGCTAATATTTGCAGCTATGGCGACCCATTACTGCTTGGCTACACATCTGACACGTAACCGATGTGCTCTCCAAACAACAACACTTGCATTTCAGAACATGTCTTTCACACATGTCTACAAAATCACCTTCACCTTCAAATACAGATTCCTTGCGACTGACAGAGACGTAGGCAAAGTTAAAAGTTGCTATTTCCATTAAATATCGTTAATCAGAAAAACGGTAATTTACATCTGCAGCGGAACAAAATTCCGTTCCGGCCAGCGTGTGGCTCGAACCAACGACCCTGGGATTAAGAGTCTGACGCTCTACCGACTTAGCTAGCCGGCTACCGCAGTGAATACCTGCCGCGTAGCACGTCACACAGTACTCGTTTCGGTGGCGTGGTCCCATACAGTTTCTTTCCATGCAGCCTAATGTTTTCCTAACGTCACACTCGTCACGTACTTCACTTTTATGTCATAATCATTTCTGAGAGGTAAAGAAATTGCATGACAAAATGCAGAGCTAGTGGCGTCAAAATTAACACACATACTTTATGTGACTCAAAAGCCGAACGAGTTACTTTACGACCTTGTTTTATATGTGCAAGTGCCAGTCAAAACTCGCGGTGTCGGCACTCTGCTGACCATTTCGCTAGTTAACACCGGTCTTGTTGTGTGTGTTTCAAGCTCAAGAGCATCTCCAAGCAAAAAATGGTCAACAGCAACTGCTCAATTGCTACATTAAAACGGTATGTTTCTTTTTCAGAACTGGAAAAACATGAGCGTGACAGCATTCGAACCTGTAATCTTCAGATCCGAAGTCCGACGCCTTATCCATTTTTTTTTATTTTTCTTTGTTTTTTTTGTATGTATGTTTTTAGTTATTCATTTTTTTTGTATTATGGCAGTCGTTGCACCAGAATTCTAGGAGTCGCTTGCGCCGTCTGATTTTAGGAACATCCAAACGTGTCTTCTCGAAATTTTAGTGGGGATTCCGTGTGTAGTACGTTCAGAACATGATATCGGCAAAAAAGCATCAGCATCTCATGGCTTGGACGTTCCAGCTGGAAGGCGGGTCATGAAAGGCGCTCCGTAGAAAATTGGAAAAGAACTGCTTGTATCTGGGGTTGCGAACAAGTGCACAATGTCGATCGTTAAGGTACGTCCAATAACCTAGTTCTGATTTCTCATCGTGCCCAAAAAGGTAGCGGACTGTATGACCGCGTATCCAATTCACGGCATTAGTTTTTGTTGTGGGGTAATGAATCACATCCGGGAATAGAAGCGTCAGGAAAATAATCTGAGCAGGCGGCTGTCGGGTGAGGAAAGCCAGGATACGCTGCGCGAGCCTCCAGACGTCAGCAGACGGACCACATGAGAACCGATGAGCGTCCGTGTCCTCTACACCACAGTGAACACAGAGTGGTGTGTCAGCAAGGCGGATGCGGTGCAAAGGAGACTGGTTGACCTGTTTGCCATTGACGGTGATATACCAGGTGGACTGAACGCTGGTGTCGAGGTAACCAGCATGCACTGCTTTCCACACACGGCGCCATATGATCTGGGGAAACTTGTGTTCAATGGGGTTGGGGGTTTGACACATTTGTAAGGTGTCGTATACAGTCTTTGTCTGGAGTATACGGAGAAGGGGTAAGGAGTGCAGAATGTAACTGATTTCAAAGAAGAAGTACCGAAAGTGATAAAAGGGGGGTGGAATGTCGGATAACATGACCGGGGCTGACATGGAGACTGGTACGTATTCACGCAAAAGCAGTCCGGTCAGGCTCGTCGGGCAGCGACGCCAGACTTTCAGTTGGGAGCTAACAAAAAGTGCGGTAACTCTGTCTGGCACATGGAATAAGCCCACTCCACCACGCTCTCGCGGGAGGGCAAGGGAGGAATATTGAACTTTAAATAACATCCCGGCACAGACAAAGGATCCCATCGCCATCAACATACGACGTGCGAGGGTAATCGGAACCGGGAACACTTGTGCCACATGGGGGATGCGTGAGGCGTGATAAACATTCACGTATTGCGCGCGCTGTATAATGTCGAGGGATCGAAGCCGGTGGTCCACAAGGCCAGCCCTGATCGTTTGTAGGAGACGTCGACCGTTGGTTGCCGCTGAGCGACGGAGGTCATTCATAAAATCAATGCCCAAACAGCGGACGCTGGTGGCCACACTTAGAGGAGCGACAGATCTTTCTGGTAGACCCTCACCAATGAGTAGAACCTTCGATTTGGAAATGTTAAGAGAACTGCCCGATGCCTCCCCATAAGTCGTCACCCAAGTCAGAGCAGCGCGAACATCGTCTTCATTGCGGAGGTAGAGGACTAGATCGTCAGCATAGGCTGTACAACAGAAGCGGTGCCCATGCAATGTCAGGCCCACCAGGCGTTGGCGAAGCCCCTGTAGGAGGGGCTCTAATGCCAAAGCATACAGTATCGTGGAAAGTGGGCATCCCTGTCGGACAGAGCGCTCGATCGCTAGAGGCGCGGTGAGGCGACCATTACAGAGTATTCTTGAAGTTGCGCCGCTCAAGAGCCGCATTACCACGGTGATTGTACGAACCGGAAAACCCGTGTGTTGGAGGACCGATTTCAGAAAAGTATGGTCGACACGGTCGAAAGCTTGACGGAAGTCAAGCGATGCCAATGCGCCAGGTAAATGTCGCGAGCGCGCGAGCGTAATCATGTCCCTATAACGGCAAAGGGCCGTATGGATGTTGTTGTCACCGCCCAACGAAGTCTGATCAAGGGAGGTGACGGATCTTGCTGCCTTCTTGAGGCGTGAGGCCAACAAACGGGTGAAAATTTTCATGTCACTGTTGAGTAGAGTGATGGGCCGGTAATCACAGATCCGTGATCGCCCATGTGGCTTAGGGACCAGGATGATGACCCCATCAAGGAAGGTGGCTGGGATCATCGTTGTGGGTGACATCAATTCACGACAGATGGACGTCCAAGCAGGTAACAAAAGGTAGCTAAAATACTTGTAAAAGTCGAGGGGGAGGCCGTCAGGTCCAGGGGACTTGTTGGCAGCCCCCACCTTGATTGCATCTAGGACTTCATCAGAGGTCACTTGTTCCTGAAGTTCTTGAGCCACATCCTCTGGCATGGTGTTGACAGTCATTGCTGCCACCTCCTCAATTAAGGTCGGGGGATGAGGGACGGCAGCGAACAGTTGACGGAAATGAGAATAGAAAGCGTGACCAATGTCGCATTGCGTAGTGTGTCGTCGTCCTTCCGCATCTGTGAGATCGTGGATGAGGGTTCGACGACGACGTCGGCGTTCCCTGAGAAGGTGGTACATCGATAGCGTTTCATGAGGCATATGGTCACGGGTGCAGGATCTGACAAGAGTCCCTTCTAAGCGCCGTCGCGTGAGGGAAGTGATCTGCGCTTTAGCACGATGCACCATCATCTGACGATCAGGAGAGAAGGCCATCGAAGTGCAGTCACAAAGGACTGCATAATAAAAGTCCATGGTGCTCGCTTGCCAGGCTTTGAAGTCTTTGCCATATCCTATCAGCGCCCTGCGCAGAGCTGGTTTCGCGCATGATACCCACCACGATAAGGTGGATGCGTAGGCGGGGCGACGACGATGACAGAGGGCCCACGCATCCTCAACGATTCGTCGGCAGTCAGGGACAGTCAGGTGGGAAACGTTGAATTTCCACAAGCCGCGGCTGTGCCACACTTGTTGGCGGGCAAGGAAGACATCGCAGATGTAGGCGTCATGGTCAGAGAAAGCCAGAGGCCATACTTCGGCATGTCGAGTGTCGGCAGCAAGGGAACGTGTGAGGTATATACGATCGAGACGACTAGATGAATGCGCCGTATAATATGTGAAACCTGCACGGGTGCCATGCACCTTTGTCCATGTGTCAACAAGCTGGAGTCTCTCGATGATGACGGAGAGGGCCGCACAAGGTGAATGATGCGGTAATTGATCTTCAGACCTTTGCGTGGAGTTGAAATCGCCACCGAGGACCATATCATCTAGGGGACCCTCAAACAGCGGCGTTACCTCGTCAGCAAAGAAAGTGTGTCGATCACGACGTCGACTGGAGCCGGACGGCGCATATACATTGAGGATACGGACGCCGAACAGCGTGAGAGCCATACCCCTAGCATTAGCAAGGTACACTACATCTTCAGCAGGGAGTCCAGAACGGAGGAGGATGGCAACTCCACTACCATTGTCAGAAGCATGGGAGATGTGTGCCACGTAGCCAGTGGGGGCATGAAAATCGGCGACAAACACTTCTTGGAGGAGGGCAATGTCGACATCAGCAGCATAAATGGTCTCACGGAACATTGCCAGTTTATGGGGGGCCCGAATGGTGGCCAGATTCATCGTCGCTATGCGGTAATGTTGGGGGCGTGCTCCCACCATTGGCACAGATGTTCCGGCAGAGATGTCTGGCTGGCGTGTAACATCTGACGTAGTCACCGTTGTCGTAATCACTGGCTGGAAGGTGGGTCAGGCACCTCCATGGGGCACTGCCTGATGGGAGGACCACCATCTCGAACTGCTCCTTCGTCGATATCATCAGCCCAGGAGACTGGAACAGACGGTGAGCGACTGTCACACTCCTCGAGGGCGAGTTGTAGCGACGCTGCTGTAGTGGGGTCCAGGGAGGCACCCTCCTTGGAATCCGTCATATTCGTGTGAGATCGTTCTTCAGATGGGACATCAGGAGCAGCCTCTCCTGTCGTCAGAACGCTCGAAGGGAGATCATTGTCGTGTATCAGCTCCACTGCCTGTGATGCCACATGAAGAAGTGTGTCGTCAGATGGCGTTTGACTCCTCTTCTTCCGTTTTCTGGGCGACCGTTGCTTTCGGAGGTGCTGTTCTGAATCAGAATGTGGATGTTCGATGTCCGAGGTCGCGCCAGTCTGAAGAAAGGCAGAGGTAGGCACCGCATTCGCGTCGATGTCCATCGAGCTCTGGAGAGTTGGTGGTGTCGTAGCCGTCAGAGGAGATGGTGCCGGTGAGGCCATGGCAGCACCGTCATTTCCAGTGGGGAGTGCCGGGTGGAGAAGAGGTGCTTCCTGAAGTGACGCATCGGGGCTGCGTACGGCTGTGGCGTAGCTATCTGGTAAAGAAGCGGCCGTCACTTTGGGAGCTGAGTCACTGGTCGGGACCTGGAGCAAACGTCGGCGGAGACATTCTGACCGAACATGGCCCTCCTGTCCGCAACCGGCACACGTCCGCGGCTGGCCATCATACATAACGATGGCTCGCACGCCACCTATCAGAAGATAGGATGGTACATGTTTGGAGAGTTCGATTTTGATTTGGCGGACACCATTCAACACGTTGTATGTCGTGAATGTCTAACATTTCTCCGCGATGTGCCCCACAACATTGCCATAGGGTCGGAAAGCTTCGACGACCACATCTTGCGGCACTTCGAAAGGGAGCTCAAAAACCCGGATTGTTCGAAGTCCGAAACCAGCGTGATCGACCGTCACCTCTCCAATATACCCGTCAGAATGTTTGAACTTGAGTCCGCGTGCGTGTTGTCGAACTACGTTAGCACACCCTTCCTCCGTCGTCATCTTAATATAGACGATGCTGCTAGTGATAGAGAAATGAATACCTATCACTTCCTGAGGGTCCAGACGTAGCTCTTCGCGAATGAATTGCTCAATTTCAAAAGCGCGTGGTCTAGCATGTTCGGCTTGGAATGTTACTTTAACTCTCGCTCGGCGGTAACAGTGCGCCATGAGGTGCAATAGAAATGGACGCTACACAACACGAAATACCGCGACGCGGAAGTAAACAAACTACGGTGCGCTGTCCGGCGCGCGGAGCCGGTCCGCACGCGACCACGGCCGAAAGCCGACTGATCCATTAGGCCACACGGTCACTGACGACCAACGTTTACATGTATACGACTCATCTGGAAACGCTCACACCCCTGAGGATTTGTGTTTTCGTTCTACACAGCCGCTGCCCCTTGCTCTTTCCCAAACATTCGTTACATTCAATCTCTTACGAGACCGATCAAATATAGACTGAGAAACAAGACCACACACTTTGTGCATTCGAAATCGAAAGCAGGGCGTCCCTCGCCGCATTTGCAACGATGGCCATTTGCTACTTCTGCAGAAGCGACGACGACGACGACGACGACGACGACGACGACGACGACGACGACCGCGAGAGGCTCTGAGATATGTGAGAAATACATCTGTAAAATGTAATTCAGACTGCCTCGTCCCACCTTATGCTGTACCGCTTTGGCAAATGCTTTATCTGCGCCATTCGCCTTAATCACATCTGAGAGTAATTCTTAAAAAAACGCCTGTTGCTAATTGTTCGTCATCACAGATACTGTTTGCTATACAGCCACGACGCGCAACTGATTTCCAAAATTCAACTTCTTCCTGTGAAGATGGAACTTACGACCCCTGGTTTATTAGACCAGTGCTCTACCACTGAGCTAAAGAGGCGCGGCCTAGCGGTACTCTTGAGTACTTAGTCCTTACGGTCGTCTGCATCATCAGACTTCAGCTGACAACACTTCATATTACAGGCTAATATTTGCTGCTATGGCGACCCATTACTGCTTGGCTACACATCTGACACGTAACCGATGTGCTCTCCAAACAACAACACTTGCATTTCAGAACATGTCTTTCACACATGTCTACAAAATCACCTTCACCTTCAAAGACAGATTCCTTGCGACTGACAGAGACGTAGGCAAAGTTAAAAGTTGCTATTTCCATTAAATATCGTTAATCAGAAAAACGGTAATTTACATCTGCAGCGGAACAAAATTCCGTTCCGCCCAGCGTGTGGCTCGAACCAACGACCCTGGGTTATGAGTCTTACGCTCTACCGACTGAGCTAGCCGGCTACCGCAGGGAATACCTGCCGGGTAGCACGTCACACAGTACTCGTTTCGGTGGCGTGGTCCCATACAGTTTCTCTCCATGCAGCCTAATGTTTTCCTAACGTCACACTCGTCACGTAGTTCACTTTTATGTCATAATCATTTCTGAGAGGTAAAGAAATTGCATGACAACATGCAGAGCTAGTGGCGTCAAAATTAACACACATACTTTATGTGACTCAAAAGCCGAACGAGTTACTTTACGACCTTGTTTTATATGTACAAGTGCCAGTCAAAACTCGCGGTGTCGGCAATCTGCCGACCATTTCGCTAGTTAACACCGGTCTTGTTGTGTGTGTTTCAAGCTCAAGAGCATCTCCAAGCAAAAAATGGTCAAGAGCAACATTCAGACGGTTTCGTACTGCTCAATTGCTACATTAAAACGGTATGTTTCTTTTTCAGAACTGGAAAAACAGGAGCGTGACAGCATTCGAACCTGTAATCTTCAGATCCGAAGTCCGACGCCTTATCGATTAGGCCACACGGTCACTGACGACCAACGTTTACATGTATACGACTCATCTGGAAACGCTCACACCCCTGAGGATTTGTGTTTTCGTTCTACACAGCCGCTGCCCCTTGCTCTTTCCCACCCATTCGTTACATTCAACCTCTTACGAGACCGATCAAATATAGACTGAGAAACAAGACCACACACTTTGTGCCTTCGGAATCGAAGGCAGGGGGTCCCTCGCCGCATTTGCTACGATTGCCATTTGCTACTTCTGCAGAAGCGGCGGCGGCGGCGACGACGAAGACGACGACGACGACCGCGAGAGGCTCTGAGATATGTGAGAAATACATCTGTAAAATGTAATTCAGACTGCCTCGTCCCACCTTATGCAGTACCGCTTTGGCAAATGCTTTATCTGCGCCATTCGCCTTAATCACATCTGAGAGAATTCTTAAAAAAACGCCTGTTGCTAATTGTTCGTCATCACAGATACTGTTTGCTATACAGCCACGACGCACAACTGATTTCCAAAATTCATCTTTTTCCTGTGAAGATGGAACTTACGACCCCTGGTTTATTAGACCAGTGCTCTACCACTGAGCTAAAGAGGCGCGGCCTAGCGGTACTCTTGGGTACTTAGTCCTTACGGTCGTCTGCATCATCAGACTTCAGCTGACAACACTTCATATTACAGGCTAATATTTGCAGCTATGGCGACCCATTACTGCTTGGCTACACATCTGACACGTAACCGATGTGCTCTCCAAACAACAACACTTGCATTTCAGAACATGTCTTTCACACATGTCTACAAAATCACCTTCACCTTCAAATACAGATTCCTTGCGACTGACAGAGACGTAGGCAAAGTTAAAAGTTGCTATTTCCATTAAATATCGTTAATGAGAAAAACGGTAATTTACATCTGCAGCGGAACAAAATCCGTTCCGCCGAGCGTGTGGCTCGAACCAACGACCCTGGGATTAAGAGTCTGACGCTCTACCGACTGAGCTAGCCGGCTACCGCAGGGAATACCTGCCGGGTAGCACGTCACACAGTACTCGTTTCGGTTGGGTGGTTCCATACAGTTTCTCTCCACGCAGCCTAATGTTTTCCTAACGTCACACTCGTCACGTACTTCACTTTTATGTCATAATCATTTCTGAGAGGTAAAGAAATTGCATGACAACATGCAGAGCTAGTGGCGTCAAAATTAACACACATACTTTATGTGACTCAAAAGCCGAACGAGTTACTTTACGACCTTGTTTTATATGTGCAAGTGCCAGTCAAAACTCGCGGTGTCGGCACTCTGCCGACCATTTCGCTAGTTAACACCGGTCTTGTTGTGTGTGTTTCAAGCTCAAGAGCATCTCCAAGCAACAAATGGTCAACAGCAACATTCAGACGGTTTCGTACTGCTCAATTGCTACATTAAAACGGTATGTTTCTTTTTCAGAACTGGAAAAACATGAGCGTGACAGCATTCGAACCTGTAATCTTCAGATCCGAAGTCCGACGCCTTATCCATTAGGCCACACGGTCACTGACGACCAATGTTTACATGTATACGACTCATCTGGAAACGCTCACACCCCTGAGGATTTGTGTTTTCGTTCTACACAGCCGCTGCCCCTTGCTCTTTCCCACCCATTCGTTACATTCAACCTCTTACGAGACCGACCAAATATAGACTGAGAAACAAGACCACACACTTTGTGCATTCGGAATCGAAGGCAGGGCGTCCCTCGCCGCATTTGCTACGATGGCCATTTGCTACTTCTGCAGAAACGGCGGCGGCGGCGACGACGACGACGACGACCGCGAGAGGCTCTGAGATATGTGAGAAATACATCTGTAAAATGTAATTTAGACTGCCTCGTCCCACCTTATGCTGTACCGCTTTGGCAAATGCTTTATCTGATCACTCGTTAATCATGGCGACAACTATAACGAGTGATTCGAGTGAGCCTTCGAGGGCTTCCGCTGTGCCTGATCCCTCTCCACAAGACGAGGTGGGACAGGCAGATGTTGATATTGAAACCGTCGCACAGAGGCATAACAGAATCGCCCTGTTGATTGATCAGAATGTGAAAAATGGTAAGATCAGTCAGGCTGCCTTGACCATTATTAAGAATGAACTCTAGGCCTGGGCTATTGCCCATGCAAAATTAGAAGGCCGTTTAGAAGAATTAGAAAAGGAAAACAGCAGGCTGCGAAAACAACCAGCCAATTCCTGGGCGGCAGTGGCTGCGCAAGCGCCCATCAAGCCAACTACCACAAAAGATACAATCGACAGGGTAGCAAAGAGACAAGACACGGCAGTTTTTCTTCGGACGCTGCCAGGACAGGACACAAGTGTAAAAAAGCTACAAGAACTTTTAACTACCACAATAGACCCTGTAAAGGACAAAATAAGAATCAAGAAATTTAAACCCAGCAAGAACTCTGTAATAGTAGAAGTAGCCTCAGAAGAAGATAAAGAAAAACTACTAAAAAACCAAAAACTGAACGCAGTAATGAAATGTGAACCTCCACGGAAAAGGAATCCTTTGGTGATATTGTATGATGTGCCAACTATAATGACTAACGACGAGTTAAGCGAGACAATAAGGGGACAAAATTTTGAAAGCATGAATGCTGAAGAATTCAATAATAAATTTAAACTCAAATTCAAAACAGGACCCCGTGATCGGGACGTTGTCCATCACGTGGCCGAGGTAAATCCACAAATGTGGAAGCAAATCACTGGAATGGGCAGACTATATGTCGGGTTTCATGCAATTAATGTAAGAGATTACATCGTGGTACCTCGTTGCCACAATTGTGGGGACTTGGACCACATTCTCAGGCACTGCACCAGGGGGTCGGCGTGCTCCAAGTGCGGCGACAATGGACACGTACGAAAGGACTGCAAGGCTGCCAGTGTTTGTATTCCCTGTAAGAGCAGAGGGAAAAAACCATGTGGAGCTACAGGACGGAGTTGCCCTACATACAGGATGTTAGAACAACGCCTAATATCTAGAATTGATTATGGCTGAGTCTGACACAACCTACAGGATGCCAAAGCGAAAATCCCCAAGCAAGAGAAGGAGGGATGCTATGAGGGCTCACAAGTTCAGGGAATTTTTGAGATCGCTTTCGAGCTCAGAAGTCGAAACAGCAGACACTGCTGTCCAGACAGAGGCATACATGGTAGACAAAGGACAGCAAACTGAATTTCCCACGCCACTCATGGCTCCCTCCCCTCGAAGCCGGGGATCTGAGCCGAAAACAGACCATCCACGGCAAGGGCATCCTGTGGTAGTGGCAACCCCCAAGGAGAAAATTGAAAAACCACCCATACAGGAAAATATAGTCACAAGTTCGAGTGTAAGTTGCACCACTGATACATCAATTGTCAGGCTTCCGCCAGTTGATCCGGTGAGGGTGTACCCAAACCTCGAATTTACGATGCAACTGCCAAGACTGGAGCAGCCGGCAACCCTGACCACTGCCTTGAGACATGTGGTCCGAATTGGACATGAGAACGGTAGAAAGGTAACCTTCTCGGTGATGGAGGCTGTAGATAGAATATATCTAAAGTCGGTGAATCTCCCCACGGACTTCGGAGCCCTGCGTGACCTGCTAAAGAAACTGTTTGAAAGACGATGAGAGAAATTTGACTTAGAGGATATATACGTCTAATCAGTGTTGGCAAATGGAAGAATAACTTTCGATCCGAACAAGACCTGGCCATATGACCGAGTACACTCATATTATCCATGACGACTAGAACATCTGTCGGCCAACTAAATACGCACAACAGTCGACTTGTGATGCAGGAACTCCGTAGGGAAGTGGAGGAGAGGAGACTGGATGTACTCTGTTTGCAGGAGCCTTACTCTCTGGCTGGCAAAATTGCTTTTGTGGCCACCACATGGCAAGTCATCAGCTGTGGGGATGCCCCCAAAGCAGCTGTGGTAATCACCAACAAAAAACTACAGGCAACCTTACTTTCGCAGTACTCAAACAGTCACTGCAACGTCATAGAACTGCAATCTCCAGCAGGCACTATAATACTCATCAACATGTAATTCCAATATGGAGATGATATTGACACACACTTAGACCATCTAACAAGAGTAGCTATGGCGTTGCAGGGACGGAGAGTTGTCATAACTGCGGACATAAATGCGAAGTCCCCCCTATGGTACAGTGGCACAAGGGACGAAAATGGTGGAAAGGTGGAAGAAGTGATTATGTCGTTGCAGCTTGTGGTGGCAAACAAACCGGGAAACTCTCCCACCTATGCGGCGGGAGGGGGGCAAGGCACGAACATCGATGTGACCTTGGTCACGCCAAATGTGGTAAACCTAATACAGAACTGGAAGGTGATAGACAGTGCCACCACAAGCGATCACAACCTTATCACTTTTACCTTAGGGAGCAGGGAGTGCCACTGGGCCATGGGGTGGGAGGTGCAGTTGAACTTCAGGAAAGCCAACTGGGAACGCTTAGCCAGAGAGTGTGACATTCCTCCGTTACCGGATGGTGTCAGACAAATTGACATTGACAACAGAGCTGAGGAACTGGTGTGTGCAGTGACTAGAGCGATGAAAGCGGCCGTGCCAACTAGGAGGAGGGCCATGGCGGCCTCGCCGACACCATGGTCTCCTGAGCTGCAGGACCTGCGTCAGTCTGTCAGAAGGCTGCGGAGGCACTACCAGCGCAGTGTCGTCTGGTGGGAGAAGCAGAGATGGTTACTGCTATACCGGGAGGCAAAGGAAAGATTTCAGAAAGAATTAAAAGCGGTCCGAGTTAGAAGCTGGGAGACATTCGTGACCAACCAGCTGGCCTTGGATCCATGGGGGATTCCGTACAAACTAGTAAGAGAAAAGATCCGCTCCCCAATGATGCTGTCCACAGTCAGGCATGGGGATGGGATGACGGACTCATGGCAGGAGACTGCTGAGGTCCTACTCCGATCCCTGTTGCCTGACGACGACAGAACAGAGTATACTGAGGAACAGCGACGGTTGCGGGATTTGGATCTGGACGACTATACAAATGATGAGGCAGTCCTCCCTTTCTCGGAGGAGGAGGTCGCTGCCCTCATAAAGACAATAAAGAGAGGGAAAGCCCCCGGGCCAGACGGCATTGTGGCGGAGGTGGTGCAGTTCTTGGCCCCACAACTGGTCGCTCCTTTAACCCAGCTGTACAACGAGTGCCTCCGGCAAGGCAAATTCCCGAGGATCTGGAAGGCAGCAAACGTTGTAATCATTGAGAAAGGCCCCGATAAAGATCCAGCTGAGACAAAGTCTTACAGACCCATCTGCCTTCTGGATGTGTTCGGGAAAATCCTTGAAAAGCTGCTTGCTGATAGGCTGACTGCCCACCGAGTGCTGCACGGGATGAGCGACAGACACTTTGGCTTCAGGCCTGGGCGTTCCGCATCTGATGCGATCGCCCTGGCGGCCGCGGTCTGTGGTTCGGCCCCGTGCAAGTACATCGTCGGCATCATGGTGGACATCAGTGGCGCCTTTGACAACCTGTGGTGGCCTTCGCTCTTCTCCTGCTTGCGGGAGAAAGAGTGCCCAGGGCCGCTATACGGTTGCCTTAGGAGCTATTGTGTAGATCGGGAGGTCTGGCTATCATCCCCTAGCGGGAGGATTGGAAAACCCATAACAAAGGGATGTCCCCAGGGTTCCGTCTTAGGTCCCCTATTTTGGGATATCCACATGGAGCCACTTTTAAATGCATTGCAACAGAATGAAGATGTGCTAGAGGTGATAGCCTACGCTGATGACCTCCTTCTACTGGTTGGCGGCCGAAGTCGCGAGGATATTGAACCTAAAATAGACAGAGCCATGACGCAACTACTATCATGGTGCCGTAATACCAAGATGACCATCTCACCGACCAAATCAACCTATCTATTACTAAAGGGACAGCTAATAAGAAACCCGACTGTAAGAATTGGGGGCACACCAGTACTCCGACGACGAGAGAGACGTTACTTAGGGATCATCATCGATGAAAGGTGGAACTTCGGAAAGCACATTGAAACCATGACACAAAGAGCTCTGCAAATCCTCAATAACCTCATCACCATAGGTCATAAAAGATTTCATCTCCCCCCTCACCTTATCAAATTGTATCACAATAGCATATTAACATCAATAGTGGGTTACGGCGCGGGAGTCTGGGCACACAGGCTCACGAGGGTTGTGCCCGCCATGTCGGTGAGAAGGGTTCAAAGGAACATGATATTAATATCTGTGGGGGCATACAGAACATCTCCAGGGGGGGGGGCCCTATTAGTAATAATGGGGCTTTGTCCTCTGGACATCAAAATCAGGGAACAGGGTGCTTGGTATTGGGCAAAGAAAGGGGACATAGAGAAAGTAGAAGAAATCTTGGGAGTTAGGGTTAGGGATAAGGGTGAGATACGGAAGAGGGGTGAAGAGCTATGGCAAGAAGTTTGGGAGGCAGAGGAATCCGGCAGAAGAACTTTCAGCTTCCTGCTGAATGTGAGGGAAAGAATGAGCATGGGTTATTTTGAACCAACTAGGGGTTTGTTCCACTTTCTCACTGGACATGGGCCTTACCCGACGTATCTATGTCGGTTTGGGAAGAGGGCAACGCCTACGTGTGACTGTGGTGCATCGGAGGGAACTCCCGACCATGTGGTCTACGAGTGCCCCCTTTTCGATGATGTAGCAACTACACTTAGACGACAACTACCCAACCATGACACTTATACGTTATTAAGACAAGACGAGACCTTTCGACTGCTAAATCAGTTGGCAAATGAGGTATCACGAAAGGTCCTAACACAATATCTGAGAGAGTATTAGCCTGCCCTGTGCCAGGGCGCGTTCACCGGGGTTAGCTCGGTGAGCAAGGCACACAAGTAGGATTGTATATTTACTGGCATGTTTGCAACGCTGCAGGCAGTAGAGACTAGTGTAAGTAGTAATATTAGGAGTAGCAGATTTGTTAATTAGTAGGTCTGCCCATTCAACTAACAATACTGTCTGTAGATTAGAATTAGAAATGTATAAGCTGTACCTAATTAATGTATTATATCATGACCCACTAATTCATAAAGTGGTGGGTTTTATTGTATAAAAAACATTTTGTTAGAAATAAAGATTTAAAAAAAAAAAATGCTTTATCTGCGCCATTCGCCTTAACCAAATCTGAGAGTAATTCTTAAAAAAACGCCTGTTGCTAATTGTTCGTCATCACAGATACTGTTTGCTATACAGCCACGACGCGCAACTGATTTCCAAAATGCATCTTTCTCCTGTGAGGATGGAACTTACGACCCTTGGTTTATTAGACCAGTGCTCTACCACTGACCTAAAGAGGCGCGGCCTAGCGGTACTCTTGGGTACTTCGTCTTTACGGTCGTCTGCATCATCAGACTTCAGCTGACAACACTTCATATTACAGGCTAATATTTGCAGCTACGGCGACCCATTACTGCTTGGCTACACATCTGACACGTAACCGATGTGCTCTCCAAACAACAACACTTGCATTTCAGAACATGTCTTTCACACATGTCTACAAAATCACCTTCACCTTCAAATACAGTTTCCTTGTGACTGACAGAGATGTAGGCAAAGTTAAAAGTTGCTATTTTCATTAAATATCGTTAATCAGAAAAACGGTAATTTACATCTGCAGCGGAACAAAATTCCGTTCCGCCCAGTGAGTGGCTCGAACCAACGACCCTGGGATTAAGAGTCTGACGCTGTACCGACTGTGCTTTTTTTTTTTTTTTCTTTTTTTTTAGATGCACCCCGCACGCCATACCGAAGGCTTTTTTTTTTTTTTTTTTTTTTTTTTACTGTCACACAACGCATTAATCATACACAGTAGTTGTTCCTGAGTCATATTGTGTCTCACGTGTATTTACGAGAGTTATGGATGTTGGAACAATCTATTAAAATCTTCACCTCTGCCGAGTTTCGATCCCTGGTCTTCTGCTTTTTTTTTTTTTTTTTTTTTTTTTTTTTTTCAGCGCCTTAGACCGCTTTTTTTTTTAATAAGAGGAGCAACAAAATGTACGTTTCCGGTACCGGGAATCGAACCCGGGCCTCCTGGGTGAGAGCCAGGTATCCTAGCCATTTTTTTTTTCTTTTTTTTTATCTTTTTTTTTTTTGCACTAATTCCATAGCCTCCTTTCCTTCTTGAGATTAATAATAATAATAAAAAAATATGTTCCCTTCCATGGAAACAAATGAGACTTCCTTCTCAGTCATAAAATGAATGTATAAGAAAACAATTTATCTTTAACCCTGCGATACTGGCTTTCGGCTTCGGCTTCTTCTGTGCAATAAACAAAATAGCCTTCTTTGCCAGCAGAGGATAAGTGATTGTAATATGAAACTGTAAAATTGTACTTCTCCCCAATTGTTTTTGTTTAAGCGTCGTTTCGCTTAAATAAACGATTTTTGTTTATCTCGTTGGCTTGTCAACCAATGCCCAGTCGCTCGAATACAATTTTAAGCATATTGCCGTAGTTTTTCTTGTGGTCTTTATATTTCAGGGCGTTATAAAAAGCACACTTCAAGTACATGTAAAAATCAGTGGAATTGTCATTTCCCAGGTGATTAATTACGTAATTCACATAGTGTCCCATTAACCAATGGACCGAGTTGTTTTTTGCTGCTGGAAAATAGCAAGTCTGAGGCCTGAGGAATGTAACAGGGGGAAAATTTTCCACCGAAGATCTCGTAAGAAAAGCCAGTTGTTCCCTAATCCAATTACAGAGTTGTAGATTGCCACCGCACGTGAATCTGTGCACTAACGTGTCGATCAATTTACATTTGAGACATAGGTTCGTGTCGCTAACGCCGATTGCATGTAACCTTTCATTGGTGCTTACGGTCTCATTCACTGTTTTATACCACGCTGACTTGACGTCCGATGGTAGACCACGCATATTAATATTTTTCCATATGGCGTCCCAATCAGTGTGTGGGTATTTACTTTCCAATTTGTTTCTCCCCTCCATTTTCTTTCGATGGGACAGAATATCGCGGGCCGTGATCCGTCGTGAGTTGATGATGACACCGCCGAGATAGCTGAATTCCACAAAATATACACGAACGTACTGGAGCCGGTTATTTATTTTTTGCACATTCACCGGCGCCTGTAAACTGGCAGGCCTGACAACTTCAAATAATTTAGTTGTAATGCTATCAGCGTGGTCGCTAAGGATAGTGGCGGTCCTTTTTATAAAAAGCGCAGACGCCTTATTTCTGATGTCAACTAACCCCAAACCTCCATTCCTGGGATCTAAGGTCGCAGTTTTTGCGTCGACTCTGAATATATCCCCTCTCCAAAGATAGCTGGCAATGGTAGACATTATCTTTTTTCCAATCATTTTCGGTAGTGGGAAGATCTGTGCTATAAAGTAACTCCTGGAGAGAATGCAGTGGTTAATGAAAATCACCCTCTGAACTTGGTTCATGTTACGGTGGAGGTTTTCTCTTGTTGTTCCAAGAAGTTGTCCCGACGTATTTCTCCAATTGATAGCTGCCATTTTTAACGGACAAGGTGTCAGTGTTATTCCTAGTGCTTTGCATTGGGTGACCATTGTGGCCCAGGCTAAGGTGGTATGTTGAAAACCCCGCAGGTTTAGGAGTTTGCTTTTGTTTGCGTTGACACCTGCTCCGGAGACTCTACAGTACTTTTTAATTAGCGTTTCCAATTTCAAAATGTCGTCGGGATTTCGCAGGACGACTCCGACATCATCGGCATAGGCGTTTATGACTGTTCGGTGACCAGATAATGTGATGCCAGTTAGAGTGGCATGAACACTGCGGAGGAAAGGTTCTAATGAAAGCACGAATAGGAACATGGAGAGGGGGCTTCCTTGAGGAACGCCGCGCCTGATCTGAATCTGCTTTGTCCTCTGGCAGTTAACTGATATACAAGCGCTGATGCCTGTTGCAACATTTCTGATCACACTTACGACTCGCTCATTAAAACCTATTTTGTTCAGTGTGGCACTAAGGAATCTATGATCCACACGATCAAATGCTTTCTGGAAGTCAATAAACATGATAGCACATTTTATGGTGGTCACAGCAGTGATTGCAATTATATCTCTATATTCAGCTATGCTTTTGAAAATGCTCTTGGTAGGCACACAGGACTGGTATGGACTTACTATCTTTTTGGCCAACTGTGAGAGTCTGTTGTTTAAAATTCTGCCGATGATTTTATAATCGGAGTTTAACAGGGAGATAGGACGAAAGTTGTTGAGGTTTCTTTTTGCAGCATTTTTTGGGATTAGTACTATTGTGCTCTCTTTAAAAACAGCAGGTAAATGCTTTCCCTGAAGCACCTCGTTCGTCATTCGGGTAAACATGTCACCAATCAGTGGCCAGTATCGTTTATAAAATTCAACAGGCAAACCATCCGGTCCCGGCGATTTCCTCAGAGGAGATTTGCAGATGATTCTGTGGATATCTTCGTTAGTACACTCAACGAGAAGGTCTTCGTTTTCCTCGTCCGAGACCTGTGGAGCGATGGAACTAAGGAACTCATCGAAGGACTCTTCACATACCGGGTTGGCAGTGTATAGGTCTTCGTAATATTTGTGCACTGCATTGACGATGTCTCTCTGAGTCGTGAGTGTCTCGCCAGTTTCAGACTGAAGTCCATCAATGAAGGTGCGTCTCCTGTTTCTTTCGTGCTTCAGTAGATGGTACAAGGAAGCATGTTCATCCTCCACGACTGTCTTAGCCTTGGATTTTAATTTCAGACCCTCCATCTGCTGTCTTTTAAGACTGAGCAATTTGGCCTTAGTTTGCTTGATATCTGCCAGACGGACGTTGGAAGTGTTTGCCTGCTCATATAAATTTCGCAGCATGGTATAATAAAATTCTATGGAATTTTTCAAGTCTTTCGATCGTTGTACACTATACTGGATGAGAACTTTTCTCAGTTTAGGCTTTGCCCTGTTGCACCACCAGTCTAGTACTGAGACGTGTCTATCTGCAGAGCGGAGGCACAATGCCCACGCTTCTGTCAAACTTTCTTCTAATCCGTCGTCCTGCATCAGTGACGTATTAAGGTGCCATGAACTTCTAAAACGGCGAGTGGGTTGCGCAGTAAGGTTGATGGAAGCTAGCACGGAGCTATGATCAGAAAAGTAAACTGGAATCGTCTCTGCTTTAATGAAGGAGCTAACTAGACTTTGCGATATGTAGAGTCTGTCGATCCTGCTACGTGAGTGAGGACCTAGGAATGTAAATGCCACAAATGTGGGATACATTATTTCCCAAGCATCTTTAAGCTGTAAAACAGTGACGAAACGCGTCAGTTCATTGCAGTTATTAAAATTCGGAACCTGGTCTTTCTTATTTATCACACAATTAAAATCACCGCCTATTATAAGATCTTTTGGGTTTTTCCGTAATAAATAAATGATTTCTTCTTTATAGAACTGTGCTCTTTCCATTCTATTGGATGTGCCAGAAGGGGCATACAGATTGATAAGGGTAGAACCAAAGACTTTTATACCTATCGCTCTGCCGGAGTCCAACCTCTCGATATCCGAGACAGGAATCCCCTCCCTGACTAAAATTGCTGTACCGACGTTGGTGTCAAGTGAGACATTTAAAATCGCCAAATATCCAGGCACTGTAAGATTAGTCAGCACGACTTCCTGTAGGAAAGCAATGTCCGTCCCTGACTCATATAAATAATCCTTGAGCGCTGTAACTTTAGTCACGGATGTAATCCTGTTAATATTGATAGTCGTAATTGTATATGCCTGGGACATTTAGTTTGCATAAAAAGTAAATAAGTGATTAAAAAGATAACAAAATATTAATAAAAAAAAAAGAAAAGAGATGTGCAGCTTCTAGAAGGGAGAAACGACTCCGCTTAAACAAACATCTAAAAGAATAGTCAGTATTTGAAGCTCGGTAAACACTTCATCGGGTTCCTCTGAAATATGACTAAGACAGTAGTACAATTAGAAATGAAACTGGTTCAACAAAATCCTTTTTTTTTTCATCTTACAGCCTCATTTTGGTGCAGGATTCCGAACATCTCGGGTTTTAGTTTTACCGAGGGGCTTTGCATCACTAATGTCACTTGAAGGTACCTCCTTAGGTCTTTCCGTGATGATTTCATACAAGACGTTCTTGGCCGTCGCTTCCTCTTGTGCTGGTTGTTGTTTGCTTTGGTTACGGGAAGCTTTGAGAGTAGGTTGCGGTTTGAGTCGGCGTCTTCGGACATCTTGGTTCAACGCGCCGTCATTCGGATTGTCTATCTTTACCACCGTTGTGACCGAAGCTGCCTCAACAGCGTCCTTTTTACGAGTGCCATTTCCTTGTTCTTCCGTCACTAGCTCCAGAGCACTGACTGAGTCGGCGGTTTGTGGGTCTGTAAGTTCTTGAGTTGGGTTCCGCTCCGTCACCTCCTGTGCTTCGGAGTGCGCCTCTCCCGTCTCCGCGACAATCGTTACTGCGTCCCCTCCGTGGACCGTTTGTACCTGTTCAGCCGCCGACAGCGGCCGGGTTGCCTCAGCGGCTGTCGTCACGTCAATACATGTACTGTTTGTTTCCTCGAGCACATCCGCATTACACTGCTTCTGCTTGCGGGTGGAAGGCGAATTACGGGCGGACTCGCCGTCCGAGCCGTCATCGGTCGTTTCCAACGGTCGCTTCTTATTCTGGAGATCGCAATCGGGAACAGAAGGGTGTGATGTAATGACGCTCAGGGGAGGGAACTCCGTAGTAGTTATGGCGGGCACTGCAGAAGTACATGCACCACTGTCGTTAACCGAAAGAAGGGAAGTGCTATTTGGTAAGACATCGCTGAGGGTCAGTTTTTGACGCTGTGTTAGATTGTTCCGAAGAACAAAAACACGGCGCGGACAATCTTGTCGGAAATGACCTGTCTCATTGCAAATATTGCACGTGCGCTCCTGACCAGAATACACAACATGTGCTTTATGGCCTGCAACGGATATATGGGACGGAATGTTGGCTTTCACCTCCATTTCAACGGATCTAATGCCATTAAAACACTGTATCTTGTATAGCTTCGACCATCTTTCGTTATAGATAGATTTAACTTCGCCATATTTAGATAGAGCGTCCTTGATCAACTGATTATCAATTTCAATTGGAACATTCAAAATCCTGACATTGGTGTACATGATATCAGCTTTTCGTACAGAGACATTACTTTTTGAACCGTCTCGATGAACAAATTCGACGGAATTACCCCATTTTGCAAGCAACTTATCGACTGTCACTGAGTTCAGAAATTTAACAAAAACACAGTATTTTTCAGCATCTAATTGCGTGGTATGAACAGAGTCAGAATTTATACCGATTACCTCAGTCAGCCAATCGTGGATTTCCAGCGCAGTGGGTTGGACCGGCCGTGTTTCTTTCTCGAACGAGAAGACTAAAGTATTCTTCCTGACGGTGTCAGACATGGTCGTCGGTTCCGACGAAATTCCGGCAACAACCGAAATTGCGGCGAAGCACGAAACGTGGAACGGACGAAAGCACTATAAAAACACTTATCAGAGACACCACTCAAAAAATAACAGCGAAAATGTACAGCAAACTTCACGTAAACACCAAACACCGGCGATAGCGCTAACGTACGCGGAGTAAACAACAAGCACGTCCGACCGCGGCGACGGCTAAAGCCAGAAAGTGTGCTAGCCGGCTACCGCAGTGAATACCTCCCGGGTAGCACGTCACACAGTACTCGTTTCGGTTGGGTGGTCCCATACAGTTTCTCTTTATGCAGCCTAATGTTTTCCTAACGTCACACTCGTCACGTACTTCACTTTTATGTCATAATCATTTCTCAGAGGTAAAGAAATTGCATGACAACATGCAGAGCTAGTGTCGTCAAAATTAACACACATACTTTATGTGACTCAAAAGCCGAACGAGTTACTTTACGACCTTGTTTTATATGTGCAAGTGCCAGTCAAAACTCGCGGTGTCGGCACTCTGCCGACCATTTCGCTAGTTACCACCGGTCTTGTTGTGTTTGTTTCAAGCTCAAGAGCATCTCCAAGCAAAAAATGGTCAACAGCAACATTCAGACGGTTTCGTACTGCTCAATTGCTACATTAAAACGGTATGTTTCGTTTTCAGAACTGGAAAAACACAAGCGTGACAGCATTCAAACCTGTAATCTTCAGATCCGAAATCCGACGCCTTATCCATTAGGCCACACGGTCACTGACGACCAACATTTACATGTATACGACTCATCTCGAAACGCACACACCCCTGAGGATTTGTGTTTTCAATCTACACAGCCGCTGCCCCTTGCTCTTTCCCACCCATTCGTTACATTCAACCTCCTACGAGACCGATCAAATACAGACTGAGAAACAAGACCACACACTTTGTGCAATCGGAATCGAAGGCAGGGCGTCCCTCGCCGCGTTTGCTACGATGGCCATTTGCTACTTCTGCAGAAGCGGCGGCGGCGACGACGACGACGACGACGACGACGACGACGACGACGACGACGACCGCGAGAGGCTCTGAGATATGTGAGAAATACATCTGTAAAATGTAATTCAGACTGCCTCGTCCCACCTTATGCTGTACCGCTTTGGCAAATGCTTTATCTGCGACATTCGCCTTAACCACATCTGAGAGTAATTCTTAAAAAAACGCCTGTTGCTAATTGTTCGTCATCACAGATACTGTTTGCTATACAGCCACGACGCGCAACTGATTTCCAAAATTCATCTTTCTCCTGTGAGGATGGAACTTACGACCCCTGGTTTATTATACCAGTGCTCTACCACTGAGCTAAAGTGGCGCGGCCTAGCGGTACTCTTGGGTACTTCGTGCTTACGGTCGTCTGCATCATCAGACTTAAGCTGACAACACTTCATATTACAGGCTAATATTTGCAGCTATGGCGACCCATTACTGCTTGGCTACACATCTGACACGTAACCGATGTGCTCTCCAAACAAAACACTTGCATTTCAGAACATGTCTTTCACACATGTCTACAAAATCACCTTCACCTTCAAATACAGTTTCCTTGCGACTGACAGAGACGTAGGCAAAGTTAAAAGTTGCTATTTCCATTAAATATCGTTAATCAGAAAAACGGTAATTTACATCTGCAGCGGAACAAAATTCCGTTCCGCCCAGTGAGTGGCTCGAACCTACGACCCTGGGGTCAAGAGTCTGAGGCTCTACCGACTGAGCTAGCCAGCTACCACGGTGAATACATGCCGGGTAGCACGTCACACAGTACTCGTTTCGGTTGGGTGGTCCCATACAGTTTCTCTCCATGCAGCCTAATGTTTTTCTAACGTCACACTCGTTACGTACTTCACTTTTATGTCATAATCATTTCTGAGAGGTAAAGAAATTGCATGACAACATGCAGAGCTAGTGTCGTCAAAATTAACACACATACTTTATGTGACTCAAAAGCCGAACGAGTTACTTTACGACCTTGTTTTATATGTGCAAGTGCCAGTCAAAACTCGCGGTGTCGGCACTCTGCCGACCATTTCGCTAGTTAACACCGGTCTTGTTGTGTGTGTTTCAAGCTCAAGAGCATCTCCAAGCAAAAAATGGTCAACAGCAACATTCAGACGGTTTCGTACTGCTCAATTGCTACATTAAAACGGTATGTTTCTTTTTCAGAACTGGAAAAACACGAGCATGACAGCATTCGAACCTGTAATCTTCAGATCCGAAGTCCGACGCCTTATCCATTAGGCCACACGGTCACTGACGACCAACATTTACATGTATACGACTCATCTCGAAACGCTCACGCTCCTGAGGATTTGTGTTTTTGTCCTACACAACCGCTGCCCCTTGCTCTTTCCCACCCATTCGTTACATTCAACCTCTTACGAGACCGATCAAGTACAGACTGAGAAACAAGACCACACACTTTGTGCAATCGGAATCGAAGGCAGGGCGTCCCTCGCCGCATTTGCTACGATGGCCATTTGCTACTTCTGCAGAAGCGGCGGCGGCGACGACGACGACGACGACGACGACGACGACGACGACGACGACGACGACCGCGAGAGGCTCTGAGATATGTGAGAAATACATCTGTAAAATGTAATTCAGACTGCCTCGTCCCACCTTATGCTGTACCGCTTTGGCAAATGCTTTATCTGCGCCATTCGCCTTAACCACATCTGAGAGTAATTCTTAAAAAAACGCCTGTTTCTAATTGTTCGTCATCACAGATACTGTTTGCTATACAGCCACGACGCGCAACTGATTTCCAAAATTCATCTTTCTCCTGTGAGGATGAAACTTACGACCTCTGGTTTATTATACCAGTGCTCAACCACTGAGCTAAAGAGGCGCGGCCTAGCAGTACTCTTGGGTACTTCGTCCTTACGGTCGTCTGCATCATCAGACTTAAGCTGACAACACTTCATATTACAGGCTAATATTTGCAGCTATGGCGACCCATTACTGCTTGGCTACACATCTGACACGTAACCGATGTGCTCTCCAAACAACAACACTTGCATTTCAGAACATGTCTTTCACACATGTCTACAAAATCACCTTCACCTTCAAATACAGTTTCCTTGCGACTGACAGAGACTTAGGCAAAGTTGAAAGTTGCTACTTCCATTGAATATCGTTAATCAGAAAAACGGTAATTTACATCTGCAGCGGAACAAAACTCCGCTCCGCCCAGTGTGTGGCTCGAACCAACGACCCTGGGATTAAGAGTCTGACGCTGTAGCAAATGTGCTAGCCGGCTACCGCAATGAATACCTCCCAGGTAGCACGTCACACAGTACTCGTTTCGGTTGGGTGGTCCCATACAGTTTCTCTCCATGCAGCCTAATGTTTTCCTAACGTCACACTCGTCACGTACTTCACTTTTATGTCATAATCATTTCTGAGAGTTAAAGAAATTGCATGACAACATGCAGAGCTAGTGTCGTCAAAATTAACACACATACTTTATGTGACTCAAAAGCCGAACGAGTTACTTTACGACCTTGTTTTATATGTGCCAGTGCCAGTCATAACTCGCGGTGTCGGCACTCTGCCGACTATTACGCTAGTTACCACCGGTCTTGTTGTGTGTGTTTCAAGCTCAAGAGCATCTCCAAGCAAAAAATGGTCAACAGCAACATTCAGACGGTTTCGTACTGCTCAATTGCTACATTAAAACGGTATGTTTCATTTTCAGAACTGGAAAAACACGAGCGTGACAGCATTCGAACCTGTAATCTTCAGATCCGAAGTCCGACGCCTTATCCATTAGGCCACACGGTCACTGACGACCAACATTTACATATATACGACTCATCTCGAAACGCACACACCCCTGAGGATTTGTGTTTTCGTTCTACACAGCCGCTGCCCCTTGCTCTTTCCCACCCATTCGTTACATTCAACCTCTGACGAGACCGATCAAATACAGACTGAGAAACAAGACCACACACTTTGTGCAATCGGAATCGAAGGCAGGGCGTCCCTCGCCGCATTTGCTACGATGGCCATTTGCTACTTCTGCAGAAGCGGCGGCGACGACGACGACGACGACGACGACGACGACGACGACGACGATGACGACGACGACGACCGCGAGAGGCTCTGAGATATGTGAGAAATACATCTGTAAAATGTAATTCAGACTGCCTCGTTCCACCTTATGCTGTACCGCTTTGGCAAATGCTTTATCTGCGCCATTCGCCTTAACCACATCTGACAGTAATTCTTAAAAAAACGCCTGTTGCTAATTGTTCGTCATCACAGATACTGTTTGCTATACAGCCACGACGCGCAACTGATTTCCAAAATTCATCTTTCTCCTGTGAGGATGGAACTTACGACCCCTGGTTTATTATACCGGTGCTCTACCACTGAGCTAAAGAGGCGCGGCCTAGCGGTACTCTTGGGTACTTCGTGCTTACGGTCGTCTGCATCATCAGACTTAAGCTGACAACACTTCATATTACAGGCTAATATTTGCAGCTATGGCGACCCATTACTGCTTGGCTACACATCTGACACGTAACCGATGTGCTCTCCAAACAACAACACTTGCATTTCAGAACATGTCTTTCACACATGTCTACAAAATCACCTTCACCTTCAAATACAGTTTCCTTGCGACTGACAGAGACTTAGGCAAAGTTAAAAGTTGCTATTTCCATTAAATATCGTTAATCAGAAAAACGGTAATTTACATCTGCAGCGGAACAAAATTCCGTTCCGCCCAGTGAGTGGCTCGAACCTACGACCCTGGGGTCAAGAGTCTGAGGCTTTACCGACTGAGCTAGCCAGCTACCACGGTGAATACATGCCGGGTAGCACGTCACACAGTACTCGTTTCGGTTGGGTGGTCCCATACAGTTTCTCTCCATGCAGCCTAAAGTTTTCCTAACGTCACACTCGTTACGTACTTCATTTTTATGTCATAATCATTTCTCAGAGGTAAAGAAATTGCTTGACAACATGCAGAGCTAGTGTCGTCAAAATTAACACACATACTTTATGTGACTCAAAAGCCGAACGAGTTACTTTACGACCTTGTTTTATATGTGCAAGTGCCAGTCAAAACTCGCGGTGTCGGCACTCTGCCGACCATTTCGCTAGTTAACACCGGTCTTGTTGTGTGTGTTTCAAACTCAAGAGCATCCCCAAGAAAAAAATGGTCAACAGCAACATTCAGACGGTTTCGTACTGCTCAATTGCTACATTAAAACGGTATGTTTCTTTTTCAGAACTGGAAAAACACGAGCATGAGAGCATTCGAACCTGTAATCTTCAGATCCGAAGTCCGACGCCTTATCCATTAGGCCACACGGTCACTGACGACCAACATTTACATGTATACGACTCATCTCGAAACGCTCACGCTCCTGAGGATTTGTGTTTTCGTTCTACACAGCCGCTGCCCCTTGCTCTTTCCCACCCATTCGTTACATTCAACCTCTTACGAGACCGATCAAATACAGACTGAGAAACAAGACCACACACTTTGTGCAATCGGAATCGAAGGCAGGGCGTCCCTCGCCGCATTTGCTACGATGGCCATTTGCTACTTCTGCAGAAGCGGCGACGACGACGACGACGACGACCGCGAGAGGCTCTGAGATATGTGAGAAATACATCTGTAAAATGTAATTCAGACTGCCTCGTCCCACCTTATGCTGTACCGCTTTGGCAAATGCTTTATCTGCGCCAATCGCCTTAACCACATCTGAGAGTAATTCTTAAAAAAACGCCTGTTGCTAATTGTTCGTCATCACAGATACTGTTTGCTATACAGCCACGACGCGCAACTGATTTCCAAAATTCATCTTTCTCCTGTGAGGATGGAACTTACGACCCCTGGTTTATTATACCAGTGCTCTACCACTGAGCTAAAGAGGCGCGGCATAGCGGTACTCTTGGGTACTTCGTCCTTACGGTCGTCTGCATCATCAGACTTAAGCTGACAACACTTCATATTACAGGCTAATATTTGCAGCTATGGCGACCCATTACTGCTTGGCTACACATCTGACACGTAACCGATGTGCTCTCCAAACAACAACACTTGCATTTCAGAACATGTCTTTCACACATGTCTACAAAATCACCTTCACCTTCAAATACAGTTTCCTTGCGACTGACAGAGACGTAGGCAAAGTTAAAAGTTGCTATTTCCATTAAATATCGTTAATCAGAAAAACGGTAATTTACATCTGCAGCGGAACAAAATTCCGCTCCGCCCAGTGAGTGGTTCGAACCTACGACCCTGGGGTCAAGAGTCTGAGGCTCTACCGACTGAGCTAGCAAGCTACCACGGTGAATACATGACGGGTAGCACGTCACACAGTACTCGTTTCGGTTGGGTGGTCCCATACAGTTTCTCTCCATGCAGCCTAATGTTTCCCTAACGTCACACTCGTCACGTACTTCACTTTTATGTCATAATCATTTCTGAGAGTTAAAGAAATTGCATGACAGCAAGCAGAGCTAGTGGCGTCAAAATTAACACACATACTTTATGTGACTCAAAAGCCGAACGAGTTACTTTACGACGTTGTTTTATATGTGCAAGTGCCAGTCAAAACTCGCGGTGTCGGCACTCTGCCGACCATTTCGCTAGTTAACACCGGTCTTGTTGTGTGTGTTTCAAACTCAAGAGCATCCCCAAGAAAAAAATGGTCAACAGCAACATTCAGACGGTTTCGTACTGCTCAATTGCTACATTAAAACGGTATGTTTCTTTTTCAGAACTGGAAAAACACGAGCATGACAGCATTCGAACTTGTAATCTTCAGATCCGAAGTCCGACGCCTTATCCATTAGGCCACACGGTCACTGACGACCAACATTTACATGTATACGACTCATCTCGAAACGCTCACGCTCCTGAGGATTTGTGTTTTCGTTCTACACAGCCGCTGCCCCTTGCTCTTTCCCACCCATTCGTTACATTCAACCTCTTACGAGACCGATCAAATACAGACTGAGAAACAAGACCACACACTTTGTGCAATCGGAATCGAAGGCAGGGCGTCCCTCGCCGCATTTGCTACGATGGCCATTTGCTACTTCTGCAGAAGCGGCGGCGACGACGACGACGACGACCGCGAGAGGCTCTGAGATATGTGAGAAACACATCTGTAAAATGTAATTCAGACTGCCTCATCCCACCTTATGCTGTACCGCTTTGGCAAATGCTTTATCTGCGCCAATCGCCTTAACCACATCTGAGAGTAATTCTTAAAAAAACGCCTGTTGCTAATTGTTCGTCATCACAGATACTGTTTGCTATACAGCCATGACGCGCAACTGATTTCCAAAATTCATCTTTCTCCTGTGAGGATGGAACTTACGACCCCTGGTTTATTATACCAGTGCTCTACCACTGAGCTAAAGAGGCGCGGTATAGCGGTACTCTTGGCTACTTCGTCCTTACGGTCGTCTGCATCATCAGACTTAAGCTGACAACACTTCATATTACAGGCTAATATTTGCAGCTATGGCGACCCATTACTGCTTGGCTACACATCTGACACGTAACCGATGTGCTCTCCAAACAACAACACTTGCATTTCAGAACATGTCTTTCACACATGTCTACAAAATCACCTTCACCTTCAAATACGGTTTCCTTGCGACTGACAGAGACGTAGGCAAAGTTAAAAGTTGCTATTTCCATTAAATATCGTTAATCAGAAAAACGGTAATTTACATCTGCAGCGGAACAAAATTCCGCTCCGCCCAGTGAGTGGTTCGAACCTACGACCCTGGGGTCAAGAGTCTGAGGCTCTACCGACTGAGCTAGCAAGCTACCACGGTGAATACATGCCGTGTGGCACGTCACACAGTACTCGTTTCGGTTGGGTGGTCCTATACAGTTTCTCTCCATGCAGCCTAATACTTTCCTAACGTCACACTCGTCACGTACTTCACTTTTATGTCATAATCATTTCTGAGAGGCAAAGAAATTGCATGACAACAAGCAGAGCTAGTGGCGTCAAAATTGACACACATACTTTATGTGACTCAAAAGCCGAACGAGTTACTTTACGACCTTGTTTTATATGTGCAAGTGCCAGTCAAAACTCGCGGTGTCGGCACTCTGCCGACCATTTCGCTAGTTACCACCGGTCTTGTTGTGTGTGTTTCAAGCTCAAGAGCATCTCCAAGCAAAAAATGGTCAACAGCAACATTCAGACGGTTTCGTACTGCTCAATTGCTACATTAAAACGGTATGTTTCATTTTCAGAACTGGAAAAACACGAGCGTGACAGAATTCGAACCTGTAACCTTCAGATCCGAAGTCCGACGCCTTATCCATTAGGCCACACGGACACTGACCACCAACATTTACATGTATACGACTCATCTCGAAACGCACACACCCCTGAGGATTTGTGTTTTCATTCTACACAGCCGCTGCCCCTTTCTCTTTCCCACCCATTCGTTACATTCAACCTCTTACGAGACCGATCAAATACAGACTGAGAAACAAGACCACACACTTTGTGCAATCGGAATCGAAGGCAGGGCGTCCCTCGCCGCATTTGCTACGATGGCCATTTGCTACTTCTGCAGAAGCGGCGGCGACGACGACGACGACGATGACGACGACGACGACGACGACGACCGCGAGAGGCTCTGAGATATGTGAGAAATACATCTGTAAAATGTAATTCAGACTGCCTCGTCCCACCTTATGCTGTACCGCTTTGGCAAATGCTTTATCTGCGCCATTCGCCTTAACCACATCTGAGAGTAATTCTTAAAAAAACGCCTGTTGCTAATTGTTCGTCATCACAGATACTGTTTGCTATACAGCCACGACGCGCAACTGATTTCCAAAATTCATCTTTCTCCTGTGAGGATGGAACTTACGACCCCTGGTTTATTATACCGGTGCTCTACCACTGAGCTAAAGAGGCGCGGCCTAGCGGTACTCTTGGGTACTTCGTGCTTACGGTCGTCTGCATCATCAGACTTAAGCTGACAACACTTCATATTACAGGCTAATATTTGCAGCTATGGCGACCCATTCTTGCTTGGCTACACATCTGACACGTAACCGATGTGCTCTCCAAACAACAACACTTGCATTTCAGAACATGTCTTTCACACATGTCTACAAAATCACCTTCACCTTCAAATACAGTTTCCTTGCGACTGACAGAGACGTAGACAAAGTTAAAAGTTGCTATTTCCATTAAATATCGTTAATCAGAAAAACGGTAATTTATATCTGCAGCGGAACAAAATTCCGTTCCGCCCAGTGAGTGGCTCGAACCTACGACCCTGGGGTCAAGAGTCTGAGGCTTTACCGACTGAGCTAGCCAGCTACCACGGTGAATACATGCCGGGTAGCACGTCACACAGTACTCGTTTCGGTTGGGTGGTCCCATACAGTTTCTCTCCATGCAGCCTAAAGTTTTCCTAACGTCACACTCGTTACGTACTTCATTTTTATGTCATAATCATTTCTCAGAGGTAAAGAAATTGCATGACAACATGCAGAGCTAGTGTCGTCAAAATTAACACACATACTTTATGTGACTCAAAAGCCGAACGAGTTACTTTACGACCTTGTTTTATATGTGCAAGTGCCAGTCAAAACTCGCGGTGTCGGCACTCTGCCGACCATTTCGCTAGTTAACACCGGTCTTGTTGTGTGTGTTTCAAACTCAAGAGCATCCCCAAGAAAAAAATGGTCAACAGCAACATTCAGACGGTTTCGTACTGCTCAATTGCTACATTAAAACGGTATGTTTCTTTTTCAGAACTGGAAAAACACGAGCATGACAGCATTCGAACCTGTAATCTTCAGATCCGAAGTCCGACGCCTTATCCATTAGGCCACACGGCCACTGACGACCAACATTTACATGTATACGACTCATCTCGAAACGCTCACACCCCTGAGGATTTGTGTTTTCGTTCTACACAGCCGCTGCCCCTTGCTCTTTCCCACCCATTCGTTACATTCAGCCTCTTACGAGACCGATCAAATACAGACTGAGAAACAAGACCACACACTTTGTGCAATCGGAATCGAAGGCAGGGCGTCCCTCGCCGCATTTGCTACGATGGCCATTTGCTACTTCTGCAGAAGCGGCGGCGGCGACGACGACGACGACGACGACGACGACGACGACGACCGCGAGAGGCTCTGAGATATGTGAGAAATACATCTGTAAAATGTAATTCAGACTGCCTCGTCCCACCTTATGCTGTACCGCTTTGGCAAATGCTTTATCTGCGCCATTCGCCTTAACCACATCTGAGAGTAATTCTTAAAAAAACGCCTGTTGCTAATTGTTCGTCATCACAGATACTGTTTGCTATACAGCCACGACGCGCAACTGATTTCCAAAATTCATCTTTCTCCTGTGAGGATGGAACTTACGACCCCTGGTTTATTATACCGGTGCTCTACCACTGAGCTAAAGAGGCGCGGCCTAGCGGTACTCTTGGGTACTTCGTGCTTACGGTCGTCTGCATCATCAGACTTAAGCTGACAACACTTCATATTACAGGCTAATATTTGCAGCTATGGCGACCCATTACTGCTTGGCTACACATCTGACACGTAACCGATGTGCTCTCCAAACAACAACACTTGCATTTCAGAACATGTCTTTCACACATGTCTACAAAATCACCTTCACCTTCAAATACAGTTTCCTTGCGACTGACAGAGACGTAGGCAAAGTTAAAAGTTGCTATTTCCATTAAATATCGTTAATCAGAAAAACGGTAATTTACATCTGCAGCGGAACAAAATTCCGTTCCGCCCAGTGAGTGGTTCGAACCTACGACCCTGGGGTCAAGAGTCTGAGGCCCTACCGACTGAGCTAGCAAGCTTCCATGGTGAATACATGCCGGGTAGCACGTCACACAGTACTCGTTTCGGTTGGGTGGTCCCATACAGTTTCTCTCCATGCAGCCTAATGTTTTCCTAACGTCACACTCGTCACGTACTTCACTTTTGTGTCATAATCATTTCTGAGAGGCAAAGAAATTGCATGACAACAAGCAGAGCTAATGGCGTCAAAATTAACACACATACTTTATGTGACTCAAAAGCCAAACGGGTTACTTTCCGACGTTGTTTTATATGTGCAAGTGCCAGTCAAAACTCGCGGTGTCGGCACTCTGCCGACCATTTCGCTAGTTAACACCGGTCTTGTTGTGTGTGTTTCAAACTCAAGAGCATCCCCAAGAAAAAAATGGTCAACAGCAACATTCAGACGGTTTCGTACTGCTCAATTGCTACATTAAAACGGTATGTTTCTTTTTCAGAACTGGAAAAACACGAGCATGACAGCATTCGAACCTGTAATCTTCAGATCCGAAGTCCGACGCCTTATCCATTAGGCCACACGGCCACTGACGACCAACATTTACATGTATACGACTCATCTCGAAACGCTCACGCTCCTGAGGATTTGTGTTTTCGTTCTACACAGCCGCTGCCCCTTGCTCTTTCCCACCCATTCGTTACATTCAACCTCTTACGAGACCGATCAAATACAGACTGAGAAACAAGACCACACACTTTGTGCAATCGGAATCGAAGGCAGGGCGTCCCTCGCCGCATTTGCTACGATGGCCATTTGCTACTTCTGCAGAAGCGGCGGCGGCGGCGACGACGACGACGACGACGACGACGACGACGACCGCGAGAGGCTCTGAGATATGTGAGAAATACATCTGTAAAATGTAATTCAGACTGCCTCGTCCCACCTTATGCTGTACCGCTTTGGCAAATGCTTTATCTGCGCCATTCGCCTTAACCACATCTGAGAGTAATTCTTAAAAAAACGCCTGTTGCTAATTGTTCGTCATCACAGATACTGTTTGCTATACAGCCACGACGCGCAACTGATTTCCAAAATTCATCTTTCTCCTGTGAGGATGGAACTTACGACCCCTGGTTTATTATACCGGTGCTCTACCACTGAGCTAAAGAGGCGCGGCCTAGCGGTACTCTTGGGTACTTCGTGCTTACGGTCGTCTGCATCATCAGACTTAAGCTGACAACACTTCATATTACAGGCTAATATTTGCAGCTATGGCGACCCATTACTGCTTGGCTACACATCTGACACGTAACCGATGTGCTCTCCAAACAACAACACTTGCATTTCAGAACATGTCTTTCACACATGTCTACAAAATCACCTTCACCTTCAAATACAGTTTCCTTGCGACTGACAGAGACGTAGGCAAAGTTAAAAGTTGCTATTTCCATTAAATATCGTTAATCAGAAAAACGGTAATTTACATCTGCAGCGGAACAAAATTCCGTTCCGCCCAGTGAGTGGTTCGAACCTACGACCCTGGGGTCAAGAGTCTGAGGCTCTACCGACTGAGCTAGCAAGCTTCCACGGTGAATACATGCCGGGTAGCACGTCACACAGTACTCGTTTCGGTTGGGTGGTCCCATACAGTTTCTCTCCATGCAGCCTAATGTTTTCCTAACGTCACACTCGTCACGTACTTCACTTTTGTGTCATAATCATTTCTGAGAGGCAAAGAAATTGCATGACAACAAGCAGAGCTAATGGCGTCAAAATTAACACACATACTTTATGTGACTCAAAAGCCAAACGGGTTACTTTACGACCTTGTTTTATATGTGCAAGTGCCAGTCAAAACTCGCGGTGTCGGCACTCTGCCGACCATTTCGCTAGTTAACACCGGTCTTGTTGTGTGTGTTTCAAGCTCAAGAGCATCTCCAAGCAAAAAATGGTCAACAGCAACATTCAGACGGTTTCGTACTGCTCAATTGCTACATTAAAACGGTATGTTTCTTTTTCAGAACTGGAAAAACACGAGCGTGACAGAATTCGAACCTGTAACCTTCAGATCCGAAGTCCGACGCCTTATCCATTAGGCCACACGGTCACTGACCACCAACATTTACATGTATACGACTCATCTCGAAACGCACACACCCCTGAGGATTTGTGTTTTCATTCTACACAGCCGCTGCCCCTTTCTCTTTCCCACCCATTCGTTACATTCAACCTCTTACGAGACCGATCAAATACAGACTGAGAAACAAGACCACACACTTTGTGCAATCGGAATCGAAGGCAGGGCGTCCCTCGCCGCATTTGCTACGATGGCCATTTGCTACTTCTGCAGAAGCGGCGGCGGCGACGACGACGACGACGACGACGACGACGACGACGACCGCGAGAGGCTCTGAGATATGTGAGAAATACATCTGTAAAATTTAATTCAGACTGCCTCGTCCCACCTTATGCTGTACCGCTTTGGCAAATGCTTTATCTGCGCCATTCGCCTTAACCACATCTGAGAGTAATTCTTAAAAAAACGCCTGTTGCTAATTGTTCGTCATCACAGATACTGTTTGCTATACAGCCACGACGCGCAACTGATTTCCAAAATTCATCTTTCTCCTGTGAGGATGGAACTTACGACCCCTGGTTTATTATACCGGTGCTCTACCACTGAGCTAAAGAGGCGCGGCCTAGCGGTACTCTTGGGTACTTCGTGCTTACGGTCGTCTGCATCATCAGACTTAAGCTGACAACACTTCATATTACAGGCTAATATTTGCAGCTATGGCGACCCATTACTGCTTGGCTACACATCTGACACGTAACCGATGTGCTCTCCAAACAACAACACTTGCATTTCAGAACATGTCTTTCACACATGTCTACAAAATCACCTTCACCCTCAAATACAGTTTCCTTGCGACTGACAGAGACGTAGGCAAAGTTAAAAGTTGCTATTTCCATTAAATATCGTTAATCAGAAAAACGGTAATTTACATCTGCAGCGGAACAAAATTCCGTTCCGCCCAGTGAGTGGTTCGAACCTACGACCCTGGGGTCAAGAGTCTGAGGCTCTACTGACTGAGCTAGCAAGCTTCCACGGTGAATACATGCCGGGTAGCACGTCACACAGTACTCGTTTCGGTTGGGTGGTCCCATACAGTTTCTCTCCATGCAGCCTAAAGTTTTCCTAACGTCACACTCGTCACGTACTTCACTTTTATGTCATAATCATTTCTGAGAGGCAAAGAAATTGCATGACAACAAGCAGAGCTAGTGGCGTCAAAATTAACACACATACTTGATGTGACTCAAAAGCCGAACGAGTTACTTTACGACCTTGTTTTATATGTGCAAGTGCCAGTCAAAACTCGCGGTGTCGGCACTCTGCCGACCATTTCGCTAGTTAACACCGGTCTTGTTGTGTGTGTTTCAAGCTCAAGAGCATCTCCAAGCAAAAAATGGTCAACAGCAACATTCAGACGGTTTCGTACTGCTCAATTGCTACATTAAAACGGTATGTTTCATTTTCAGAACTGGAAAAACACGAGCGTGACAGAATTCGAACCTGTAACCTTCAGATCCGAAGTCCGACGCCTTATCCATTAGGCCACACGGTCACTGACCACCAACATTTACATGTATACGACTCATCTCGAAACGCACACACCCCTGAGGATTTGTGTTTTCATTCTACACAGCCGCTGCCCCTTTCTCTTTCCCACCCATTCGTTACATTCAACCTCTTACGAGACCGATCAAATACAGACTGAGAAACAAGACCACACACTTTGTGCAATCGGAATCGAAGGCAGGGCGTCCCTCGCCGCATTTGCTACGATGGCCATTTGCTACTTCTGCAGAAGCGGCGGCGGCGACGACGACGACGACGACGACGACGACGACGACGACGACCGCGAGAGGCTCTGAGATATGTGAGAAATACATCTGTAAAATCTAATTCAGACTGCCTCGTCCCACCTTATGCTGTACCGCTTTGGCAAATGCTTTATCTGCGCCATTCGCCTTAACCACATCTGAGAGTAATTCTTAAAAAAACGCCTGTTGCTAATTGTTCGTCATCACAGATACTGTTTGCTATACAGCCACGACGCGCAACTGATTTCCAAAATTCATCTTTCTCCTGTGAGGATGGAGCTTACGACCCCTCGTTTATTATACCGGTGCTCTACCACTGAGCTAAAGAGGCGCGGCCTAGCGGTACTTTTGGGTACTTCGTGCTTACGGTCGTCTGCATCATCAGACTTAAGCTGACAACACTTCATATTACAGGCTAATATTTGCAGCTATGGCGACCCATTATTGCTTGGCTACACATCTGACACGTAACCGATGTGCTCTCCAAACAACAACACTTGCATTTCAGAACATGTCTTTCACACATGTCTACAAAATCACCTTCACCTTCAAATACAGTTTCCTTGCGACTGACAGAGACGTAGGCAAAGTTAAAAGTTGCTATTTCCATTAAATATTGTTAATCAGAAAAACGGTAATTTACATCTGCAGCGGAACAAAATTCCATTCCGCCCAGTGAGTGGCTCGAACCTACGACCCTGGGGTCAAGAGTCTGAGGCTCTACCGACTGAGCTAGCCAGCTACCACGGTGAATACATGCCGGGTAGCACGTCACACAGTACTCGTTTCGGTTGGGTGGTCCCATACAGTTTCTCTCCATGCAGCCTAATGTTTTCCTAACGTCACACTCGTCACGTACTTCACTTTTATGTCATAATCATTTCTGAGAGGTAAGGAAATTGCATGACAAACATGCAGAGCTAGTGTCGTCAAAATTAACACACATACTTTATGTGACTCAAAAGCCGAACGAGTTACTTTACGACCTTGTTTTATATGTGCAAGTGCCAGTCAAAACTCGCGGTGTCGGCACTCTGCCGACCATTTCGCTAGTTAACACCGGTCTTGTTGTGTGTGTTTCAAACTCAAGAGCATCTCCAAGCAAAAAATGGTCAACAGCAACATTCAGACGGTTTCGTACTGCTCAATTGCTACATTAAAACGGTATGTTTCTTTTTCAGAACTGGAAAAACACGAGCATCACAGCATTCGAACTTGTAATCTTCAGATCCGAAGTCCGACGCCTTATCCATTAGGCCACACGGTCACTGACGACCAACATTTACATGTATACGACTCATCTCAAAACGCTCACGCTCCTGAGGATTTGTGTTTTCGTTCTACACAGCCGCTGCCCCTTGCTCTTTCCCACCCATTCGTTACATTCAACCTCTTACGAGACCGATCAAATACAGACAGAGAAACAAGACCACACACTTTGTGCAATCGGAATCGGAGGCAGGGCGTCCCTCGCCGCATTTGCTACGATGGCCATTTGCTACTTCTGCAGAAGCGGCGGCGACGACGACCGCGAGAGGCTCTGAGATATGTGAGAAATACATCTGTAAAATGTAATTCAGACTGCCTCGTCCCACCTTATGCTGTACCGCTTTGGCAAATGCTTTATCTGCGCCATTCGCCGTAACCACATCTGAGAGTAAATCTTAAAAAAACGCCTGTCGCTAATTGTTCGTCATCACAGATACTGTTTGCTATACAGCCACGACGCGCAACTGATTTCCAAAATTCATCTTTCTCCTGTCAGGATGGAACTTGCGACCTCTGGTTTATTATACCAGTGCTCTACCACTGAGCTAAAGAGGCGCGGCCTAGCGGTACTCTTGGGTACTTCGTCCTTACGGTCGTCTGCATCATCAGACTTAAGCTGACAACACTTCATATTACAGGCTAATATTTGCAGCTATGGCGACCCATTACTGCTTGGCTACACATCTGACACGTAACCGATGTGCTCTCCAAACAACAACACTTGCATTTCAGAACATGTCTTTCACACATGTCTACAAAATCACCTTCACCTTCAAATACAGATTCCTTGCGACTGACAGAGACGTAGGCAAAGTTAAAAGTTGCTATTTCTATTAAATATCGTTAATCAGAAAAACGGTAATTTACATCTGCAGCGGAACAAATTTCCGTTCCTCCCAGTGAGTGGCTCGAACCAACTACCCTGGTGTCAAGAGTCTGACGCTCTACCGACTGAGCTAGCCAGCTACCACGATGAATACATGCCAGGTAGCACGTCACACAGTACTCGTTTCGGTTTGGTGGTCCCATACAGTTTCTCTCCATGCAGCCTAATGTTTTCCTAACGTCACACTCGTCACGTACTTCACTTTTATGTCATAATCATTTCTGAGAGGTAAAGAAATTGCATGACAAAATGCAGAGCTAGTGGCGTCAAAATTAACACACATACTTTATGTGACTCAAAAGCCGAACGAGTTACTTTACGACCTTGTTTTATATGTGCAAGTGCCAGTCAAAACTCGCGGTGTCGGCACTCTGCCGACCATTTCGCTAGTTAACACCGGTCTTGTTGTGTGTGTATCAAGCTCAAGAGCATCTCCAAGCAAAAAATGGTCAACAGCAACATTCAGACGGTTTCGTAGTGCTCAATTGCTACATTAAAACGGTATGTTTCTTTTTCAGAACTGGAAAAACACGAGCGTGACTGCATTCGAACCTGTAAACTTCATATCCGAAGTCCGACGCCTTATCCATTAGGCCACACGGTCACTGACGACGAACTGTAACATGTATACGACTCATCTCGAAACGCTCACACCCCTGAGGATTTGTGTTTTCGTTCTACACAGCCGCTGCCCCTTGCTCTTTCCCACCCATTCGTTACATTCAACCTCTGACGTGACCGACCAAATATAGACTGAGAAACAGGACCACACACTTTGTGCATTCGGAATCGAAGGCAGGGCGTCCCTCGCCGCATTTGCTACGATTGCCATTTGCTACTTCTGCAGAAGCGGCGGCGGCGACGTCGACGACGACGACGACGACGACGACGACGACGAATATCGCGAGAGGCTCTGAGATATGTGAGAAATACATCTATAAAATGTAATTCGGACTGCCTCGTCCCACCTTATGCTGTACCGCTTTGGCAAATGCTTTATCTGCGCCATTCGCCTTAATCGCATCTGAGAGTAATTCTTAAAAAAACGCCTTTCGCTAATTGTTCGTCATCACAGGTACTGTTCGCTATACGGCCACGACGCGCAACTGATTTCCAAAATTCATCTTTCTCCTGTGAGGATGGAACTTACGACCCCTGGTTTCTTAGACCAGTGCTCTACCACTGAGCTAAAGAGGCGCGGCCTAGCGGTACTTTTGGGTACTTCGTCCTTAGGGTCGTCTGCATCATCAGACTTTAGCTGACAACACTTCATATTACCGGCTAATATTTGCAGCTATGGCGAGAAATTACTGCTTGGCTACACATCTGACACGTAACCGATGTGCTGTCCAAACAACAACACTTGCATTTCAGAACATGTCTTTCACACATGTCTACAAAATCACCTTCACCTTCAAATACAGCTTCCTTGCGACTGACAGAGACGTAGGCAAAGTTTAAAGTTGCTATTTCCATTAAATCTCGTTAATCAGAAAAACGGTAATTTACACCTGCAGCGGAACAAAATTCCGTTACGCCCAGCGTCTGGCTCGAACCCATGACCCTGGGATTAAGAGTCTGACGCTCTACCGACTGAGCTAGCCGGCTACCTCGGTGAATACCTGCCGGGTAGCACGTCACACTGTACTCGTTTGGGGTGGGTGGTCCCATACAGAATCTCTCCATGATGCCTAATGTTTTCCTAACGTCACACTCGTCACGTACTTCACTTTTATGTCATAATCATTTCTGAGAGGTAAAGAAATTGCATGACAACATGCAGAGCTAGTGGCGTCAAAATTAACACACATACTTTATGTGACTCAAAAGCCGAACGAGTTACTTTCCGACGTTGTTTTAGATGTGCAAGTGATAGTCAAAACTCGCTGTGTCGGCACTCTGCCGACCATTTCGCTAGTTAACACCGGTCTTGTTGTGTGTGTTTCAAGCTCAAGAGCATCTCCAAGCAAAAAATGGTCAACAGCAACATTCAGACGGATTCGTACTGCTCAATTGCTACATTAAAACGTTATGTTTCTTTTCAGAACTGGAAAAACACAAGCGTGACAGCAATCGAACCTATAATCTTCAGATCCGAAGTCCGACGCCTTATCCATTAGGCCACACGGTCACTGACGACCAACATTTACATGTATACGACTCATCTCGAAACGCTCACACCCCTGAGGATTTGTGTTTTCGTTCTACACAGCCGCTGCCCCTTGCTCTTTCCCACCCATTCGTTACATTCAACCTCTGACGTGACCGACCAAATATTGACTGAGAAACAAGACCACACACTTTGTGCATTCGGAATCGAAGGCAGGGCGTCCCTCGCCGCATTTGCTACGATTGCCATTTGCTACTTCTGCAGAAGCGGCTGCGGCGGCGACGACGACGACGACGACGAATATCGCGAGAGGCTCTGAGATATGTGAGAAATACATCTATAAAATGTAATTCAGACTGCCTCGTCCCACCTTATGCTGTACCGCTTTGGCAAATGCTTTATCTGCGCCATTCGCCTTAATCGCATCTGAGAGTAATTCTTAAAAAAACGCCTTTCGCTAATTGTTCGTCATCACAGGTACTGTTTGCTATACGGCCACGACGCGCAACTGATTTCCAAAATTCATCTTTCTCCTGTGAGGATGGAACTTACGACCCCTGGTTTCTTAGACCAGTGCTCTACCACTGAGCTAAAGAGGCGCGGCCTAGCGGTACTTTTGGGTACTTCGTCCTTACGGTCGTCTGCATCATCAGACTTTAGCTGACAACACTTCATATTACCGGCTAATATTTGCAGCTATGGCGAGAAATTACTGCTTGGCTACACATCTGACACGTAACCGATGTGCTGTCCAAACAACAACACTTGCATTTCAGAACATGTCTTTCACACATGTCTACAAAATCACCTTCACCTTCAAATACAGCTTCCTTGCGACTGACAGAGACGTAGGCAAAGTTTAAAGTTGCTATTTCCATTAAATCTCGTTAATCAGAAAAACGGTAATTTACACCTACAGCGGAACAAAATTCCGTTCCGCCCAGCGTCTGGCTCGAACCCATGACCCTGGGATTAAGAGTCTGACGCTCTACCGACTGAGCTAGCCGGCTACCTCGGTGAATACCTGCCGGGTAGCACGTCACACTGTACTCGTTTGGGGTGGGTGGTCCCATACAGAATCTCTCCATGATGCCTAATGTTTTCCTAACGTCACACTCGTCACGTACTTCACTTTTATGTCATAATCATTTCTGAGAGGTAAAGAAATTGCATGACAACATGCAGAGCTAGTGGCGTCAAAATTAACACACATACTTTATGTGACTCAAAAGCCGAACGAGTTACTTTCCGACGTTGTTTTAGATGTGCAAGTGATAGTCAAAACTCGCTGTGTCGGCACTCTGCCGACCATTTCGCTAGTTAACACCGGTCTTGTTGTGTGTGTTTCAAGCTCAAGAACATCTCCAAGCAAAAAATGGTCAACAGCAACATTCAGACGGTTTCGTACTGCTCAATTGCTACATTAAAACGTTATGTTTCTTTTTCAGAACTGGAAAAACACAAGCGTGACAGCATTCGAACCTGTAATCTTCAGATCCGAAGTCCGACGCCTTATCCATTAGGCCACACGGTCACTGACGACCAACATTTACATGTATACGACTCATCTCGAAACGCTCACACCCCTGAGGATTTGTGTTTTCGTTCTACACAGCCGCTGCCCCTTGCTCTTTCCCACCCATTCGTTACATTCAACCTCTGACGTGACCGACCAAATATTGACTGAGAAACAAGACCACACACTTTGTGCATTCGGAATCGAAGGCAGGGCGTCCCTCGCCGCATTTGCTACGATTGCCATTTGCTACTTCTGCAGAAGCGGCGGCGGCGACGACGACGACGACGACGACGACGACGACGACGACGACGAATATCGCGAGAGGCTCTGAGATATGTGAGAAATACATCTATAAAATGTAATTCAGACTGCCTCGTCCCTACCTTATGCTGTACCGCTTTGGCAAATGCTTTATCTGCGCCATTCGCCTTAATCGCATCTGAGAGTAATTCTTAAAAAAACGCCTTTCGCTAATTGTTCGTCATCACAGGTACTGTTTGCTATACGGCCACGACGCGCAACTGATTTCCAAAATTCATCTTTCTCCTGTGAGGATGGAACTTACGACCCCTGGTTTCTTAGACCAGTGCTCTACCACTGAGCTAAAGAGGCGCGGCCCAGCGGTACTTTTGGGTACTTCGTCCTTACGGTCGTCTGCATCATCAGACTTTAGCTGACAACACTTCATATTACCGGATAATATTTGCAGCTATGGCGACAAATTACTGCTTGGCTACACATCTGACACGTAACCGATGTGCTGTCCAAACAACAACACTTGCATTTCAGAACATGTCTTTCACACATGTCTACAAAATCACCTTCACCTTCAAATACAGCTTCCTTGCGACTGACAGAGACGTAGGCAAAGTTTAAAGTTGCTATTTCCATTAAATCTCGTTAATCAGAAAAACGGTAATTTACACCTGCAGCGGAACAAAATTCCGTTACGCCCAGCGTCTGGCTCGAACCCATGACCCTGGGATTAAGAGTCTGACGCTCTACCGACTGAGCTAGCCGGCTACCTCGGTGAATACCTGCCGGGTAGCACGTCACACTGTACTCGTTTGGGGTGGGTGGTCCCATACAGAATCTCTCCATGATGCCTAATGTTTTCCTAACGTCACACTCGTCACGTACTTCACTTTTATGTCATAATCATTTCTGAGAGGTAAAGAAATTGCATGACAACATGCAGAGCTAGTGGCGTCAAAATTAACACACATACTTTATGTGACTCAAAAGCCGAACGAGTTACTTTCCGACGTTGTTTTAGATGTGCAAGTGATAGTCAAAACTCGCTGTGTCGGCACTCTGCCGACCATTTCGCTAGTTAACACCGGTCTTGTTGTGTGTGTTTCAAGCTCAAGAGCATCTCCAAGCAAAAAATGGTCAACAGCAACATTCAGACGGTTTCGTACTGCTCAATTGCTACATTAAAACGTTATGTTTCTTTTTCAGAACTGGAAAAACACAAGCGTGACAGCATTCGAACCTGTAATCTTCAGATCCGAAGTCCGACGCCTTATCCATTAGGCCACACGGTCACTGACGACCAACATTTACATGTATACGACTCATCTCGAAACGCTCACACCCCTGAGGATTTGTGTTTTCGTTCTACACAGCCGCTGCCCCTTGCTCTTTCCCACCCATTCGTTACATTCAACCTCTGACGTGACCGACCAAATATTGACTGAGAAACAAGACCACACACTTTGTGCATTCGGAATCGAAGGCAGGGCGTCCCTCGCCGCATTTGCTACGATTGCCATTTGCTACTTCTGCAGAAGCGGCGGCGGCGACGACGACGACGACGACGACGAATATCGCGAGAGGCTCTGAGATATGTGAGAAATACATCTATAAAATGTAATTCAGACTGCCTCGTCCCTACCTTATGCTGTACCGCTTTGGCAAATGCTTTATCTGCGCCATTCGCCTTAATCGCATCTGAGAGTAATTCTTAAAAAAACGCCTTTCGCTAATTGTTCGTCATCACAGGTACTGTTTGCTATACGGCCACGACGCGCAACTGATTTCCAAAATTCATCTTTCTCCTGTGAGGATGGAACTTACGACCCCTGGTTTCTTAGACCAGTGCTCTACCACTGAGCTAAAGAGGCGCGGCCTAGCGGTACTTTTGGGTACTTCGTCCTTACGGTCGTCTGCATCATCAGACTTTAGCTGACAACACTTCATATTACCGGATAATATTTGCAGCTATGGCGACAAATTACTGCTTGGCTACACATCTGACACGTAACCGATGTGCTGTCCAAACAACAACACTTGCATTTCAGAACATGTCTTTCACACATGTCTACAAAATCACCTTCACCTTCAAATACAGCTTCCTTGCGACTGACAGAGACGTAGGCAAAGTTTAAAGTTGCTATTTCCATTAAATCTCGTTAATCAGAAAAACGGTAATTTACACCTGCAGCGGAACAAAATTCCTTTACGCCCAGCGTCTGGCTCGAACCCATGACCCTGGGATTAAGAGTCTGACGCTCTACCGACTGAGCTAGCCGGCTACCTCGGTGAATACCTGCCGGGTAGCACGTCACACTGTACTCGTTTGGGGTGGGTGGTCCCATACAGAATCTCTCCATGATGCCTAATGTTTTCCTAACGTCACACTCGTCACGTACTTCACTTTTATGTCATAATCATTTCTGAGAGGTAAAGAAATTGCATGACAACATGCAGAGCTAGTGGCGTCAAAATTAACACACATACTTTATGTGACTCAAAAGCCGAACGAGTTACTTTCCGACGTTGTTTTAGATGTGCAAGTGATAGTCAAAACTCGCTGTGTCGGCACTCTGCCGACCATTTCGCTAGTTAACACCGGTCTTGTTGTGTGTGTTTCAAGCTCAAGAGCATCTCCAAGCAAAAAATGGTCAACAGCAACATTCAGACGGTTTCGTACTGCTCAATTGCTACATTAAAACGTTATGTTTCTTTTTCAGAACTGGAAAAACACAAGCGTGACAGCATTCGAACCTGTAATCTTCAGATCCGAAGTCCGACGCCTTATCCATTAGGCCACACGGTCACTGACGACCAACATTTACATGTATACGACTCATCTCGAAACGCTCACACCCCTGAGGATTTGTGTTTTCGTTCTACACAGCCGCTGCCCCTTGCTCTTTCCCACCCATTCGTTACATTCAACCTCTGACGTGACCGACCAAATATTGACTGAGAAACAAGACCACACACTTTGTGCATTCGGAATCGAAGGCAGGGCGTCCCTCGCCGCATTTGCTACGATTGCCATTTGCTACTTCTGCAGAAGCGGCGGCGGCGGCGACGACGACGACGACGACGACGACGACGACGACGACGACGACGACGACGAATATCGCGAGAGGCTCTGAGATATGTGAGAAATACATCTATAAAATGTAATTCAGACTGCCTCGTCCCTACCTTATGCTGTACCGCTTTGGCAAATGCTTTATCTGCGCCATTCGCCTTAATCGCATCTGAGAGTAATTCTTAAAAAAACGCCTTTCGCTAATTGTTCGTCATCACAGGTACTGTTTGCTATACGGCCACGACGCGCAACTGATTTCCAAAATTCATCTTTCTCCTGTGAGGATGGAACTTACGACCCCTGGTTTCTTAGACCAGTGCTCTACCACTGAGCTAAAGAGGCGCGGCCTAGCGGTACTTTTGGGTACTTCGTCCTTACGGTCGTCTGCATCATCAGACTTTAGCTGACAACACTTCATATTACCGGATAATATTTGCAGCTATGGCGACAAATTACTGCTTGGCTACACATCTGACACGTAACCGATGTGCTGTCCAAACAACAACACTTGCATTTCAGAACATGTCTTTCACACATGTCTACAAAATCACCTTCATCTTCAAATACAGCTTCCTTGCGACTGACAGAGACGTAGGCAAAGTTTAAAGTTGCTATTTCCATTAAATCTCGTTAATCAGAAAAACGGTAATTTACACCTGCAGCGGAACAAAATTCCGTTCCGCCCAGCGTCTGGCTCGAACCCATGACCCTGGGATTAAGAGTCTGACGCTCTACCGACTGAGCTAGCCGGCTACCTCGGTGAATACCTGCCGGGTAGCACGTCACACTGTACTCGTTTGGGGTGGGTGGTCCCATACAGAATCTCTCCATGATGCCTAATGTTTTCCTAACGTCACACTCGTCACGTACTTCACTTTTATGTCATAATCATTTCTGAGAGGTAAAGAAATTGCATGACAACATGCAGAGCTAGTGGCGTCAAAATTAACACACATACTTTATGTGACTCAAAAGCCGAACGAGTTACTTTCCGACGTTGTTTTAGATGTGCAAGTGATAGTCAAAACTCGCTGTGTCGGCACTCTGCCGACCATTTCGCTAGTTAACACCGGTCTTGTTGTGTGTGTTTCAAGCTCAAGAGCATCTCCAAGCAAAAAATGGTCAACAGCAACATTCAGACGGTTTCGTACTGCTCAATTGCTACATTAAAACGTTATGTTTCTTTTTCAGAACTGGAAAAACACAAGCGTGACAGCATTCGAACCTGTAATCTTCAGATCCGAAGTCCGACGCCATATCCATTAGGCCACACGGTCACTGACGACCAACATTTACATGTATACGACTCATCTCGAAACGCTCACACCCCTGAGGATTTGTGTTTTCGTTCTACACAGCCGCTGCCCCTTGCTCTTTCCCACCCATTCGTTACATTCAACCTCTGACGTGACCGACCAAATATTGACTGAGAAACAAGACCCCACACTTTGTGCATTCGGAATCGAAGGCAGGGCGTCCCTCGCCGCATTTGCTACGATTGCCATTTGCTACTTCTGCAGAAGCGGCGGCGGCGGCGACGACGACGACGACGACGACGACGACGACGACGACGACGACGACGACGACGACGAATATCGCGAGAGGCTCTGAGATATGTGAGAAATACATCTATAAAATGTAATTCAGACTGCCTCGTCCCACCTTATGCTGTACCGCTTTGGCAAATGCTTTATCTGCGCCATTCGCCTTAATCGCATCTGAGAGTAATTCTTAAAAAAACGCCTTTCGCTAATTGTTCGTCATCACAGGTACTGTTTGCTATACGGCCACGACGCGCAACTGATTTCCAAAATTCATCTTTTTCCTGTGAGGATGGAACTTACGACCCCTGGTTTCTTAGACCAGTGCTCTACCACTGAGCTAAAGAGGCGCGGCCTAGCGGTACTTTTGGGTACTTCGTCCTTACGGTCGTCTGCATCATCAGACTTTAGCTGACAACACTTCATATTACCGGCTAATATTTGCAGCTATGGCGAGAAATTACTGCTTGGCTACACATCTGACACGTAACCGATGTGCTGTCCAAATAACAACACTTGCATTTCAGAACATGTCTTTCACACATGTCTACAAAATCACCTTCACCTTCAAATACAGCTTCCTTGCGACTGACAGAGACGTAGGCAAAGTTTAAAGTTGCTATTTCCATTAAATCTCGTTAATCAGAAAAACGGTAATTTACACCTGCAGCGGAACAAAATTCCGTTCCGCCCAGCGTCTGGCTCGAACCCATGCCCCTGGGATTAAGAGTCTGACGCTCTACCGACTGAGCTAGCCGGCTACCTCGGTGAATACCTGCCGGGTAGCACGTCACACTGTACTCGTTTGGAGTGGGTGGTCCCATACAGAATCTCTCCATGATGCCTAATGTTTTCCTAACGTCACACTCGTCACGTACTTCACTTTTATGTCATAATCATTTCTGAGAGGTAAAGAAATTGCATGACAACATGCAGAGCTAGTGGCGTCAAAATTAACACACATACTTTATGTGACTCAAAAGCCGAACGAGTTACTTTCCGACGTTGTTTTAGATGTGCAAGTGATAGTCAAAACTCGCTGTGTCGGCACTCTGCCGACCATTTCGCTAGTTAACACCGGTCTTGTTGTGTGTGTTTCAAGCTCAAGAGCATCTCCAAGCAAAAAATGGTCAACAGCAACATTCAGACGGTTTCGTACTGCTCAATTGCTACATTAAAACGTTATGTTTCTTTTTCAGAACTGGAAAAACACAAGCGTGACAGCATTCGAACCTGTAATCTTCAGATCCGAAGTCCGACGCCATATCCATTAGGCCACACGGTCACTGACGACCAACATTTACATGTATACGACTCATCTCGAAACGCTCACACCCCTGAGGATTTGTGTTTTCGTTCTACACAGCCGCTGCCCCTTGCTCTTTCCCACCCATTCGTTACATTCAACCTCTGACGTGACCGACCAAATATTGACTGAGAAACAAGACCACACACTTTGTGCATTCGGAATCGAAGGCAGGGCGTCCCTCGCCGCATTTGCTACGATTGCCATTTGCTACTTCTGCAGAAGCGGCGGCGGCGGCGACGACGACGACGACGACGACGACGACGAATATCGCGAGAGGCTCTGAGATATGTGAGAAATACATCTATAAAATGTAATTCAGACTGCCTCGTCCCACCTTATGCTGTACCGCTTTGGCAAATGCTTTATCTGCGCCATTCGCCTTAATCGCATCTGAGAGTAATTCTTAAAAAAACGCCTTTCGCTAATTGTTCGTCATCACAGGTACTGTTTGCTATACGGCCACGACGCGCAACTGATTTCCAAAATTCATCTTTCTCCTGTGAGGATGGAACTTACGACCCCTGGTTTCTTAGACCAGTGCTCTACCACTGAGCTAAAGAGGCGCGGCCTAGCGGTACTTTTGGGTACTTCGTCCTTACGGTCGTCTGCATCATCAGACTTTAGCTGACAACACTTCATATTACCGGCTAATATTTGCAGCTATGGCGAGAAATTACTGCTTGGCTACACATCTGACACGTAACCGATGTGCTGTCCAAACAACAACACTTGCATTTCAGAACATGTCTTTCACACATGTCTACAAAATCACCTTCACCTTCAAATACAGCTTCCTTGCGACTGACAGAGACGTAGGCAAAGTTTAAAGTTGCTATTTCCATTAAATCTCGTTAATCAGAAAAACGGTAATTTACACCTGCAGCGGAACAAAATTCCGTTCCGCCCAGCGTCTGGCTCGAACCCATGACCCTGGGATTAAAAGTCTGACGCTCTACCGACTGAGCTAGCCGGCTACCTCGGTGAATACCTGCCGGGTAGCACGTCACACTGTACTCGTTTGGGGTGGGTGGTCCCATACAGAATCTCTCCATGATGCCTAATGTTTTCCTAACGTCACACTCGTCACGTACTTCACTTTTATGTCATAATCATTTCTGAGAGGTAAAGAAATTGCATGACAACATGCAGAGCTAGTGGCGTCAAAATTAACACACATACTTTATGTGACTCAAAAGCCGAACGAGTTACTTTCCGACGTTGTTTTAGATGTGCAAGTGATAGTCAAAACTCGCTGTGTCGGCACTCTGCCGACCATTTCGCTAGTTAACACCGGTCTTGTTGTGTGTGTTTCAAGCTCAAGAGCATCTCCAAGCAAAAAATGGTCAACAGCAACATTCAGACGGTTTCGTACTGCTCAATTGCTACATTAAAACGTTATGTTTCTTTTTCAGAACTGGAAAAACACAAGTGTGACAGCATTCGAACCTGTAATCTTCAGATCCGAAGTCCGACGCCTTATCCATTAGGCCACACGGTCACTGACGACCAACATTTACATGTATACGACTCATCTCGAAACGCTCACACCCCTGAGGATTTGTGTTTTCGTTCTACACAGCCGCTGCCCCTTGCTCTTTCCCACCCATTCGTTACATTCAACCTCTGACGTGACCGACCAAATATTGACTGAGAAACAAGACCACACACTTTGTGCATTCGGAATCGAAGGCAGGGCGTCCCTCGCCGCATTTGCTACGATTGCCATTTGCTACTTCTGCAGAAGCGGCGGCGGCGACGACGACGACGACGACGACGACGACGACGACGACGACGACGAATATCGCGAGAGGCTCTGAGATATGTGAGAAATACATCTATAAAATGTAATTCAGACTGCCTCGTCCCACCTTATGCTGTACCGCTTTGGCAAATGCTTTATCTGCGCCATTCGCCTTAATCGCATCTGAGAGTAATTCTTAAAAAAACGCCTTTCGCTAATTGTTCGTCATCACAGGTACTGTTTGCTATACGGCCACGACGCGCAACTGATTTCCGAAATTCATCTTTCTCCTGTGAGGATGGAACTTACGACCCCTGGTTTCTTAGAGCAGTGCTCTACCACTGAGCTAAAGAGGCGCGGCCTAGCGGTACTTTTGGGTACTTCGTCCTTACGGTCGTCTGCATCATCAGACTTTAGCTGACAACACTTCATATTACCGGCTAATATTTGCAGCTATGGCGACAAATTACTGCTTGGCTACACATCTGACACGTAACCGATGTGCTGTCCAAACAACAACACTTGCATTTCAGAACATGTCTTTCACACATGTCTACAAAATCACCTTCACCTTCAAATACAGCCTCCTTGCGACTGACAGAGACGTAGGCAAAGTTTAAAGTTGCTATTTCCATTAAATCTCGTTAATCAGAAAAACGGTAATTTACACCTGCAGCGGAACAAAATTCCGTTCCGCCCAGCGTCTGGCTCGAACCCATGACCCTGGGATTAAGAGTCTGACGCTCTACCGACTGAGCTAGCCGGCTACCTCGGTGAATACCTGCCGGGTAGCACGTCACACTGTACTCGTTTGGGGTGGGTGGTCCCATACAGAATCTCTCCATGATGCCTAATGTTTTCCTAACGTCACACTCGTCACGTACTTCACTTTTATGTCATAATCATTTCTGAGAGGTAAAGAAATTGCATGACAACATGCAGAGCTAGTGGCGTCAAAATTAACACACATACTTTATGTGACTCAAAAGCCGAACGAGTTACTTTCCGACGTTGTTTTAGATGTGCAAGTGATAGTCAAAACTCGCTGTGTCGGCACTCTGCCGACCATTTCGCTAGTTAACACCGGTCTTGTTGTGTGTGTTTCAAGCTCAAGAGCATCTCCAAGCAAAAAATGGTCAACAGCAACATTCAGACGGTTTCGTACTGCTCAATTGCTACATTAAAACGTTATGTTTCTTTTTCAGAACTGGAAAAACACAAGCGTGACAGCATTCGAACCTGTAATCTTCAGATCCGAAGTCCGACGCCATATCCATTAGGCCACACGGTCACTGACGACCAACATTTACATGTATACGACTCATCTCGAAACGCTCACACCCCTGAGGATTTGTGTTTTCGTTCTACACAGCCGCTGCCCCTTGCTCTTTCCCACCCATTCGTTACATTCAACCTCTGACGTGACCGACCAAATATTGACTGAGAAACAAGACCACACACTTTGTGCATTCGGAATCGAAGGCAGGGCGTCCCTCGCCGCATTTGCTACGATTGCCATTTGCTACTTCTGCAGAAGCGACGACGACGACGACGACGACGACGAATATCGCGAGAGGCTCTGAGATATGTGAGAAATACATCTATAAAATGTAATTCAGACTGCCTCGCCCCACCTTATGCCGTACCGCTTTGGCAAATGCTTTATCTGCGCCATTCGCCTTAATCGCATCTGAGAGTAATTCTTAAAAAAACGCCTGTCGCTAATTGTTCGTCATCACAGGTACTGTTTGCTATACGGCCACGACGCGCAACTGATTTCCAAAATTCATCTTTCTCCTGTGAGGATGGAACTTACGACCCCTGGTTTATTAGACCAGTGCTCTACCACTGAGCTAAAGAGGCGCGGCCTAGCGGTACTCTTGGGTACTTCGTCCTTACGGTCGTCTGCATCATCAGACTTTAGCTGACAACACTTCATATTACCGGCTAATATTTGCAGCTATGGCGACAAATTACTGATTGGCTACACATCTGACACGTAACCGATGTGCTGTCCAAACAACAACACTTGCATTTCAGAACATGTCTTTCACACATGTCTACAAAATCACCTTCACCTTCAAATACAGCTTCCTTGCGACTGACAGAGACGTAGGCAAAGTTTAAAGTTGCTATTTCCATTAAATCTCGTTAATCAGAAAAACGGTAATTTACACCTGCAGCGGAACATAATTCCGTTCCGCCCAGCGTCTGGCTCGAACCCATGACCCTGGGATTAAGAGTCTGACGCTCTACCGACTGAGCTAGCCGGCTACCTCGGTGAATACCTGCCGGGTAGCACGTCACACTGTACTCGTTTGGGGTGGGTGGTCCCATACAGAATCTCTCCATGATGCCTAATGTTTTCCTAACGTCACACTCGTCACGTACTTCACTTTTATGTCATAATCATTTCTGAGAGGTAAAGAAATTGCATGACAACATGCAGAGCTAGTGGCGTCAAAATTAACACACATACTTTATGTGACTCAAAAGCCGAACGAGTTACTTTCCGACGTTGTTTTAGATGTGCAAGTGATAGTCAAAACTCGCTGTGTCGGCACTCTGCCGACCATTTCGCTAGTTAACACCGGTCTTGTTGTGTGTTTTTCTAGCTCAAGAGCATCTCCAAGCAAAAAATGGTCAACAGCAACATTCAGACGGTTTCGTACTGCTCAATTGCTACATTAAAACGTTATGTTTCTTTTTCAGAACTGGAAAAACACAAGCGTGACAGGATTCGAACCTGTAATCTTCAGATCCGAAGTCCAACGCCATATCCATTAGGCCACACGGTCACTGACGACCAACATTTACATGTATACGACTCATCTCGAAACGCTCACACCCCTGAGGATTTGTGTTTTCGTTCTACACAGCCGCTGCCCCTTGCTCTTTCCCACCCATTCGTTACATTCAACCTCTGACGTGACCGACCAAATATTGACTGAGAAACAAGACCACACACTTTGTGCATTCGGAATCGAAGGCAGGGCGTCCCTCGCCGCATTTGCTACGATTGCCATTTGCTACTTCTGCAGAAGCGGCGGCGGCGTGACGACGACGACGACGACGACGACGACGACGACGACGACGAATATCGCGAGAGGCTCTGAGATATGTGAGAAATACATCTATAAAATGTAATTCAGACTGCCTCGTCCCACCTTATGCTGTACCGCTTTGGCAAATGCTTTATCTGCGCCATTCGCCTTAATCGCATCTGAGAGTAATTCTTAAAAAAACGCCTTTCGCTAATTGTTCGTCATCACAGGTACTGTTTGCTATACGGCCACGACGCGCAACTGATTTCCAAAATTCATCTTTTTCCTGTGAGGATGGAACTTACGACCCCTGGTTTCTTAGACCAGTGCTCTACCACTGAGCTAAAGAGGCGCGGCCTAGCGGTACTTTTGGGTACTTCGTCCTTACGGTCGTCTGCATCATCAGACTTTAGCTGACAACACTTCATATTACCGGCTAATATTTGCAGCTATGGCGAGAAATTACTGCTTGGCTACACATCTGACACGTAACCGATGTGCTGTCCAAATAACAACACTTGCATTTCAGAACATGTCTTTCACACATGTCTACAAAATCACCTTCACCTTCAAATACAGCTTCCTTGCGACTGACAGAGACGTAGGCAAAGTTTAAAGTTGCTATTTCCATTAAATCTCGTTAATCAGAAAAACGGTAATTTACACCTGCAGCGGAACAAAATTCCGTTCCGCCCAGCGTCTGGCTCGAACCCATGACCCTGGGATTAAGAGTCTGACGCTCTACCGACTGAGCTAGCCGGCTACCTCGGTGAATACCTGCCGGGTAGCACGTCACACTGTACTCGTTTGGGGTGGGTGGTCCCATACAGAATCTCTCCATGATGCCTAATGTTTTCCTAACGTCACACTCGTCACGTACTTCACTTTTATGTCATAATCATTTCTGAGAGGTAAAGAAATTGCATGACAACATGCAGAGCTAGTGGCGTCAAAATTAACACACATACTTTATGTGACTCAAAAGCCGAACGAGTTACTTTTCGACGTTGTTTTAGATGTGCAAGTGATAGTCAAAACTCGCTGTGTCGGCACTCTGCCGACCATTTCGCTAGTTAACACCGGTCTTGTTGTGTGTGTTTCAAGCTCAAGAGCATCTCCAAGCAAAAAATGGTCAACAGCAACATTCAGACGGTTTCGTACTGCTCAATTGCTACATTAAAACGTTATGTTTCTTTTTCAGAACTGGAAAAACACAAGCGTGACAGCATTCGAACATGTAATCTTCAGATCCGAAGTCCGACGCCATATCCATTAGGCCACACGGTCACTGACGACCAACATTTACATGTATCCGACTCATCTCGAAACGCTCACACCCCTGAGGATTTGTGTTTTCGTTCTACACAGCCGCTGCCCCTTGCTCTTTCCCACCCATTCGTTACATTCAACCTCTGACGTGACCGACCAAATATTGACTGAGAAACAAGACCACACACTTTGTGCATTCGGAATCGAAGGCAGGGCGTCCCTCGCCGCATTTGCTACGATTGCCATTTGCTACTTCTGCAGAAGCGGCGGCGGCGGCGACGACGACGACGACGACGACGACGACGACGACGACGACGACGACGACGACGAATATCGCGAGAGGCTCTGAGATATGTGAGAAATACATCTACAAAATGTAATTCAGACTGCCTCGTCCCACCTTATGCTGTACCGCTTTGGCAAATGCTTTATCTGCGCCATTCGCCTTAATCGCATCTGAGAGTAATTCTTAAAAAAACGCCTTTCGCTAATTGTTCGTCATCACAGGTACTGTTTGCTATACGGCCACGACGCGCAACTGATTTCCAAAATTCATCTTTTTCCTGTGAGGATGGAACTTACGACCCCTGGTTTCTTAGACCAGTGCTCTACCACTGAGCTAAAGAGGCGCGGCCTAGCGGTACTTTTGGGTACTTCGTCCTTACGGTCGTCTGCATCATCAGACTTTAGCTGACAACACTTCATATTACCGGCTAATATTTGCAGCTATGGCGACAAATTACTGCTTGGCTACACATCTGACACGTAACCGATGTGCTGTCCAAACAACAACACTTGCATTTCAGAACATGTCTTTCACACATGTCTACAAAATCACCTTCACCTTCAAATACAGCTTCCTTGCGACTGACAGAGACGTAGGCAAAGTTTAAAGTTGCTATTTCCATTAAATCTCGTTAATCAGAAAAACGGTAATTTACACCTGCAGCGGAACAAAATTCCGTTCCGCCCAGCGTCTGGCTCGAACCCATGACCCTGGGATTAAGAGTCTGTCTCTCTACCGACTGAGCTAGCCGGCTACCTCGGTGAATACCTGCCGGGTAGCACGTCACACAGTACTCGTTTGGGGTGGGTGGTCCCATACAGAATCTCTCCGTGATGCCTAATGTTTTCCTAACGTCACACTCGTCACGTACTTCACTTTTATGTCATATTCATTTCTGAGAGGTAAAGAAATTGCATGACAACATGCAGAGCTAGTGGCGTCAAAATTAACACACATACTTTATGTGACTCAAAAGCCGAACGAGTTACTTTCCGACGTTGTTTTAGATGTGCAAGTGATAGTCAAAACTCGCTGTGTCGGCACTCTGCCGACCATTTCGCTAGTTAACACCGGTCTTGTTGTGTGTGTTTCAAGCTCAAGAGCATCTCCAAGCAAAAAATGGTCAACAGCAACATTCAGACGGTTTCGTACTGCTCAATTGCTACATTAAAACGTTATGTTTCTTTTTCAGAACTGGAAAAACACAAGCGTGACAGCATTCGAACCTGTAATCTTCAGATCCGAAGTCCGACGCCTTATCCATTAGGCCACACGGTCACTGACGACCAACATTTACATGTAAACGAATCATCTCGAAACGCTCACACCCCTTAGGATTTGTGTTTTCGTTCTACACAGCCGCTGCCCCTTGCTCTTTCCCACCCATTCGTTACATTCAACCTCTGACGTGACCGACCAAATATAGACTGAGAAACAAGACCATACACTTTGTGCATTCGGAATCGAAGGCAGGGCGTCCCTCGCCGCATTTGCTACGATTGCCATTTGCTACTTCTGCAGAAGCGGCGGCGGCGGCGGCGACGACAAATATCGCGAGAGGCTCTGAGATATGTGAGAAATACATCTATAAAATGTAATTCAGACTGCCTCGTCCCACCTTATGCTGTACCGCTTTGGCAAATGCTTTATCTGCGCCATTCGCCTTAATCGCATCTGAGAGTAATTCTTAAAAAAACGCCTGTCGCTAATTGTTCGTCATCACAGGAACTGTTTGCTATACGGCCACGACGCGCAACTGATTTCCAAAATTCATCTTTCTCCTGTGAGGATGGAACATACGACCCATGGTTTATTAGACCAGTGCTCTACCACTGAGCTAAAGAGGCGCGGCCTAGCGGTACTCTTGGGTACTTCGTCCTTACGGTCGTCTGCATCATCAGACTTTAGCTGACAACACTTCATATTACCGGCTAATATTTGCAGCTATTTCGACAAATTACTGCTTGGCTACACATCTGACACGTAACCGATGTGCTCTCCAAACAACAACACTTGCATTTCAGAACATGTCTTTCACACATGTCTACAAAATCACCTTCACCTTCAAATACAGATTCCTTGCGACTGACAGAGACGTAGGCAAAGTTAAAAGTTGCTATTTCCATTAAATATCGTTAATCAGAAAAACGGTAATTTACATCTGCAGCGGAACTAAATTCCGTTCCGCCCAGCGTCTGGCTCGAACCCATGACCCTGGGATTAAGAGTCTGACGCTCTACCGACTGAGATAGCCGGCTACCTCGGTGAATACCTCCCGGGTAGCACGTCACACAGTACTCGTTTGGGTTGGGTGGTCCCATACAGAATCTCTCCATGATGCCTAATGTTTTCCTAACGTCACACTCGTCACGTACTTCAGTTTTATGTCATAATCATTTCTGAGAGGTAAAGAAATTGCATGACAACATGCAGAGCTAGTGGCGTCAAAATTCACACACATACTTTATGTGACTCAAAAGCCGAACGAGTTACTTTTCGACGTTGTTTTAGATGTGCAAGTGATAGTCAAAACTCGCTGTGTCGGCACTCTGCCGAACATTTCGCTAGTTAACACCGGTCTTGTTGTGTGTGTTTCAAGCTCAAGAGCATCTGCAAGCAAACAATGTTCAACAGCAACATTCAGACGGTTTCGTACTGCTCAATTGCTACATTAAAACGTTATGTTTCTTTTTCAGAACTGGAGAAACACAAGCGTGACAACATTCGAACCTGTAAACTTCGTATCCGAAGTCCGACGCCTTATCCATTAGGCCACACGGTCACTGACGACCAACGTTTACATGTATACGACTCATCTCGAAACGCTCACACCCCTGAGGATTTGTGTTTTCGTTCTACACAGCCGCTGCCCCTTGCTCTTTCCCACCCATTCGTTACATTCAACCTCTGACGTGACCGACCAAATATAGACTGAGAAACAAGACCACACACTTTGTGCATTCCGAATCGAAGGCAGGGCGTCCCTCGCCGCATTTGCTACGATTGCCATTTGCTACTTCTGCAGAAGCGGCGGCGGCGGCGGCGACGACAAATATCGCGAGAGGCTCTGAGATATGTGAGAAATACATCTATAAAATGTAAATGAACGAGTTACTTTCCGACGTTGTTTTAGATGTGCAAGTGATAGTCAAAACTCGCTGTGTCGGCACTCTGCCGACCATTTCGCTAGTTAACACCGGTCTTGTTGTGTGTGTTTCAAGCTCAAGAGCATCTCCAAGCAAAATATGGTCAACAGCAACATTCAGACGGTTTCGTACTGCTCAATTGCTACATTAAAACGTTATGTTTCTTTTTCAGAACTGGAAAAACACAAGCGTGACAGCATTCGAACCTGTAATCTTCAGATCCGACGTCCGACGCCTTATCCATTAGGCCACACGGTCACTGACGACCAACATTTACATGTATACGACTCATCTCGAAACGCTCACACCCCTGAGGATTTGTGTTTTCGTTCTACACAGCCGCTGCCCCTTGCTCTTTCCCACCCATTCGTTACATTCAACCTCTGACGTGACCGACCAAATATAGACTGAGAAACAAGACCACACACTTTGTGCATTCGGAATCGAAGGCAGGGCGTCCCTCGCCGCATTTGCTACGATTGCCATTTGCTACTTCTGAAGAAGCGACGACGACGACGACGACGACGACGACGACGAATATCGCGAGAGGCTCTGAGATATGTGAGAAATACATCTATAAAATGTAATTCAGACTGCCTCGTCCCACCTTATGCTGTACCGCTTTGGCAAACGCTTTATCTGCGCCATTCGCCTTAATCGCATCTGAGAGTAATTCTTAAAAAAACGCCTTTCGCTAATTGTTCGTCATCACAGGTACTGTTTGCTATACGGCCACGACGCGCAACTGATTTCCAAAATTCATCTTTTTCCTGTGAGGATGGAACTTACGACCCCTGGTTTCTTAGACCAGTGCTCTACCACTGAGCTAAAGAGGCGCGGCCTAGCGGTACTTTTGGGTACTTCGTCCTTACGGTCGTCTGCATCATCAGACTTTAGCTGACAACACTTCATATTACCGGCTAATATTTGCAGCTATGGCGACAAATTACTGCTTGGCTACACATCTGACACGTAACCGATGTGCTGTCCAAACAACAACACTTGCATTTCAGAACATGTCTTTCACACATGTCTACAAAATCACCTTCACCTTCAAATACAGCTTCCTTGCGACTGACAGAGACGTAGGCAAAGTTTAAAGTTGCTATTTCCATTAAATCTCGTTAATCAGAAAAACGGTAATTTACACCTGCAGCGGAACAAAATTCCGTTCCGCCCAGCGTCTGGCTCGAACCCATGACCCTGGGATTAAGAGTCTGTCTCTCTACCGACTGAGCTAGCCGGCTACCTCGGTGAATACCTGCCGGGTAGCACGTCACACAGTACTCGTTTGGGGTGGGTGGTCCCATACAGAATCTCTCCGTGATGCCTAATGTTTTCCTAACGTCACACTCGTCACGTACTTCACTTTTATGTCATATTCATTTCTGAGAGGTAAAGAAATTGCATGACAACATGCAGAGCTAGTGGCGTCAAAATTAACACACATACTTTATGTGACTCAAAAGCCGAACGAGTTACTTTCCGACGTTGTTTTAGATGTGCAAGTGATAGTCAAAACTCGCTGTGTCGGCACTCTGCCGACCATTTCGCTAGTTAACACCGGTCTTGTTGTGTGTGTTTCAAGCTCAAGAGCATCTCCAAGCAAAAAATGGTCAACAGCAACATTCAGACGGTTTCGTACTGCTCAATTGCTACATTAAAACGTTATGTTTCTTTTTCAGAACTGGAAAAACACAAGCGTGACAGCATTCGAACCTGTAATCTTCAGATCCGAAGTCCGACGCCTTATCCATTAGGCCACACGGTCACTGACGACCAACATTTACATGTAAACGAATCATCTCGAAACGCTCACACCCCTTAGGATTTGTGTTTTCGTTCTACACAGCCGCTGCCCCTTGCTCTTTCCCACCCATTCGTTACATTCAACCTCTGACGTGACCGACCAAATATAGACTGAGAAACAAGACCATACACTTTGTGCATTCGGAATCGAAGGCAGGGCGTCCCTCGCCGCATTTGCTACGATTGCCATTTGCTACTTCTGCAGAAGCGGCGGCGGCGGCGGCGACGACAAATATCGCGAGAGGCTCTGAGATATGTGAGAAATACATCTATAAAATGTAATTCAGACTGCCTCGTCCCACCTTATGCTGTACCGCTTTGGCAAATGCTTTATCTGCGCCATTCGCCTTAATCGCATCTGAGAGTAATTCTTAAAAAAACGCCTGTCGCTAATTGTTCGTCATCACAGGAACTGTTTGCTATACGGCCACGACGCGCAACTGATTTCCAAAATTCATCTTTCTCCTGTGAGGATGGAACATACGACCCATGGTTTATTAGACCAGTGCTCTACCACTGAGCTAAAGAGGCGCGGCCTAGCGGTACTCTTGGGTACTTCGTCCTTACGGTCGTCTGCATCATCAGACTTTAGCTGACAACACTTCATATTACCGGCTAATATTTGCAGCTATTTCGACAAATTACTGCTTGGCTACACATCTGACACGTAACCGATGTGCTCTCCAAACAACAACACTTGCATTTCAGAACATGTCTTTTACACATGTCTACAAAATCACCTTCACCTTCAAATACAGTTTCCTTGCGGCTGACAGAGACGTAGGCAAAGTTTAAAGTTGCTATTTCCATCAAATCTCGTTAATCAGAAAAACGGTAATTTACACCTGCAGCGGAACTAAATTCCGTTCCGCCCAGCGTCTGGCTCGAACCCATGACCCTGGGATTAAGAGTCTGACGCTCTACCGACTGAGATAGCCGGCTACCTCGGTGAATACCTCCCGGGTAGCACGTCACACAGTACTCGTTTGGGTTGGGTGGTCCCATACAGAATCTCTCCATGATGCCTAATGTTTTCCTAACGTCACACTCGTCACGTACTTCAGTTTTATGTCATAATCATTTCTGAGAGGTAAAGAAATTGCATGACAACATGCAGAGCTAGTGGCGTCAAAATTCACACACATACTTTATGTGACTCAAAAGCCGAACGAGTTACTTTTCGACGTTGTTTTAGATGTGCAAGTGATAGTCAAAACTCGCTGTGTCGGCACTCTGCCGAACATTTCGCTAGTTAACACCGGTCTTGTTGTGTGTGTTTCAAGCTCAAGAGCATCTGCAAGCAAACAATGTTCAACAGCAACATTCAGACGGTTTCGTACTGCTCAATTGCTACATTAAAACGTTATGTTTCTTTTTCAGAACTGGAGAAACACAAGCGTGACAACATTCGAACCTGTAAACTTCGTATCCGAAGTCCGACGCCTTATCCATTAGGCCACACGGTCACTGACGACCAACGTTTACATGTATACGACTCATCTCGAAACGCTCACACCCCTGAGGATTTGTGTTTTCGTTCTACACAGCCGCTGCCCCTTGCTCTTTCCCACCCATTCGTTACATTCAACCTCTGACGTGACCGACCAAATATAGACTGAGAAACAAGACCACACACTTTGTGCATTCCGAATCGAAGGCAGGGCGTCCCTCGCCGCATTTGCTACGATTGCCATTTGCTACTTCTGCAGAAGCGGCGGCGGCGGCGGCGACGACAAATATCGCGAGAGGCTCTGAGATATGTGAGAAATACATCTATAAAATGTAAATGAACGAGTTACTTTCCGACGTTGTTTTAGATGTGCAAGTGATAGTCAAAACTCGCTGTGTCGGCACTCTGCCGACCATTTCGCTAGTTAACACCGGTCTTGTTGTGTGTGTTTCAAGCTCAAGAGCATCTCCAAGCAAAATATGGTCAACAGCAACATTCAGACGGTTTCGTACTGCTCAATTGCTACATTAAAACGTTATGTTTCTTTTTCAGAACTGGAAAAACACAAGCGTGACAGCATTCGAACCTGTAATCTTCAGATCCGACGTCCGACGCCTTATCCATTAGGCCACACGGTCACTGACGACCAACATTTACATGTATACGACTCATCTCGAAACGCTCACACCCCTGAGGATTTGTGTTTTCGTTCTACACAGCCGCTGCCCCTTGCTCTTTCCCACCCATTCGTTACATTCAACCTCTGACGTGACCGACCAAATATAGACTGAGAAACAAGACCACACACTTTGTGCATTCGGAATCGAAGGCAGGGCGTCCCTCGCCGCATTTGCTACGATTGCCATTTGCTACTTCTGAAGAAGCGACGACGACGACGACGACGACGACGACGACGACGACGAATATCGCGAGAGGCTCTGAGATATGTGAGAAATACATCTATAAAATGTAATTCAGACTGCCTCGTCCCACCTTATGCTGTACCGCTTTGGCAAACGCTTTATCTGCGCCATTCGCCTTAATCGCATCTGAGAGTAATTCTTAAAAAAACGCCTGTCGCTAATTGTTCGTCATCACAGGTACTGTTTGCTATACGGCCACGACGCGCAACTGATTTCCAAAATTCATCTTTCTCCTGTGAGTATGGAACTTACGACCCCTGGTTTATTAGACCAGTGCTCTACCACTGAGCTAAAGAGGCGCGGCCTAGCGGTACTCTTGGGTACTTCGTCCTTACGGTCGTCTGCATCATCAGACTTTAGCTGACAACACTTCATATTACCGGCTAATATTTGCAGCTATGGCGACAAATTACTGCTTGGCTACACATCTGACACGTAACCGATGTGCTGTCCAAACAACAACACTTGCATTTCAGAACATGTCTTTCACACATGTCTACAAAATCACCTTCACCTTCAAATACAGTTTCCTTGCGACTGACAGAGACGTAGGCAAAGTTTAAAGTTGCTATTTCCATTTAATCTCGTTAATCAGAAAAACGTTAATTTACACCTGCAGCGGAACAAAATTCCGTTCCCACAGCGTCTGGCTCGAACCCACGACCCTGGGATTAAGAGTCTGACGCTCTACCGACTGAGCTGGCCGGCTACCTCGGTGAATACCTCCCGGGTAGCACGTCACACAGTACTCGTTTGGGTTGGGTGGTCCCATACAGAATCTCTCCATGATGCCTAATGTTTTCCTAACGTCACACTCGTCACGTACTTCACTTTTATGTCATAATCATTTCTGAGAGGTAAAGAAATTGCATGACAACATGCAGAGCTAGTGGCGTCAAAATTCACACACATACTTTATGTGACTCAAAAGCCGAACGAGTTACTTTCCGACGTTGTTTTAGATGTGCAAGTGATAGTCAAAACTCGCTGTGTCGGCACTCTGCCGACCATTTCGCTAGTTAACACCGGTCTTGTTGTGTGTGTTTCAAGCTCAAGAGCATCTGCAAGCAAACAATGTTCAACAGCAACATTCAGACGGTTTCGTACTGCTCAATTGCTACATTAAAACGTTATGTTTCTTTTTCAGAACTGGAGAAACACAAGCGTGACAACATTCGAACCTGTAATCTTCAGATCCGAAGTCCGACGCCTTATCCATTAGGCCACACGGTCACTGACGACCAACGTTTACATGTATACGACTCATCTCGAAATGCTCACACCCCTGAGGATTTGTGTTTTCGTTCTACACAGCCGCTGCCCCTTGCTCTTTCCCACCCATTCGTTACATTCAACCTCTGACGTGACCGACCAAATATAGACTGAGAAACAAGACCACACACTTTGTGCATTCCGAATCGAAGGCAGGGCGTCCCTCGCCGCATTTGCTACGATTGCCATTTGCTACTTCTGCAGAAGCGGCGGCGGCGGCGGCGACGACAAATATCGCGAGAGGCTCTGAGATATGTGAGAAATACATCTATAAAATGTAAATGAACGAGTTACTTTCCGACGTTGTTTTAGATGTGCAAGTGATAGTCAAAACTCGCTGTGTCGGCACTCTGCCGACCATTTCGCTAGTTAACACCGGTCTTGTTGTGTGTGTTTCAAGCTCAAGAGCATCTCCAAGCAAAATATGGTCAACAGCAACATTCAGACGGTTTCGTACTGCTCAATTGCTACATTAAAACGTTATGTTTCTTTTTCAGAACTGGAAAAACAGAAGCGTGACAGCATTCGAACCTGTAATCTTCAGATCCGACGTCCGACGCCTTATCCATTAGGCCACACGGTCACTGACGACCAACATTTACATGTATACGACTCATCTCGAAACGCTCACACCCCTGAGGATTTGTGTTTTCGTTCTACACAGCCGCTGCCCCTTGCTCTTTCCCACCCATTCGTTACATTCAACCTCTGACGTGACCGACCAAATATAGACTGAGAAACAAGACCACACACTTTGTGCATTCGGAATCGAAGGCAGGGCGTCCCTCGCCGCATTTGCTACGATTGGCATTTGGTACTTCTGAAGAAGCGGCGGCGGCGACGACGACGACGACGACGACGATTACGACGACGAATATCGCGAGAGGCTCTGAGATATGTGAGAAATACATCTATAAAATGTAATTCAGACTGCCTCGTCCCACCTTATGCTGTACCGCTTTGGCAAATGCTTTATCTGCGCCATTCGCCTTAATCGCATCTGAGAGTAATTCTTAAAAAAACGCCTGTCGCTAATTGTTCGTCATCACAGGTACTGTTTGCTATACGGCCACGACGCGCAACTGATTTCCAAAATTCATCTTTCTCCTGTGAGTATGGAACTTACGACCCCTGGTTTATTAGACCAGAGATCTACCACTGAGCTAAAGAGGCGCGGCCTAGCGGTACTCTTGGGTACTTCGTCCTTACGGTCGTCTGCATCATCAGACTTTAGCTGACAACACTTCGTATTACCGGCTAATATTTGCAGCTATGGCGACAAATTACTGCTTGGCTACACATCTGACACGTAACCGATGTGCTGTCCAAACAACAACACTTGCATTTCAGAACATGTCTTTCACACATGTCTACAAAATCACCTTCACCTTCAAATACAGTTTCCTTGCGACTGACAGAGACGTAGGCAAAGTTTAAAGTTGCTATTTCCATTTAATCTCGTTAATCAGAAAAACGTTAATTTACACCTGCAGCGGAACAAAATTCCGTTCCCACAGCGTCTGGCTCGAACCCACGACCCTGGGATTAAGAGTCTGACGCTCTACCGACTGAGCTAGCCGGCTACCTCGGTGAATACCTCCCGGGTAGCACGTCACACAGTACTCGTTTGGGTTGGGTGGTCCCATACAGAATCTCTCCATGATGCCTAATGTTTTCCTAACGTCACACTCGTCACGTACTTCACTTTTATGTCATAATCATTTCTGAGAGGTAAAGAAATTGCATGACAACATGCAGAGCTAGTGGCGTCAAAATTCACACACATACTTTATGTGACTCAAAAGCCGAACGAGTTACTTTCCGACGTTGTTTTAGATGTGCAAGTGATAGTCAAAACTCGCTGTGTCGGCACTCTGCCGACCATTTCGCTAGTTAACACCGGTCTTGTTGTGTGTGTTTCAAGCTCAAGAGCATCTCCAAGCAAAAAATGGTCAACAGCAACATTCAGACGGTTTCGTACTGCTCAATTGCTACATTAAAACGTTATGTTTCTTTTTCAGAACTGGAAAAACACAAGCGTGACAGCATTCGAACCTGTAATCTTCAGATCCAAAGTCCGACGCCTTATCCATTAGGCCACACGGTCACTGACGACCAACATTTACATGTATACGACTCATCTCGAAACGCTCACACCCCTGAGGATTTGTGTTTTCGTTCTACACAGCCGCTGCCCCTTGCTCTTTCCCACCCATTCGTTACATTCAACCTCTGACGTGACCGACCAAATATAGACTGAGAAACAAGACCACACACTTTGTGCATTCGGAATCGAAGGCAGGGCGTCCCTCGCCGCATTTGCTACGATTGCCATTTGCTACTTCTGCAGAAGCGGCGGCGGCGGCGGCGACGACAAATATCGCGAGAGGCTCTGAGATATGTGAGAAATACATCTATAAAATGTAAATGAACGAGTTACTTTCCGACGTTGTTTTAGATGTGCAAGTGATAGTCAAAACTCGCTGTGTCGGCACTCTGCCGACCATTTCGCTAGTTAACACCGGTCTTGTTGTGTGTGTTTCAAGCTCAAGAGCATCTCCAAGCAAAATATGGTCAACAGCAACATTCAGACGGTTTCGTACTGCTCAATTGCTACATTAAAACGTTATGTTTCTTTTTCAGAACTGGAAAAACACAAGCGTGACAGCATTCGAACCTGTAATCTTCAGATCCGACGTCCGACGCCTTATCCATTAGGCCACACGGTCACTGACGACCAACATTTACATGTATACGACTCATCTCGAAACGCTCACACCCCTGAGGATTTGTGTTTTCGTTCTACACAGCCGCTGCCCCTTGCTCTTTCCCACCCATTCGTTACATTCAACCTCTGACGTGACCGACCAAATATAGACTGAGAAACAAGACCACACACTTTGTGCATTCGGAATCGAAGGCAGGGCGTCCCTCGCCGCATTTGCTACGATTGGCATTTGGTACTTCTGAAGAAGCGGCGGCGGCGACGACGACGACGACGACGACGACGACGACGACGAATATCGCGAGAGGCTCTGAGATATGTGAGAAATACATATATAAAATGTAATTCAGACTGCCTCGTCCCACCTTATGCTGTACCGCTTTGGCAAATGCTTTATCTGCGCCATTCGCCTTAATCGCATCTGAGAGTAATTCTTAAAAAAACGCCTGTCGCTAATTGTTCGTCATCACAGGTACTGTTTGCTATACGGCCACGACGCGCAACTGATTTCCAAAATTCATCTTTCTCCTGTGAGTATGGAACTTACGACCCCTGGTTTATTAGACCAGTGCTCTACCACTGAGCTAAAGAGGCGCGGCCTAGCGGTACTCTTGGGTACTTCGTCCTTACGGTCGTCTGCATCATCAGACTTTAGCTGACAACACTTCGTATTACCGGCTAATATTTGCAGCTATGGCGACAAATTACTGCTTGGCTACACATCTGACACGTAACCGATGTGCTGTCCAAACAACAACACTTGCATTTCAGAACATGTCTTTCACACATGTCTACAAAATCACCTTCACCTTCAAATACAGTTTCCTTGCGACTGACGGAGACGTAGGCAAAGTTTAAAGTTGCTATTTCCATTTAATCTCGTTAATCAGAAAAACGTTAATTTACACCTGCAGCGGAACAAAATTCCGTTCCCACAGCGTCTGGCTCGAACCCACGACCCTGGGATTAAGAGTCTGACGCTCTACCGACTGAGCTAGCCGGCTACCTCGGTGAATACCTCCCGGGTAGCACGTCACACAGTACTCGTTTGGGTTGGGTGGTCCCATACAGAATCTCTCCATGATGCCTAATGTTTTCCTAACGTCACACTCGTCACGTACTTCACTTTTATGTCATAATCATTTCTGAGAGGTAAAGAAATTGCATGACAACATGCAGAGCTAGTGGCGTCAAAATTCACACACATACTTTATGTGACTCAAAAGCCGAACGAGTTACTTTCCGACGTTGTTTTAGATGTGCAAGTGATAGTCAAAACTCGCTGTGTCGGCACTCTGCCGACCATTTCGCTAGTTAACACCGGTCTTGTTGTGTGTGTTTCAAGCTCAAGAGCATCTCCAAGCAAAAAATGGTCAACAGCAACATTCAGACGGTTTCGTACTGCTCAATTGCTACATTAAAACGTTATGTTTCTTTTTCAGAACTGGAAAAACACAAGCGTGACAGCATTCGAACCTGTAATCTTCAGATCCGACGTCCGACGCCTTATCCATTAGGCCACACGGTCACTGACGACCAACATTTACATGTATACGACTCATCTCGAAACGCTCACACCCCTGAGGATTTGTGTTTTCGTTCTACACAGCCGCTGCCCCTTGCTCTTTCCCACCCATTCGTTACATTCAACCTCTGACGTGACCGACCAAATATAGACTGAGAAACAAGACCACACACTTTGTGCATTCGGAATCGAAGGCAGGGCGTCCCTCGCCGCATTTGCTACGATTGCCATTTGCTACTTCTGCAGAAGCGGCGGCGGCGGCGGCGACGACAAATATCGCGAGAGGCTCTGAGATATGTGAGAAATACATCTATAAAATGTAAATGAACGAGTTACTTTCCGACGTTGTTTTAGATGTGCAAGTGATAGTCAAAACTCGCTGTGTCGGCACTCTGCCGACCATTTCGCTAGTTAACACCGGTCTTGTTGTGTGTGTTTCAAGCTCAAGAGCATCTCCAAGCAAAATATGGTCAACAGCAACATTCAGACGGTTTCGTACTGCTCAATTGCTACATTAAAACGTTATGTTTCTTTTTCAGAACTGGAAAAACACAAGCGTGACAGCATTCGAACCTGTAATCTTCAGATCCGACGTCCGACGCCTTATCCATTAGGCCACACGGTCACTGACGACCAACATTTACATGTATACGACTCATCTCGAAACGCTCACACCCCTGAGGATTTGTGTTTTCGTTCTACACAGCCGCTGCCCCTTGCTCTTTCCCACCCATTCGTTACATTCAACCTCTGACGTGACCGACCAAATATAGACTGAGAAACAAGACCACACACTTTGTGCATTCGGAATCGAAGGCAGGGCGTCCCTCGCCGCATTTGTTACGATTGCCATTTGCTACTTCTGAAGAAGCGGCGGCGGCGACGACGACGACGACGACGACGACGACGACGAATATCGCGAGAGGCTCTGAGATATGTGAGAAATACATCTATAAAATGTAATTCAGACTGCCTCGTCCCACCTTATGCTGTACCGCTTTGGCAAATGCTTTATCTGCGCCATTCGCCTTAATCGCATCTGAGAGTAATTCTTAAAAAAACGCCTGTCGCTAATTGTTCGTCATCACAGGTACTGTTTGCTATACGGCCACGACGCGCAACTGATTTCCAAAATTCATCTTTCTCCTGTGAGTATGGAACTTACGACCCCTGGTTTATTAGACCAGTGCTCTACCACTGAGCTAAAGAGGCGCGGCCTAGCGGTACTCTTGGGTACTTCGTCCTTACGGTCGTCTGCATCATCAGACTTTAGCTGACAACACTTCGTATTACCGGCTAATATTTGCAGCTATGGCGACAAATTACTGCTTGGCTACACATCTGACACGTAACCGATGTGCTGTCCAAACAACAACACTTGCATTTCAGAACATGTCTTTCACACATGTCTACAAAATCACCTTCACCTTCAAATACAGTTTCCTTGCGACTGACAGAGACGTAGGCAAAGTTTAAAGTTGCTATTTCCATTTAATCTCGTTAATCAGAAAAACGTTAATTTACACCTGCAGCGGAACAAAATTCCGTTCCCACAGCGTCTGGCTCGAACCCACGACCCTGGGATTAAGAGTCTGACGCTCTACCGACTGAGCTAGCCGGCTACCTCGGTGAATACCTCCCGGGTAGCACGTCACACAGTACTCGTTTGGGTTGGGTGGTCCCATACAGAATCTCTCCATGATGCCTAATGTTTTCCTAACGTCACACTCGTCACGTACTTCACTTTTATGTCATAATCATTTCTGAGAGGTAAAGAAATTGCATGACAACATGCAGAGCTAGTGGCGTCAAAATTCACACACATACTTTATGTGACTCAAAAGCCGAACGAGTTACTTTCCGACGTTGTTTTAGATGTGCAAGTGATAGTCAAAACTCGCTGTGTCGGCACTCTGCCGACCATTTCGCTAGTTAACACCGGTCTTGTTGTGTGTGTTTCAAGCTCAAGAGCATCTCCAAGCAAAAAATGGTCAACAGCAACATTCAGACGGTTTCGTACTGCTCAATTGCTACATTAAAACGTTATGTTTCTTTTTCAGAACTGGAAAAACACAAGCGTGACAGCATTCGAACCTGTAATCTTCAGATCCAAAGTCCGACGCCTTATCCATTAGGCCACACGGTCACTGACGACCAACATTTACATGTATACGACTCATCTCGAAACGCTCACACCCCTGAGGATTTGTGTTTTCGTTCTACACAGCCGCTGCCCCTTGCTCTTTCCCACCCATTCGTTACATTCAACCTCTGACGTGACCGACCAAATATAGACTGAGAAACAAGACCACACACTTTGTGCATTCGGAATCGAAGGCAGGGCGTCCCTCGCCGCATTTGCTACGATTGCCATTTGCTACTTCTGCAGAAGCGGCGGCGGCGGCGGCGACGACAAATATCGCGAGAGGCTCTGAGATATGTGAGAAATACATCTATAAAATGTAAATGAACGAGTTACTTTCCGACGTTGTTTTAGATGTGCAAGTGATAGTCAAAACTCGCTGTGTCGGCACTCTGCCGACCATTTCGCTAGTTAACACCGGTCTTGTTGTGTGTGTTTCAAGCTCAAGAGCATCTCCAAGCAAAATATGGTCAACAGCAACATTCAGACGGTTTCGTACTGCTCAATTGCTACATTAAAACGTTATGTTTCTTTTTCAGAACTGGAAAAACACAAGCGTGACAGCATTCGAACCTGTAATCTTCAGATCCGACGTCCGACGCCTTATCCATTAGGCCACACGGTCACTGACGACCAACATTTACATGTATACGACTCATCTCGAAACGCTCACACCCCTGAGGATTTGTGTTTTCGTTCTACACAGCCGCTGCCCCTTGCTCTTTCCCACCCATTCGTTACATTCAACCTCTGACGTGACCGACCAAATATAGACTGAGAAACAAGACCACACACTTTGTGCATTCGGAATCGAAGGCAGGGCGTCCCTCGCCGCATTTGTTACGATTGCCATTTGCTACTTCTGAAGAAGCGGCGGCGGCGACGACGACGACGACGACGACGACGACGACGAATATCGCGAGAGGCTCTGAGATATGTGAGAAATACATCTATAAAATGTAATTCAGACTGCCTCGTCCCACCTTATGCTGTACCGCTTTGGCAAATGCTTTATCTGCGCCATTCGCCTTAATCGCATCTGAGAGTAATTCTTAAAAAAACGCCTGTCGCTAATTGTTCGTCATCACAGGTACTGTTTGCTATACGGCCACGACGCGCAACTGATTTCCAAAATTCATCTTTCTCCTGTGAGTATGGAACTTACGACCCCTGGTTTATTAGACCAGTGCTCTACCACTGAGCTAAAGAGGCGCGGCCTAGCGGTACTCTTGGGTACTTCGTCCTTACGGTCGTCTGCATCATCAGACTTTAGCTGACAACACTTCGTATTACCGGCTAATATTTGCAGCTATGGCGACAAATTACTGCTTGGCTACACATCTGACACGTAACCGATGTGCTGTCCAAACAACAACACTTGCATTTCAGAACATGTCTTTCACACATGTCTACAAAATCACCTTCACCTTCAAATACAGTTTCCTTGCGACTGACAGAGACGTAGGCAAAGTTTAAAGTTGCTATTTCCATTTAATCTCGTTAATCAGAAAAACGTTAATTTACACCTGCAGCGGAACAAAATTCCGTTCCCACAGCGTCTGGCTCGAACCCACGACCCTGGGATTAAGAGTCTGACGCTCTACCGACTGAGCTAGCCGGCTACCTCGGTGAATACCTCCCGGGTAGCACGTCACACAGTACTCGTTTGGGTTGGGTGGTCCCATACAGAATCTCTCCATGATGCCTAATGTTTTCCTAACGTCACACTCGTCACGTACTTCACTTTTATGTCATAATCATTTCTGAGAGGTAAAGAAATTGCATGACAACATGCAGAGCTAGTGGCGTCAAAATTCACACACATACTTTATGTGACTCAAAAGCCGAACGAGTTACTTTCCGACGTTGTTTTAGATGTGCAAGTGATAGTCAAAACTCGCTGTGTCGGCACTCTGCCGACCATTTCGCTAGTTAACACCGGTCTTGTTGTGTGTGTTTCAAGCTCAAGAGCATCTCCAAGCAAAAAATGGTCAACAGCAACATTCAGACGGTTTCGTACTGCTCAATTGCTACATTAAAACGTTATGTTTCTTTTTCAGAACTGGAAAAACACAAGCGTGACAGCATTCGAACCTGTAATCTTCAGATCCAAAGTCCGACGCCTTATCCATTAGGCCACACGGTCACTGACGACCAACATTTACATGTATACGACTCATCTCGAAACGCTCACACCCCTGAGGATTTGTGTTTTCGTTCTACACAGCCGCTGCCCCTTGCTCTTTCCCACCCATTCGTTACATTCAACCTCTGACGTGACCGACCAAATATAGACTGAGAAACAAGACCACACACTTTGTGCATTCGGAATCGAAGGCAGGGCGTCCCTCGCCGCATTTGCTACGATTGCCATTTGCTACTTCTGCAGAAGCGGCGGCGGCGGCGGCGACGACAAATATCGCGAGAGGCTCTGAGATATGTGAGAAATACATCTATAAAATGTAAATGAACGAGTTACTTTCCGACGTTGTTTTAGATGTGCAAGTGATAGTCAAAACTCGCTGTGTCGGCACTCTGCCGACCATTTCGCTAGTTAACACCGGTCTTGTTGTGTGTGTTTCAAGCTCAAGAGCATCTCCAAGCAAAATATGGTCAACAGCAACATTCAGACGGTTTCGTACTGCTCAATTGCTACATTAAAACGTTATGTTTCTTTTTCAGAACTGGAAAAACACAAGCGTGACAGCATTCGAACCTGTAATCTTCGGATCCGACGTCCGACGCCTTATCCATTAGGCCACACGGTCACTGACGACCAACATTTACATGTATACGACTCATCTCGAAACGCTCACACCCCTGAGGATTTGTGTTTTCGTTCTACACAGCCGCTGCCCCTTGCTCTTTCCCACCCATTCGTTACATTCAACCTCTGACGTGACCGACCAAATATAGACTGAGAAACAAGACCACACACTTTGTGCATTCGGAATCGAAGGCAGGGCGTCCCTCGCCGCATTTGCTACGATTGCCATTTGCTACTTCTGAAGAAGCGGCGGCGGCGACGACGACGACGACGACGACGACGACGAATATCGCGAGAGGCTCTGAGATATGTGAGAAATACATCTATAAAATGTAATTCAGACTGCCTCGTCCCACCTTATGCTGTACCGCTTTGGCAAATGCTTTATCTGCGCCATTCGCCTTAATCGCATCTGAGAGTAATTCTTAAAAAAACGCCTGTCGCTAATTGTTCGTCATCACAGGTACTGTTTGCTATACGGCCACGACGCGCAACTGATTTCCAAAATTCATCTTTCTCCTGTGAGTATGGAACTTACGACCCCTGGTTTATTAGACCAGTGCTCTACCACTGAGCTAAAGAGGCGCGGCCTAGCGGTACTCTTGGGTACTTCGTCCTTACGGTCGTCTGCATCATCAGACTTTAGCTGACAACACTTCATATTACCGGCTAATATTTGCAGCTATGGCGACAAATTACTGCTTGGCTACACATCTGACACGTAACCGATGTGCTGTCCAAACAACAACACTTGCATTTCAGAACATGTCTTTCACACATGTCTACAAAATCACCTTCACCTTCAAATACAGTTTCCTTGCGACTGACAGAGACGTAGGCAAAGTTTAAAGTTGCTATTTCCATTTAATCTCGTTAATCAGAAAAACGTTAATTTACACCTGCAGCGGAACAAAATTCCGTTCCCACAGCGTCTGGCTCGAACCCACGACCCTGGGATTAAGAGTCTGACGCTCTACCGACTGAGCTAGCCGGCTACCTCGGTGAATACCTCCCGGGTAGCACGTCACACAGTACTCGTTTGGGTTGGGTGGTCCCATACAGAATCTCTCCATGATGCCTAATGTTTTCCTAACGTCACACTCGTCACGTACTTCACTTTTATGTCATAATCATTTCTGAGAGGTAAAGAAATTGCATGACAACATGCAGAGCTAGTGGCGTCAAAATTCACACACATACTTTATGTGACTCAAAAGCCGAACGAGTTACTTTCCGACGTTGTTTTAGATGTGCAAGTGATAGTCAAAACTCGCTGTGTCGGCACTCTGCCGACCATTTCGCTAGTTAACACCGGTCTTGTTGTGTGTGTTTCAAGCTCAAGAGCATCTCCAAGCAAAAAATGGTCAACAGCAACATTCAGACGGTTTCGTACTGCTCAATTGCTACATTAAAACGTTATGTTTCTTTTTCAGAACTGGAAAAACACAAGCGTGACAGCATTCGAACCTGTAATCTTCAGATCCAAAGTCCGACGCCTTATCCATTAGGCCACACGGTCACTGACGACCAACATTTACATGTATACGACTCATCTCGAAACGCTCACACCCCTGAGGATTTGTGTTTTCGTTCTACACAGCCGCTGCCCCTTGCTCTTTCCCACCCATTCGTTACATTCAACCTCTGACGTGACCGACCAAATATAGACTGAGAAACAAGACCACACACTTTGTGCATTCGGAATCGAAGGCAGGGCGTCCCTCGCCGCATTTGCTACGATTGCCATTTGCTACTTCTGCAGAAGCGGCGGCGGCGGCGGCGACGACAAATATCGCGAGAGGCTCTGAGATATGTGAGAAATACATCTATAAAATGTAAATGAACGAGTTACTTTCCGACGTTGTTTTAGATGTGCAAGTGATAGTCAAAACTCGCTGTGTCGGCACTCTGCCGACCATTTCGCTAGTTAACACCGGTCTTGTTGTGTGTGTTTCAAGCTCAAGAGCATCTCCAAGCAAAATATGGTCAACAGCAACATTCAGACGGTTTCGTACTGCTCAATTGCTACATTAAAACGTTATGTTTCTTTTTCAGAACTGGAAAAACACAAGCGTGACAGCATTCGAACCTGTAATCTTCGGATCCGACGTCCGACGCCTTATCCATTAGGCCACACGGTCACTGACGACCAACATTTACATGTATACGACTCATCTCGAAACGCTCACACCCCTGAGGATTTGTGTTTTCGTTCTACACAGCCGCTGCCCCTTGCTCTTTCCCACCCATTCGTTACATTCAACCTCTGACGTGACCGACCAAATATAGACTGAGAAACAAGACCACACACTTTGTGCATTCGGAATCGAAGGCAGGGCGTCCCTCGCCGCATTTGCTACGATTGCCATTTGCTACTTCTGAAGAAGCGGCGGCGGCGACGACGACGACGACGACGACGACGACGACGACGACGACGACGAATATCGCGAGAGGCTCTGAGATATGTGAGAAATACATCTATAAAATGTAATTCAGACTGCCTCGTCCCACCTTATGCTGTACCGCTTTGGCAAATGCTTTATCTGCGCCATTCGCCTTAATCGCATCTGAGAGTAATTCTTAAAAAAACGCCTGTCGCTAATTGTTCGTCATCACAGGTACTGTTTGCTATACGGCCACGACGCGCAACTGATTTCCAAAATTCATCTTTCTCCTGTGAGTATGGAACTTACGACCCCTGGTTTATTAGACCAGTGCTCTACCACTGAGCTAAAGAGGCGCGGCCTAGCGGTACTCTTGGGTACTTCGTCCTTACGGTCGTCTGCATCATCAGACTTTAGCTGACAACACTTCATATTACCGGCTAATATTTGCAGCTATGGCGACAAATTACTGCTTGGCTACACATCTGACACGTAACCGATGTGCTGTCCAAACAACAACACTTGCATTTCAGAACATGTCTTTCACACATGTCTACAAAATCACCTTCACCTTCAAATACAGTTTCCTTGCGACTGACAGAGACGTAGGCAAAGTTTAAAGTTGCTATTTCCATTTAATCTCGTTAATCAGAAAAACGTTAATTTACACCTGCAGCGGAACAAAATTCCGTTCCCACAGCGTCTGGCTCGAACCCACGACCCTGGGATTAAGAGTCTGACGCTCTACCGACTGAGCTAGCCGGCTACCTCGGTGAATACCTCCCGGGTAGCACGTCACACAGTACTCGTTTGGGTTGGGTGGTCCCATACAGAATCTCTCCATGATGCCTAATGTTTTCCTAACGTCACACTCGTCACGTACTTCACTTTTATGTCATAATCATTTCTGAGAGGTAAAGAAATTGCATGACAACATGCAGAGCTAGTGGCGTCAAAATTCACACACATACTTTATGTGACTCAAAAGCCGAACGAGTTACTTTCCGACGTTGTTTTAGATGTGCAAGTGATAGTCAAAACTCGCTGTGTCGGCACTCTGCCGACCATTTCGCTAGTTAACACCGGTCTTGTTGTGTGTGTTTCAAGCTCAAGAGCATCTCCAAGCAAAATATGGTCAACAGCAACATTCAGACGGTTTCGTACTGCTCAATTGCTACATTAAAACGTTATGTTTCTTTTTCAGAACTGGAAAAACACAAGCGTGACAGCATTCGAACCTGTAATCTTCAGATCCGACGTCCGACGCCTTATCCATTAGGCCACACGGTCACTGACGACCAACATTTACATGTATACGACTCATCTCGAAACGCTCACACCCCTGAGGATTTGTGTTTTCGTTCTACACAGCCGCTGCCCCTTGCTCTTTCCCACCCATTCGTTACATTCAACCTCTGACGTGACCGACCAAATATAGACTGAGAAACAAGACCACACACTTTGTGCATTCGGAATCGAAGGCAGGGCGTCCCTCGCCGCATTTGCTACGATTGCCATTTGCTACTTCTGCAGAAGCGGCGGCGGCGGCGGCGACGACAAATATCGCGAGAGGCTCTGAGATATGTGAGAAATACATCTATAAAATGTAAATGAACGAGTTACTTTCCGACGTTGTTTTAGATGTGCAAGTGATAGTCAAAACTCGCTGTGTCGGCACTCTGCCGACCATTTCGCTAGTTAACACCGGTCTTGTTGTGTGTGTTTCAAGCTCAAGAGCATCTCCAAGCAAAATATGGTCAACAGCAACATTCAGACGGTTTCGTACTGCTCAATTGCTACATTAAAACGTTATGTTTCTTTTTCAGAACTGGAAAAACACAAGCGTGACAGCATTCGAACCTGTAATCTTCAGATCCAAAGTCCGACGCCTTATCCATTAGGCCACACGGTCACTGACGACGAACATTTACCTGTATACGACTCATCTCGAAACGCTCACACCCCTGAGGATTTGTGTTTTCGTTCTACACAGCCGCTGCCCCTTGCTCTTTCCCACCCATTCGTTACATTCAACCTCTGACGTGACCGACCAAATATAGACTGAGAAACAAGACCACACACTTTGTGCATTCGGAATCGAAGGCAGGGCGTCCCTCGCCGCATTTGTTACGATTGCCATTTGCTACTTCTGAAGAAGCGGCGGCGGCGACAACGACGACGACGACGACGACGACGACGACGACGAATATCGCGAGAGGCTCTGAGATATGTGAGAAATACATCTATAAAATGTAATTCAGACTGCCTCGTCCCACCTTATGCTGTACCGCTTTGGCAAATGCTTTATCTGCGCCATTCGCCTTAATCGCATCTGAGAGTAATTCTTAAAAAAACGCCTGTCGCTAATTGTTCGTCATCACAGGTACTGTTTGCTATACGGCCACGACGCGCAACTGATTTCCAAAATTCATCTTTCTCCTGTGAGTATGGAACTTACGACCCCTGGTTTATTAGATCAGTGCTCTACCACTGAGCTAAAGAGGCGCGGCCTAGCGGTACTCTTGGGTACTTCGTCCTTACGGTCGTCTGCATCATCAGACTTTAGCTGACAACACTTCATATTACCGGCTAATATTTGCAGCTATGGCGACAAATTACTGCTTGGCTACACATCTGACACGTAACCGATGTGCTGTCCAAACAACAACACTTGCATTTCAGAACATGTCTTTCACACATGTCTACAAAATCACCTTCACCTTCAAATACAGTTTCCTTGCGACTGACAGAGACGTAGGCAAAGTTTAAAGTTGCTATTTCCATTTAATCTCGTTAATCAGAAAAACGTTAATTTACACCTGCAGCGGAACAAAATTCCGTTCCCACAGCGTCTGGCTCGAACCCACGACCCTGGGATTAAGAGTCTGACGCTCTACCGACTGAGCTAGCCGGCTACCTCGGTGAATACCTCCCGGGTAGCACGTCACACAGTACTCGTTTGGGTTGGGTGGTCCCATACAGAATCTCTCCATGATGCCTAATGTTTTCCTAACGTCACACTCGTCACGTACTTCACTTTTATGTCATAATCATTTCTGAGAGGTAAAGAAATTGCATGACAACATGCAGAGCTAGTGGCGTCAAAATTCACACACATACTTTATGTGACTCAAAAGCCGAACGAGTTACTTTCCGACGTTGTTTTAGATGTGCAAGTGATAGTCAAAACTCGCTGTGTCGGCACTCTGCCGACCATTTCGCTAGTTAACACCGGTCTTGTTGTGTGTGTTTCAAGCTCAAGAGCATCTGCAAGCAAACAATGGTCAACAGCAACATTCAGACGGTTTCGTACTGCTCAATTGCTACATTAAAACGTTATGTTTCTTTTTCAGAACTGGAAAAACACAAGCGTGACAGCATTCGAACCTGTAATCTTCAGATCCAAAGTCCGACGCCTTATCCATTAGGCCACACGGTCACTGACGACCAACATTTACATGTATACGACTCATCTCGAAACGCTCACACCCCTGAGGATTTGTGTTTTCGTTCTACACAGCCGCTGCCCCTTGCTCTTTCCCACCCATTCGTTACATTCAACCTCTGACGTGACCGACCAAATATAGACTGAGAAACAAGACCACACACTTTGTGCATTCGGAATCGAAGGCAGGGCGTCCCTCGCCGCATTTGCTACGATTGCCATTTGCTACTTCTGCAGAAGCGGCGGCGGCGGCGGCGACGACAAATATCGCGAGAGGCTCTGAGATATGTGAGAAATACATCTATAAAATGTAAATGAACGAGTTACTTTCCGACGTTGTTTTAGATGTGCAAGTGATAGTCAAAACTCGCTGTGTCGGCACTCTGCCGACCATTTCGCTAGTTAACACCGGTCTTGTTGTGTGTGTTTCAAGCTCAAGAGCATCTCCAAGCAAAATATGGTCAACAGCAACATTCAGACGGTTTCGTACTGCTCAATTGCTACATTAAAACGTTATGTTTCTTTTTCAGAACTGGAAAAACACAAGCGTGACAGCATTCGAACCTGTAATCTTCAGATCCAAAGTCCGACGCCTTATCCATTAGGCCACACGGTCACTGACGACCAACATTTACATGTATACGACTCATCTCGAAACGCTCACACCCCTGAGGATTTGTGTTTTCGTTCTACACAGCCGCTGCCCCTTGCTCTTTCCCACCCATTCGTTACATTCAACCTCTGACGTGACCGACCAAATATAGACTGAGAAACAAGACCACACACTTTGTGCATTCGGAATCGAAGGCAGGGCGTCCCTCGCCGCATTTGTTACGATTGCCATTTGCTACTTCTGAAGAAGCGGCGGCGGCGGCGACGACGACGACGACGACGACGAATATCGCGAGAGGCTCTGAGATATGTGAGAAATACATCTATAAAATGTAATTCAGACTGCCTCGTCCCACCTTATGCTGTACCGCTTTGGCAAATGCTTTATCTGCGCCATTCGCCTTAATCGCATCTGAGAGTAATTCTTAAAAAAACGCCTGTCGCTAATTGTTCGTCATCACAGGTACTGTTTGCTATACGGCCACGACGCGCAACTGATTTCCAAAATTCATCTTTCTCCTGTGAGTATGGAACTTACGACCCCTGGTTTATTAGATCAGTGCTCTACCACTGAGCTAAAGAGGCGCGGCCTAGCGGTACTCTTGGGTACTTCGTCCTTACGGTCGTCTGCATCATCAGACTTTAGCTGACAACACTTCATATTACCGGCTAATATTTGCAGCTATGGCGACAAATTACTGCTTGGCTACACATCTGACACGTAACCGATGTGCTGTCCAAACAACAACACTTGCATTTCAGAACATGTCTTTCACACATGTCTACAAAATCACCTTCACCTTCAAATACAGTTTCCTTGCGACTGACAGAGACGTAGGCAAAGTTTAAAGTTGCTATTTCCATTTAATCTCGTTAATCAGAAAAACGTTAATTTACACCTGCAGCGGAACAAAATTCCGTTCCCACAGCGTCTGGCTCGAACCCACGACCCTGGGATTAAGAGTCTGACGCTCTACCGACTGAGCTAGCCGGCTACCTCGGTGAATACCTCCCGGGTAGCACGTCACACAGTACTCGTTTGGGTTGGGTGGTCCCATACAGAATCTCTCCATGATGCCTAATGTTTTCCTAACGTCACACTCGTCACGTACTTCACTTTTATGTCATAATCATTTCTGAGAGGTAAAGAAATTGCATGACAACATGCAGAGCTAGTGGCGTCAAAATTCACACACATACTTTATGTGACTCAAAAGCCGAACGAGTTACTTTCCGACGTTGTTTTAGATGTGCAAGTGATAGTCAAAACTCGCTGTGTCGGCACTCTGCCGACCATTTCGCTAGTTAACACCGGTCTTGTTGTGTGTGTTTCAAGCTCAAGAGCATCTGCAAGCAAACAATGTTCAACAGCAACATTCAGACGGTTTCGTACTGCTCAATTGCTACATTAAAACGTTATGTTTCTTTTTCAGAACTGGAAAAACACAAGCGTGACAGCATTCGAACCTGTAATCTTCAGATCCAAAGTCCGACGCCTTATCCATTAGGCCACACGGTCACTGACGACCAACATTTACATGTATACGACTCATCTCGAAACGCTCACACCCCTGAGGATTTGTGTTTTCGTTCTACACAGCCGCTGCCCCTTGCTCTTTCCCACCCATTCGTTACATTCAACCTCTGACGTGACCGACCAAATATAGACTGAGAAACAAGACCACACACTTTGTGCATTCGGAATCGAAGGCAGGGCGTCCCTCGCCGCATTTGCTACGATTGCCATTTGCTACTTCTGCAGAAGCGGCGGCGGCGGCGGCGACGACAAATATCGCGAGAGGCTCTGAGATATGTGAGAAATACATCTATAAAATGTAAATGAACGAGTTACTTTCCGACGTTGTTTTAGATGTGCAAGTGATAGTCAAAACTCGCTGTGTCGGCACTCTGCCGACCATTTCGCTAGTTAACACCGGTCTTGTTGTGTGTGTTTCAAGCTCAAGAGCATCTCCAAGCAAAATATGGTCAACAGCAACATTCAGACGGTTTCGTACTGCTCAATTGCTACATTAAAACGTTATGTTTCTTTTTCAGAACTGGAAAAACACAAGCGTGACAGCATTCGAACCTGTAATCTTCAGATCCGACGTCCGACGCCTTATCCATTAGGCCACACGGTCACTGACGACCAACATTTACCTGTATACGACTCATCTCGAAACGCTCACACCCCTGAGGATTTGTGTTTTCGTTCTACACAGCCGCTGCCCCTTGCTCTTTCCCACCCATTCGTTACATTCAACCTCTGACGTGACCGACCAAATATAGACTGAGAAACAAGACCACACACTTTGTGCATTCGGAATCGAAGGCAGGGCGTCCCTCGCCGCATTTGTTACGATTGCCATTTGCTACTTCTGAAGAAGCGGCGGCGGCGACAACGACGACGACGACGACGACGACGACGAATATCGCGAGAGGCTCTGAGATATGTGAGAAATACATCTATAAAATGTAATTCAGACTGCCTCGTCCCACCTTATGCTGTACCGCTTTGGCAAATGCTTTATCTGCGCCATTCGCCTTAATCGCATCTGAGAGTAATTCTTAAAAAAACGCCTGTCGCTAATTGTTAGTCATCACAGGTACTGTTTGCTATACGGCCACGACGCGCAACTGATTTCCAAAATTCATCTTTCTCCTGTGAGTATGGAACTTACGACCCCTGGTTTATTAGATCAGTGCTCTACCACTGAGCTAAAGAGGCGCGGCCTAGCGGTACTCTTGGGTACTTCGTCCTTACGGTCGTCTGCATCATCAGACTTTAGCTGACAACACTTCATATTACCGGCTAATATTTGCAGCTATGGCGACAAATTACTGCTTGGCTACACATCTGACACGTAACCGATGTGCTGTCCAAACAACAACACTTGCATTTCAGAACATGTCTTTCACACATGTCTACAAAATCACCTTCACCTTCAAATACAGTTTCCTTGCGACTGACAGAGACGTAGGCAAAGTTTAAAGTTGCTATTTCCATTTAATCTCGTTAATCAGAAAAACGTTAATTTACACCTGCAGCGGAACAAAATTCCGTTCCCACAGCGTCTGGCTCGAACCCACGACCCTGGGATTAAGAGTCTGACGCTCTACCGACTGAGCTAGCCGGCTACCTCGGTGAATACCTCCCGGGTAGCACGTCACACAGTACTCGTTTGGGTTGGGTGGTCCCATACAGAATCTCTCCATGATGCCTAATGTTTTCCTAACGTCACACTCGTCACGTACTTCACTTTTATGTCATAATCATTTCTGAGAGGTAAAGAAATTGCATGACAACATGCAGAGCTAGTGGCGTCAAAATTCACACACATACTTTATGTGACTCAAAAGCCGAACGAGTTACTTTCCGACGTTGTTTTAGATGTGCAAGTGATAGTCAAAACTCGCTGTGTCGGCACTCTGCCGACCATTTCGCTAGTTAACACCGGTCTTGTTGTGTGTGTTTCAAGCTCAAGAGCATCTGCAAGCAAACAATGGTCAACAGCAACATTCAGACGGTTTCGTACTGCTCAATTGCTACATTAAAACGTTATGTTTCTTTTTCAGAACTGGAAAAACACAAGCGTGACAGCATTCGAACCTGTAATCTTCAGATCCAAAGTCCGACGCCTTATCCATTAGGCCACACGGTCACTGACGACCAACATTTACATGTATACGACTCATCTCGAAACGCTCACACCCCTGAGGATTTGTGTTTTCGTTCTACACAGCCGCTGCCCCTTGCTCTTTCCCACCCATTCGTTACATTCAACCTCTGACGTGACCGACCAAATATAGACTGAGAAACAAGACCACACACTTTGTGCATTCGGAATCGAAGGCAGGGCGTCCCTCGCCGCATTTGCTACGATTGCCATTTGCTACTTCTGCAGAAGCGGCGGCGGCGGCGGCGACGACAAATATCGCGAGAGGCTCTGAGATATGTGAGAAATACATCTATAAAATGTAAATGAACGAGTTACTTTCCGACGTTGTTTTAGATGTGCAAGTGATAGTCAAAACTCGCTGTGTCGGCACTCTGCCGACCATTTCGCTAGTTAACACCGGTCTTGTTGTGTGTGTTTCAAGCTCAAGAGCATCTCCAAGCAAAATATGGTCAACAGCAACATTCAGACGGTTTCGTACTGCTCAATTGCTACATTAAAACGTTATGTTTCTTTTTCAGAACTGGAAAAACACAAGCGTGACAGCATTCGAACCTGTAATCTTCAGATCCGACGTCCGACGCCTTATCCATTAGGCCACACGGTCACTGACGACCAACATTTACATGTATACGACTCATCTCGAAACGCTCACACCCCTGAGGATTTGTGTTTTCGTTCTACACAGCCGCTGCCCCTTGCTCTTTCCCACCCATTCGTTACATTCAACCTCTGACGTGACCGACCAAATATAGACTGAGAAACAAGACCACACACTTTGTGCATTCGGAATCGAAGGCAGGGCGTCCCTCGCCGCATTTGTTACGATTGCCATTTGCTACTTCTGAAGAAGCGGCGGCGGCGACGACGACGACGACGACGACGACAACGACGACGAATATCGCGAGAGGCTCTGAGATATGTGAGAAATACATCTATAAAATGTAATTCAGACTGCCTCGTCCCACCTTATGCTGTACCGCTTTGGCAAATGCTTTATCTGCGCCATTCGCCTTAATCGCATCTGAGAGTAATTCTTAAAAAAACGCCTGTCGCTAATTGTTCGTCATCACAGGTACTGTTTGCTATACGGCCACGACGCGCAACTGATTTCCAAAATTCATCTTTCTCCTGTGAGTATGGAACTTACGACCCCTGGTTTATTAGACCAGTGCTCTACCACTGAGCTAAAGAGGCGCGGCCTAGCGGTACTCTTGGGTACTTCGTCCTTACGGTCGTCTGCACCATCAGACTTTAGCTGACAACACTTCATATTACCGGCTAATATTTGCAGCTATGGCGACAAATTACTGCTTGGCTGCACATCTGACACGTAACCGATGTGCTGTCCAAACAACAACACTTGCATTTCAGAACATGTCTTTCACACATGTCTACAAAATCACCTTCACCTTCAAATACAGTTTCCTTGCGACTGACAGAGACGTAGGCAAAGTTTAAAGTTGCTATTTCCATTTAATCTCGTTAATCAGAAAAACGTTAATTTACACCTGCAGCGGAACAAAATTCCGTTCCCACAGCGTCTGGCTCGAACCCACGACCCTGGGATTAAGAGTCTGACGCTCTACCGACTGAGCTAGCCGGCTACCTCGGTGAATACCTCCCGGGTAGCACGTCACACAGTACTCGTTTGGGTTGGGTGGTCCCATACAGAATCTCTCCATGATGCCTAATGTTTTCCTAACGTCACACTCGTCACGTACTTCACTTTTATGTCATAATTATTTCTGAGAGGTAAAGAAATTGCATGACAACATGCAGAGCTAGTGGCGTCAAAATTCACACACATACTTTATGTGACTCAAAAGCCGAACGAGTTACTTTCCGACGTTGTTTTAGATGTGCAAGTGATAGTCAAAACTCGCTGTGTCGGCACTCTGCCGACCATTTCGCTAGTTAACACCGGTCTTGTTGTGTGTGTTTCAAGCTCAAGAGCATCTGCAAGCAAACAATGTTCAACAGCAACATTCAGACGGTTTCGTACTGCTCAATTGCTACATTAAAACGTTATGTTTCTTTTTCAGAACTGGAAAAACACAAGCGTGACAGCATTCGAACCTGTAATCTTCAGATCCAAAGTCCGACGCCTTATCCATTAGGCCACACGGTCACTGACGACCAACATTTACATGTATACGACTCATCTCGAAACGCTCACACCCCTGAGGATTTGTGTTTTCGTTCTACACAGCCGCTGCCCCTTGCTCTTTCCCACCCATTCGTTACATTCAACCTCTGACGTGACCGACCAAATATAGACTGAGAAACAAGACCACACACTTTGTGCATTCGGAATCGAAGGCAGGGCGTCCCTCGCCGCATTTGCTACGATTGCCATTTGCTACTTCTGCAGAAGCGGCGGCGGCGGCGGCGACGACAAATATCGCGAGAGGCTCTGAGATATGTGAGAAATACATCTATAAAATGTAAATGAACGAGTTACTTTCCGACGTTGTTTTAGATGTGCAAGTGATAGTCAAAACTCGCTGTGTCGGCACTCTGCCGACCATTTCGCTAGTTAACACCGGTCTTGTTGTGTGTGTTTCAAGCTCAAGAGCATCTCCAAGCAAAATATGGTCAACAGCAACATTCAGACGGTTTCGTACTGCTCAATTGCTACATTAAAACGTTATGTTTCTTTTTCAGAACTGGAAAAACACAAGCGTGACAGCATTCGAACCTGTAATCTTCAGATCCGACGTCCGACGCCTTATCCATTAGGCCACACGGTCACTGACGACCAACATTTACCTGTATACGACTCATCTCGAAACGCTCACACCCCTGAGGATTTGTGTTTTCGTTCTACACAGCCGCTGCCCCTTGCTCTTTCCCACCCATTCGTTACATTCAACCTCTGACGTGACCGACCAAATATAGACTGAGAAACAAGACCACACACTTTGTGCATTCGGAATCGAAGGCAGGGCGTCCCTCGCCGCATTTGTTACGATTGCCATTTGCTACTTCTGAAGAAGCGGCGGCGGCGACGACGACGACGACGACGACGACGACGACGAATATCGCGAGAGGCTCTGAGATATGTGAGAAATACATCTATAAAATGTAATTCAGACTGCCTCGTCCCACCTTATGCTGTACCGCTTTGGCAAATGCTTTATCTGCGCCATTCGCCTTAATCGCATCTGAGAGTAATTCTTAAAAAAACGCCTGTCGCTAATTGTTCGTCATCACAGGTACTGTTTGCTATACGGCCACGACGCGCAACTGATTTCCAAAATTCATCTTTCTCCTGTGAGTATGGAACTTACGACCCCTGGTTTATTAGACCAGTGCTCTACCACTGAGCTAAAGAGGCGCGGCCTAGCGGTACTCTTGGGTACTTCGTCCTTACGGTCGTCTGCATCATCAGACTTTAGCTGACAACACTTCATATTACCGGCTAATATTTGCAGCTATGGCGACAAATTACTGCTTGGCTACACATCTGACACGTAACCGATGTGCTGTCCAAACAACAACACTTGCATTTCAGAACATGTCTTTCACACATGTCTACAAAATCACCTTCACCTTCAAATACAGTTTCCTTGCGACTGACAGAGACGTAGGCAAAGTTTAAAGTTGCTATTTCCATTTAATCTCGTTAATCAGAAAAACGTTAATTTACACCTGCAGCGGAACAAAATTCCGTTCCCACAGCGTCTGGCTCGAACCCACGACCCTGGGATTAAGAGTCTGACGCTCTACCGACTGAGCTAGCCGACTACCTCGGTGAATACCTCCCGGGTAGCACGTCACACAGTACTCGTTTGGGTTGGGTGGTCCCATACAGAATCTCTCCATGATGCCTAATGTTTTCCTAACGTCACACTCGTCACGTACTTCACTTTTATGTCATAATTATTTCTGAGAGGTAAAGAAATTGCATGACAACATGCAGAGCTAGTGGCGTCAAAATTCACACACATACTTTATGTGACTCAAAAGCCGAACGAGTTACTTTCCGACGTTGTTTTAGATGTGCAAGTGATAGTCAAAACTCGCTGTGTCGGCACTCTGCCGACCATTTCGATAGTTAACACCGGTCTTGTTGTGTGTGTTTCAAGCTCAAGAGCATCTGCAAGCAAACAATGTTCAACAGCAACATTCAGACGGTTTCGTACTGCTCAATTGCTACATTAAAACGTTATGTTTCTTTTTCAGAACTGGAAAAACACAAGCGTGACTGCATTCGAACCTGTAATCTTCAGATCCAAAGTCCGACGCCTTATCCATTAGGCCACACGGTCACTGACGACCAACATTTACATGTATACGACTCATCTCGAAACGCTCACACCCCTGAGGATTTGTGTTTTCGTTCTACACAGCTGCTGCCCCTTGCTCTTTCCCACCCATTCGTTACATTCAACCTCTGACGTGACCGACCAAATATAGACTGAGAAACAAGACCACACACTTTGTGCATTCGGAATCGAAGGCAGGGCGTCCCTCGCCGCATTTGCTACGATTGCCATTTGCTACTTCTGCAGAAGCGGCGGCGGCGGCGGCGACGACAAATATCGCGAGAGGCTCTGAGATATGTGAGAAATACATCTATAAAATGTAAATGAACGAGTTACTTTCCGACGTTGTTTTAGATGTGCAAGTGATAGTCAAAACTCGCTGTGTCGGCACTCTGCCGACCATTTCGCTAGTTAACACCGGTCTTGTTGTGTGTGTTTCAAGCTCAAGAGCATCTCCAAGCAAAATATGGTCAACAGCAACATTCAGACGGTTTCGTACTGCTCAATTGCTACATTAAAACGTTATGTTTCTTTTTCAGAACTGGAAAAACACAAGCGTGACAGCATTCGAACCTGTAATCTTCAGATCCGACGTCCGACGCCTTATCCATTAGGCCACACGGTCACTGACGACCAACATTTACCTGTATACGACTCATCTCGAAACGCTCACACCCCTGAGGATTTGTGTTTTCGTTCTACACAGCCGCTGCCCCTTGCTCTTTCCCACCCATTCGTTACATTCAACCTCTGACGTGACCGACCAAATATAGACTGAGAAACAAGACCACACACTTTGTGCATTCGGAATCGAAGGCAGGGCGTCCCTCGCCGCATTTGCTACGATTGCCATTTGCTACTTCTGAAGAAGCGGCGGCGACGACGACGACGACGACGACGACGACGACGACGACGACGAATATCGCGAGAGGCTCTGAGATATGTGAGAAATACATCTATAAAATGTAATTCAGACTGCCTCGTCCCACCTTATGCTGTACCGCTTTGGCAAATGCTTTATCTGCGCCATTCGCCTTAATCGCATCTGAGAGTAATTCTTAAAAAAACGCCTGTCGCTAATTGTTCGTCATCACAGGTACTGTTTGCTATACGGCCACGACGCGCAACTGATTTCCAAAATTCATCTTTCTCCTGTGAGTATGGAACTTACGACCCCTGGTTTATTAGACCAGTGCTCTACCACTGAGCTAAAGAGGCGCGGCCTAGCGGTACTCTTGGGTACTTCGTCCTTACGGTCGTCTGCATCATCAGACTTTAGCTGACAACACTTCGTATTACCGGCTAATATTTGCAGCTATGGCGACAAATTACTGCTTGGCTACACATCTGACACGTAACCGATGTGCTGTCCAAACAACAATACTTGCATTTCAGAACATGTCTTTCACACATGTCTACAAAATCACCTTCACCTTCAAATACAGTTTCCTTGCGACTGACAGAGACGTAGGCAAAGTTTAAAGTTGCTATTTCCATTTAATCTCGTTAATCAGAAAAACGTTAATTTACACCTGCAGCGGAACAAAATTCCGTTCCCACAGCGTCTGGCTCGAACCCACGACCCTGGGATTAAGAGTCTGACGCTCTACCGACTGAGCTAGCCGGCTACCTCGGTGAATATCTCCCGGGTAGCACGTCACACAGTACTCGTTTGGGTTGGGTGGTCCCATACAGAATCTCTCCATGATGCCTAATGTTTTCCTAACGTCACACTCGTCACGTACTTCACTTTTATGTCATAATCATTTCTGAGAGGTAAAGAAATTGCATGACAACATGCAGAGCTAGTGGCGTCAAAATTCACACACATACTTTATGTGACTCAAAAGCCGAACGAGTTACTTTCCGACGTTGTTTTAGATGTGCAAGTGATAGTCAAAACTCGCTGTGTCGGCACTCTGCCGACCATTTCGCTAGTTAACACCGGTCTTGTTGTGTGTGTTTCAAGCTCAAGAGCATCTCCAAGCAAAAAATGGTCAACAGCAACATTCAGACGGTTTCGTACTGCTCAATTGCTACATTAAAACGTTATGTTTCTTTTTCAGAACTGGAAAAACACAAGCGTGACAGCATTCGAACCTGTAATCTTCAGATCCAAAGTCCGACGCCTTATCCATTAGGCCACACGGTCACTGACGACCAACATTTACATGTATACGACTCATCTCGAAACGCTCACACCCCTGAGGATTTGTGTTTTCGTTCTACACAGCCGCTGCCCCTTGCTCTTTCCCACCCATTCGTTACATTCAACCTCTGACGTGACCGACCAAATATAGACTGAGAAACAAGACCACACACTTTGTGCATTCGGAATCGAAGGCAGGGCGTCCCTCGCCGCATTTGCTACGATTGCCATTTGCTACTTCTGCAGAAGCGGCGGCGGCGGCGGCGACGACAAATATCGCGAGAGGCTCTGAGATATGTGAGAAATACATCTATAAAATGTAAATGAACGAGTTACTTTCCGACGTTGTTTTAGATGTGCAAGTGATAGTCAAAACTCGCTGTGTCGGCACTCTGCCGACCATTTCGCTAGTTAACACCGGTCTTGTTGTGTGTGTTTCAAGCTCAAGAGCATCTCCAAGCAAAATATGGTCAACAGCAACATTCAGACGGTTTCGTACTGCTCAATTGCTACATTAAAACGTTATGTTTCTTTTTCAGAACTGGAAAAACACAAGCGTGACAGCATTCGAACCTGTAATCTTCAGATCCAAAGTCCGACGCCTTATCCATTAGGCCACACGGTCACTGACGACCAACATTTACATGTATACGACTCATCTCGAAACGCTCACACCCCTGAGGATTTGTGTTTTCGTTCTACACAGCCGCTGCCCCTTGCTCTTTCCCACCCATTCGTTACATTCAACCTCTGACGTGACCGACCAAATATAGACTGAGAAACAAGACCACACACTTTGTGCATTCGGAATCGAAGGCAGGGCGTCCCTCGCCGCATTTGCTACGATTGCCATTTGCTACTTCTGAAGAAGCGGCGGCGGCGACGACGACGACGACGACGACGACGACGACGAATATCGCGAGAGGCTCTGAGATATGTGAGAAATACATCTATAAAATGTAATTCAGACTGCCTCGTCCCACCTTATGCTGTACCGCTTTGGCAAATGCTTTATCTGCGCCATTCGCCTTAATCGCATCTGAGAGTAATTCTTAAAAAAACGCCTGTCGCTAATTGTTCGTCATCACAGGTACTGTTTGCTATACGGCCACGACGCGCAACTGATTTCCAAAATTCATCTTTCTCCTGTGAGTATGGAACTTACGACCCCTGGTTTATTAGACCAGTGCTCTACCACTGAGCTAAAGAGGCGCGGCCTAGCGGTACTCTTGGGTACTTCGTCCTTACGGTCGTCTGCATCATCAGACTTTAGCTGACAACACTTCATATTACCGGCTAATATTTGCAGCTATGGCGACAAATTACTGCTTGGCTACACATCTGACACGTAACCGATGTGCTGTCCAAACAACAACACTTGCATTTCAGAACATGTCTTTCACACATGTCTACAAAATCACCTTCACCTTCAAATACAGTTTCCTTGCGACTGACAGAGACGTAGGCAAAGTTTAAAGTTGCTATTTCCATTTAATCTCGTTAATCAGAAAAACGTTAATTTACACCTGCAGCGGAACAAAATTCCGTTCCCACAGCGTCTGGCTCGAACCCACGACCCTGGGATTAAGAGTCTGACGCTCTACCGACTGAGCTAGCCGGCTACCTCGGTGAATACCTCCCGGGTAGCACGTCACACAGTACTCGTTTGGGTTGGGTGGTCCCATACAGAATCTCTCCATGATGCCTAATGTTTTCCTAACGTCACACTCGTCACGTACTTCACTTTTATGTCATAATTATTTCTGAGAGGTAAAGAAATTGCATGACAACATGCAGAGCTAGTGGCGTCAAAATTCACACACATACTTTATGTGACTCAAAAGCCGAACGAGTTACTTTCCGACGTTGTTTTAGATGTGCAAGTGATAGTCAAAACTCGCTGTGTCGGCACTCTGCCGACCATTTCGCTAGTTAACACCGGTCTTGTTGTGTGTGTTTCAAGCTCAAGAGCATCTCCAAGCAAAAAATGGTCAACAGCAACATTCAGACGGTTTCGTACTGCTCAATTGCTACATTAAAACGTTATGTTTCTTTTTCAGAACTGGAAAAACACAAGCGTGACAGCATTCGAACCTGTAATCTTCAGATCCAAAGTCCGACGCCTTATCCATTAGGCCACACGGTCACTGACGACCAACATTTACATGTATACGACTCATCTCGAAACGCTCACACCCCTGAGGATTTGTGTTTTCGTTCTACACAGCCGCTGCCCCTTGCTCTTTCCCACCCATTCGTTACATTCAACCTCTGACGTGACCGACCAAATATAGACTGAGAAACAAGACCACACACTTTGTGCATTCGGAATCGAAGGCAGGGCGTCCCTCGCCGCATTTGCTACGATTGCCATTTGCTACTTCTGCAGAAGCGGCGGCGGCGGCGGCGACGACAAATATCGCGAGAGGCTCTGAGATATGTGAGAAATACATCTATAAAATGTAAATGAACGAGTTACTTTCCGACGTTGTTTTAGATGTGCAAGTGATAGTCAAAACTCGCTGTGTCGGCACTCTGCCGACCATTTCGCTAGTTAACACCGGTCTTGTTGTGTGTGTTTCAAGCTCAAGAGCATCTCCAAGCAAAATATGGTCAACAGCAACATTCAGACGGTTTCGTACTGCTCAATTGCTACATTAAAACGTTATGTTTCTTTTTCAGAACTGGAAAAACACAAGCGTGACAGCATTCGAACCTGTAATCTTCAGATCCGACGTCCGACGCCTTATCCATTAGGCCACACGGTCACTGACGACCAACATTTACATGTATACGACTCATCTCGAAACGCTCACACCCCTGAGGATTTGTGTTTTCGTTCTACACAGCCGCTGCCCCTTGCTCTTTCCCACCCATTCGTTACATTCAACCTCTGACGTGACCGACCAAATATAGACTGAGAAACAAGACCACACACTTTGTGCATTCGGAATCGAAGGCAGGGCGTCCCTCGCCGCATTTGCTACGATTGCCATTTGCTACTTCTGAAGAAGCGGCGGCGGCGACGACGACGACGACGACGACGACGACGACGACGAATATCGCGAGAGGCTCTGAGATATGTGAGAAATACATCTATAAAATGTAATTCAGACTGCCTCGTCCCACCTTATGCTGTACCGCTTTGGCAAATGCTTTATCTGCGCCATTCGCCTTAATCGCATCTGAGAGTAATTCTTAAAAAAACGCCTGTCGCTAATTGTTCGTCATCACAGGTACTGTTTGCTATACGGCCACGACGCGCAACTGATTTCCAAAATTCATCTTTCTCCTGTGAGTATGGAACTTACGACCCCTCGTTTATTAGACCAGTGCTCTACCACTGAGCTAAAGAGGCGCGGCCTAGCGGTACTCTTGGGTACTTCGTCCTTACGGTCGTCTGCATCATCAGACTTTAGCTGACAACACTTCATATTACCGGCTAATATTTGCAGCTATGGCGACAAATTACTGCTTGGCTACACATCTGACACGTAACCGATGTGCTGTCCAAACAACAACACTTGCATTTCAGAACATGTCTTTCACACATGTCTACAAAATCACCTTCACCTTCAAATACAGTTTCCTTGCGACTGACAGAGACGTAGGCAAAGTTTAAAGTTGCTATTTCCATTTAATCTCGTTAATCAGAAAAACGTTAATTTACACCTGCAGCGGAACAAAATTCCGTTCCCACAGCGTCTGGCTCGAACCCACGACCCTGGGATTAAGAGTCTGACGCTCTACCGACTGAGCTAGCCGGCTACCTCGGTGAATACCTCCCGGGTAGCACGTCACACAGTACTCGTTTGGGTTGGGTGGTCCCATACAGAATCTCTCCATGATGCCTAATGTTTTCCTAACGTCACACTCGTCACGTACTTCACTTTTATGTCATAATTATTTCTGAGAGGTAAAGAAATTGCATGACAACATGCAGAGCTAGTGGCGTCAAAATTCACACACATACTTTATGTGACTCAAAAGCCGAACGAGTTACTTTCCGACGTTGTTTTAGATGTGCAAGTGATAGTCAAAACTCGCTGTGTCGGCACTCTGCCGACCATTTCGCTAGTTAACACCGGTCTTGTTGTGTGTGTTTCAAGCTCAAGAGCATCTGCAAGCAAACAATGTTCAACAGCAACATTCAGACGGTTTCGTACTGCTCAATTGCTACATTAAAACGTTATGTTTCTTTTTCAGAACTGGAGAAACACAAGCGTGACAACATTCGAACCTGTAATCTTCAGATCCGAAGTCCGACGCTTTATCCATTAGGCCACACGGTCACTGACGACCAACGTTTACATGTATACGACTCATCTCGAAACGCTCACACCCCTGAGGATTTGTGTTTTCGTTCTACACAGCCGCTGCCCCTTGCTCTTTCCCACCCATTCGTTACATTCAACCTCTGACGTGACCGACCAAATATAGACTGAGAAACAAGACCACACACTTTGTGCATTCCGAATCGAAGGCAGGGCGTCCCTCGCCGCATTTGCTACGATTGCCATTTGCTACTTCTGCAGAAGCGGCGGCGGCGGCGGCGACGACAAATATCGCGAGAGGCTCTGAGATATGTGAGAAATACATCTATAAAATGTAAATGAACGAGTTACTTTCCGACGTTGTTTTAGATGTGCAAGTGATAGTCAAAACTCGCTGTGTCGGCACTCTGCCGGCCATTTCGCTAGTTAACACCGGTCTTGTTGTGTGTGTTTCAAGCTCAAGAGCATCTCCAAGCAAAATATGGTCAACAGCAACATTCAGACGGTTTCGTACTGCTCAATTGCTACATTAAAACGTTATGTTTCTTTTTCAGAACTGGAAAAACACAAGCGTGACAGCATTCGAACCTGTAATCTTCAGATCCGACGTCCGACGCCTTATCCATTAGGCCACACGGTCACTGACGACCAACATTTACATGTATACGACTCATCTCGAAACGCTCACACCCCTGAGGATTTGTGTTTTCGTTCTACACAGCCGCTGCCCCTTGCTCTTTCCCACCCATTCGTTACATTCAACCTCTGACGTGACCGACCAAATATAGACTGAGAAACAAGACCACACACTTTGTGCATTCGGAATCGAAGGCAGGGCGTCCCTCGCCGCATTTGCTACGATTGCCATTTGCTACTTCTGAAGAAGCGGCGGCGGCGACGACGACGACGACGACGACGACGACGACGACGAATATCGCGAGAGGCTCTGAGATATGTGAGAAATACATCTATAAAATGTAATTCAGACTGCCTCGTCCCACCTTATGCTGTACCGCTTTGGCAAATGCTTTATCTGCGCCATTCGCCTTAATCGCATCTGAGAGTAATTCTTAAAAAAACGCCTGTCGCTAATTGTTCGTCATCACAGGTACTGTTTGCTATACGGCCACGACGCGCAACTGATTTCCAAAATTCATCTTTCTCCTGTGAGTATGGAACTTACGACCCCTGGTTTATTAGACCAGTGCTCTACCACTGAGCTAAAGAGGCGCGGCCTAGCGGTACTCTTGGGTACTTCGTCCTTACGGTCGTCTGCATCATCAGACTTTAGCTGACAACACTTCATATTACCGGCTAATATTTGCAGCTATGGCGACAAATTACTGCTTGGCTACACATCTGACACGTAACCGATGTGCTGTCCAAACAACAACACTTGCATTTCAGAACATGTCTTTCACACATGTCTACAAAATCACCTTCACCTTCAAATACAGTTTCCTTGCGACTGACAGAGACGTAGGCAAAGTTTAAAGTTGCTATTTCCATTTAATCTCGTTAATCAGAAAAACGTTAATTTACACCTGCAGCGGAACAAAATTCCGTTCCCACAGCGTCTGGCTCGAACCCACGACCCTGGGATTAAGAGTCTGACGCTCTACCGACTGAGCTAGCCGGCTACCTCGGTGAATACCTCCCGGGTAGCACGTCACACAGTACTCGTTTGGGTTGGGTGGTCCCATACAGAATCTCTCCATGATGCCTAATGTTTTCCTAACGTCACACTCGTCACGTACTTCACTTTTATGTCATAATTATTTCTGAGAGGTAAAGAAATTGCATGACAACATGCACAGCTAGTGGCGTCAAAATTCACACACATACTTTATGTGACTCAAAAGCCGAACGAGTTACTTTCCGACGTTGTTTTAGATGTGCAAGTGATAGTCAAAACTCGCTGTGTCGGCACTCTGCCGACCATTTCGCTAGTTAACACCGGTCTTGTTGTGTGTGTTTCAAGCTCAAGAGCATCTGCAAGCAAACAATGTTCAACAGCAACATTCAGACGGTTTCGTACTGCTCAATTGCTACATTAAAACGTTATGTTTCTTTTTCAGAACTGGAGAAACACAAGCGTGACAACATTCGAACCTGTAATCTTCAGATCCGAAGTCCGACGCCTTATCCATTAGGCCACACGGTCACTGACGACCAACGTTTACATGTATACGACTCATCTCGAAACGCTCACACCCCTGAGGATTTGTGTTTTCGTTCTACACAGCCGCTGCCCCTTGCTCTTTCCCACCCATTCGTTACATTCAACCTCTGACGTGACCGACCAAATATAGACTGAGAAACAAGACCACACACTTTGTGCATTCCGAATCGAAGGCAGGGCGTCCCTCGCCGCATTTGTTACGATTGCCATTTGCTACTTCTGCAGAAGCGGCGGCGGCGGCGGCGACGACAAATATCGCGAGAGGCTCTGAGATATGTGAGAAATACATCTATAAAATGTAAATGAACGAGTTACTTTCCGACGTTGTTTTAGATGTGCAAGTGATAGTCAAAACTCGCTGTGTCGGCACTCTGCCGACCATTTCGCTAGTTAACACCGGTCTTGTTGTGTGTGTTTCAAGCTCAAGAGCATCTCCAAGCAAAATATGGTCAACAGCAACATTCAGACGGTTTCGTACTGCTCAATTGCTACATTAAAACGTTATGTTTCTTTTTCAGAACTGGAAAAACACAAGCGTGACAGCATTCGAACCTGTAATCTTCAGATCCGACGTCCGACGCCTTATCCATTAGGCCACACGGTCACTGACGACCAACATTTACATGTATACGACTCATCTCGAAACGCTCACACCCCTGAGGATTTGTGTTTTCGTTCTACACAGCCGCTGCCCCTTGCTCTTTCCCACCCATTCGTTACATTCAACCTCTGACGTGACCGACCAAATATAGACTGAGAAACAAGACCACACACTTTGTGCATTCGGAATCGAAGGCAGGGCGTCCCTCGCCGCATTTGCTACGATTGCCATTTGCTACTTCTGAAGAAGCGGCGGCGGCGACGACGACGACGACGACGACGACGACGACGACGAATATCGCGAGAGGCTCTGAGATATGTGAGAAATACATCTATAAAATGTAATTCAGACTGCCTCGTCCCACCTTATGCTGTACCGCTTTGGCAAATGCTTTATCTGCGCCATTCGCCTTAATCGCATCTGAGAGTAATTCTTAAAAAAACGCCTGTCGCTAATTGTTCGTCATCACAGGTACTGTTTGCTATACGGCCACGACGCGCAACTGATTTCCAAAATTCATCTTTCTCCTCTGAGTATGGAACTTACGACCCCTGGTTTATTAGACCAGTGTTCTACCACTGAGCTAAAGAGGCGCGGCGTAGCGGTACTCTTGGGTACTTCGTCCTTACGGTCGTCTGCATCATCAGACTTTAGCTGACAACACTTCATATTACCGGCTAATATTTGCAGCTATGGCGACAAATTACTGCTTGGCTACACATCTGACACGTAACCGATGTGCTGTCCAAACAACAACACTTGCATTTCAGAACATGTCTTTCACACATGTCTACAAAATCACCTTCACCTTCAAATACAGTTTCCTTGCGACTGACAGAGACGTAGGCAAAGTTTAAAGTTGCTATTTCCATTTAATCTCGTTAATCAGAAAAACGTTAATTTACACCTGCAGCGGAACAAAATTCCGTTCCCACAGCGTCTGGCTCGAACCCACGACCCTGGGATTAAGAGTCTGACGCTCTACCGACTGAGCTAGCCGGCTACCTCGGTGAATACCTCCCGGGTAGCACGTCACACAGTACTCGTTTGGGTTGGGTGGTCCCATACAGAATCTCTCCATGATGCCTAATGTTTTGCTAACGTCACACTCGTCACGTACTTCACTTTTATGTCATAATTATTTCTGAGAGGTAAAGAAATTGCATGACAACATGCAGAGCTAGTGGCGTCAAAATTCACACACATACTTTATGTGACTCAAAAGCCGAACGAGTTACTTTCCGACGTTGTTTTAGATGTGCAAGTGATAGTCAAAACTCGCTGTGTCAGCACTCTGCCGACCATTTCGATAGTTAACACCGGTCTTGTTGTGTGTGTTTCAAGCTCAAGAGCATCTGCAAGCAAACAATGTTCAACAGCAACATTCAGACGGTTTCGTACTGCTCAATTGCTACATTAAAACGTTATGTTTCTTTTTCAGAACTGGAGAAACACAAGCGTAACAACATTCGAACCTGTAATCTTCAGATCCGAAGTCCGACGCCTTATCCATTAGGCCACACGGTCACTGACGACCAACGTTTACATGTATACGACTCATCTCGAAACGCTCACACCCCTGAGGATTTGTGTTTTCGTTCTACACAGCCGCTGCCCCTTGCTCTTTCCCACCCATTCGTTACATTCAACCTCTGACGTGACCGACCAAATATAGACTGAGAAACAAGACCACACACTTTGTGCATTCCGAATCGAAGGCAGGGCGTCCCTCGCCGCATTTGCTACGATTGCCATTTGCTACTTCTGCAGAAGCGGCGGCGGCGGCGGCGACGACAAATATCGCGAGAGGCTCTGAGATATGTGAGAAATACATCTATAAAATGTAAATGAACGAGTTACTTTCCGACGTTGTTTTAGATGTGCAAGTGATAGTCAAAACTCGCTGTGTCGGCACTCTGCCGACCATTTCGCTAGTTAACACCGGTCTTGTTGTGTGTGTTTCAAGCTCAAGAGCATCTCCAAGCAAAATATGGTCAACAGCAACATTCAGACGGTTTCGTACTGCTCAATTGCTACATTAAAACGTTATGTTTCTTTTTCAGAACTGGAAAAACACAAGCGTGACAGCATTCGAACCTGTAATCTTCAGATCCGACGTCCGACGCCTTATCCATTAGGCCACACGGTCACTGACGACCAACATTTACATGTATACGACTCATCTCGAAACGCTCACACCCCTGAGGATTTGTGTTTTCGTTCTACACAGCCGCTGCCCCTTGCTCTTTCCCACCCATTCGTTACATTCAACCTCTGACGTGACCGACCAAATATAGACTGAGAAACAAGACCACACACTTTGTGCATTCGGAATCGAAGGCAGGGCGTCCCTCGCCGCATTTGCTACGATTGCCATTTGCTACTTCTGAAGAAGCGGCGGCGGCGACGACGACGACGACGACGACGACGACGACGACGACGACGACGACGACGAATATCGCGAGAGGCTCTGAGATATGTGAGAAATACATCTATAAAATGTAATTCAGACTGCCTCGTCCCACCTTATGCTGTACCGCTTTGGCAAATGCTTTATCTGCGCCATTCGCCTTAATCGCATCTGAGAGTAATTCTTAAAAAAACGCCTGTCGCTAATTGTTCGTCATCACAGGTACTGTTTGCTATACGGCCACGACGCGCAACTGATTTCCAAAATTCATCTTTCTCCTGTGAGTATGGAACTTACGACCCCTGGTTTATTAGACCAGTGCTCTACCACTGAGCTAAAGAGGCGCGGCCTAGCGGTACTCTTGGGTACTTCGTCCTTACGGTCGTCTGCATCATCAGACTTTAGCTGACAACACTTCATATTACCGGCTAATATTTGCAGCTATGGCGACAAATTACTGCTTGGCTACACATCTGACACGTAACCGATGTGCTGTCCAAACAACAACACTTGCATTTCAGAACATGTCTTTCACACATGTCTACAAAATCACCTTCACCTTCAAATACAGTTTCCTTGCGACTGACAGAGACGTAGGCAAAGTTTAAAGTTGCTATTTCCATTTAATCTCGTTAATCAGAAAAACGTTAATTTACACCTGCAGCGGAACAAAATTCCGTTCCCACAGCGTCTGGCTCGAACCCACGACCCTGGGATTAAGAGTCTGACGCTCTACCGACTGAGCTAGCCGGCTACCTCGGAGAATACCTCCCGGGTAGCACGTCACACAGTACTCGTTTGGGTTGGGTGGTCCCATACAGAATCTCTCCATGATGCCTAATGTTTTGCTAACGTCACACTCGTCACGTACTTCACTTTTATGTCATAATTATTTCTGAGAGGTAAAGAAATTGCATGACAACATGCAGAGCTAGTGGCGTCAAAATTCACACACATACTTTATGTGACTCAAAAGCCGAACGAGTTACTTTCCGACGTTGTTTTAGATGTGCAAGTGATAGTCAAAACTCGCTGTGTCGGCACTCTGCCGACCATTTCGCTAGTTAACACCGGTCTTGTTGTGTGTGTTTCAAGCTCAAGAGCATCTGCAAGCAAACAATGTTCAACAGCAACATTCAGACGGTTTCGTACTGCTCAATTGCTACATTAAAACGTTATGTTTCTTTTTCAGAACTGGAGAAACACAAGCGTGACAACATTCGAACCTGTAATCTTCAGATCCGAAGTCCGACGCCTTATCCATTAGGCCACACGGTCACTGACGACCAACGTTTACATGTATACGACTCATCTCGAAACGCTCACACCCCTGAGGATTTGTGTTTTCGTTCTACACAGCCGCTGCCCCTTGCTCTTTCCCACCCATTCGTTACATTCAACCTCTGACGTGACCGACCAAATATAGACTGAGAAACAAGACCACACACTTTGTGCATTCCGAATCGAAGGCAGGGCGTCCCTCGCCGCATTTGCTACGATTGCCATTTGCTACTTCTGCAGAAGCGGCGGCGGCGGCGGCGACGACAAATATCGCGAGAGGCTCTGAGATATGTGAGAAATACATCTATAAAATGTAAATGAACGAGTTACTTTCCGACGTTGTTTTAGATGTGCAAGTGATAGTCAAAACTCGCTGTGTCGGCACTCTGCCGACCATTTCGCTAGTTAACACCGGTCTTGTTGTGTGTGTTTCAAGCTCAAGAGCATCTCCAAGCAAAATATGGTCAACAGCAACATTCAGACGGTTTCGTACTGCTCAATTGCTACATTAAAACGTTATGTTTCTTTTTCAGAACTGGAAAAACACAAGCGTGACAGCATTCGAACCTGTAATCTTCAGATCCGACGTCCGACGCCTTATCCATTAGGCCACACGGTCACTGACGACCAACATTTACCTGTATACGACTCATCTCGAAACGCTCACACCCCTGAGGATTTGTGTTTTCGTTCTACACAGCCGCTGCCCCTTGCTCTTTCCCACCCATTCGTTACATTCAACCTCTGACGTGACCGACCAAATATAGACTGAGAAACAAGACCACACACTTTGTGCATTCGGAATCGAAGGCAGGGCGTCCCTCGCCGCATTTGCTACGATTGCCATTTGCTACTTCTGAAGAAGCGGCGGCGGCGACGACGACGACGACGACGACGACGAATATCGCGAGAGGCTCTGAGATATGTGAGAAATACATCTATAAAATGTAATTCAGACTGCCTCGTCCCACCTTATGCTGTACCGCTTTGGCAAATGCTTTATCTGCGCCATTCGCCTTAATCGCATCTGAGAGTAATTCTTAAAAAAACGCCTGTCGCTAATTGTTCGTCATCACAGGTACTGTTTGCTATACGGCCACGACGCGCAACTGATTTCCAAAATTCATCTTTCTCCTGTGAGTATGGAACTTACGACCCCTGGTTTATTAGACCAGTGCTCTACCACTGAGCTAAAGAGGCGCGGCCTAGCGGTACTCTTGGGTACTTCGTCCTTACGGTCGTCTGCATCATCAGACTTTAGCTGACAACACTTCATATTACCGGCTAATATTTGCAGCTATGGCGACAAATTACTGCTTGGCTACACATCTGACACGTAACCGATGTGCTGTCCAAACAACAACACTTGCATTTCAGAACATGTCTTTCACACATGTCTACAAAATCACCTTCACCTTCAAATACAGTTTCCTTGCGACTGACAGAGACGTAGGCAAAGTTTAAAGTTGCTATTTCCATTTAATCTCGTTAATCAGAAAAACGTTAATTTACACCTGCAGCGGAACAAAATTCCGTTCCCACAGCGTCTGGCTCGAACCCACGACCCTGGGATTAAGAGTCTGACGCTCTACCGACTGAGCTAGCCGGCTACCTCGGTGAATACCTCCCGGGTAGCACGTCACACAGTACTCGTTTGGGTTGGGTGGTCCCATACAGAATCTCTCCATGATGCCTAATGTTTTCCTAACGTCACACTCGTCACGTACTTCACTTTTATGTCATAATTATTTCTGAGAGGTAAAGAAATTGCATGACAACATGCAGAGCTAGTGGCGTCAAAATTCACACACATACTTTATGTGACTCAAAAGCCGAACGAGTTACTTTCCGACGTTGTTTTAGATGTGCAAGTGATAGTCAAAACTCGCTGTGTCGGCACTCTGCCGACCATTTCGCTAGTTAACACCGGTCTTGTTGTGTGTGTTTCAAGCTCAAGAGCATCTGCAAGCAAACAATGTTCAACAGCAACATTCAGACGGTTTCGTACTGCTCAATTGCTACATTAAAACGTTATGTTTCTTTTTCAGAACTGGAGAAAAACAAGCGTGACAACATTCGAACCTGTAATCTTCAGATCCGAAGTCCGACGCCTTATCCATTAGGCCACACGGTCACTGACGACCAACGTTTACATGTATACGACTCATCTCGAAACGCTCACACCCCTGAGGATTTGTGTTTTCTTTCTACACAGCCGCTGCCCCTTGCTCTTTCCCACCCATTCGTTACATTCAACCTCTGACGTGACCGACCAAATATAGACTGAGAAACAAGACCACACACTTTGTGCATTCCGAATCGAAGGCAGGGCGTCCCTCGCCGCATTTGCTACGATTGCCATTTGCTACTTCTGCAGAAGCGGCGGCGGCGGCGGCGACGACAAATATCGCGAGAGGCTCTGAGATATGTGAGAAATACATCTATAAAATGTAAATGAACGAGTTACTTTCCGACGTTGTTTTAGATGTGCAAGTGATAGTCAAAACTCGCTGTGTCGGCACTCTGCCGACCATTTCGCTAGTTAACACTGGTCTTGTTGTGTGTGTTTCAAGCTCAAGAGCATCTCCAAGCAAAATATGGTCAACAGCAACATTCAGACGGTTTCGTACTGCTCAATTGCTACATTAAAACGTTATGTTTCTTTTTCAGAACTGGAAAAACACAAGCGTGACAGCATTCGAACCTGTAATCTTCAGATCCGACGTCCGACGCCTTATCCATTAGGCCACACGGTCACTGACGACCAACATTTACATGTATACGACTCATCTCGAAACGCTCACACCCCTGAGGATTTGTGTTTTCGTTCTACACAGCCGCTGCCCCTTGCTCTTTCCCACCCATTCGTTACATTCAACCTCTGACGTGACCGACCAAATATAGACTGAGAAACAAGACCACACACTTTGTGCATTCGGAATCGAAGGCAGGGCGTCCCTCGCCGCATTTGCTACGATTGCCATTTGCTACTTCTGAAGAAGCGGCGGCGGCGACGACGACGACGACGACGACGAATATCGCGAGAGGCTCTGAGATATGTGAGAAATACATCTATAAAATGTAATTCAGACTGCCTCGTCCCACCTTATGCTGTACCGCTTTGGCAAATGCTTTATCTGCGCCATTCGCCTTAATCGCATCTGAGAGTAATTCTTAAAAAAACGCCTGTCGCTAATTGTTCGTCATCACAGGTACTGTTTGCTATACGGCCACGACGCGCAACTGATTTCCAAAATTCATCTTTCTCCTGTGAGTATGGAACTTACGACCCCTGGTTTATTAGACCAGTGCTCTACCACTGAGCTAAAGAGGCGCGGCCTAGCGGTACTCTTGGGTACTTCGTCCTTACGGTCGTCTGCATCATCAGACTTTAGCTGACAACACTTCATATTACCGGCTAATATTTGCAGCTATGGCGACAAATTACTGCTTGGCTGCACATCTGACACGTAACCGATGTGCTGTCCAAACAACAACACTTGCATTTCAGAACATGTCTTTCACACATGTCTACAAAATCACCTTCACCTTCAAATACAGTTTCCTTGCGACTGACAGAGACGTAGGCAAAGTTTAAAGTTGCTATTTCCATTTAATCTCGTTAATCAGAAAAACGTTAATTTACACCTGCAGCGGAACAAAATTCCGTTCCCACAGCGTCTGGCTCGAACCCACGACCCTGGGATTAAGAGTCTGACGCTCTACCGACTGAGCTAGCCGGCTACCTCGGTGAATACCTCCCGGGTAGCACGTCACACAGTACTCGTTTGGGTTGGGTGGTCCCATACAGAATCTCTCCATGATGCCTAATGTTTTCCTAACGTCACACTCGTCACGTACTTCACTTTTATGTCATAATTATTTCTGAGAGGTAAAGAAATTGCATGACAACATGCAGAGCTAGTGGCGTCAAAATTCACACACATACTTTATGTGACTCAAAAGCCGAACGAGTTACTTTCCGACGTTGTTTTAGATGTGCAAGTGATAGTCAAAACTCGCTGTGTCGGCACTCTGCCGACCATTTCGATAGTTAACACCGGTCTTGTTGTGTGTGTTTCAAGCTCAAGAGCATCTGCAAGCAAACAATGTTCAACAGCAACATTCAGACGGTTTCGTACTGCTCAATTGCTACATTAAAACGTTATGTTTCTTTTTCAGAACTGGAAAAACACAAGCGTGACAGCATTCGTACCTGTAATCTTCAGATCCAAAGTCCGACGCCTTATCCATTAGGCCACACGGTCACTGACGACCAACATTTACATGTATACGACTCATCTCGAAACGCTCACACCCCTGAGGATTTGTGTTTTCGTTCTACACAGCCGCTGCCCCTTGCTCTTTCCCACCCATTCGTTACATTCAACCTCTGACGTGACCGACCAAATATAGACTGAGAAACAAGACCACACACTTTGTGCATTCGGAATCGAAGGCAGGGCGTCCCTCGCCGCATTTGCTACGATTGCCATTTGCTACTTCTGCAGAAGCGGCGGCGGCGGCGGCGACGACAAATATCGCGAGAGGCTCTGAGATATGTGAGAAATACATCTATAAAATGTAAATGAACGAGTTACTTTCCGACGTTGTTTTAGATGTGAAAGTGATAGTCAAAACTCGCTGTGTCGGCACTCTGCCGACCATTTCGCTAGTTAACACCGGTCTTGTTGTGTGTGTTTCAAGCTCAAGAGCATCTCCAAGCAAAATATGGTCAACAGCAACATTCAGACGGTTTCGTACTGCTCAATTGCTACATTAAAACGTTATGTTTCTTTTTCAGAACTGGAAAAACACAAGCGTGACAGCATTCGAACCTGTAATCTTCAGATCCAAAGGCCGACGCCTTATCCATTAGGCCACACGGTCACTGACGACCAACATTTACATGTATACGACTCATCTCGAAACGCTCACACCCCTGAGGATTTGTGTTTTCGTTCTACACAGCCGCTGCCCCTTGCTCTTTCCCACCCATTCGTTACATTCAACCTCTGACGTGACCGACCAAATATAGACTGAGAAACAAGACCACACACTTTGTGCATTCGGAATCGAAGGCAGGGCGTCCCTCGCCGCATTTGCTACGATTGCCATTTGCTACTTCTGAAGAAGCGGCGGCGGCGACGACGACGACGACGACGACGAATATCGCGAGAGGCTCTGAGATATGTGAGAAATACATCTATAAAATGTAATTCAGACTGCCTCGTCCCACCTTATGCTGTACCGCTTTGGCAAATGCTTTATCTGCGCCATTCGCCTTAATCGCATCTGAGAGTAATTCTTAAAAAAACGCCTGTCGCTAATTGTTCGTCATCACAGGTACTGTTTGCTATACGGCCACGACGCGCAACTGATTTCCAAAATTCATCTTTCTCCTGTGAGTATGGAACTTACGACCCCTGGTTTATTAGACCAGTGCTCTACCACTGAGCTAAAGAGGCGCGGCCTAGCGGTACTCTTGGGTACTTCGTCCTTACGGTCGTCTGCATCATCAGACTTTAGCTGACAACACTTCATATTACCGGCTAATATTTGCAGCTATGGCGACAAATTACTGCTTGGCTACACATCTGACACGTAACCGATGTGCTGTCCAAACAACAACACTTGCATTTCAGAACATGTCTTTCACACATGTCTACAAAATCACCTTCACCTTCAAATACAGTTTCCTTGCGACTGACAGAGACGTAGGCAAAGTTTAAAGTTGCTATTTCCATTTAATCTCGTTAATCAGAAAAACGTTAATTTACACCTGCAGCGGAACAAAATTCCGTTCCCACAGCGTCTGGCTCGAACCCACGACCCTGGGATTAAGAGTCTGACGCTCTACCGACTGAGCTAGCCGGCTACCTCGGTGAATACCTCCCGGGTAGCACGTCACACAGTACTCGTTTGGGTTGGGTGGTCCCATACAGAATCTCTCCATGATGCCTAATGTTTTCCTAACGTCACACTCGTCACGTACTTCACTTTTATGTCATAATTATTTCTGAGAGGTAAAGAAATTGCATGACAACATGCACAGCTAGTGGCGTCAAAATTCACACACATACTTTATGTGACTCAAAAGCCGAACGAGTTACTTTCCGACGTTGTTTTAGATGTGCAAGTGATAGTCAAAACTCGCTGTGTCGGCACTCTGCCGACCATTTCGCTAGTTAACACCGGTCTTGTTGTGTGTGTTTCAAGCTCAAGAGCATCTCCAAGCAAAATATGGTCAACAGCAACATTCAGACGGTTTCGTACTGCTCAATTGCTACATTAAAACGTTATGTTTCTTTTTCAGAACTGGAAAAACACAAGCGTGACAGCATTCGAACCTGTAATCTTCAGATCCGACGTCCGACGCCTTATCCATTAGGCCACACGGTCACTGACGACCAACATTTACATTATACCACTCATCTCGAAACGCTCACACCCCTGAGGATTTGTGTTTTCGTTCTACACAGCCGCTGCCCCTTGCTCTTTCCCACCCATTCGTTACATTCAACCTCTGACGTGACCGACCAAATATAGACTGAGAAACAAGACCACACACTTTGTGCATTCGGAATCGAAGGCAGGGCGTCCCTCGCCGCATTTGCTACGATTGCCATTTGCTACTTCTGAAGAAGCGGCGGCGGCGACGACGACGACGACGACGACGACGACGACGACGAATATCGCGAGAGGCTCTGAGATATGTGAGAAATACATCTATAAAATGTAATTCAGACTGCCTCGTCCCACCTTATGCTGTACCGCTTTGGCAAATGCTTTATCTGCGCCATTCGCCTTAATCGCATCTGAGAGTAATTCTTAAAAAAACGCCTGTCGCTAATTGTTCGTCATCACAGGTACTGTTTGCTATACGGCCACGACGCGCAACTGATTTCCAAAATTCATCTTTCTCCTGTGAGTATGGAACTTACGACCCCTGGTTTATTAGACCAGTGCTCTACCACTGAGCTAAAGAGGCGCGGCCTAGCGGTACTCTTGGGTACTTCGTCCTTACGGTCGTCTGCATCATCAGACTTTAGCTGACAACACTTCATATTACCGGCTAATATTTGCAGCTATGGCGACAAATTACTGCTTGGCTACACATCTGACACGTAACCGATGTGCTGTCCAAACAACAACACTTGCATTTCAGAACATGTCTTTCACACATGTCAACAAAATCACCTTCACCTTCAAATACAGTTTCCTTGCGACTGACAGAGACGTAGGCAAAGTTTAAAGTTGCTATTTCCATTTAATCTCGTTAATCAGAAAAACGTTAATTTACACCTGCAGCGGAACAAAATTCCGTTCCCACAGCGTCTGGCTCGAACCCACGACCCTGGGATTAAGAGTCTGACGCTCTACCGACTGAGCTAGCCGGCTACCTCGGTGAATACCTCCCGGGTAGCACGTCACACAGTACTCGTTTGGGTTGGGTGGTCCCATACAGAATCTCTCCATGATGCCTAATGTTTTCCTAACGTCACACTCGTCACGTACTTCACTTTTATGTCATAATTATTTCTGAGAGGTAAAGAAATTGCATGACAACATGCAGAGCTAGTGGCGTCAAAATTCACACACATACTTTATGTGACTCAAAAGCCGAACGAGTTACTTTCCGACGTTGTTTTAGATGTGCAAGTGATAGTCAAAACTCGCTGTGTCGGCACTCTGCCGACCATTTCGATAGTTAACACCGGTCTTGTTGTGTGTGTTTCAAGCTCAAGAGCATCTGCAAGCAAACAATGTTCAACAGCAACATTCAGACGGTTTCGTACTGCTCAATTGCTACATTAAAACGTTATGTTTCTTTTTCAGAACTGGAAAAACACAAGCGTGACAGCATTCGAACCTGTAATCTTCAGATCCAAAGGCCGACGCCTTATCCATTAGGCCACACGGTCACTGACGACCAACATTTACATGTATACGACTCATCTCGAAACGCTCACACCCCTGAGGATTTGTGTTTTCGTTCTACACAGCCGCTGCCCCTTGCTCTTTCCCACCCATTCGTTACATTCAACCTCTGACGTGACCGACCAAATATAGACTGAGAAACAAGACCACACACTTTGTGCATTCGGAATCGAAGGCAGGGCGTCCCTCGCCGCATTTGCTACGATTGCCATTTGCTACTTCTGAAGAAGCGGCGGCGGCGACGACGACGACGACGAATATCGCGAGAGGCTCTGAGATATGTGAGAAATACATCTATAAAATGTAATTCAGACTGCCTCGTCCCACCTTATGCTGTACCGCTTTGGCAAATGCTTTATCTGCGCCATTCGCCTTAATCGCATCTGAGAGTAATTCTTAAAAAAACGCCTGTCGCTAATTGTTCGTCATCACAGGTACTGTTTGCTATACGGCCACGACGCGCAACTGATTTCCAAAATTCATCTTTCTCCTGTGAGTATGGAACTTACGACCCCTGGTTTATTAGACCAGTGCTCTACCACTGAGCTAAAGAGGCGCGGCCTAGCGGTACTCTTGGGTACTTCGTCCTTACGGTCGTCTGCATCATCAGACTTTAGCTGACAACACTTCATATTACCGGCTAATATTTGCAGCTATGGCGACAAATTACTGCTTGGCTACACATCTGACACGTAACCGATGTGCTGTCCAAACAACAACACTTGCATTTCAGAACATGTCTTTCACACATGTCTACAAAATCACCTTCACCTTCAAATACAGTTTCCTTGCGACTGACAGAGACGTAGGCAAAGTTTAAAGTTGCTATTTCCATTTAATCTCGTTAATCAGAAAAACGTTAATTTACACCTGCAGCGGAACAAAATTCCGTTCCCACAGCGTCTGGCTCGAACCCACGACCCTGGGATTAAGAGTCTGACGCTCTACCGACTGAGCTAGCCGGCTACCTCGGTGAATACCTCCCGGGTAGCACGTCACACAGTACTCGTTTGGGTTGGGTGGTCCCATACAGAATCTCTCCATGATGCCTAATGTTTTCCTAACGTCACACTCGTCACGTACTTCACTTTTATGTCATAATTATTTCTGAGAGGTAAAGAAATTGCATGACAACATGCACAGCTAGTGGCGTCAAAATTCACACACATACTTTATGTGACTCAAAAGCCGAACGAGTTACTTTCCGACGTTGTTTTAGATGTGCAAGTGATAGTCAAAACTCGCTGTGTCGGCACTCTGCCGACCATTTCGCTAGTTAACACCGGTCTTGTTGTGTGTGTTTCAAGCTCAAGAGCATCTCCAAGCAAAATATGGTCAACAGCAACATTCAGACGGTTTCGTACTGCTCAATTGCTACATTAAAACGTTATGTTTCTTTTTCAGAACTGGAAAAACACAAGCGTGACAGCATTCGAACCTGTAATCTTCAGATCCAAAGGCCGACGCCTTATCCATTAGGCCACACGGTCACTGACGACCAACATTTACATGTATACGACTCATCTCGAAACGCTCACACCCCTGAGGATTTGTGTTTTCGTTCTACACAGCCGCTGCCCCTTGCTCTTTCCCACCCATTCGTTACATTCAACCTCTGACGTGACCGACCAAATATAGACTGAGAAACAAGACCACACACTTTGTGCATTCGGAATCGAAGGCAGGGCGTCCCTCGCCGCATTTGCTACGATTGCCATTTGCTACTTCTGCAGAAGCGGCGGCGGCGGCGGCGACGACAAATATCGCGAGAGGCTCAGAGATATGTGAGAAATACATCTATAAAATGTAAATGAACGAGTTACTTTCCGACGTTGTTTTAGATGTGCAAGTGATAGTCAAAACTCGCTGTGTCGGCACTCTGCCGACCATTTCGCTAGTTAACACCGGTCTTGTTGTGTGTGTTTCAAGCTCAAGAGCATCTCCAAGCAAAATATGGTCAACAGCAACATTCAGACGGTTTCGTACTGCTCAATTGCTACATTAAAACGTTATGTTTCTTTTTCAGAACTGGAAAAACACAAGCGTGACAGCATTCGAACCTGTAATCTTCAGATCCGACGTCCGACGCCTTATCCATTAGGCCACACGGTCACTGACGACCAACATTTACATTATACCACTCATCTCGAAACGCTCACACCCCTGAGGATTTGTGTTTTCGTTCTACACAGCCGCTGCCCCTTGCTCTTTCCCACCCATTCGTTACATTCAACCTCTGACGTGACCGACCAAATATAGACTGAGAAACAAGACCACACACTTTGTGCATTCGGAATCGAAGGCAGGGCGTCCCTCGCCGCATTTGCTACGATTGCCATTTGCTACTTCTGAAGAAGCGGCGGCGGCGACGACGACGACGACGACGACGAATATCGCGAGAGGCTCTGAGATATGTGAGAAATACATCTATAAAATGTAATTTAGACTGCCTCGTCCCACCTTATGCTGTACCGCTTTGGCAAATGCTTTATCTGCGCCATTCGCCTTAATCGCATCTGAGAGTAATTCTTAAAAAAACGCCTGTCGCTAATTGTTCGTCATCACAGGTACTGTTTGCTATACGGCCACGACGCGCAACTGATTTCCAAAATTCATCTTTCTCCTGTGAGTATGGAACTTACGACCCCTGGTTTATTAGACCAGTGCTCTACCACTGAGCTAAAGAGGCGCGGCCTAGCGGTACTCTTGGGTACTTCGTCCTTACGGTCGTCTGCATCATCAGACTTTAGCTGACAACACTTCATATTACCGGCTAATATTTGCAGCTATGGCGACAAATTACTGCTTGGCTACACATCTGACACGTAACCGATGTGCTGTCCAAACAACAACACTTGCATTTCAGAACATGTCTTTCACACATGTCTACAAAATCACCTTCACCTTCAAATACAGTTTCCTTGCGACTGACAGAGATGTAGGCAAAGTTTAAAGTTGCTATTTCCATTTAATCTCGTTAATCAGAAAAACGTTAATTTACACCTGCAGCGGAACAAAATTCCGTTCCCACAGCGTCTGGCTCGAACCCACGACCCTGGGATTAAGAGTCTGACGCTCTACCGACTGAGCTAGCCGGCTACCTCGGTGAATACCTCCCGGGTAGCACGTCACACAGTACTCGTTTGGGTTGGGTGGTCCCATACAGAATCTCTCCATGATGCCTAATGTTTTCCTAACGTCACACTCGTCACGTACTTCACTTTTATGTCATAATTATTTCTGAGAGGTAAAGAAATTGCATGACAACATGCACAGCTAGTGGCGTCAAAATTCACACACATACTTTATGTGACTCAAAAGCCGAACGAGTTACTTTCCGACGTTGTTTTAGATGTGCAAGTGATAGTCAAAACTCGCTGTGTCGGCACTCTGCCGACCATTTCGATAGTTAACACCGGTCTTGTTGTGTGTGTTTCAAGCTCAAGAGCATCTGCAAGCAAACAATGTTCAACAGCAACATTCAGACGGTTTCGTACTGCTCAATTGCTACATTAAAACGTTATGTTTCTTTTTCAGAACTGGAAAAACACAAGCGTGACAGCATTCGAACCTGTAATCTTCAGATCCAAAGTCCGACGCCTTATCCATTAGGCCACACGGTCACTGACGACCAACATTTACATGTATACGACTCATCTCGAAACGCTCACACCCCTGAGGATTTGTGTTTTCGTTCTACACAGCCGCTGCCCCTTGCTCTTTCCCACCCATTCGTTACATTCAACCTCTGACGTGACCGACCAAATATAGACTGAGAAACAAGACCACACACTTTGTGCATTCGGAATCGAAGGCAGGGCGTCCCTCGCCGCATTTGCTACGATTGCCATTTGCTACTTCTGCAGAAGCGGCGGCGGCGGCGGCGACGACAAATATCGCGAGAGGCTCAGAGATATGTGAGAAATACATCTATAAAATGTAAATGAACGAGTTACTTTCCGACGTTGTTTTAGATGTGCAAGTGATAGTCAAAACTCGCTGTGTCGGCACTCTGCCGACCATTTCGCTAGTTAACACCGGTCTTGTTGTGTGTGTTTCAAGCTCAAGAGCATCTCCAAGCAAAATATGGTCAACAGCAACATTCAGACGGTTTCGTACTGCTCAATTGCTACATTAAAACGTTATGTTTCTTTTTCAGAACTGGAAAAACACAAGCGTGACAGCATTCGAACCTGTAATCTTCAGATCCGACGTCCGACGCCTTATCCATTAGGCCACACGGTCACTGACGACCAACATTTACATGTATACGACTCATCTCGAAACGCTCACACCCCTGAGGATTTGTGTTTTCGTTCTACACAGCCGCTGCCCCTTGCTCTTTCCCACCCATTCGTTACATTCAACCTCTGACGTGACCGACCAAATATAGACTGAGAAACAAGACCACACACTTTGTGCATTCGGAATCGAAGGCAGGGCGTCCCTCGCCGCATTTGCTACGATTGCCATTTGCTACTTCTGAAGAAGCGGCGGCGGCGACGACGACGACGACGACGACGAATATCGCGAGAGGCTCTGAGATATGTGAGAAATACATCTATAAAATGTAATTCAGACTGCCTCGTCCCACCTTATGCTGTACCGCTTTGGCAAATGCTTTATCTGCGCCATTCGCCTTAATCGCATCTGAGAGTAATTCTTAAAAAAACGCCTGTCGCTAATTGTTCGTCATCACAGGTACTGTTTGCTATACGGCCACGACGCGCAACTGATTTCCAAAATTCATCTTTCTCCTGTGAGTATGGAACTTACGACCCCTGGTTTATTAGACCAGTGCTCTACCACTGAGCTAAAGAGGCGCGGCCTAGCGGTACTCTTGGGTACTTCGTCCTTACGGTCGTCTGCATCATCAGACTTTAGCTGACAACACTTCATATTACCGGCTAATATTTGCAGCTATGGCGACAAATTACTGCTTGGCTACACATCTGACACGTAACCGATGTGCTGTCCAAACAACAACACTTGCATTTCAGAACATGTCTTTCACACATGTCTACAAAATCACCTTCACCTTCAAATACAGTTTCCTTGCGACTGACAGAGACGTAGGCAAAGTTTAAAGTTGCTATTTCCATTTAATCTCGTTAATCAGAAAAACGTTAATTTACACCTGCAGCGGAACAAAATTCCGTTCCCACAGCGTCTGGCTCGAACCCACGACCCTGGGATTAAGAGTCTGACGCTCTACCGACTGAGCTAGCCGGCTACCTCGGTGAATACCTCCCGGGTAGCACGTCACACAGTACTCGTTTGGGTTGGGTGGTCCCATACAGAATCTCTCCATGATGCCTAATGTTTTCCTAACGTCACACTCGTCACGTACTTCACTTTTATGTCATAATTATTTCTGAGAGGTAAAGAAATTGCATGACAACATGCACAGCTAGTGGCGTCAAAATTCACACACATACTTTATGTGACTCAAAAGCCGAACGAGTTACTTTCCGACGTTGTTTTAGATGTGCAAGTGATAGTCAAAACTCGCTGTGTCGGCACTCTGCCGACCATTTCGATAGTTAACACCGGTCTTGTTGTGTGTGTTTCAAGCTCAAGAGCATCTGCAAGCAAACAATGTTCAACAGCAACATTCAGACGGTTTCGTACTGCTCAATTGCTACATTAAAACGTTATGTTTCTTTTTCAGAACTGGAAAAACACAAGCGTGACAGCATTCGTACCTGTAATCTTCAGATCCAAAGTCCGACGCCTTATCCATTAGGCCACACGGTCACTGACGACCAACATTTACATGTATACGACTCATCTCGAAACGCTCACACCCCTGAGGATTTGTGTTTTCGTTCTACACAGCCGCTGCCCCTTGCTCTTTCCCACCCATTCGTTACATTCAACCTCTGACGTGACCGACCAAATATAGACTGAGAAACAAGACTACACACTTTGTGCATTCGGAATCGAAGGCAGGGCGTCCCTCGCCGCATTTGCTACGATTGCCATTTGCTACTTCTGCAGAAGCGGCGGCGGCGGCGGCGACGACAAATATCGCGAGAGGCTCTGAGATATGTGAGAAATACATCTATAAAATGTAAATGAACGAGTTACTTTCCGACGTTGTTTTAGATGTGCAAGTGATAGTCAAAACTCGCTGTGTCGGCACTCTGCCGACCATTTCGCTAGTTAACACCGGTCTTGTTGTGTGTGTTTCAAGCTCAAGAGCATCTCCAAGCAAAATATGGTCAACAGCAACATTCAGACGGTTTCGTACTGCTCAATTGCTACATTAAAACGTTATGTTTCTTTTTCAGAACTGGAAAAACACAAGCGTGACAGCATTCGAACCTGTAATCTTCAGATCCAAAGGCCGACGCCTTATCCATTAGGCCACACGGTCACTGACGACCAACATTTACATGTATACGACTCATCTCGAAACGCTCACACCCCTGAGGATTTGTGTTTTCGTTCTACACAGCCGCTGCCCCTTGCTCTTTCCCACCCATTCGTTACATTCAACCTCTGACGTGACCGACCAAATATAGACTGAGAAACAAGACCACACACTTTGTGCATTCGGAATCGAAGGCAGGGCGTCCCTCGCCGCATTTGCTACGATTGCCATTTGCTACTTCTGAAGAAGCGGCGGCGGCGACGACGACGACGACGACGACGACGAATATCGCGAGAGGCTCTGAGATATGTGAGAAATACATCTATAAAATGTAATTCAGACTGCCTCGTCCCACCTTATGCTGTACCGCTTTGGCAAATGCTTTATCTGCGCCATTCGCCTTAATCGCATCTGAGAGTAATTCTTAAAAAAACGCCTGTCGCTAATTGTTCGTCATCACAGGTACTGTTTGCTATACGGCCACGACGCGCAACTGATTTCCAAAATTCATCTTTCTCCTGTGAGTATGGAACTTACGACCCCTGGTTTATTAGACCAGTGCTCTACCACTGAGCTAAAGAGGCGCGGCCTAGCGGTACTCTTGGGTACTTCGTCCTTACGGTCGTCTGCATCATCAGACTTTAGCTGACAACACTTCATATTACCGGCTAATATTTGCAGCTATGGCGACAAATTACTGCTTGGCTACACATCTGACACGTAACCGATGTGCTGTCCAAACAACAACACTTGCATTTCAGAACATGTCTTTCACACATGTCTACAAAATCACCTTCACCTTCAAATACAGTTTCCTTGCGACTGACAGAGACGTAGGCAAAGTTTAAAGTTGCTATTTCCATTTAATCTCGTTAATCAGAAAAACGTTAATTTACACCTGCAGCGGAACAAAATTCCGTTCCCACAGCGTCTGGCTCGAACCCACGACCCTGGGATTAAGAGTCTGACGCTCTACCGACTGAGCTAGCCGGCTACCTCGGTGAATACCTCCCGGGTAGCACGTCACACAGTACTCGTTTGGGTTGGGTGGTCCCATACAGAATCTCTCCATGATGCCTAATGTTTTCCTAACGTCACACTCGTCACGTACTTCACTTTTATGTCATAATTATTTCTGAGAGGTAAAGAAATTGCATGACAACATGCAGAGCTAGTGGCGTCAAAATTCACACACATACTTTATGTGACTCAAAAGCCGAACGAGTTACTTTCCGACGTTGTTTTAGATGTGCAAGTGATAGTCAAAACTCGCTGTGTCGGCACTCTGCCGACCATTTCGCTAGTTAACACCGGTCTTGTTGTGTGTGTTTCAAGCTCAAGAGCATCTCCAAGCAAAATATGGTCAACAGCAACATTCAGACGGTTTCGTACTGCTCAATTGCTACATTAAAACGTTATGTTTCTTTTTCAGAACTGGAAAAACACAAGCGTGACAGCATTCGAACCTGTAATCTTCAGATCCGACGTCCGACGCCTTATCCATTAGGCCACACGGTCACTGACGACCAACATTTACATGTATACCACTCATCTCGAAACGCTCACACCCCTGAGGATTTGTGTTTTCGTTCTACACAGCCGCTGCCCCTTGCTCTTTCCCACCCATTCGTTACATTCAACCTCTGACGTGACCGACCAAATATAGACTGAGAAACAAGACCACACACTTTGTGCATTCGGAATCGAAGGCAGGGCGTCCCTCGCCGCATTTGCTACGATTGCCATTTGCTACTTCTGAAGAAGCGGCGGCGGCGACGACGACGACGACGAATATCGCGAGAGGCTCTGAGATATGTGAGAAATACATCTATAAAATGTAATTCAGACTGCCTCGTCCCACCTTATGCTGTACCGCTTTGGCAAATGCTTTATCTGCGCCATTCGCCTTAATCGCATCTGAGAGTAATTCTTAAAAAAACGCCTGTCGCTAATTGTTCGTCATCACAGGTACTGTTTGCTATACGGCCACGACGCGCAACTGATTTCCAAAATTCATCTTTCTCCTGTGAGTATGGAACTTACGACCCCTGGTTTATTAGACCAGTGCTCTACCACTGAGCTAAAGAGGCGCGGCCTAGCGGTACTCTTGGGTACTTCGTCCTTACGGTCGTCTGCATCATCAGACTTTAGCTGACAACACTTCATATTACCGGCTAATATTTGCAGCTATGGCGACAAATTACTGCTTGGCTACACATCTGACACGTAACCGATGTGCTGTCCAAACAACAACACTTGCATTTCAGAACATGTCTTTCACACATGTCTACAAAATCACCTTCACCTTCAAATACAGTTTCCTTGCGACTGACAGAGACGTAGGCAAAGTTTAAAGTTGCTATTTCCATTTAATCTCGTTAATCAGAAAAACGTTAATTTACACCTGCAGCGGAACAAAATTCCGTTCCCACAGCGTCTGGCTCGAACCCACGACCCTGGGATTAAGAGTCTGACGCTCTACCGACTGAGCTAGCCGGCTACCTCGGTGAATACCTCCCGGGTAGCACGTCACACAGTACTCGTTTGGGTTGGGTGGTCCCATACAGAATCTCTCCATGATGCCTAATGTTTTCCTAACGTCACACTCGTCACGTACTTCACTTTTATGTCATAATCATTTCTGAGAGGTAAAGAAATTGCATGACAACATGCAGAGCTAGTGGCGTCAAAATTCACACACATACTTTATGTGACTCAAAAGCCGAACGAGTTACTTTCCGACGTTGTTTTAGATGTGCAAGTGATAGTCAAAACTCGCTGTGTCGGCACTCTGCCGACCATTTCGCTAGTTAACACCGGTCTTGTTGTGTGTGTTTCAAGCTCAAGAGCATCTCCAAGCAAAAAATGGTCAACAGCAACATTCAGACGGTTTCGTACTGCTCAATTGCTACATTAAAACGTTATGTTTCTTTTTCAGAACTGGAAAAACACAAGCGTGACAGCATTCGAACCTGTAATCTTCAGATCCAAAGTCCGACGCCTTATCCATTTTTTTTTTTTTTTTTTTTTTAGAACTTAGAACTACTTAAAGCTAACTAACCTAAAGATATCACACACATCCATGCCCGAGGCAGGATTCGAATCTACGAACGCAGCGGTCGCGCGGTTCCAAAGTGAAGCGCCTAGAACCGCTTTTTTTTTTTTTTTTTTTTTTTTTTTTTTTTTCATCACAGGAACTGTTTGCTATACGGCCAAGACGCGCAACTGATTTCCAAAATTCATCTTTCTTCTGTGAGGATGGTACTTGCGACCCCTGGATTCTTAGACCAGTGCTCTACCACTTTTTTTTTTTTTTTTTTTTTTTTTTTTTTTTTTTTTTTTTTTTTTTTTATAAGACACGATAACAGGATAAAGTATACTGAATTGTGAAAGAAGAAGCAAAATAGAAAGAGCGAACTGTGAACTCATATCACGAACAATAGAGAAGAATAACATGGGCGTTGTGAAGTAGTGTGCATGGTATTGGGCTGCGAATGGGATGATGTGGATTCAAACCTCAGTCGTTGGTTATAATTTTTTTCCCCAAAATTGTGGACTGTCCATCCGGTCACTGAAGTGTCTGTTCTCCTTTTGCAGTCTTGGCAGTTGTACGATACTCTTTTTTTTTTTTTTTTTTTTTTTTTTTTTTTTTTTACCAACTTTTTTTTTTTTTTTTTTCTTTTTTTTGTTTTTATTCTATTTTTTTTTAATGAAGTAGTGGCAGGCAGGCGGCGGCAAAGAGGGCAGGGGTCAAGAATCCTGAGGCCTGGCCTCGATGTCGCCCCCATACCAGTCACCCATTTGTATATGTGAAATTTTTTTAATTTTTTTTATTTTTTATTTATAATTTTGTTTGAACCACTTTTTTTTTCCTCTTTTTTTTTTTTGTTTTTTATGAGGATCTTCCAGAAGGGATCCATTCTTCCACCAGAACTCAATCCATTTCTTCTAGGTGAGTGAGGCGTTAACGGCAAAAAAAAATGATGACACTATCAACTATGTTATGCAGTGTCGAACTAAAGTACCTTTTCTGGTTAGGATTAATAAATAAATAAATAAGAAATAAGTGATTAAAAAGGAATCTTCTCCTTTGTTGGTGCAAAATATAAGAAAACGAAAAGTGTTTGTTTTTTTTCTCTAGTGTTGTCTTCACATCTTTCGTCTGTTATTGTCCTCTGCTGCTCCTCAATGATGTAGCGAATAGTCGGTTTCGCCTTACTTCGAAAGAAGGTTAAACATGCATTCATGTCTCGTGGTATAGTTTCGGGCGTTCTTTAAATATTACGTTCCCCGTCATGGCAAGACTGACGGGTCGAGTGTCGAATCGCATATCACACAATGGTCTTGCTTAAAAAGTTGGCAAAGGTCGCCTTGTAGTTACGTTCGCGTGCGATCATGCTGTGCTGCAGGGTCAGGTATAGAACGAAATCGTCTTTGTTCTTATCGCCAGTACTAAAAATATAGTGCACTGTGTGACCTATTATCCAGTTGACAGCATTCCGCTTTGTCCTGGGAAATGGGATTGCTTCAGGGTTGAGAAAGTCAGCTGGCGTTATCGCAGATGGTGAGGTCCTCTTGATGCTCGACAGTTTCTGTCGGGCGTAACCCCATATATCTTTCGTGGTACCACAGACGAAACGGTGTTCTTCGCTGTCTATGAGATTACACGTGACACACATTGGCGAGTCCTGCAAATGAATTGCATGAAGCCTGGACTGCGTCGGGATTTTTCTATTGACGGCAGCGTACCACGTCGCCTTTACTTGCGAAGGTAAGTAGGGGCTGTGGATGTTTTGCCACGTCGCGTCCCAGTTGTAGTTTGGAAATTTTTGTTCGATAATATTCCGTGATTTAGTTGCCACAAAGGAGTTGTAGATTGCCTTAACTGTCGTCAAATTCTTTTCAGAGACTGTTGTATGGACATAACTATACTCTAAGAGAAAACTCTTGAAGTGGTAGAGCGCAGTCGGTATATGGTGCACATCAATTGGCGGTTGAAGATCAGTCGGTGCGATTTCATTCAGGACAAGAGCGGTCAGACTGGTCGGTGACTGTTTCCATAGCTTGTAAGTTTTGCAGAAATAAAGAGCTTTCGCTTTTTTGTGTACATCGGTGAGACTGAGTCCGCCATCTCGCGTTGGGAGTGTCAAGGTGTCATATCGAACTTTAAAGATCTGGCCACGACATACAAAGTGTCCAAGCGCGGACAGCATGCATTTGGCTATATCGGTGGGGATGGGCAAAACTTGAGCCACATAATTGATTTTGGCAGTGATATAAATATTGGCCAATTCAACCTTTTGAAGCTCGTCCAATTTCCTGACGCTATGTAACTTCGCACAAGCACGAATTTTGTTGAGCAATTGCTTATAATTGGCGGCAATGGTGTGGCGGATGGTGTTCCGAAAATCGACACCGAGACACGTCATCCTAGTGATCTCTTTAAGCTGGCCATGACCGATCGCGCCTATGCCTTGCCCAACGTTCATGATCCCTGATTTCGTCCAATGCAGTTTCGCACCAGATGCCTTTTCATATTGTGAGATGATCAGGAGACCCCTCTCGACCTCATTGACATTCATAGCTAGGAAGGTAACATCATCAGCGTAAGCTCGGCACACTATCTTCTGCCCGTGTATGTGGAGTCCTTGTAAACGTTCCGTCAAGGTGACTAGCAGCGGTTCGATCGCAATGGCAAACAGCGCCATCGACATAGGGCAGCCCTGCCTAACAGAACTGTTTATCGGGACGGCGCGACTTGGCTGACCGTTAACGACAAGTTTGGATGTACTATTCCGTAACAATTTCTGTATGATGCTGATGAACTGCGGAGGAAAACCCAGAATCTGCATTATCTGGAAAAGGTAAGGATGGTTCACTCTGTCGAAAGCCTGTGCGAAATCTAAAGTTACGATAGCACATCGGATTTTGCAAGCGTCCGCAACAGAAATCACATCTCGATAGTCTGATAATGTCTGATATATAGCTCTGTCCTTTCCAACACTCGTTTGATGTGATCCAATGACGGTATGCATCACAGTTTTCATTCTCGTTGCGAGAATGCGAGCAAAAATTTTGTAGTCGCTGTTGAGCAACGTAATGGGTCGCAAAGTTGCGACGGTGTTATTGCTCGTCCGTTTCGGGAGTAAGACCACAAGTCCTTCACTGAATGGCGGAGGAATGGGCATGTCCGGTTGGAGAAGTTCGTTGCAGAGCACCGTCATCTTTGTCTTCAGTTGTGGCCAGAAGACTTGATAAAGTTCCACCGGGAGACCGTCACATCCGGGAGATTTGTTTTTTGGACTGTGGAACACCACATCTTCCAGTTCATCTTCCGTTACATCGGTGACGAGTTCGGCTACATCCGCAGGGCGAAGCCTGTGCGTTAAGCTGCTCCGGAACTCTGCAAGGGCTTCGTCGTCGGTAGGTTTATTGGACATCAAGTCAGTGTAATAAGTTTGAACGGCGTCTCTGATATCGTGTTGCCGAGTTAGAATCGTGCCGTCTTCGGATTGTAGTTCAGTTAAGATCTTTGTCCGTGCTCGTTTAGTTTCACGTATCAGGTGATAAATGGATGGCTGTTCGCCTTTTGCCATAGTCGAAACCCGACCTCTAATTTTGTAACCTTCCATCTGTTTTCGTTTCAAAAGTAATATTTTTGCTTGCAGTCTTTTAATGCGGGGGTAGTTGTCAATCACAGTGGCATCAAGAGTATATAAGTCTCGAAGACATTGATAATAAAACTCCATCGTTCTCTTAAACCACCAGTTCTTATTCCGGGAATATTGTATCATGGATTTACGAATTTTCGGTTTAGCGCATTCGAGCCACCATTGCAATGCCGAGCCGTACGTACTGAATTTGGCTTCACTTTCATTCCACGCTCGAGTGAAGGCTTCTCTGCATTCAGGATCGTCTAAATGTGCAACATTTAGTTTCCATAGTCCTTTGCCTCGGTAGGTTTCCTGTTTCCCCAAATTCAGCGTGCAAATATAAGCCGCATGGTCGGAGAAACTGGTTGGCCAGACCTCAGTTTGTAAAATTCGCTGTCTGAGAGTGTCCGATACGTAAATGCGGTCCAATCTACTCGCTGAATGATTCGTGACGTGAGTAAAACCAGGTGTTGTACCAAACTTGTGCTCCCACGTATCGACTAAACGTAAATCCTTGACGATCTGTTCTAATTCAATCGATTTATTGAAATGCGGCGTCTGATCTTTGGCGTTAAGTACACAGTTAAAATCTCCCGCTAATATTAGGTGGTCATATTGTGTTGCAAAAAGCGGAAGTATTTCTTCCTTGAAAAAGTCCGCTCGGCGTCGCCTATTAGTTGAGCCGGATGGTGCATACAGATTTAGGAGTCTAACATTATTGATAGTCACGCCAATTCCCCTACAACTTATGAGTCGTTCTACATTCTGGACGATAATTCCTTCTTTCGTGAGAATAGCGGTGCCTAAATCGGAACCGTGTCCCGGATTGGCCGTCACATTATAACCGGGAATGTGGTTCAAAGCAATGTCGGCGACCTCCTGAAGCAAGAGGATATCAATGTCGGCGGCGTATAAGAGGTCTACGATGTTGTCGAGTTTGAGGGAACTGCGGATTTTATTTATATTCAATGTACCAATTTTATACGCCTGCTGATCAGTCATTCACGCTCTTACGAGAGTAAGAAGGAATCGGCGCCGTTTTAAAAGAAGTCAGAGTCCTCTTCTTTGTTTGCCTGCCGTGGATCCAGTAACTTATCATCATGTGCCGGTTCTACTGCCGTAGAAGGCTGTTCGGGAAATCGGGAAGTGACTGGAATATCAGTTGCATCAGCGTCCATGTGTTCGACCTCTGGTTCCGCCGCCCAGTCTATAGTGCTGGGGTTCTTGGACGCAAGAGGATGATGTTGTCGTTGTTCTTTTAAACAATGATCAACATCGTCACTGCACATGGGAGACACCTGGCCGGTAGCATCGCGAGAGGGCTCAGTTAGCGTGATTGCACGATCTTCATCCCGCAGGTGTGCAGAAGTTAGCGCCTGTTGTCGGGAGGATTCTGGTGATTTTGCACTGACTTTGTCCATGATTTGCTGCACCTTTCCCCGCAACGACGCCGCCGCCTCTTCCGCACCCTGGCGGGCGATTCTGCGTTTCTTGTTCTTCCGCGGGGATTTAGCAGGTGGACAACGCTCATCGGAATCCGAGATTTCATGGTGGGGTTGTGGGGAACGACATTCAGCAGTCACAGTCCTGACCTGCGTCTCTGAGGAGGTGGAATTTTGTTCTGTTGACAGAGTCGGGGACTGCGCTACGGAATCAACCACGTCACTCACACTCAGGTGTTGCTCTTGTCGCTCAGAAATGTCAACAAGTTGCTCGGCCGTTGGAGGAAGGGTTGGTTGGGGGCGAATGTCTACTTCGGTATCCATGGGCAGTTGGTCGGTCGGTTGGTCGCGAGCCACCGAAGCGTAAGTGGTGGACAAAATAGTCATCTCCGCGGACTTCACCGGTTCACCTGTCGGCAGCTGCACAACACGTCTTTGAATACATTCAGAACGAATATGACCTGGAGAATTGCAAACTGCACACGTTCGTGGTTGACCATCATAAATGACGATACCTCGATAACCGCAAACGTTAATGTAAGACGGAATATGTCGTAATAAGTCCACCTTCAACTGCCTGACACCGTTCAAAACCGGATATTTGTGAGCACCGGACCATTTTTCTGCAAAATTACTGAGGACCTTCCCAAAGGGTGCAATAACAAGATTGATCGCATCTGTAGGAACTTCAAAGGGTAGCTCAAAAATTCGAATTGTTCGAATACCAAGTCCCACATGATCGACAGTAACTTCGCCAATATTTCCATCACTGTGTTTAAACTTAAGCTTACCACCGGTATTATTGACAACTCGTTCGCATAACTCAGGGTTTTTCAGCTTCAAGTACATCACACTACTCACAATTGACAAGTGAAAACCAACAGTGTCTTCAAACGGAACTTGAACAACTTCCTCTAACCAATCCTCAATTTCGAAAGATTTAGGTCGAGCAAAACGTCGATCAAAGGTAAATTTCAGAGTGTCCTTTCTACTAAGTTGAGCCATTACTGCATTTTCAAACGTTGACAGAATATCTAACTACTGCGAAGCGCCGGCGAAAACGCACAGACTTACACAGCGGATGTAAACAAAGCCAGCCGCAGAGCGAAGCACAGCACGACGAACCGCTCGCCACCGCCGCTGCAGGCAGACTACTCCATTAGGCCACACGGTCACTGACGACCAACATTTACATGTATACGACTCATCTCGAAACGCTCACACCCCTGAGGATTTGTGTTTTCGTTCTACACAGCCGCTGCCCCTTGCTCTTTCCCACCCATTCGTTACATTCAACCTCTGACGTGACCGACCAAATATAGACTGAGAAACAAGACCACACACTTTGTGCATTCGGAATCGAAGGCAGGGCGTCCCTCGCCGCATTTGCTACGATTGCCATTTGCTACTTCTGCAGAAGCGGCGGCGGCGGCGGCGACGACAAATATCGCGAGAGGCTCTGAGATATGTGAGAAATACATCTATAAAATGTAAATGAACGAGTTACTTTCCGACGTTGTTTTAGATGTGCAAGTGATAGTCAAAACTCGCTGTGTCGGCACTCTGCCGACCATTTCGCTAGTTAACACCGGTCTTGTTGTGTGTGTTTCAAGCTCAAGAGCATCTCCAAGCAAAATATGGTCAACAGCAACATTCAGACGGTTTCGTACTGCTCAATTGCTACATTAAAACGTTATGTTTCTTTTTCAGTACTGGAAAAACACAAGCGTGACAACATTCGAACCTGTCATCTTCAGATCCGACGTCCGACGCCTTATCCATTAGGCCACACGGTCACTGACGACCAACATTTACATGTATACGACTCATCTCGAAACGCTCACACCCCTGAGGATTTGTGTTTTCGTTCTACACAGCCGCTGCCCCTTGCTCTTTCCCACCCATTCGTTACATTCAACCTCTGACGTGACCGACCAAATATAGACTGAGAAACAAGACCACACACTTTGTGCATTCGGAATCGAAGGCAGGGCGTCCATCGCCGCATTTGCTACGATTGCCATTTGCTACTTCTGAAGAAGCGGCGGCGGCGACGACGACGACGACGACGACGACGACGACGACGACGACGACGACGAATATCGCGAGAGGCTCTGAGATATGTGAGAAATACATCTATAAAATGTAATTCAGACTGCCTCGTCCCACCTTATGCTGTACCGCTTTGGCAAATGCTTTATCTGCGCCATTCGCCTTAATCGCATCTGAGAGTAATTCTTAAAAAAACGCCTGTCGCTAATTGTTCGTCATCACAGGTACTGTTTGCTATACGGCCACGACGCGCAACTGATTTCCAAAATTCATCTTTCTCCTGTGAGGATGGAACTTACGACCCCTGGTTTATTAGACCAGTGCTCTACCACTGAGCTAAAGAGGCGCGGCCTAGTGGTACTCTTGGGTACTTCGTCCTTACGGTCGTCTGCATCATCAGACTTTAGCTGACAACACTTCATATTACCGGCTAATATTTGCAGCTATGGCGACAAATTACTGCTTGGCTACACATCTGACACGTAACCGATGTGCTGTCCAAACAACAACACTTGCATTTCAGAACATGTCTTTCACACATGTCTACAAAATCACCTTCACCTTCAAATACAGTTTCCTTGCGACTGACAGAGACGTAGGCAAAGTTTAAAGTTGCTATTTCCATTTAATCTCGTTAATCAGAAAAACGTTAATTTACACCTGCAGCGGAACAAAATTCCGTTCCCACAGCGTCTGGCTCGAACCCACGACCCTGGGATTAAGAGTCTGACGCTCTACCGACTGAGCTAGCCGGCTACCTCGGTGAATACCTCCCGGGTAGCACGTCACACAGTACTCGTTTGGGTTGGGTGGTCCCATACAGAATCTCTCCATGATGCCTAATGTTTTCCTAACGTCACACTCGTCACGTACTTCCCTTTTATGTCATAATCATTTCTGAGAGGTAAAGAAATTGCATGACAACATGCAGAGCTAGTGGCGTCAAAATTCACACACATACTTTATGTGACTCAAAAGCCGAACGAGTTACTTTCCGACGTTGTTTTAGATGTGCAAGTGATAGTCAAAACTCGCTGTGTCGGCACTCTGCCGACCATTTCGCTAGTTAACACCGGTCTTGTTGTGTGTGTTTCAAGCTCAAGAGCATCTGCAAGCAAACAATGTTCAACAGCAACATTCAGACGGTTTCGTACTGCTCAATTGCTACATTAAAACGTTATGTTTCTTTTTCAGAACTGGAGAAACACAAGCGTGACAACATTCGAACCTGTAATCTTCAGATCCGAAGTCCGACGCCTTATCCATTAGGCCACACGGTCACTGACGACCAACGTTTACATGTATACGACTCATCTCGAAACGCTCACACCCCTGAGGATTTGTGTTTTCGTTCTACACAGCCGCTGCCCCTTGCTCTTTCCCACCCATTCGTTACATTCAACCTCTGACGTGACCGACCAAATATAGACTGAGAAACAAGACCACACACTTTGTGCATTCCGAATCGAAGGCAGGGCGTCCCTCGCCGCATTTGCTACGATTGCCATTTGCTACTTCTGCAGAAGCGGCGGCGGCGGCGGCGACGACAAATATCGCGAGAGGCTCTGAGATATGTGAGAAATACATCTATAAAATGTAAATGAACGAGTTACTTTCCGACGTTGTTTTAGATGTGCAAGTGATAGTCAAAACTCGCTGTGTCGGCACTCTGCCGACCATTTCGCTAGTTAACACCGGTCTTGTTGTGTGTGTTTCAAGCTCAAGAGCATCTCCAAGCAAAATATGGTCAACAGCAACATTCAGACGGTTTCGTACTGCTCAATTGCTACATTAAAACGTTATGTTTCTTTTTCAGAACTGGAAAAACACAAGCGTGACAGCATTCGAACCTGTAATCTTCAGATCCGACGTCCGACGCCTTATCCATTAGGCCACACGGTCACTGACGACCAACATTTACATGTATACGACTCATCTCAAACGCTCACACCCCTGAGGATTTGTGTTTTCGTTCTACACAGCCGCTGCCCCTTGCTCTTTCCCACCCATTCGTTACATTCAACCTCTGACGTGACCGACCAAATATAGACTGAGAAACAAGACCACACACTTTGTGCATTCGGAATCGAAGGCAGGGCGTCCCTCGCCGCATTTGCTACGATTGCCATTTGCTACTTCTGAAGAAGCGGCGGCGGCGGCGACGACGACGACGACGACGACGACGAATATCGCGAGAGGCTCTGAGATATGTGAGAAATACATCTATAAAATGTAATTCAGACTGCCTCGTCCCACCTTATGCTGTACCGCTTTGGCAAATGCTTTATCTGCGCCATTCGCCTTAATCGCATCTGAGAGTAATTCTTAAAAAAACGCCTGTCGCTAATTGTTCGTCATCACAGGTACTGTTTGCTATACGGCCACGACGCGCAACTGATTTCCAAAATTCATCTTTCTCCTGTGAGGATGGAACTCACGACCCCTGGTTTATTAGACCAGTGCTCTACCACTGAGCTAAAGAGGCGCGGCCTAGCGGTACTCTTGGGTACTTCGTCCTTACGGTCGTCTGCATCATCAGACTTTAGCTGACAACACTTCATATTACCGGCTAATATTTGCAGCTATGGCGACTAATTACTGCTTGGCTACACATCTGACACGTAACCGATGTGCTGTCCAAACAACAACACTTGCATTTCAGAACATGTCTTTCACACATGTCTACAAAATCACCTTCACCTTCAAATACAGTTTCCTTGCGACTGACAGAGACGTAGGCAAAGTTTAAAGTTGCTATTTCCATTTAATCTCGTTAATCAGAAAAACGTTAATTTACACCTGCAGCGGAACAAAATTCCGTTCCCACAGCGTCTGGCTCGAACCCACGACCCTGGGATTAAGAGTCTGACGCTCTACCGACTGAGCTAGCCGGCTACCTCGGTGAATACCTCCCGGGTAGCACGTCACACAGTACTCGTTTGGGTTGGGTGGTCCCATACAGAATCTCTCCATGATGCCTAATGTTTTCCTAACGTCACACTCGTCACGTACTTCACTTTTATGTCATAATCATTTCTGAGAGGTAAAGAAATTGCATGACAACATGCAGAGCTAGTGGCGTCAAAATTCACACACATACTTTATGTGACTCAAAAGCCGAACGAGTTACTTTCCGACGTTGTTTTAGATGTGCAAGTGATAGTCAAAACTCGCTGTGTCGGCACTCTGCCGACCATTTCGCTAGTTAACACCGGTCTTGTTGTGTGTGTTTCAAGCTCAAGAGCATCTGCAAGCAAAAAATGTTCAACAGCAACATTCAGACGGTTTCGTACTGCTCAATTGCTACATTAAAACGTTATGTTTCTTTTTCAGAACTGGAGAAACACAAGCGTGACAACATTCGAACCTGTCATCTTCAGATCCGAAGTCCGACGCCTTATCCATTAGGCCACACGGTCACTGACGACCAACGTTTACATGTATACGACTCATCTCGAAACGCTCACACCCCTGAGGATTTGTGTTTTCGTTCTACACAGCCGCTGCCCCTTGCTCTTTCCCACCCATTCGTTACATTCAACCTCTGACGTGACCGACCAAATATAGACTGAGAAACAAGACCACACACTTTGTGCATTCCGAATCGAAGGCAGGGCGTCCCTCGCCGCATTTGCTACGATTGCCATTTGCTACTTCTGCAGAAGCGGCGGCGGCGGCGGCGGCGGCGACGACGACGAATATCGCGAGAGGCTCTGAGATATGTGAGAAATACATCTATAAAATGTAATTCAGACTGCCTCGTCCCACCTTATGCTGTACCGCTTTGGCAAATGCTTTATCTGCGCCATTCGCCTTAATCGCATCTGAGAGTAATTCTTAAAAAAACGCCTGTCGCTAATTGTTCGTCATCACGGGTACTGTTTGCTATTCGGCCACGACGAGCAACTGATTTCCAAAATTAATCTTTCTCCTGTGAGAATGGAACTTACGACCCCTGGTTTATTAGACCAGTGCTCTACCACTGAGCTAAAGAGGCGCGGCCTAGCGATATTCTTGGGTACTTCGTCCTTACGGTTGTCTGCATCATCAGACTTTAGCTGACAACACTTCATATTACCGGCTAATATTTGCAGCTATTTCGACAAATTACTGCTTGGCTACACATCTAACACGTAACCGATGTGCTCTCCAAACAACAACACTTGCATTTCAGAACATGTCTTTCACACATGTCTACAAAATCACCTTCACCTTCAAATACAGTTTCCTTGCGACTGACAGAGACGTAGGCAAAGTTTAAAGTTGCTATTTCCATTAAATCTCGTTAATCAGAAAAACGGTAATTTACACCTGCAGCGGAACAAAATTCCGTTCCGCCCAGCGTCTGGCTCGAACCCACGACCCTGGGATTAAGAGTCTGACACTCTACCGACTGAGCTAGCCGGCTACCTCGGTGAATACCTGCCGGGTAGCACGTCACACAGTACTCGTTTGGGTTGGGTGGTCCCATACAGAATCTCTCCATGGTGCCTAATGTTTTCCTAACGTCACACTCGTCACGTACTTCACTTTTATGTCATAATCATTTCTGAGAGGTAAAGAAATTGCATGACAACATGCAGAGCTAGTGGCGTCAAAATTAACACACATACTTTATGTGACTCAAAAGCCGAACGAGTTACTTTACGACCTTGTTTTATATGTGCAAGTGCCAGTCAAAACTCGCGGTGTCGGCACTCTGCCGACCATTTCGCTAGTTAACACCGGTCTTGTTGTGTGTGTTTCAAGCTCAAGAGCATCTGCAAGCAAACAATGTTCAACAGCAACATTCAGACGGTTTCGTACTGCTCAATTGCTACATTAAAACGTTATGTTTCTTTTTCAGAACTGGAGAAACACAAGCGTGACAACATTCGAACCTGTAATCTTCAGATCCGAAGTCCGACGCCTTATCCATTAGGCCACACGGTCACTGACGACCAACGTTTACATGTATACGACTCATCTCGAAACGCTCACACCCCTGAGGATTTGTGTTTTCGTTCTACACAGCCGCTGCCCCTTGCTCTTTCCCACCCATTCGTTACATTCAACCTCTGACGTGACCGACCAAATATAGACTGAGAAACAAGACCACACACTTTGTGCATTCCGAATCGAAGGCAGGGCGTCCCTCGCCGCATTTGCTACGATTGCCATTTGCTACTTCTGCAGAAGCGGCGGCGGCGGCGGCGACGACAAATATCGCGAGAGGCTCTGAGATATGTGAGAAATACATCTATAAAATGTAAATGAACGAGTTACTTTCCGACGTTGTTTTAGATGTGCAAGTGATAGTCAAAACTCGCTGTGTCGGCACTCTGCCGACCATTTCGCTAGTTAACACCGGTCTTGTTGTGTGTGTTTCAAGCTCAAGAGCATCTCCAAGCAAAATATGGTCAACAGCAACATTCAGACGGTTTCGTACTGCTCAATTGCTACATTAAAACGTTATGTTTCTTTTTCAGAACTGGAAAAACACAAGCGTGACAGCATTCGAACCTGTAATCTTCAGATCCGACGTCCGACGCCTTATCCATTAGGCCACACGGTCACTGACGACCAACATTTACATGTATACGACTCATCTCGGAACGCTCACACCCCTGAGGATTTGTGTTTTCGTTCTACACAGCCGCTGCCCCTTGCTCTTTCCCACCCATTCGTTACATTCAACCTCTGACGTGACCGACCAAATATAGACTGAGAAACAAGACCACACACTTTGTGCATTCGGAATCGAAGGCAGGGCGTCCCTCGCCGCATTTGCTACGATTGCCATTTGCTACTTCTGAAGAAGCGGCGGCGGCGACGACGACGACGACGACGACGACGACGAATTTCGCGAGAGGCTCTGAGATATGTGAGAAATACATCTATAAAATGTAATTCAGACTGCCTCGTCCCACCTTATGCTGTACCGCTTTGGCAAATGCTTTATCTGCGCCATTCGCCTTAATCGCATCTGAGAGTAATTCTTAAAAAAACGCCTGTCGCTAATTGTTCGTCATCACAGGTACTGTTTACTATACGGCCACGACGCGCAACTGATTTCCAAAATTCATCTTTCTCCTGTGAGGATGGAACTTACGACCCCTGGTTTATTAGACCAGTGCTCTACCACTGAGCTAAAGAGGCGCGGCCTAGCGGTACTCTTGGGTACTTCGTCCTTACGGTCGTCTGCATCATCAGACTTTAGCTGACAACACTTCATATTACCGGCTAATATTTGCAGCTATGGCGACAAATTACTGCTTGGCTACACATCTAACACGTAACCGATGTGCTCTCCAAACAACAACACTTGCATTTCAGAACATGTGTTTCACACATGTCTACAAAATCACCTTCACCTTCAAATACAGTTTCCTTGCGACTGACAGAGACGTAGGCAAAGTTTAAAGTTGCTATTTCCATTAAATCTCGTTAATCAGAAAAACGTTAATTTACACCTGCAGCGGAACAAAATTCCGTTCCCACAGCGTCTGGCTCGAACCCACGACCCTGGGAATAAGAGTCTGACGCTCTACCGACTGAGCTAGCCGGCTACCTCGGTGAATACCTCCCGGGTAGCACGTCACACAGTACTCGTTTGGGTTGGGTGGTCCCATACAGAATCTCTCCATGATGCCTAATGTTTTCCTAACGTCACACTCGTCACGTACTTCACTTTTATGTCATAATCATTTCTGAGAGGTAAAGAAATTGCATGACAACATGCAGAGCTAGTGGCGTCAAAATTCACACACATACTTTATGTGACTCAAAAGCCGAACGAGTTACTTTCCGACGTTGTTTTAGATGTGCAAGTGATAGTCAAAACTCGCTGTGTCGGCACTCTGCCGACCATTTCGCTAGTTAACACCGGTCTTGTTGTGTGTGTTTCAAGCTCAAGAGCATCTGCAAGCAAAAAATGTTCAACAGCAACATTCAGACGGTTGCGTACTGCTCAATTGCTACATTAAAACGTTATGTTTCTTTTTCAGAACTGGAGAAACACAAGCGTGACAACATTCGAACCTGTCATCTTCAGATCCGAAGTCCGACGCCTTATCCATTAGGCCACACGGTCACTGACGACCAACGTTTACATGTATACGACTCATCTCGAAACGCTCACACCCCTGAGGATTTGTGTTTTCGTTCTACACAGCCGCTGCCCCTTGCTCTTTCCCACCCATTCGTTACATTCAACCTCTGACGTGACCGACCAAATATAGACTGAGAAACAAGACCACACACTTTGTGCATTCCGAATCGAAGGCAGGGCGTCCCTCGCCGCATTTGCTACGATTGCCATTTGCTACTTCTGCAGAAGCGGCGGCGGCGGCGGCGGCGGCGACGACGAATATCGCGAGAGGCTCTGAGATATGTGAGAAATACATCTATAAAATGTAATTCAGACTGCCTCGTCCCACCTTATGCTGTACCGCTTTGGCAAATGCTTTATCTGCGCCATTCGCCTTAATCGCATCTGAGAGTAATTCTTAAAAAAACGCTGTCGCTAATTGTTCGTCATCACGGGTACTGTTTGCTATTCGGCCACGACGAGCAACTGATTTCCAAAATTAATCTTTCTCCTGTGAGAATGGAACTTACGACCCCTGGTTTATTAGACCAGTGCTCTACCACTGAGCTAAAGAGGCGCGGCCTAGCGATGTTCTTGGGTACCTCGTCCTTACGGTTGTCTGCATCATCAGACTTTAGCTGACAACACTTCATATTACCGGCTAATATTTGCAGCTATGGCGACAAATTACTGCTTGGCTACACATCTAACACGTAACCGATGTGCTCTCCAAACAACAACACTTGCATTTCAGAACATGTCTTTCACACATGTCTACAAAATCACCTTCACCTTCAAATACAGTTTCCTTGCGACTGACAGAGACGTAGGCAAAGTTTAAAGTTGCTATTTCCATTAAATCTCGTTAATCAGAAAAACGGTAATTTACACCTGCAGCGGAACAAAATTCCGTTCCGCCCAGCGTCTGGCTCGAACCCACGACCCTGGGATTAAGAGTCTGACACTCTACCGACTGAGCTAGCCGGCTACCTCGGTGAATACCTGCCGGGTAGCACGTCACACAGTACTCGTTTGGGTTGGGTGGTCCCATACAGAATCTCTCCATGGTGCCTAATGTTTTCCTAACGTCACACTCGTCACGTACTTCACTTTTATGTCATAATCATTTCTGAGAGGTAAAGAAATTGCATGAAAACATGCAGAGCTAGTGGCGTCAAAATTAACACACATACTTTATGTGACTCAAAAGCCGAACGAGTTACTTTACGACCTTGTTTTATATGTGCAAGTGCCAGTCAAAACTCGCAGTGTCGGCACTCTGCCGACCATTTCGCTAGTTAACACCGGTCTTGTTGTGTGTGTTTCAAGCTCAAGAGCATCTCCAAGCAAAAAATGGTCAACAGCAACATTCAGACGGTTTCGTACTGCTCAATTGCTACATTAAAACGTTATGTTTCTTTTTCAGAACTGGAAAAACACAAGCGTGACAGCATTCGAACCTGTAATCTTCAGATCCGAAATCCGACGCCTTATCCATTAGGCCACACGGTCACTGACGACCAACATTTACATGTATACGACTCATCTCGAAACGCTCACACCCCTGAGGATTTGTGTTTTCGTTCTTCACAGCCGCTGCCCCTTGCTCTTTCCCACCCATTCGTTACATTCAACCTCTGACGAGACCGACCAAATATAGACTGAGAAACAAGACCACACACTTTGTGCATTCGGAATCGAAGGCAGGGCGTCCCTCGCCGCATTTGCTACGATTGCCATTTGCTACTTCTGCAGAAGCGGCGGCGGCGACGACGACGACGACGACGACGACGACGACGACGAATATCGCGAGAGGCTCTGTGATATGTGAGAAATACATCTATAAAATGTAATACAGACTGTCTCGTCCCACCTTATGCTGTACCGCTTTGGCAAATGCTTTATCTGCGCCATTCGCCTTAATCGCATCTGAGAGTAATTCTTAAAAAAACGCCTGTCATTAATTGTTCGTCATCACAGGTACTGTTTACTATACGGCCACGACGCGCAACTGATTTCCAAAATTCATCTTTCTCCTGTGAGGATGGAACTTACGACCCCTCGTTTATTAGACCAGTGCTCTACCACTGAGCTAAAGAGGCGTGGCCTAGCCGTACTCTTGGGTACTTCGTCCTTACGGTCGTCTGCATCATCAGACTTTAGCTGACAACACTTCGTATTACCAGCTAATATTTGCAGCTATTTCGACAAATTACTGCTTGGCTACACATCTGACACGTAACCGATGTGCTCTCCAAACAACAACACTTGCATTTCAGAACATGTCTTTCACACACATGTCTACAAAATCACCTTCACCTTCAAATACAGTTTCCTTGCGACTGACAGAGACGTAGGCAAAGTTTAAAGTTGCTATTTCCATTAAATCTCGTTAATCAGAAAAACGGTAATTTACACCTGCAGCGGAACAAAATTCCGTTCCGCCCAGCGTCTGGCTCGAACCCACGACCCTGGGATTAAGAGTCTGACACTCTACCGACTGAGCTAGCCGGCTACCTCGGTGAATACCTGCCGGGTAGCACGTCACACAGTACTCGTTTAGGTTGGGTGGTCCCATACAGAATCTCTCCATGGTGCCTAATGTTTTCCTAACGTCACACTCGTCACGTACTTCACTTTTATGTCATAATCATTTCTGAGAGGTAAAGAAATTGCATGACAACATGCAGAGCTAGTGGCGTCAAAATTAACACACATACTTTATGTGACTCAAAAGCCGAACGAGTTACTTTACGACCTTGTTTTATATGTGCAAGTGCCAGTCAAAACTCGCGGTGTCGGCACTCTGCCGACCATTTCGCTAGTTAACACCGGTCTTGTTGTGTGTGTTTCAAGCTCAAGAGCATCTCCAAGCAAAAAATGGTCAACAGCAACATTCAGACGGTTTCGTACTGCTCAATTGCTACATTAAAACGTTATGTTTCTTTTTCAGAACTAGAAAAACACAAGCGTGACAGCATTCGAACCTGTAATCTTCAGATCCGAAATCCGACGCCTTATCCATTAGGCCACACTGTCACTGACGACCAACATTTACATGTATACGACTCATCTCGAAACGCTCACACCCCCTGAGGATTTGTGTTTTCGTTCTACACAGCCGCTGCCCCTTGCTCTTTCCCACCCATTCGTTACATTCAACCTCTGACGAGACCGACCAAATATAGACTGAGAAACAAGACCACACACTTTGTGCATTCGGAATCGAAGGCAGGGCGTCCCTCGCCGCATTTGCTACGATTGCCATTTGCTACTTCTGCAGAAGCGGCGGCGGCGGCGACGACGACGACGCGACGACGACGACGACGAATATCGCGAGAGGCTTTGAGATATGTGAGAAATACATCTATAAAATGTAATTCAGACTGCCTCGTCCCACCTTATGCTGTACCGCTTTGGCAAATGCTTTATCTGCGCCATTCGCCTTAATCGCATCTGAGAGTAATTCTTAAAAAAACGCCTGTCGCTAATTGTTCGTCATCACAGATACTGTTTGCTATATGGCCACGACGCGCAAGTGATTTCCAAAATTCATCTTTCTCCTGTGAGGATGGAACTTACGACCCCTCGTTTATTAGACCAGTGCTCTACCACTGAGCTAAAGACGCGCGGCCTAGCGGTACTCTTGGGTACTTCGTCCTTACGGTCGTCTGCATCATCAGACTTTAGCTGACAACACTTCATATTACCGGCTAATATTTGCAGCTATTTCGACAAATGACTGCTTGGCTACACATCTGACACGAAACCGATGTACTCTCCAAACAACAACACTTGCATTTCAGAACATGTCTTTCACACATGTCTACAAAATCACCTTCACCTTCAAATACAGTTTCCTTGCGACTGACAGAGACGTAGGCAAAGTTTAAAGTTGCTATTTCCATTAAATCTCGTTAATCAGAAAAACGGTAATTTACACCTGCAGCGGAACAAAATTCCGTTCCGCCCAGCGTCTGGCTCGAACCCACGACCCTGGGATTAAGAGTCTGACACTCTACCGACTGAGCTAGCCGGCTACCTCGGTGAATACCTGCCGGGTAGCACGTCACACTGTACTCGTTTGGGGTGGGTGGTCCCATACAGAATCTCTCCATGATGCCTAATGTTTTCCTAACGTCACACTCGTCACGTACTTCACTTTTATGTCATAATCATTTCTGAGAGGTAAAGAAATTGCATGACAACATGCAGAGCTAGTGGCGTCAAAATTAACACACATACTTTATGTGACTCAAAAGCCGAACGAGTTACTTTCCGACGTTGTTTTAGATGTGCAAGTGATAGTCAAAACTCGCTGTGTCGGCACTCTGCCGACCATTTCGCTAGTTAACACCGGTCTTGTTGTGTGTGTTTCAAGCTCAAGAGCATCTCCAAGTAAAAAATGGTCAACAGCAACATTCAGACGGTTTCGTACTGCTCAATTGCTACATTAAAACGTTATGTTTCTTTTTCAGAACTGGAAAAACACAAGCGTGACAGCATTCGAACCTGTAATCTTCAGATCCGAAATCCGACGCCTTATCCATTAGGCCACACGGTCACTGATGACCAACATTTACATGTATACGACTCATCTCGAAACGCTCACACCCCTGAGGATTTGTGTTTTCGTTCTACACAGCCGCTGCCCCTTGCTCTTTCCCACCCATTCGTTACATTCAACCTCTGACGAGACCGACCAAATATAGACTGAGAAACAAGACCACACACTTTGTGCATTCGGAATCGAAGGCAGGGCGTCCCTCGCCGCATTTGCTACGATTGCCATTTGCTACTTCTGCAGAAGCGGCGGCGGCGGCGACGACGACGACGACGAATATCGCGAGAGGCTTTGAGATATGTGAGAAATACATCTATAAAATGTAATTCAGACTGCCTCGTCCCACCTTATGCTGTACCGCTTTGGCAAATGCTTTATCTGCGCCATTCGCCTTAATCGCATCTGAGAGTAATTCTTAAAAAAAACGCCTGTCGCTAATTGTTCGTCATCACAGATACTGTTTGCTATACGGCCACGACGCGCAACTGATTTCCAAAATTCATCTTTCTCCTGTGAGGATGGAACTTACGACCCCTCGTTTATTAGACCAGTGCTCTACTGTTTGCTATACGGCCACGACGCGCAACTGATTTCCAAAATTCATCTTTCTCCTGTGAGGATGGAACTTACGACCCCTCGTTTATTAGACCAGTGCTCTACCACTGAGCTAAAGACGCGCGGCCTAGCGGTACTCTTGGGTACTTCGTCCTTACGGTCGTCTGCATCATCAGACTTTAGCTGACAACACTTCATATTACCGGCTAATATTTGCAGCTATTTCGACAAATTACTGCTTGGCTACACATCTGACACGTAACCGATGTGCTCTCCAAACAACAACACTTGCATTTCAGAACATGTCTTTCACACATGTCTACAAAATCACCTTCACCTTCAAATACAGTTTCCTTGCGACTGACAGAGACGTAGGCAAAGTTTAAAGTTGCTATTTCCATTTAATCTCGTTAATCAGAAAAACGGTAATTTACACCTGCAGCGGAACAAAATTCCGTTCCGCCCAGCGTCTGGCTCGAACCCACGACCCTGGGATTAAAAGTCTGACACTCTACCGACTGAGCTAGCCGGCTACCTCGGTGAATACCTGCCGGGTAGCACGTCACACAGTACTCGTTTGGGTTGGGTGGTCCCATACAGAATATCTCCATGGTGCCTAATGTTTTCCTAACGTCACACTCGTCACGTACTTCACTTTTATGTCATAATCATTTCTGAGAGGTAAAGAAATTGCATGACAACATGCAGAGCTAGTGGCGTCAAAATTAACACACATACTTTATGTGACTCAAAAGCCGAACGAGTTACTTTACGACCTTGTTTTATATGTGCAAGTGCCAGTCAAAACTTGCGGTGTCGGCACTCTGCCGACCATTTCGCTAGTTAACACCGGTCTTGTTGTGTGTGTTTCAAGCTCAAGAGCATCTCCAAGCAAAAAATGGTCAACAGCAACATTCAGACGGTTTCGTACTGCTCAATTGCTACATTAAAACGTTATGTTTCTTTTTCAGAACTAGAAAAACACAAGCGTGACAGCATTCGAACCTGTAATCTTCAGATCCGATATCCGACGCCTTATCCATTAGGCCACACGGTCACTGACGACCAACATTTACATGTATACGACTCATCTCGAAACGCTCACACCCCTGAGGATTTGTGTTTTCGTTCTACACAGCCGCTGCCCCTTGCACTTTCCCACCCATTCGTTACATTCAACCTCTGACGAGACCGACCAAATATAGACTGAGAAACAAGACCACACATTTTGTGCATTCGGAATCGAAGGCAGGGCGTCCCTCGCCGCATTTGCTACGATTGCCATTTGCTACTTCTGCAGAAGCGGCGACGACGACGACGACGACGACGACGACGACGACGACGAATATCGCGAGAGGCTTTGAGATATGTGAGAAATACATCTATAAAATGTAATTCAGACTGCCTCGTCCCACCTTATGCTGTACCGCTTTGGCAAATGCTTTATCTGCGCCATTCGCCTTAATCGCATCTGAGAGTAATTCTTAAAAAAACGCCTGTCGCTAATTGTTCATCATCACAGATACTGTTTGCTATACGGCCACGACGCGGAACTGATTTCCAAAATTCATCTTTCTTCTGTGAGGATGGAACTTACGACCCCTGGTTTGTTAGACCAGTGCTCTACCACTGAGCTAAAGACGCGCGGCCTAGCGGTACTCTTGGGTACTTCGTCCTTACGGTCGTCTGCATCATCAGACTTTAGCTGACAACACTTCATATTACCGGCTAATATTTGCAGCTATTTCGACAAATTACTGCTTGGCTACACATCTGACACGTAACCGATGTGCTCTCCAAACAACAACACTTGCATTTCAGAACACGTCTTTCACACATGTCTACAAAATAACCTTCACCTTCAAATACAGTTTCCTTGCGACTGACAGAGACGTAGGCAAAGTTTAAAGTTGCTATTTCCATTAAATCTCGTTAATCAGAAAAACGGTAATTTACACCTGCAGCGGAACAAAATTCCGTTTCGCCCAGCGTCTGGCTCGAACCCACGACCTGGGATTAAGAGTCTGACACTCTACCGACTGAGCTAGCCGGCTACCTCGGTGAATACCTGCCGGGTAGCACGTCACACAGTACTCGTTTGGGTTGGGTGGTCCCATACAGAAACTTTCCATGATGCCTAATGTTTTCCTAACGTCACACTCGTCACGTACTTCACTTTTATGTCATAATCATTTCTGAGAGGTAAAGAAATTGCATGACAACATGCAGAGCTAGTGGCGTCAAAATTAACACACATACTTTATGTGACTCAAAAGCCGAACGAGTTACTTTCCGACGTTGTTTTAGATGTGCAAGTGATAGTCAAAACTCGCTGTGTCGGCACTCTGCCGACCATTTCGCTAGTTAACACCGGTCTTGTTGTGTGTGTTTCAAGCTCAAGAGCATCTCCAAGCAAAAAATGGTCAACAGCAACATTCAGACGGTTTCGTACTGCTCAATTGCTACATTAAAACGTTATGTTTCTTTTTCAGAACTAGAAAAACACAAGCGTGACAGCATTCAAACCTGTAATCTTCAGATCCGATATCCGACGCCTTATCCATTAGGCCACACGGTCACTGACGACCAACATTTACATGTATACGACTCATCTCGAAACGCTCACACCCCTGAGGATTTGTGTTTTCGTTCTACACAGCCGCTGCCCCTTGCACTTTCCCACCCATTCGTTACATTCAACCTCTGACGAGACCGACCAAATATAGACTGAGAAACAAGACCACACATTTTGTGCATTCGGAATCGAAGGCAGGGCGTCCCTCGCCGCATTTGCTACGATTGCCATTTGCTACTTCTGCAGAAGCGGCGACGACGACGACGACGACGACGACGACGACGACGACGACGAATATCGCGAGAGGCTTTGAGATATGTGAGAAATACATCTATAAAATGTAATTCAGACTGCCTCGTCCCACCTTATGCTGTACCGCTTTGGCAAATGCTTTATCTGCGCCATTCGCCTTAATCGCATCTGAGAGTAATTCTTAAAAAAACGCCTGTCGCTAATTGTTCATCATCACAGATACTGTTTGCTATACGGCCACGACGCGGAACTGATTTCCAAAATTCATCTTTCTCCTGTGAGGATGGAACTTACGACCCCTGGTTTGTTAGACCAGTGCTCTACCACTGAGCTAAAGACGCGCGGCCTAGCGGTACTCTTGGGTACTTCGTCCTTACGGTCGTCTGCATCATCAGACTTTAGCTGACAACACTTCATATTACCGGCTAATATTTGCAGCTATTTCGACAAATTACTGCTTGGCTACACATCTGACACGTAACCGATGTGCTCTCCAAACAACAACACTTGCATTTCAGAACACGTCTTTCACACATGTCTACAAAATAACCTTCACCTTCAAATACAGTTTCCTTGCGACTGACAGAGACGTAGGCAAAGTTTAAAGTTGCTATTTCCATTAAATCTCGTTAATCAGAAAAACGGTAATTTACACCTGCAGCGGAACAAAATTCCGTTCCGCCCAGCGTCTGGCTCGAACCCACGACCCTGGGATTAAAAGTCTGACACTCTACCGACTGAGGTAGCCGGCTACCTCGGTGAATACCTGCCGGGTAGCACGTCACACAGTACTCGTTTGGGTTGGGTGGTCCCATACAGAAACTCTCCATGATGCCTAATGTTTTCCTAACGTCACACTCGTCACGTACTTCACTTTTATGTCATAATCATTTCTGAGAGGTAAAGAAATTGCATGACAACATGCAGAGCTAGTGGCGTCAAAATTAACACACATACTTTATGTGACTCAAAAGCCGAACGAGTTACTTTCCGACGTTGTTTTAGATGTGCAAGTGATAGTCAAAACTCGCTGTGTCGGCACTCTGCCGACCATTTCGCTAGTTAACACCGGTCTTGTTGTGTGTGTTTCAAGCTCAAGAGCATCTCCAAGCAAAAAATGGTCAACAGCAACATTCAGACGGTTTCGTACTGCTCAATTGCTACATTAAAACGTTATGTTTCTTTTTCAGAACTGGAAAAACACAAGCGTGAAGGCATTCAAACCTGTAATCTTCAGATCCGGAATCCGACGCCTTATCCATTAGGCCACACGGTCACTGACGACCAACATTTACATGTATACGACTCATCTCGAAACGCTCACACCCCTGAGGATTTGTGTTTTCGTTCTACACAGCCGCTGCCCCTTGCTCTTTCCCACCCATTCGTTACATTCAACCTCTGACGAGACCGACCAAATATAGACTGAGAAACAAGACCACACACTTTGTGCATTCGGAATCGAAGGCAGGGCGTCCATCGCTGCATTTGCTACGATTGCCATTTGCTACTTCTGCAGAAGCGGCGGCGGCGGCGACGGCGACGACGACGACGACGACGACGACGAATATCGCGAGAGGCTTTGAGATATGTGAGAAATACATCTATAAAATGTAATTCAGACTGCCTCGTCCCACCTTATGCTGTACCGCTTTGGCAAATGCTTTATCTGCGCCATTCGCCTTAATCGCATCTGAGAGTAATTCTTAAAAAAACGCCTGTCGCTAATTGTTCGTCATCACAGATACTGTTTGCTATACGGCCACGACGCGCAACTGATTTCGAAAATTCATCTTTCTCCTGTGAGGATGGAACTTACGACCCCTCGTTTATTAGACCAGTGCTCTACCACTGAGCTAAAGACGCGCGGCCTAGCGGTACTCTTGGGTACTTCGTCCTTACGGTCGTCTGCATCATCAGACTTTAGCTGACAACACTTCATATTACCGGCTAATATTTGCAGCTATTTCGACAAATTACTGCTTGGCTACACATCTGACACGTAACCGATGTGCTCTCCAAACAACAACACTTGCATTTCAGAACATGTCTTTCACACATGTCTACAAAATCACCTTCACCTTCAAATACAGTTTCCTTGCGACTGACAGAGACGTAGGCAAAGTTTAAAGTTGCTATTTCCATTAAATCTCGTTAATCAGAAAAACGGTAATTTACACCTGCAGCGGAACAAAATTCCGTTCCGCCCAGCGTCTGGCTCGAACCCACGACCCTGGGATTAAGAGTCTGACACTCTACCGACTGAGCTAGCCGGCTACCTCGGTGAATACCTGCCGGGTAGCACGTCACACAGTACTCGTTTGGGTTGGGTGGTCCCATACAGAATCTCTCCATGGTGCCTAATGTTTTCCTAACGTCACACTCGTCACGTACTTCACTTTTATGTCATAATCATTTCTGAGAGGTAAAGAAATTGCATGACAACATGCAGAGCTAGTGGCGTCAAAATTAACACACATACTTTATGTGACTCAAAAGCCGAACGAGTTACTTTACGACCTTGTTTTATATGTGCAAGTGCCAGTCAAAACTCGCGGTGTCGGCACTCTGCCGACCATTTCGCTAGTTAACACCGGTCTTGTTGTGTGTGTTTCAAGCTCAAGAGCATCTCCAAGCAAAAAATGGTCAACAGCAACATTCAGACGGTTTCGTACTGCTCAATTGCTACATTAAAACGTTATGTTTCTTTTTCAGAACTGGAAAAACACAAGCGTGACAGCATTCAAACCTGTAATCTTCAGATCCGAAATCCGACGCCTTATCCATTTTTTTTTTTTATTTTTTTTTTCTTTTTTGGGCCTCCCTTCTCCCCACACAGCCCATCCATTCGCTCTCCTTTTATGCCTTCTTCGGCGAGCTTCTATGCTATATCGACTGATTTTCTTTTCAAATTTACTGTGACAGTTAGGGAAATGAAATGATGTTTGGCTTCTTCGCCATGTGAGGCTTCTCCTCCGTAGAACTGAAAATTGAAAAATTTAGGCTTCTTGGGAATTAATAAATTGTCACTCTTGCTTCATACTGAAAAAAATTAAACAAAAATAGAAAGATTGTAACTGAGGAACACTTGCAAGAAGCTTCCACTGCATTGTGTGCAACGAAACCACCTTCCGATATTACCGAGATCCTGGAAAATCATCATAGATGAAAGTAGTTGCTGGAGATATGGGGTTCATCCAGCAGTAAGTGTGAAGCCGCAGTGCCGTTTCGGGGTTCTGTCCGAGGCCTTCACGGCTACCGTAGCGGCCCTGGGGCACACGAAGTCCCCACCGTACTTCACCCTCAACAGCGATCCCCTACTTTGGCCTGTGACTACATTTTTCGTAGACGAGGGCTATTAAGATGTTTATCCAATCCCTTGTCTCTGAAACAGAATGTGTAACATGTTACCAAAAGTTTTTTTGTGGTCCCTGCGCGTACATATCTGATAATATTTTGCTCGTTCGTATAATTCGTATTCTAAAACACGGTCATTGCCGTGTTCAGATATAACGTAATGTACATAATTGCCAAACAACCACAACACAGCATTGGTTTTCTGGACAGGGAAGAAAACACCATCGGGGAAGAGTAATTTTTCAACATTGATCTCAGTACTAACAGTTCTGGTTATAAAGGCTACCCGCCGTTGGATTCCCCTCCATATTTCGGCGTATCCGCCACAGACAAAGCGGTGGATCAATGTGTCAACTGCGTCACATCGGGTGCACACAATCGTGTCACTAAGACCAATGGAGTGCAACTTTTCGTTAGTGGAAACTACGTTATTAACAACTCGGTACCAGGTTGCCTGAATGTCGGAAGACAGTTCACGATTACTAATATTTTTCCAAATTCTTTTCCAGTCTTTGTCGGGATATCTGCACTCCATTTTGTTGACATGTTCTTTCGTTGTTAAGAGTTCCATTAATTTCCTGCAATTCCTTGATTGTGGATTCGTGACAATACTGTCCATGTAGCTAATCTCTAAAAAGAACTGGCGAATATATTTCAATTTATAATTAATTCCGCCTATATTTATGGGTGGACGTAAATTTTCTGGCTGTAGGAGTCGATACAGCCTGGCTGTAATACTATGTGGATGTTTTTCTATAATTTGTAGGGTCCTCTTTATATATAACGCCGTAGTCTTCCGCCATATATCTGTTAAACCTAGGCCACCTTCAGCGGAAGGTAACGTAACTGTACCGACTGCTACTCTAAAAATATTCCCTGTCCATATAAATCGGCAAATGATACTCATTATACGTTTGGCAATGGGTTTCGAAACTGGCAATATTTGACCTATATATATAGCTTTTGATAAAATGGACCAATTAATTATTCTGATTCGTTGTTTAATGTTCAGATGTCTGGTCTGATTGAGTATTGTGGCTCCTCTGATTGTATCCAGTACTTTCTTCCAATTGTAGGTCATGGTCTGAAGCGGACATCGGTAAAAGGTGACACCCAGAGCGGTGTGACGATCGACGGAGCGTGCCCATTCCAAACGGACATCTTGAAGACCTTTAAGATTTAAAAACGAACTCTTCACCTCGTTCACCCTAGCGCCTGTAGCTTCACAAAAGATCTGAATATTCGTAGTTAATTTCTCTAAATCTTCGTTACTACGAATAACCACTCCAACGTCATCAGCATATGCATTGGTGACGTTGTTAACGCCAGATATCGTGATGCCCTCAAGATCGACATCGAGTCTCCTTAGTAAAGGCTCCAGTGCAACAACATACAGGAGCATTGACAAAGGACTTCCCTGCGGGACGCCATTGCGAATTTCAATGGGTGGAGTGAAATGCCCATTTACAGACACTTGTGTTTGGATGCCTTCAACAATGTTAATTAAAACTTGCACAAAATGTTGACTAAAACCCACATAGGTCAACGTTCTGAACAAAAATAAGTGGTTGACCCTGTCAAAAGCCTTTGAGAAGTCGATAAAGGCAAGGCCTCCTGGTGAGGATGACGTTGCAAAAATTGCAGAGACATCCCTATATTCACAAACAGTTTTAAAAATATTCCGCCCCGAGAGACAGGTTTGGTGGTCACCTATGATCTTCTCCATTAGAGGTCTCAGTCTTTCCTTCAGTACACGTGCAATTATTTTATAATCCGAGTTCATCAAACATATTGGTCTCAATTGATTGAGATCTCTAACTGTCGCGTTCCTTCCCTTTGGTATTAGCACAGTTACGCTTTCTTTGAACTCGCGTGGAACAGTAACACCTTGCAACACTTCATTTATCACTTCTGTGAATTGATTACCGATGAGAGGCCAAAATTTACAATAAAACTCTACAGGCAAGCCATCAGGCCCTGGGGACTTACGGGTAGGCGAATATTTAAGTATATCAAACACCTCCTCACATGTGATCGCAGTGGTAAGGGACACATTGTCCTCGTCATTGATAACGTTGTCGATACCTGTAGTTCGTAGCAAATCGTTCGCACAGTCTAGATTATACCGGGTATCAGTATATAACGTACGATAAAATCCATAAACTGCATTTAAAATGTCAGAGTGTTCCGTCAGCACCCGGTTATCGCCCACTCTAAGACAAGCAATAAACGCTCGTCTTCTATTTCTTTCATGTTCGAGTAAGTGGTACAGCGATGCGTGTTCGTCCTCCACCGTTGTCGGGACACGAGATTTAATTTTTAAACCCTCCAGCTGTTGTCGCTTGAGACTTATGAGGTGAGCCTTGATCTTCTTTATTTCAATGAAAACCTCATCAGTCATCTGCTGAGCTGATAGTTCCCTTAAGCATGTATAGTAAAATTCAACGGTATTGCGAGACCACATCGCTCGCTCCCTCCCGTAAGCTATTAGGGATGATCTCAATTTCTTTTTAGCACATGAGGTCCACCACGCAAGGCGAGAGCTGTATTTATGGCGCATACGTAGAGCAGCCTGCCATACCTCCGCAACTGTTCTTGATAGGGCACCCTCGAACAACATATGGGTATTCAGCTTCCATAAGGGGCGACCCCAATACGTTCCTTGCTTCTGAAACCGAATGCTGCATTTCACTGCGAGATGGTCCGAAAAGGTAGTGGGAATTACTTCGATACTACTGATTTTATTTTCCAGGTTTGCTGTGACGTATATTCTGTCTATTCTGCTTTGCGAGCGACTACTGATGTACGTAAATTTGACTAACGTGGGGTATTTGCTTTCCCACACGTCTGTCCACTTCATGTTTGTCACCAAAGCCGCCAGTTCCCTGGAGAAGTTAAAATTTGGTCGCTGATCCTTTTTGTGAAGTACACAATTAAAGTCACCACCGATTAAAGCTTCCGCCGGATTCCCCTTAAGTAAATAGACCATATCGTTCTTAAAAAAATTAGCCCTATCATCTCTAGCGTTGTTACCAGAGGGGACATATACATTTAAAACAGTAGTAGTAAAAATTTTACAACTGATGCCCCTCCCATTTTCTAACAGACAGATATCCTTCACATCAATACCATCTTTGACAAGGATCGCAGTCCCACATGTGGCTTCCGGTGCAATATTTAAAATCTCTTGAAAACCTGGGACATAAAAGTTGTGGACATTAAATTCCTGTAGGAGGGCTATATCAGTATCCGACTGGTAAAGGAAATCTTTTAAAGAAGCGACTTTCGTTTCACTGCGAATCCGATTTATATTGATCGTGGTCACATTATATGTCAGTTCCGTTGGCATAGGTGCAGGTAAAAGAAATTGGCTAATGAAGTATACCCCATGCAGAGTCACGTCTGTACCATTCCATTCTGTCTGTCAGAAAGAAAAATAGACATTAAAAAAAAAAAAAATTTAAATGCCACTAGCATGTGTCAGGTCCATCTCCATTCCGTGGTCGGTGCGATCTTCTTGGGCATCGGCCCAATCAAGTCCTTTTCCTGAGACAGTTCGGTCTAAATCCATAGTAGTGCCGGTCTGCAAACCTGCGACGCCAAGCGGTGCGCGAGGTTGTTGTTGAAAATCATCTGCATCGGCACGACTCATCTCCGCTTCAGTACACTCGTTAACTCGTGCTACTGGGCATTGTTCTCGTAGTCGTTCATTATCCCTTAAATGTTTTAACTTTTCCCGCAATGCAGGAGCTAAACTCTCTGCTGCTTTGTGTGCCAATCTCCTCTTCTTGCCTTTCTTCGAAGATCTCTTCGGCGATCTAGCAGGAGATGAAGTTTGCGACCTGTCAGGAGAAGTACCGGATGATACGTCTGACGTCGCCTGTTCCTTTTTTCGGACAAAAGTCCGCGAATCGCATTCCGCAACGGCAGAAGGAGGCGCATCTTTTTCCATGGCTCCCACTGGTAGCAACCCAGTCTCCAATTCTACACTATCGCTCGTTGTGGTTTCCTTGACGCAAGTGTCTTCTGTGGGCGCCAACGTGAAACCAATGTCCAGATTGCTATCTTCGTTCATAGTTCCCGCAGAGTGGATGCCTGGAGCGTCCACTCCTCGGAAGCTAGTGGCAATATCCTCACGTTGGTGGGAATCCTGACGACGCAAGGAATCCCCCGTTGCGGGTATTTGGGGATCTTCGGCCGAGTCCGCGGAAGAACGAGCAACCACAGTGGGAGAGTTGGAAAAAGTTGGCGTCGGCATAGATTCGAGGGGCGCGGAGCTGATCGGCAGACCATCCGCAAATCTAGAGCTTGAAGCCGGAGTATCATCGACAATCGCCCGCGAGGCAGCAGGCTCCCCGCGCACAGGCGGCACCGACTCGCCTCGGCTGCGGAAGTCAGCAGCGGCAGCGTATGACAACTTCATACCAACAACAGGGCCGGAATTCGGCATCTCGTCACGCGGTAACTGCGGGACACGCCTCCGTGAACATTCTGCACGAATGTGTTCCGTGGAATTGCATAAAGCGCAAGTCCGCGGTTGCCCATCATAGATAATCAAAGCACGATACCCACAAATATTAAGATAAGAGGGGACATGCTTCTGTAATTCAATCTTAATTTGCCTTACGCCGTTCAAGACAGGAAACATATGAGCTTCAGACCACCTTTCTGCCACATTGGAAATAATTCTGCCATAAGGCCGAAGGGCAACATTAAGTTCTTCGGGCGGAATTTCAAAAGGGAGCTCAAACACTCTGATCGTACGAATCCCGTACCCAGCATGACTAACAGCAACGTCACTCACATTCCCATCAGAATGATTAAACTTCACGCTACCTCCGCAACGATCCACAATGGAACTACATAATTATGGACTTTTCATCTTCAGATACACAGCATTTGTCACAAACGAGAGATAAACTCCGACAACATCATCACCGTTAATCAATACTTTTTCGATAAACCATGCTTTAATTTCAAATGCTTTAGGTCGAACGAAATTTCGATCGAAAGTAAACTTGATTGTGTCTTTCCTCAAATAATTCAACCTATTCATTCTAGAACTTCATGAATACAAGTGCAGCACGAATAGCGGCTTAGCAGCACCACTAACCTCAAACGCAGCGACTCAGCCTGTGTTTACTACAGCCAGACGTCCAGCTCCGCCACACGTCCGTCCCGCTCGGCGGCTGACTCGCAACTGATCCATTAGGCCACACGGTCACTGACGACCAACATTTACATGTATACGACTCATCTCGAAACGCTCACACCCCTGAGGATTTGTGTTTTCGTTCTACACAGCCGCTGCCCCTTGCTCTTTCCCACACATTCGTTACATTCAACCTCTGACGAGACCGACCAAATATAGACTGAGAAACAAGACCACACACTTTGTGCATTCGGAATCGAAGGCAGGGCGTCCCTCGCTGCATTTGCTACGATTGCCATTTGCTACTTCTGCAGAAGCGGCGGCGGCGACGACGACGACGACGACGACGACGAAAATCGCGAGAGGCTTTGAGATATGTGAGGAATACATCTATAAAATGTAATTCAGACTGCCTCGTCCCACCTTATGCTGTACCGCTTTGGCAAATGCTTTATCTGCGCCATTCGCCTTAATCGCGTCTGAGAGTAATTCTTAAAAAAACGCCTGTCGCTAATTGTTCGTCATCACAGATACTGTTTGCTATACGGCCACGACGCGCAACTGATTTCCAAAATTCATCTTTCTCCTGTGAGGACGGAACTTACGACCCCTCGTTTATTAGACCAGTGCTCTACCACAGAGCTAAAGACGCGCGGCCTAGCGGTACCCTTGGGTACTTCGTCCTTACGGTCGTCTGCATCATCAGACTTTAGCTGACAACACTTCATATTACCGGCTAATATTTGCAGCTATTTCGACAAATTACTGCTTGGCTACACATCTGACACGTAACCGATGTGCTCTCCAAACAACAACACTTGCATTTCAGAACACGTCTTTCACACATGTCTACAAAATCACCTTCACCTTCAAATACAGTTTCCTTGCGACTGACAGAGACGTAGGCAAAGTTTAAAGTTGCTATTTCCATTAAATCTCGTTAATCAGAAAAACGGTAATTTACACCTGCAGCGGACCAAAATTCCGTTCCGCCCAGCGTCTGGCTCGAACCCACGACCCTGGGATTAAGAGTCTGACACTCTACCGACTGAGCTAGCCGGCTACCTCGCTGAATACCTGCCGGGTAGCACGTCACACAGTACTCGTTTGGGTTGGGTGGTCCCATACAGAATCTCTCCATGGTGCCTAATGTTTTCCTAACGTCACACTCGTCACGTACTTCACTTTTATGTCATAATCATTTCTGAGAGGTAAAGAAATTGCATGAAAACATGCAGAGCTAGTGGCGTCAAAATTAACACACATACTTTATGTGACTCAAAAGCCGAACGAGTTACTTTACGACCTTGTTTTATATGTGCAAGTGCCAGTCAAAACTCGCGGTGTCGGCACTCTGCCGACCATTTCGCTAGTTAACACCGGTCTTGTTGTGTGTGTTTCAAGCTCAAGAGCATCTCCAAGCAAAAAATGGTCAACAGCAACATTCAGACGGTTTCGTACTGCTCAATTGCTACATTAAAACGTTATGTTTCTTTTTCAGAACTGGAAAAACACAAGCGTGACAGCATTCAAACCTGTTATCTTCAGATCCGAAATCCGACGCCTTATCCATTAGGCCACACGGTCACTGACGACCAACATTTACATGTATACGACTCATCTCGAAACGCTCACACCCCTGAGGATTTGTGTTTTCGTTCTACACAGCCGCTGCCCCTTGCTCTTTCCCACCCATTCGTTACATTCAACCTCTGACGAGACCGACCAAATATAGACTGAGAAACAAGACCACACACTTTGTGCATTCGGAATCGAAGGCAGGGCGTCCCTCGCTGCATTTGCTACGATTGCCATTTGCTACTTCTGCAGAAGCGGCGGCGGCGACGACAACGACGACGACCGCGAGAGGCTCTGAGATATGTGAGAAATACATCTGTAAAATGTAATTCAGACTGCCTCGTCCCACCTTATGCTGTACAGCTTTGGCAAATGCTTTATCTGCGCCATTCGCCTTAATCGCATCTGAGAGTAATTCTTAAAAAAACGCCTGTCGCTAATTGTTCGTCATCACAGATACTGTTTGCTATACGGCCACGACGCGCAACTGATTTCCAAAATTCATCTTTCTCCTGTGAGGACGGAACTTACGACCCCTCGTTTATTAGACCAGTGCTCTACCACAGAGCTAAAGACGCGCGGCCTAGCGGTAGCCTTGGGTACTTCGTCCTTACGGTCGTCTGCATCATCAGACTTTAGCTGACAACACTTCATATTACCGGCTAATATTTGCAGCTATTTCGACAAATTACTGCTTGGCTACACATCTGACACGTAACCGATGTGCTCTCCAAACAACAACACTTGCATTTCAGAACACGTCTTTCACACATGTCTACAAAATCACCTTCACCTTCAAATACAGTTTCCTTGCGACTGACAGAGACGTAGGCAAAGTTTAAAGTTGCTATTTCCATTAAATCTCGTTAATCAGAAAAACGGTAATTTACACCTGCAGCGGACCAAAATTCCGTTCCGCCCAGCGTCTGGCTCGAACCCACGACCCTGGGATTAAGAGTCTGACACTCTACCGACTGAGCTAGCCGGCTACCTCGCTGAATACCTGCCGGGTAGCACGTCACACAGTACTCGTTTGGGTTGGGTGGTCCCATACAGAATCTCTCCATGGTGCGTAATGTTTTCCTAACGTCACACTCGTCACGTACTTCACTTTTATGTCATAATCATTTCTGAGAGGTAAAGAAATTGCATGAAAACATGCAGAGCTAGTGGCGTCAAAATTAACACACATACTTTATGTGACTCAAAAGCCGAACGAGTTACTTTACGACCTTGTTTTATATGTGCAAGTGCCAGTCAAAACTCGCGGTGTCGGCACTCTGCCGACCATTTCGCTAGTTAACACCGGTCTTGTTGTGTGTGTTTCAAGCTCAAGAGCATCTCCAAGCAAAAAATGGTCAACAGCAACATTCAGACGGTTTCGTACTGCTCAATTGCTACATTAAAACGTTATGTTTCTTTTTCAGAACTGGAAAAACACAAGCGTGACAGTATTCAAACCTGTAATCTTCAGATCCGAAATCCGACGCCTTATCCATTAGGCCACACGGTCACTGACGACCAACATTTACATGTATCCGACTCATCTCGAAACGCTCACACCCCTGAGGATTTGTGTTTTCGTTCTACACAGCCGCTGCCCCTTGCTCTTTCCCACCCATTCGTTACATTCAACCTCTGACGAGACCGACCAAATATAGACTGAGAGACAAGACCACACACTTTGTGCATTCGGAATCGAAGGCAGGGCGTCCCTCGCTGCATTTGCTACGATTGCCATTTGCTACTTCTGCAGAAGCGGCGGCGGCGGCGGCGGCGGCGGCGACGACGACGACGACGACGACGAATATCGCGAGAGGCTTTGAGATATGTGAGAAATACATCTATAAAATGTAATTCAGACTGCCTCGTCCCACCTTATGCTGTACCGCTTTGGCAAATGCTTTATCTGCGCCATTCGCCTTAATCGCATCTGAGAGTAATTCTTAAAAAAACGCCTGTCGCTAATTGTTCGTCATCACAGATACTGTTTGCTATACGGCCACGACGCGCAACTGATTTCCAAAATTCATCTTTCTCCTGTGAGGACGGAACTTACGACCCCTCGTTTATTAGACCAGTGCTCTACCACAGAGCTAAAGACGCGCGGCCTAGCGGTACCCTTGGGTACTTCGTCCTTACGGTCGTCTGCATCATCAGACTTTAGCTGACAACACTTCATATTACCGGCTAATATTTGCAGCTATTTCGACAAATTACTGCTTGGCTACACATCTGACACGTAACCGATGTGCTCTCCAAACAACAACACTTGCATTTCAGAACACGTCTTTCACACATGTCTACAAAATCACCTTCACCTTCAAATACAGTTTCCTTGCGACTGACAGAGACGTAGGCAAAGTTTAAAGTTGCTATTTCCATTAAATCTCGTTAATCAGAAAAACGGTAATTTACACCTGCAGCGGACCAAAATTCCGTTCCGCCCAGCGTCTGGCTCGAACCCACGACCCTGGGATTAAGAGTCTGACACTCTACCGACTGAGCTAGCCGGCTACCTCGGTGAATACCTGCCGGGTAGCACGTCACACAGTACTCGTTTGGGTTGGGTGGTCCCATACAGAATCTCTCCATGATGCCTAATGTTTTCCTAACGTCACACTCGTCACGTACTTCACTTTTATGTCATAATCATTTCTGAGAGGTAAAGAAATTGCATGAAAACATGCAGAGCTAGTGGCGTCAAAATTAACACACATACTTTATGTGACTCAAAAGCCGAACGAGTTACTTTACGACCTTGTTTTATATGTGCAAGTGCCAGTCAAAACTCGCGGTGTCGGCACTCTGCCGACCATTTCGCTAGTTAACACCGGTCTTGTTGTGTGTGTTTCAAGCTCAAGAGCATCTCCAAGCAAAAAATGGTCAACAGCAACATTCAGACGGTTTCGTACTGCTCAATTGCTACATTAAAACGTTATGTTTCTTTTTCAGAACTGGAAAAACACAAGCGTGACAGCATTCAAACCTGTAATCTTCAGATCCGAAATCCGACGCCTTATCCATTAGGCCACACGGTCACTGACGACCAACATTTACATGTATACGACTCATCTCGAAACGCTCACACCCCTGAGGATTTGTGTTTTCGTTCTACACAGCCGCTGCCCCTTGATCTTTCCCACCCATTCGTTACATTCAACCTCTGACGAGACCGACCAAATATAGACTGAGAAACAAGACCACACACTTTGTGCATTCGGAATCGAAGGCAGGGCGTCCCTCGCTGCATTTGCTACGATTGCCATTTGCTACTTCTGCAGAAGCGGCGGCGGCGGCGGCGGCGGCGGCGACGGCGACGACGACGACGACGAATATCGCGAGAGGCTTTGAGATATGTGAGAAATACATCTATAAAATGTAATTCAGACTGCCTCGTCCCACCTTATGCTGTACCGCTTTGGCAAATGCTTTATCTGCGCCATTCGCCTTAATCGCATCTGAGAGTAATTCTTAAAAAAACGCCTGTCGCTAATTGTTCGTCATCACAGATACTGTTTGCTATACGGCCACGACGCGCAACTGATTTCCAAAATTCATCATTCTCCTGTGAGGATGGAACTTACGACCACTCGTTTATTAGACCAGTGCTCTACCACTGAGCTAAAGACGCGCGGCCTAGCGGTACTCTTAGGGTACTTCGTCCTTACGGTCGTCTGCATCATCAGACTTTAGCTGACAACACTTCATATTACCGGCTAATATTTGCAGCTATTTCGACAAATTACTGCTTGGCTACACATCTGACACGTAACCGATGTGCTCTCCAAACAACAACACTTGCATTTCAGAACACGTCTTTCACACATGTCTACAAAATCACCTTCACCTTCAAATACAGTTTCCTTGCGACTGACAGAGACGTAGGCAAAGTTTAAAGTTGCTATTTCCATTAAATCTCGTTAATCAGAAAAACGGTAATTTACACCTGCAGCGGACCAAAATTCCGTTCCACCCAGCGTCTGGCTCGAACCCACGACCCTGGGATTAAGAGTCTGACACTCTACCGACTGAGCTAGCCGGCTACCTCGCTGAATACCTGCCGGGTAGCACGTCACACAGTACTCGTTTGGGTTGGGTGGTCCCATACAGAATCTCTCCATGGTGCCTAATGTTTTCCTAACGTCACACTCGTCACGTACTTCACTTTTATGTCATAATCATTTCTGAGAGGTAAAGAAATTGCATGAAAACATGCAGAGCTAGTGGCGTCAAAATTAACACACATACTTTATGTGACTCAAAAGCCGAACGAGTTACTTTACGACCTTGTTTTATATGTGCAAGTGCCAGTCAAAACTCGCGGTGTCGGCACTCTGCCGACCATTTCGCTAGCTAACACCGGTCTTGTTGTGTGTGTTTCAAGCTCAAGAGCATCTCCAAGCAAAAAATGGTCAACAGCAACATTCAGACGGTTTCGTACTGCTCAATTGCTACATTAAAACGTTATGTTTTTTTTCAGAACTGGAAAAACACAAGCGTGACAGTATTCAAACCTGTAATCTTCAGATCCGAAATCCGACGCCTTATCCATTAGGCCACACGGTCACTGACGACCAACATTTACATGTATACGAATCATCTCGAAACGCTCACACCCCTGAGGATTTGTGTTTTCGTTCTACACAGCCGCTGCCCCTTGCTCTTTCCCACCCATTCGTTACATTCAACCTCTGACGAGACCGACCAAATATAGACTGAGAAACAAGACCACACACTTTGTGCATTCGGAATCGAAGGCAGGGCGTCCCTCGCTGCATTTGCTACGATTGCCATTTGCTACTTCTGCAGAAGCGGCGGCGGCGGCGGCGGCGGCGGCGACGGCGACGACGACGACGACGAATATCGCGAGAGGCTTTGAGATATGTGAGAAATACATCTATAAAATGTAATTCAGACTGCCTCGTCCCACCTTATGCTGTACCGCTTTGGCAAATGCTTTATCTGCGCCATTCGCCTTAATCGCATCTGAGAGTAATTCTTAAAAAAACGCCTGTCGCTAATTGTTCGTCATCACGGATACTGTTTGCTATACGGCCACGACGCGCAACTGATTTCCAAAATTCATCTTTCTCCTGTGAGGATGGAACTTACGACCCCTCGTTTATTAGACCAGTGCTCTACCACTGAGCTAAAGACGCGCGGCCTAGCGGTACTCTTAGTGTACTTCGTCCTTACGGTCGTCTGCATCATCAGACTTTAGCTGACAACACTTCATATTACCGGCTAATATTTGCAGCTATTTCGACAAATTACTGCTTGGCTACACATCTGACACGTAACCGATGTGCTCTCCAAACAACAACACTTGCATTTCAGAACACGTCTTTCACACATGTCTACAAAATCACCTTCACCTTCAAATACAGTTTCCTTGCGACTGACAGAGACGTAGGCAAAGTTTAAAGTTGCTATTTCCATTAAATCTCGTTAATCAGAAAAACGGTAATTTACACCTGCAGCGGACCAAAATTCCGTTCCGCCCAGCGTCTGGCTCGAACCCACGACCCTGGGATTAAGAGTCTGACACTGTACCGACTGAGCTAGCCGGCTACCTCGCTGAATACCTGCCGGGTAGCACGTCACACAGTACTCGTTTGGGTTGGGTGGTCCCATACAGAATCTCTCCATGGTGCGTAATGTTTTCCTAACGTCACACTCGTCACGTACTTCACTTTTATGTCATAATCATTTCTGAGAGGTAAAGAAATTGCATGAAAACATGCAGAGCTAGTGGCGTCAAAATTAACACACATACTTTATGTGACTCAAAAGCCGAACGAGTTACTTTACGACCTTGTTTTATATGTGCAAGTGCCAGTCAAAACTCGCGGTGTCGGCACTCTGCCGACCATTTCGCTAGTTAACACCGGTCTTGTTGTGTGTGTTTCAAGCTCAAGAGCATCTCCAAGCAAAAAATGGTCAACAGCAACATTCAGACGGTTTCGTACTGCTCAATTGCTACATTAAAACGTTATGTTTCTTTTTCAGAACTGGAAAAACACAAGCGTGACAGCATTCGAACCTGTAATCTTCAGATCCGAAATCCGACGCATTATCCATTAGGCCACACGGTCACTGACGACTAACATTTATATGTATACGACTCATCTCGAAACGCTCACACCCCTGAGGATTTGTGTTTTCGTTCTACACAGCCGCTGCCCCTTGCTCTTTCCCACCCATTCGTTACATTCAACCTCTGACGAGACCGACCAAATATAGACTGAGAAACAAGACCACACACTTTGTGCATTCGGAATCGAAGGCAGGGCGTCCCTCGCTGCATTTGCTACGATTGCCATTTGCTACTTCTGCAGAAGCGGCGGCGGCGGCGGCGACGACGACGACGACGACGACGACGACGAATATCGCGAGAGGCTTTGAGATATGTGAGAAATACATCTATAAAATGTAATTCAGACTGCCTCGTCCCACCTTATGCTGTACCGCTTTGGCAAATGCTTTATCTGCGCCATTCGCCTTAATCGCATCTGAGAGTAATTCTTAAAAAAACGCCTGTCGCTAATTGTTCGTCATCACAGATACTGTTTGCTATACGGCCACGACGCGCAACTGATTTCCAAAATTCATCTTTCTCCTGTGAGGATGGAACTTACGACCCCTCGTTTATTAGATCAGTGCTCTACCACTGAGCTAAAGACGCGCGGCCTAGCGGTACTCTTGGGTACTTCGTCCTTACGGTCGTCTGCATCATCAGACTTTAGCTGACAACACTTCATATTACCGGCTAATATTTGCAGCTATTTCGACAAATTACTGCTTGGCTACACATCTGACACGTAACCGATGTGCTCTCCAAACAACAACACTTGCATTTCAGAACACGTCTTTCACACATGTCTACAAAATCACCTTCACCTTCAAATACAGTTTCCTTGCGACTGACAGAGACGTAGGCAAAGTTTAAAGTTGCTATTTCCATTAAATCTCGTTAATCAGAAAAACGGTAATTTACACCTGCAGCGGAACAAAATTCCGTTCCGCCCAGCGTCTGGCTCGAACCCACGACCCTGGGATTAAGAGTCTGACACTCTACCGACTGAGCTAGCCGGCTACCTCGGTGAATACCTGCCGGGTAGCACGTCACACAGTACTCGTTTGGGTTGGGTGGTCCCATACAGAATCTCTCCATGATGCCTAATGTTTTCCTAACGTCATACTCGTCACGTACTTCACTTTTATGTCATAATCATTTCTGAGAGATAAAGAAATTGCATGACAACATGCAGAGCTAGTGGCGTCAAAATTAACACACATACTTTATGTGACTCAAAAGCCGAACGAGTTACTTTCCGACGTTGTTTTAGATGTGCAAGTGATAGTCAAAACTCGCTGTGTCGGCACTCTGCCGACCATTTCGCTAGTTAACACCGGTCTTGTTGTGTGTGTTTCAAGCTCAAGAGCATCTCCAAGCAAAAAATGGTCAACAGCAACATTCAGACGGTTTCGTACTGCTCAATTGCTACATTAAAACGTTATGTTTCTTTTTCAGAACTGGAAAAACACAAGCGTGACAGCATTCGAACCTGTAATCTTCAGATCCGAAATCCGACGCATTATCCATTAGGCCACACGGTCACTGACGACCAACATTTATATGTATACGACTCATCTCGAAACGCTCACACCCCTGAGGATTTGTGTTTTCGTTCTACACAGCCGCTGCCCCTTGCTCTTTCCCACCCATTCATTACATTCAACCTCTGACGAGACCGACCAAATATAGACTGAGAAACAAGACCACACACTTTGTGCATTCGGAATCGAAGGCAGGGCGTCCCTCGCTGCATTTGCTACGATTGCCATTTGCTACTTCTGCAGAAGCGGCGGCGGCGGCGGCGGCGGCGGCGACGGCGACGACGACGACGACGAATATCCCGAGAGGCTTTGAGATATGTGAGAAATACATCTATAAAATGTAATTCAGACTGCCTCGTCCCACCTTATGCTGTACCGCTTTGGCAAATGCTTTATCTGCGCCATTCGCCTTAATCGCATCTGAGAGTAATTCTTAAAAAAACGCCTGTCGCTAATTGTTCGTCATCACAGATACTGTTTGCTATACGGCCACGACGCGCAACTGATTTCCGAAATTCATCTTTCTCCTGTGAGGATGGAACTTACGACCCCTCGTTTATTAGATCAGTGCTCTACCACTGAGCTAAAGACGCGCGGCCTAGCGGTACTCTTGGGTACTTGGTCCTTACGGTCGTCTGCATCATCAGACTTTAGCTGACAACACTTCATATTACCGGCTAATATTTGCAGCTATTTCGACAAATTACTGCTTGGCTACACATCTGACACGTAACCGATGTGCTCTCCAAACAACAACACTTGCATTTCAGAACACGTCTTTCACACATGTCTACAAAATCACCTTCACCTTCAAATACAGTTTCCTTGCGACTGACAGAGACGTAGGCAAAGTTTAAAGTTGCTATTTCCATTAAATCTCGTTAATCAGAAAAACGGTAATTTACACCTGCAGCGGAACAAAATTCCGTTCCGCCCAGCGTCTGGCTCGAACCCACGACCCTGGGATTAAGAGTCTGACACTCTACCGACTGAGCTAGCCGGCTACCTCGCTGAATACCTGCCGGGTAGCACGTCACACAGTACTCGTTTGGGTTGGGTGGTCCCATACAGAATCTCTCCATGGTGCCTAATGTTTTCCTAACGTCACACTCGTCACGTACTTCACTTTTATGTCATAATCATTTCTGAGAGGTAAAGAAATTGCATGACAACATGCAGAGCTAGTGGCGTCAAAATTAACACACATACTTTATGTGACTCAAAAGCCGAACGAGTTACTTTACGACCTTGTTTTATATGTGCAAGTGCCAGTCAAAACTCGCGGTGTCGGCACTCTGAGGACCATTTCGCTAGTTAACACCGGTCTTGTTGTGTGTGTTTCAAGCTCAAGAGCATCTCCAAGCAAAAAATGGTCAACAGCAACATTCAGACGGTTTCCTACTGCTCAATTGCTACATTAAAACGTTATGTTTCTTTTTCAGAACTGGAAAAACACAAGCGTGACAGCATTCAAACCTGTAATCTTCAGATCCGAAATCCGACGCCTTATCCATTGGGCCACACGGTCACTGACGACCAACATTTACATGTATACGACTCATCTCGAAACGCTCACACCCCTGAGGATTTGTGTTTTCGTTCTACACAGCCGCTGCCCCTTGCTCTTTCCCACCCATTCGTTACATTCAACCTCTGACGAGACCGACCAAATATAGACTGAGAAACAAGACCACACATTTTGTGCATTCGGAATCGAAGGCAGGGCGTCCCTCGCCGCATTTGCTACGATTGCCATTTGCTACTTCTGCAGAAGCGGCGGCGACGACGACGACGACGACGACGACGACGACGACGAATATCGCGAGAGGCTTTGAGATATGTGAGAAATACATCTATAAAATGTAACTCAGACTGCCTCGTCCCACCTTATGCTGTACCGCTTTGGCAAATGCTTTATCTGCGCCATTCGCCTTAATCGCATCTGAGAGTAATTCTTAAAAAAACGCCTGTCGCTAATTGTTCGTCATCACAGATACTGTTTGCTATACGGCCACGACGAGCAACTGATTTCTAAAATTCATCTTCCTCCTGTGAGGATGGAACTTACGACCCTTCGTTTATTAGACCAGTGCTCTACCACTGAGCTAAAGACGCGCGGCCTAGCGGTACTCTTGGGTACTTCGTCCTTACGGTCGTCTGCATCATCAGACTTTAGCTGACAACACTTCATATTACCGGCTAATATTTGCAGCTATTTCGACAAATTACTGCTTGGCTACACATCTGACACGTAACCGATGTGCTCTCCAAACAACAACACTTGCATTTCAGAACACGTCTTTCACACATGTCTACAAAATCACCTTCACCTTCAAATACAGTTTCCTTGCGACTGACAGAGACGTAGGCAAAGTTTAAAGTTGCTATTTCCATTAAATCTCGTTAATCAGAAAAACGGTAATTTACACCTGCAGCGGACCAAAATTCCGTTCCGCCCAGCGTCTGGCTCGAACCCACGACCCTGGGATTAAGAGTCTGACACTCTACCGACTGAGCTAGCCGGCTACCTCGCTGAATACCTGCCGGGTAGCACGTCACACAGTACTCGTTTGGGTTGGGTGGTCCCATACAGAATCTCTCCATGGTGCCTAATGTTTTCCTAACGTCACACTCGTCACGTACTTCACTTTTATGTCATAATCATTTCTGAGAGGTAAAGAAATTGCATGAAAACATGCAGAGCTAGTGGCGTCAAAATTAACACACATACTTTATGTGACTCAAAAGCCGAACGAGTTACTTTACGACCTTGTTTTATATGTGCAAGTGCCAGTCAAAACTCGCGGTGTCGGCACTCTGCCGACCATTTCGCTAGTTAACACCGGTCTTGTTGTGTGTGTTTCAAGCTCAAGAGCATCTCCAAGCAAAAAATGGTCAACAGCAACATTCAGACGGTTTCGTACTGCTCAATTGCTACATTAAAACGTTATGTTTCTTTTTCAGAACTGGAAAAACACAAGCGTGACAGCATTCAAACCTGTAATCTTCAGATCCGAAATCCGACGCCTTATCCATTAGGCCACACGGTCACTGACGACCAACATTTTCATTTATACGACTCATCTCGAAACGCTCACACCCCTGAGGATTTGTGTTTTCGTTCTACACAGCCGCTGCCCCTTGCTCTTTCCCACCCATTCGTTACATTCAACCTCTGACGAGACCGACCAAATATAGACTGAGAAACAAGACCACACACTTTGTGCATTCGGAATCGAAGGCAGGGCGTCCCTCGCTGCATTTGCTACGATTGCCATTTGCTACTTCTGCAGAAGCGGCGGCGGCGGCGGCGACGACGACGACGACGACGACGACGACGAATATCGCGAGAGGCTTTGAGATATGTGAGAAATACATCTATAAAATGTAATTCAGACTGCCTCGTCCCACCTTATGCTGTACCGCTTTGGCAAATGCTTTATCTGCGCCATTCGCCTTAATCGCATCTGAGAGTAATTCTTAAAAAAACGCCTGTCGCTAATTGTTCGTCATCACAGATACTGTTTGCTATACGGCCACGACGCGCAACTGATTTCCAAAATTCATCTTTCTCCTGTGAGGATGGAACTTACGACCCCTCGTTTATTAGATCAGTGCTCTACCACTGAGCTAAAGACGCGCGGCCTAGCGGTACTCTTGGGTACTTCGTCCTTACGGTCGTCTGCATCATCAGACTTTAGCTGACAACACTTCATATTACCGGCTAATATTTGCAGCTATTTCGACAAATTACTGCTTGGCTACACATCTGACACGTAACCGATGTGCTCTCCAAACAACAACACTTGCATTTCAGAACACGTCTTTCACACATGTCTACAAAATCACCTTCACCTTCAAATACAGTTTCCTTGCGACTGACAGAGACGTAGGCAAAGTTTAAAGTTGCTATTTCCATTAAATCTCGTTAATCAGAAAAACGGTAATTTACACCTGCAGCGGAACAAAATTCCGTTCCGCCCAGCGTCTGGCTCGAACCCACGACCCTGGGATTAAGAGTCTGACACTCTACCGACTGAGCTAGCCGGCTACCTCGGTGAATACCTGCCGGGTAGCACGTCACACAGTACTCGTTTGGGTTGGGTGGTCCCATACAGAATCTCTCCATGATGCCTAATGTTTTCCTAACGTCACACTCGTCACGTACTTCACTTTTATGTCATAATCATTTCTGAGAGATAAAGAAATTGCATGACAACATGCAGAGCTAGTGGCGTCAAAATTAACACACATACTTTATGTGACTCAAAAGCCGAACGAGTTACTTTCCGACGTTGTTTTAGATGTGCAAGTGATAGTCAAAACTCGCTGTGTCGGCACTCTGCCGACCATTTCGCTAGTTAACACCGGTCTTGTTGTGTGTGTTTCAAGCTCAAGAGCATCTCCAAGCAAAAAATGGTCAACAGCAACATTCAGACGGTTTCGTACTGCTCAATTGCTACATTAAAACGTTATGTTTCTTTTTCAGAACTGGAAAAACACAAGCGTGACAGCATTCGAACCTGTAATCTTCAGATCCGAAATCCGACGCATTATCCATTAGGCCACACGGTCACTGACGACCAACATTTATATGTATACGACTCATCTCGAAACGCTCACACCCCTGAGGATTTGTGTTTTCGTTCTACACAGCCGCTGCCCCTTGCTCTTTCCCACCCATTCATTACATTCAACCTCTGACGAGACCGACCAAATATAGACTGAGAAACAAGACCACACACTTTGTGCATTCGGAATCGAAGGCAGGGCGTCCCTCGCTGCATTTGCTACGATTGCCATTTGCTACTTCTGCAGAAGCGGCGGCGGCGGCGGCGGCGGCGGCGACGGCGACGACGACGACGACGAATATCCCGAGAGGCTTTGAGATATGTGAGAAATACATCTATAAAATGTAATTCAGACTGCCTCGTCCCACCTTATGCTGTACCGCTTTGGCAAATGCTTTATCTGCGCCATTCGCCTTAATCGCATCTGAGAGTAATTCTTAAAAAAACGCCTGTCGCTAATTGTTCGTCATCACAGATACTGTTTGCTATACGGCCACGACGCGCAACTGATTTCCGAAATTCATCTTTCTCCTGTGAGGATGGAACTTACGACCCCTCGTTTATTAGATCAGTGCTCTACCACTGAGCTAAAGACGCGCGGCCTAGCGGTACTCTTGGGTACTTGGTCCTTACGGTCGTCTGCATCATCAGACTTTAGCTGACAACACTTCATATTACCGGCTAATATTTGCAGCTATTTCGACAAATTACTGCTTGGCTACACATCTGACACGTAACCGATGTGCTCTCCAAACAACAACACTTGCATTTCAGAACACGTCTTTCACACATGTCTACAAAATCACCTTCACCTTCAAATACAGTTTCCTTGCGACTGACAGAGACGTAGGCAAAGTTTAAAGTTGCTATTTCCATTAAATCTCGTTAATCAGAAAAACGGTAATTTACACCTGCAGCGGAACAAAATTCCGTTCCGCCCAGCGTCTGGCTCGAACCCACGACCCTGGGATTAAGAGTCTGACACTCTACCGACTGAGCTAGCCGGCTACCTCGGTGAATACCTGCCGGGTAGCACGTCACACAGTACTCGTTTGGGTTGGGTGGTCCCATACAGAATCTCTCCATGATGCCTAATGTTTTCCTAACGTCACACTCGTCACGTACTTCACTTTTATGTCATAATCATTTCTGAGAGGTAAAGAAATTGCATGACAACATGCAGAGCTAGTGGCGTCAAAATTAACACACATACTTTATGTGACTCAAAAGCCGAACGAGTTACTTTACGACCTTGTTTTATATGTGCAAGTGCCAGTCAAAACTCGCGGTGTCGGCACTCTGAGGACCATTTCGCTAGTTAACACCGGTCTTGTTGTGTGTGTTTCAAGCTCAAGAGCATCTCCAAGCAAAAAATGGTCAACAGCAACATTCAGACGGTTTCGTACTGCTCAATTGCTACATTAAAACGTTATGTTTCTTTTTCAGAACTGGAAAAACACAAGCGTGACAGCATTCAAACCTGTAATCTTCAGATCCGAAATCCGACGCCTTATCCATTGGGCCACACGGTCACTGACGACCAACATTTACATGTATACGACTCATCTCGAAACGCTCACACCCCTGAGGATTTGTGTTTTCGTTCTACACAGCCGCTGCCCCTTGCTCTTTCCCACCCATTCGTTACATTCAACCTCTGACGAGACCGACCAAATATAGACTGAGAAACAAGACCACACATTTTGTGCATTCGGAATCGAAGGCAGGGCGTCCCTCGCCGCATTTGCTACGATTGCCATTTGCTACTTCTGCAGAAGCGGCGGCGACGACGACGACGACGACGACGACGACGACGACGAATATCGCGAGAGGCTTTGAGATATGTGAGAAATACATCTATAAAATGTAACTCAGACTGCCTCGTCCCACCTTATGCTGTACCGCTTTGGCAAATGCTTTATCTGCGCCATTCGCCTTAATCGCATCTGAGAGTAATTCTTAAAAAAACGCCTGTCGCTAATTGTTCGTCATCACAGATACTGTTTGCTATACGGCCACGACGAGCAACTGATTTCTAAAATTCATCTTCCTCCTGTGAGGATGGAACTTACGACCCCTCGTTTATTAGACCAGTGCTCTACCACTGAGCTAAAGACGCGCGGCCTAGCGGTACTCTTGGGTACTTCGTCCTTACGGTCGTCTGCATCATCAGACTTTAGCTGACAACACTTCATATTACCGGCTAATATTTGCAGCTATTTCGACAAATTACTGCTTGGCTACACATCTGACACGTAACCGATGTGCTCTCCAAACAACAACACTTGCATTTCAGAACACGTCTTTCACACATGTCTACAAAATCACCTTCACCTTCAAATACAGTTTCCTTGCGACTGACAGAGACGTAGGCAAAGTTTAAAGTTGCTATTTCCATTAAATCTCGTTAATCAGAAAAACGGTAATTTACACCTGCAGCGGACCAAAATTCCGTTCCGCCCAGCGTCTGGCTCGAACCCACGACCCTGGGATTAAGAGTCTGACACTCTACCGACTGAGCTAGCCGGCTACCTCGCTGAATACCTGCCGGGTAGCACGTCACACAGTACTCGTTTGGGTTGGGTGGTCCCATACAGAATCTCTCCATGGTGCCTAATGTTTTCCTAACGTCACACTCGTCACGTACTTCACTTTTATGTCATAATCATTTCTGAGAGGTAAAGAAATTGCATGAAAACATGCAGAGCTAGTGGCGTCAAAATTAACACACATACTTTATGTGACTCAAAAGCCGAACGAGTTACTTTACGACCTTGTTTTATATGTGCAAGTGCCAGTCAAAACTCGCGGTGTCGGCACTCTGCCGACCATTTCGCTAGTTAACACCGGTCTTGTTGTGTGTGTTTCAAGCTCAAGAGCATCTCCAAGCAAAAAATGGTCAACAGCAACATTCAGACGGTTTCGTACTGCTCAATTGCTACATTAAAACGTTATGTTTCTTTTTCAGAACTGGAAAAACACAAGCGTGACAGCATTCAAACCTGTAATCTTCAGATCCGAAATCCGACGCCTTATCCATTAGGCCACACGGTCACTGACGACCAACATTTTCATTTATACGACTCATCTCGAAACGCTCACACCCCTGAGGATTTGTGTTTTCGTTCTACACAGCCGCTGCCCCTTGCTCTTTCCCACCCATTCGTTACATTCAACCTCTGACGAGACCGACCAAATATAGACTGAGAAACAAGACCACACACTTTGTGCATTCGGAATCGAAGGCAGGGCGTCCCTCGCTGCATTTGCTACGATTGCCATTTGCTACTTCTGCAGAAGCGGCGGCGGCGACGACGACGACGACGACGACGACGAATATCGCGAGAGGCTTTGAGATATGTGAGAAATACATCTATAAAATGTAATTCAGACTGCCTCGTCCCACCTTATGCTGTACCGCTTTGGCAAATGCTTTATCTGCGCCATTCGCCTTAATCGCATCTGAGAGTAATTCTTAAAAAAACGCCTGTCGCTAATTGTTCGTCATCACAGATACTGTTTGCTATACGGCCACGACGCGCAACTGATTTCCAAAATTCATCTTTCTCCTGTGAGGATGGAACTTACGACCCCTCGTTTATTAGACCAGTGCTCTACCACTGAGCTAAAGACGCGCGGCCTAGCGGTACTCTTGGGTACTTCGTCCTTACGGTCGTCTGCATCATCAGACTTTAGCTGACAACACTTCATATTACCGGCTAATATTTGCAGCTATTTCGACAAATTACTGCTTGGCTACACATCTGACACGTAACCGATGTGCTCTCCAAACAACAACACTTGCATTTCAGAACACGTCTTTCACACATGTCTACAAAATCACCTTCACCTTCAAATACAGTTTCCTTGCGACTGACAGAGACGTAGGCAAAGTTTAAAGTTGCTATTTCCATTAAATCTCGTTAATCAGAAAAACGGTAATTTACACCTGCAGCGGAACAAAATTCCGTTCCGCCCAGCGTCTGGCTCGAACCCACGACCCTGGGATTAAGAGTCTGACTCTCTACCGACTGAGCTAGCCGGCTACCTCGGTGAATACCTGCCGGGTAGCACGTCACACAGTACTCGTTTGGGTTGGGTGGTCCCATACAGAATCTCTCCATGATGCCTAATGTTTTCCTAACGTCACACTCGTCACGTACTTCACTTTTATGTCATAATCATTTCTGAGAGATAAAGAAATTGCATGACAACATGCAGAGCTAGTGGCGTCAAAATTAACACACATACTTTATGTGACTCAAAAGCCGAACGAGTTACTTTCCGACGTTGTTTTAGATGTGCAAGTGATAGTCAAAACTCGCTGTGTCGGCACTCTGCCGACCATTTCGCTAGTTAACACCGGTCTTGTTGTGTGTGTTTCAAGCTCAAGAGCATCTCCAAGCAAAAAATGGTCAACAGCAACATTCAGACGGTTTCGTACTGCTCAATTGCTACATTAAAACGTTATGTTTCTTTTTCAGAACTGGAAAAACACAAGCGTGACAGCATTCGAACCTGTAATCTTAAGATCCGAAATCCGATGCATTATCCATTAGGCCACACGGTCACTGACGACCAACATTTACATGTATACGACTCATCTCGAAACGCTCACACCCCTGAGGATTTGTGTTTTCGTTCTACACAGCCGCTGCCCCTTGCTCTTTCCCACCCATTTGTTACATTCAACCTCTGACGAGACCGACCAAATATAGACTGAGAAACAAGACCACACACTTTGTGCATTCGGAATCGAAGGCAGGGCGTCCCTCGCTGCATTTGCTACGATTGCCATTTGCTACTTCTGCAGAAGCGGCGGCGGCGGCGGCGGCGGCGGCGGCGGCGACGACGACGACGACGACGACGACGACGAATATCGCGAGAGGCTTTGAGATATGTGAGAAATACATCTATAAAATGTAACTCAGACTGCCTCGTCCCACCTTATGCTGTACCGCTTTGGCAAATGCTTTATCTGCGCCATTCGCCTTAATCGCATCTGAGAGTAATTCTTAAAAAAACGCCTGTCGCTAATTGTTCGTCATCACAGATACTGTTTGCTATACGGCCACGACGAGCAACTGATTTCTAAAATTCATCTTCCTCCTGTGAGGATGGAACTTACGACCCCTCGTTTATTAGACCAGTGCTCTACCACTGAGCTAAAGACGCGCGGCCTAGCGGTACTCTTGGGTACTTCGTCCTTACGGTCGTCTGCATCATCAGACTTTAGCTGACAACACTTCATATTACCGGCTAATATTTGCAGCTATTTCGACAAATTACTGCTTGGCTACACATCTGACACGTAACCGATGTGCTCTCCAAACAACAACACTTGCATTTCAGAACACGTCTTTCACACATGTCTACAAAATCACCTTCACCTTCAAATACAGTTTCCTTGCGACTGACAGAGACGTAGGCAAAGTTTAAAGTTGCTATTTCCATTAAATCTCGTTAATCAGAAAAACGGTAATTTACACCTGCAGCGGACCAAAATTCCGTTCCGCCCAGCGTCTGGCTCGAACCCACGACCCTGGGATTAAGAGTCTGACACTCTACCGACTGAGCTAGCCGGCTACCTCGCTGAATACCTGCCGGGTAGCACGTCACACAGTACTCGTTTGGGTTGGGTGGTCCCATACAGAATCTCTCCATGGTGCCTAATGTTTTCCTAACGTCACACTCGTCACGTACTTCACTTTTATGTCATAATCATTTCTGAGAGGTAAAGAAATTGCATGAAAACATGCAGAGCTAGTGGCGTCAAAATTAACACACATACTTTATGTGACTCAAAAGCCGAACGAGTTACTTTACGACCTTGTTTTATATGTGCAAGTGCCAGTCAAAACTCGCGGTGTCGGCACTCTGCCGACCATTTCGCTAGTTAACACCGGTCTTGTTGTGTGTGTTTCAAGCTCAAGAGCATCTCCAAGCAAAAAATGGTCAACAGCAACATTCAGACGGTTTCGTACTGCTCAATTGCTACATTAAAACGTTATGTTTCTTTTTCAGAACTGGAAAAACACAAGCGTGACAGCATTCAAACCTGTAATCTTCAGATCCGAAATCCGACGCCTTATCCATTAGGCCACACGGTCACTGACGACCAACATTTTCATTTATACGACTCATCTCGAAACGCTCACACCCCTGAGGATTTGTGTTTTCGTTCTACACAGCCGCTGCCCCTTGCTCTTTCCCACCCATTCGTTACATTCAACCTCTGACGAGACCGACCAAATATAGACTGAGAAACAAGACCACACACTTTGTGCATTCGGAATCGAAGGCAGGGCGTCCCTCGCTGCATTTGCTACGATTGCCATTTGCTACTTCTGCAGAAGCGGCGGCGGCGACGACGACGACGACGACGACGACGAATATCGCGAGAGGCTTTGAGATATGTGAGAAATACATCTATAAAATGTAATTCAGACTGCCTCGTCCCACCTTATGCTGTACCGCTTTGGCAAATGCTTTATCTGCGCCATTCGCCTTAATCGCATCTGAGAGTAATTCTTAAAAAAACGCCTGTCGCTAATTGTTCGTCATCACAGATACTGTTTGCTATACGGCCACGACGCGCAACTGATTTCCAAAATTCATCTTTCTCCTGTGAGGATGGAACTTACGACCCCTCGTTTATTAGACCAGTGCTCTACCACTGAGCTAAAGACGCGCGGCCTAGCGGTACTCTTGGGTACTTCGTCCTTACGGTCGTCTGCATCATCAGACTTTAGCTGACAACACTTCATATTACCGGCTAATATTTGCAGCTATTTCGACAAATTACTGCTTGGCTACACATCTGACACGTAACCGATGTGCTCTCCAAACAACAACACTTGCATTTCAGAACACGTCTTTCACACATGTCTACAAAATCACCTTCACCTTCAAATACAGTTTCCTTGCGACTGACAGAGACGTAGGCAAAGTTTAAAGTTGCTATTTCCATTAAATCTCGTTAATCAGAAAAACGGTAATTTACACCTGCAGCGGAACAAAATTCCGTTCCGCCCAGCGTCTGGCTCGAACCCACGACCCTGGGATTAAGAGTCTGACTCTCTACCGACTGAGCTAGCCGGCTACCTCGGTGAATACCTGCCGGGTAGCACGTCACACAGTACTCGTTTGGGTTGGGTGGTCCCATACAGAATCTCTCCATGATGCCTAATGTTTTCCTAACGTCACACTCGTCACGTACTTCACTTTTATGTCATAATCATTTCTGAGAGATAAAGAAATTGCATGACAACATGCAGAGCTAGTGGCGTCAAAATTAACACACATACTTTATGTGACTCAAAAGCCGAACGAGTTACTTTCCGACGTTGTTTTAGATGTGCAAGTGATAGTCAAAACTCGCTGTGTCGGCACTCTGCCGACCATTTCGCTAGTTAACACCGGTCTTGTTGTGTGTGTTTCAAGCTCAAGAGCATCTCCAAGCAAAAAATGGTCAACAGCAACATTCAGACGGTTTCGTACTGCTCAATTGCTACATTAAAACGTTATGTTTCTTTTTCAGAACTGGAAAAACACAAGCGTGACAGCATTCGAACCTGTAATCTTAAGATCCGAAATCCGATGCATTATCCATTAGGCCACACGGTCACTGACGACCAACATTTACATGTATACGACTCATCTCGAAACGCTCACACCCCTGAGGATTTGTGTTTTCGTTCTACACAGCCGCTGCCCCTTGCTCTTTCCCACCCATTTGTTACATTCAACCTCTGACGAGACCGACCAAATATAGACTGAGAAACAAGACCACACACTTTGTGCATTCGGAATCGAAGGCAGGGCGTCCCTCGCTGCATTTGCTACGATTGCCATTTGCTACTTCTGCAGAAGCGGCGGCGGCGGCGGCGGCGGCGGCGGCGGCGACGACGACGACGACGACGACGACGACGACGAATATCGCGAGAGGCTTTGAGATATGTGAGAAATACATCTATAAAATGTAATTCAGACTGCCTCGTCCCACCTTATGCTGTACCGCTTTGGCAAATGCTTTATCTGCGCCATTCGCCTTAATCGCATCTGAGAGTAATTCTTAAAAAAACGCCTGTCGCTAATTGTTCGTCATCACAGATACTGTTTGCTATACGGCCACGACGCGCAACTGATTTCCAAAATTCATCTTTCTCCTGTGAGGATGGAACTTACGACCCCTCGTTTATTAGACCAGTGCTCTACCACTGAGCTAAAGACGCGCGGCCTAGCGGTACTCTTGGGTACTTCGTCCTTACGGTCGTCTGCATCATCAGACTTTAGCTGACAACACTTCATATTACCGGCTAATATTTGCAGCTATTTCGACAAATTACTGCTTGGCTACACATCTGACACGTAACCGATGTGCTCTCCAAACAACAACACTTGCATTTCAGAACACGTCTTTCACACATGTCTACAAAATCACCTTCACCTTCAAATACAGTTTCCTTGCGACTGACAGAGACGTAGGCAAAGTTTAAAGTTGCTATTTCCATTAAATCTCGTTAATCAGAAAAACGGTAATTTACACCTGCAGCGGAACAAAATTCCGTTCCGCCCAGCGTCTGGCTCGAACCCACGACCCTGGGATTAAGAGTCTGACACTCTACCGACTGAGCTAGCCGGCTACCTCGGTGAATACCTGCCGGGTAGCACGTCACACAGTACTCGTTTGGGTTGGGTGGTCCCATACAGAATCTCTCCATGATGCCTAATGTTTTCCTAACGTCACACTCGTCACGTACTTCACTTTTATGTCATAATCATTTCTGAGAGATAAAGAAATTGCATGACAACATGCAGAGCTAGTGGCGTCAAAATTAACACACATACTTTATGTGACTCAAAAGCCGAACGAGTTACTTTCCGACGTTGTTTTAGATGTGCAAGTGATAGTCAAAACTCGCTGTGTCGGCACTCTGCCGACCATTTCGCTAGTTAACACCGGTCTTGTTGTGTGTGTTTCAAGCTCAAGAGCATCTCCAAGCAAAAAATGGTCAACAGCAACATTCAGACGGTTTCGTACTGCTCAATTGCTACATTAAAACGTTATGTTTCTTTTTCAGAACTGGAAAAACACAAGCGTGACAGCATTGGAACCTGTAATCTTCAGATCCGAAATTCGACGCATTATCCATTAGGCCACACGGTCACTGACGACCAACATTTATATGTATACGACTCATCTCGAAACGCTCACACCCCTGAGGATTTGTGTTTTCGTTCTACACAGCCGCTGCCCCTTGCTCTTTCCCACCCATTCGTTACATTCAACCTCTGACGAGACCGACCAAATATAGACTGAGAAACAAGACCACACACTTTGTGCATTCGGAATCGAAGGCAGGGCGTCCCTCGCTGCATTTGCTACGATTGCCATTTGCTACTTCTGCAGAAGCGGCGGCGGCGACGACGACGACGAATATCGCGAGAGGCTTTGAGATATGTGAGAAATACATCTATAAAATGTAATTCAGACTGCCTCGTCCCACCTTATGCTGTACCGCTTTGGCAAATGCTTTATCTGCGCCATTCGCCTTAATCGCATCTGAGAGTAATTCTTAAAAAAACGCCTGTCGCTAATTGTTCGTCATCACAGATACTGTTTGCTATACGGCCACGACGAGCAACTGATTTCTAAAATTCATCTTCCTCCTGTGAGGATGGAACTTACGACCCCTCGTTTATTAGACCAGTGCTCTACCACTGAGCTAAAGACGCGCGGCCTAGCGGTATTCTTGGGTACTTCGTCTTTACGGTCGTCTGCATCATCAGACTTTAGCTGACAACACTTCATATTACCGGCTAATATTTGCAGCTATTTCGACAAATTACTGCTTGGCTACACATCTGACACGTAACCGATGTGCTCTCCAAACAACAACACTTGCATTTCAGAACACGTCTTTCACACATGTCTACAAAATCACCTTCACCTTCAAATACAGTTTCCTTGCGACTGACAGAGACGTAGGCAAAGTTTAAAGTTGCTATTTCCATTAAATCTCGTTAATCAGAAAAACGGTAATTTACACCTGCAGCGGAACAAAATTCCGTTCCGCCCAGCGTCTGGCTCGAACCCACGACCCTGGGATTAAGAGTCTGACACTCTACCGACTGAGCTAGCCGGCTACCTCGGTGAATACCTGCCGGGTAGCACGTCACGCAGTACTCGTTTGGGTTGGGTGGTCCCATACAGAATCTCTCCATGGTGCCTAATGTTTTCCTAACGTCACACTCGTCACGTACTTCACTTTTATGTCATAATCATTTCTGAGAGGTAAAGAAATTGCATGACAACATGCAGAGCTAGTGGCGTCAAAATTAACACACATACTTTATGTGACTCAAAAGCCGAACGAGTTACTTTACGACCTTGTTTTATATGTGCAAGTGCCAGTCAAAACTCGCGGTGTCGGCACTCTGAGGACCATTTCGCTAGTTAACACCGGTCTTGTTGTGTGTGTTTCAAGCTCAAGAGCATCTCCAAGCAAAAAATGGTCAACAGCAACATTCAGACGGTTTCGTACTGCTCAATTGCTACATTAAAACGTTATGTTTCTTTTTCAGAACTGGAAAAACACAAGCGTGACAGCATTCAAACCTGTAATCTTCAGATCCGAAATCCGACGCCTTATCCATTGGGCCACACGGTCACTGACGACCAACATTTACATGTATACGACTCATCTCGAAACGCTCACACCCCTGAGGATTTGTGTTTTCGTTCTACACAGCCGCTGCCCCTTGCTCTTTCCCACCCATTCGTTACATTCAACCTCTGACGAGACCGACCAAATATAGACTGAGAAACAAGACCACACACTTTGTGCATTCGGAATCGAAGGCAGGGCGTCCCTCGCTGCATTTGCTACGATTGCCATTTGCTACTTCTGCAGAAGCGGCGGCGGCGGCGGCGGCGGCGGCGGCGACGACGACGACGACGACGACGACGACGAATATCGCGAGAGGCTTTGAGATATGTGAGAAATACATCTATAAAATGTAATTCAGACTGCCTCGTCCCACCTTATGCTGTACCGCTTTGGCAAATGCTTTATCTGCGCCATTCGCCTTAATCGCATCTGAGAGTAATTCTTAAAAAAACGCCTGTCGCTAATTGTTCGTCATCACAGATACTGTTTGCTATACGGCCACGACGCGCAACTGATTTCTAAAATTCATCTTTCTCCTGTGAGGATGGAACTTACGACCCCTCGTTTATTAGACCAGTGCTCTACCACTGAGCTAAAGACGCGCGGCCTAGCGGTACTCTTAGGGTACTTCGTCCTTACGGTCGTCTGCATCATCAGACTTTAGCTGACAACACTTCATATTACCGGCTAATATTTGCAGCTATTTCGACAAATTACTGCTTGGCTACACATCTGACACGTAACCGATGTGCTCTCCAAACAACAACACTTGCATTTCAGAACACGTCTTTCACACATGTCTACAAAATCACCTTCACCTTCAAATACAGTTTCCTTGCGACTGACAGAGACGTAGGCAAAGTTTAAAGTTGCTATTTCCATTAAATCTCGTTAATCAGAAAAACGGTAATTTACACCTGCAGCGGAACAAAATTCCGTTCCGCCCAGCGTCTGGCTCGAACCCACGACCCTGGGATTAAGAGTCTGACACTCTACCGACTGAGCTAGCCGGCTACCTCGGTGAATACCTGCCGGGTAGCACGTCACACAGTACTCGTTTGGGTTGGGTGGTCCCATACAGAATCTTTCCATGATGCCTAATGTTTTCCTAACGTCACACTCGTCACGTACTTCACTTTTATGTCATAATCATTTCTGAGAGATAAAGAAATTGCATGACAACATGCAGAGCTAGTGGCGTCAAAATTAATACACATACTTTATGTGACTCAAAAGCCGAACGAGTTACTTTCCGACGTTGTTTTAGATGTGCAAGTGATAGTCAAAACTCGCTGTGTCGGCACTCTGCCGACCATTTCGCTAGTTAACACCGGTCTTGTTGTGTGTGTTTCAAGCTCAAGAGCATCTCCAAGCAAAAAATGGTCAACAGCAACATTCAGACGGTTTCGTACTGCTCAATTGCTACATTAAAACGTTATGTTTCTTTTTCAGAACTGGAAAAACACAAGCGTGACAGCATTCGAACCTGTAATCTTCAGATCCGAAATCCGATGCATTATCCATTAGGCCACACAGTCACTGACGACCAACATTTACATGTATACGACTCATCTCGAAACGCTCACACCCCTGAGGATTTGTGTTTTCGTTCTACACAGCCGCTGCCCCTTGCTCTTTCCCACCCATTCGTTACATTCAACCTCTGACGAGACCGACCAAATATAGACTGAGAAACAAGACCACACACTTTGTGCATTCGGAATCGAAGGCAGGGCGTCCCTCGCCGCATTTGCTACGATTGCCATTTGCTACTTCTGCAGAAGCGGCGGCGACGACGACGACGACGACGACGACGACGACGACGACGAATATCGCGAGAGGCTTTGAGATATGTGAGAAATACATCTATAAAATGTAACTCAGACTGCCTCGTCCCACCTTATGCTGTACCGCTTTGGCAAATGCTTTATCTGCGCCATTCGCCTTAATCGCATCTGAGAGTAATTCTTAAAAAAACGCCTGTCGCTAATTGTTCGTCATCACAGATACTGTTTGCTATACGGCCACGACGAGCAACTGATTTCTAAAATTCATCTTCCTCCTGGGAGGATGGAACTTACGACCCCTCGTTTATTAGACCAGTGCTCTACCACTGAGCTAAAGACGCGCGGCCTAGCGGCACTCTTGGGTACTTCGTCCTTACGGTCGTCTGCATCATCAGACTTTAGCTGACAACACTTCATATTACCGGCTAATATTTGCAGCTATTTCGACAAATTACTGCTTGGCTACACATCTGACACGTAACCGATGTGCTCTCCAAACAACAACACTTGCATTTCAGAACACGTCTTTCACACATGTCTACAAAATCACCTTCACCTTCAAATACAGTTTCCTTGCGACTGACAGAGACGTAGGCAAAGTTTAAAGTTGCTATTTCCATTAAATCTCGTTAATCAGAAAAACGGTAATTTACACCTGCAGCGGACCAAAATTCCGTTCCGCCCAGCGTCTGGCTCGAACCCACGACCCTGGGATTAAGAGTCTGACACTCTACCGACTGAGCTAGCCGGCTACCTCGCTGAATACCTGCCGGGTAGCACGTCACACAGTACTCGTTTGGGTTGGGTGGTCCCATACAGAATCTCTCCATGGTGCCTAATGTTTTCCTAACGTCACACTCGTCACGTACTTCACTTTTATGTCATAATCATTTCTGAGAGGTAAAGAAATTGCATGAAAACATGCAGAGCTAGTGGCGTCAAAATTAACACACATACTTTATGTGACTCAAAAGCCGAACGAGTTACTTTACGACCTTGTTTTATATGTGCAAGTGCCAGTCAAAACTCGCGGTGTCGGCACTCTGCCGACCATTTCGCTAGTTAACACCGGTCTTGTTGTGTGTGTTTCAAGCTCAAGAGCATCTCCAAGCAAAAAATGGTCAACAGCAACATTCAGACGGTTTCGTACTGCTCAATTGCTACATTAAAACGTTATGTTTCTTTTTCAGAACTGGAAAAACACAAGCGTGACAGTATTCAAACCTGTAATCTTCAGATCCGAAATCCGACGCCTTATCCATTAGGCCACACGGTCACTGACGACCAACATTTACATGTATACGACTCATCTCGAAACGCTCACACCCCTGAGGATTTGTGTTTTCGTTCTACACAGCCGCTGCCCCTTGCTCTTTCCCACCCATTCGTTACATTCAACCTCTGACGAGACCGACCAAATATAGACTGAGAAACAAGACCACACACTTTGTGCATTCGGAATCGAAGGCAGGGCGTCCCTCGCTGCATTTGCTACGATTGCCATTTGCTACTTCTGCAGAAGCGGCGGCGGCGGCGGCGGCGACGACGACGACGACGACGACGACGAATATCGCGAGAGGCTTTGAGATATGTGAGAAATACATCTATAAAATGTAATTCAGACTGCCTCGTCCCACCTTATGCTGTACCGCTTTGGCAAATGCTTTATCTGCGCCATTCGCCTTAATCGCATCTGAGAGTAATTCTTAAAAAAACGCCTGTCGCTAATTGTTCGTCATCACAGATTCTGTTTGCTATACGGCCACGACGCGCAACTGATTTCCAAAATTCATCTTTCTCCTGTGAGGATGGAACTTACGACCCCTCGTTTATTAGACCAGTGCTCTACCACTGAGCTAAAGACGCGCGGCCTAGCGGTACTCTTGGGTACTTCGTCCTTACGGTCGTCTGCATCATCAGACTTTAGCTGACAACACTTCATATTACCGGCTAATATTTGCAGCTATTTCGACAAATTACTGCTTGGCTACACATCTGACACGTAACCGATGTGCTCTCCAAACAACAACACTTGCATTTCAGAACACGTCTTTCACACATGTCTACAAAATCACCTTCACCTTCAAATACAGTTTCCTTGCGACTGACAGAGACGTAGGCAAAGTTTAAAGTTGCTATTTCCATTAAATCTCGTTAATCAGAAAAACGGTAATTTACACCTGCAGCGGAACAAAATTCCGTTCCGCCCAGCGTCTGGCTCGAACCCACGACCCTGGGATTAAGAGTCTGACTCTCTACCGACTGAGCTAGCCGGCTACCTCGGTGAATACCTGCCGGGTAGCACGTCACACAGTACTCGTTTGGGTTGGGTGGTCCCATACAGAATCTCTCCATGATGCCTAATGTTTTCCTAACGTCACACTCGTCACGTACTTCACTTTTATGTCATAATCATTTCTGAGAGATAAAGAAATTGCATGACAACATGCAGAGCTAGTGGCGTCAAAATTAACACACATACTTTATGTGACTCAAAAGCCGAACGAGTTACTTTCCGACGTTGTTTTAGATGTGCAAGTGATAGTCAAAACTCGCTGTGTCGGCACTCTGCCGACCATTTCGCTAGTTAACACCGGTCTTGTTGTGTGTGTTTCAAGCTCAAGAGCATCTCCAAGCAAAAAATGGTCAACAGCAACATTCAGACGGTTTCGTACTGCTCAATTGCTACATTAAAACGTTATGTTTCTTTTTCAGAACTGGAAAAACACAAGCGTGACAGCATTCGAACCTGTAATCTTAAGATCCGAAACCCGATGCATTATCCATTAGGCCACACGGTCACTGACGACCAACATTTACATGTATACGACTCATCTCGAAACGCTCACACCCCTGAGGATTTGTGTTTTCGTTCTACACAGCCGCTGCCCCTTGCTCTTTCCCACCCATTCGTTACATTCAACCTCTGACGAGACCGACCAAATATAGACTGAGAAACAAGACCACACACTTTGTGCATTCGGAATCGAAGGCAGGGCGTCCCTCGCTGCATTTGCTACGATTGCCATTTGCTACTTCTGCAGAAGCGGCGGCGGCGGCGACGACGACGACGACGACGACGACGAATATCGCGAGAGGCTTTGAGATATGTGAGAAATACATCTATAAAATGTAATTCAGACTGCCTCGTCCCACCTTATGCTGTACCGCTTTGGCAAATGCTTTATCTGCGCCATTCGCCTTAATCGCATCTGAGAGTAATTCTTAAAAAAACGCCTGTCGCTAATTGTTCGTCATCACAGATACTGTTTGCTATACGGCCACGACGCGCAACTGATTTCCAAAATTCATCTTTCTCCTGTGAGGATGGAACTTACGACCCCTCGTTTATTAGACCAGTGCTCTACCACTGAGCTAAAGACGCGCGGCCTAGCGGTACTCTTGGGTACTTCGTCCTTACGGTCGTCTGCATCATCAGACTTTAGCTGACAACACTTCATATTACCGGCTAATATTTGCAGCTATTTCGACAAATTACTGCTTGGCTACACATCTGACACGTAACCGATGTGCTCTCCAAACAACAACACTTGCATTTCAGAACACGTCTTTCACACATGTCTACAAAATCACCTTCACCTTCAAATACAGTTTCCTTGCGACTGACAGAGACGTAGGCAAAGTTTAAAGTTGCTATTTCCATTAAATCTCGTTAATCAGAAAAACGGTAATTTACACCTGCAGCGGACCAAAATTCCGTTCCGCCCAGCGTCTGGCTCGAACCCACGACCCTGGGATTAAGAGTCTGACACTCTACCGACTGAGCTAGCCGGCTACCTCGCTGAATACCTGCCGGGTAGCACGTCACACAGTACTCGTTTGGGTTGGGTGGTCCCATACAGAATCTCTCCATGGTGCCTAATGTTTTCCTAACGTCACACTCGTCACGTACTTCACTTTTATGTCATAATCATTTCTGAGAGGTAAAGAAATTGCATGAAAACATGCAGAGCTAGTGGCGTCAAAATTAACACACATACTTTATGTGACTCAAAAGCCGAACGAGTTACTTTACGACCTTGTTTTATATGTGCAAGTGCCAGTCAAAACTCGCGGTGTCGGCACTCTGCCGACCATTTCGCTAGTTAACACCGGTCTTGTTGTGTGTGTTTCAAGCTCAAGAGCATCTCCAAGCAAAAAATGGTCAACAGCAACATTCAGACGGTTTCGTACTGCTCAATTGCTACATTAAAACGTTATGTTTCTTTTTCAGAACTGGAAAAACACAAGCGTGACAGCATTCAAACCTGTAATCTTCAGATCCGAAATCCGACGCATTATCCATTAGGCCACACGGTCACTGACGACCAACATTTACATGTATACGACTCATCTCGAAACGCTCACACCCCTGAGGATTTGTGTTTTCGTTCTACACAGCCGCTGCCCCTTGCTCTTTCCCACCCATTCGTTACATTCAACCTCTGACGAGACCGACCAAATATAGACTGAGAAACAAGACCACACACTTTGTGCATTCGGAATCGAAGGCAGGGCGTCCCTCGCCGCATTTGCTACGATTGCCATTTGCTACTTCTGCAGAAGCGGCGGCGGCGGCGGCGACGACGACGACGAATATCGCGAGAGGCTTTGAGATATGTGAGAAATACATCTATAAAATGTAATTCAGACTGCCTCGTCCCACCTTATGCTGTACCGCTTTGGCAAATGCTTTATCTGCGCCATTCGCCTTAATCGCATCTGAGAGTAATTCTTAAAAAAACGCCTGTCGCTAATTGTTCGTCATCACAGATACTGTTTGCTATACGGCCACGACGAGCAACTGATTTCTAAAATTCATCTTCCTCCTGTGAGGATGGAACTTACGACCCCTCGTTTATTAGACCACTGCTCTACCACTGAGCTAAAGACGCGCGGCCTAGCGGTACTCTTGGGTACTTCGTCCTTACGGTCGTCTGCATCATCAGACTTTAGCTGACAACACTTCATATTACCGGCTAATATTTGCAGCTATTTCGACAAATTACTGCTTGGCTACACATCTGACACGTAACCGATGTGCTCTCCAAACAACAACACTTGCATTTCAGAACACGTCTTTCACACATGTCTACAAAATCACCTTCACCTTCAAATACAGTTTCCTTGCGACTGACAGAGACGTAGGCAAAGTTTAAAGTTGCTATTTCCATTAAATCTCGTTAATCAGAAAAACGGTAATTTACACCTGCAGCGGAACAAAATTCCGTTCCGCCCAGCGTCTGGCTCGAACCCACGACCCTGGGATTAAGAGTCTGACACTCTACCGACTGAGCTAGCCGGCTACCTCGGTGAATACCTGCCAGGTAGCACGTCACACAGTACTCGTTTGGGTTGGGTGGTCCCATACAGAATCTCTCCATGATGCCTAATGTTTTCCTAACGTCACACTCGTCACGTACTTCACTTTTATGTCATAATCATTTCTGAGAGATAAAGAAATTGCATGACAACATGCAGAGCTAGTGGCGTCAAAATTAACACACATACTTTATGTGACTCAAAAGCCGAACGAGTTACTTTCCGACGTTGTTTTAGATGTGCAAGTGATAGTCAAAACTCGCTGTGTCGGCACTCTGCCGACCATTTCGCTAGTTAACACCGGTCTTGTTGTGTGTGTTTCAAGCTCAAGAGCATCTCCAAGCAAAATATGGTCAACAGCAACATTCAGACGGTTTCGTACTGCTCAATTGCTACATTAAAACGTTATGTTTCTTTTTCAGAACTGGAAAAACACAAGCGTGACAGCATTCGAACCTGTAATCTTCAGATCCGAAATCCGACGCCTTATCCATTAGGCCACACGGTCACTGACGACCAACATTTACATGTATACGACTCATCTCGAAACGCTCACACCCCTGAGGATTTGTGTTTTCGTTCTACACAGCCGCTGCCCCTTGCTCTTTCCCACCCATTCGTTACATTCAACCTCTGACGAGACCGACCAAATATAGACTGAGAAACAAGACCACACACTTTGTGCATTCGGAATCGAAGGCAGGGCGTCCCTCGCCGCATTTGCTACGATTGCCATTTGCTACTTCTGCAGAAGCGGCGGCGGCGACGACGACGACGACGACGACGACGACGACGACGACGAATATCGCGAGAGGCTTTGAGATATGTGAGAAATACATCTATAAAATGTAATTCAGACTGCCTCGTCCCACCTTATGCTGTACCGCTTTGGCAAATGCTTTATCTGCGCCATTCGCCTTAATCGCATCTGAGAGTAATTCTTAAAAAAACGCCTGTCGCTAATTGTTCGTCATCACAGATACTGTTTGCTATACGGCCACGACGAGCAACTGATTTCTAAAATTCATCTTCCTCCTGTGAGGATGGAACTTACGACCCCTCGTTTATTAGACCAGTGCTCTACCACTGAGCTAAAGACGCGCGGCCTAGCGGTACTCTTGGGTACTTCGTCCTTACGGTCGTCTGCATCATCAGACTTTAGCTGACAACACTTCATATTACCGGCTAATATTTGCAGCTATTTCGACAAATTACTGCTTGGCTACACATCTGACACGTAACCGATGTGCTCTCCAAACAACAACACTTGCATTTCAGAACACGTCTTTCACACATGTCTACAAAATCACCTTCACCTTCAAATACAGTTTCCTTGCGACTGACAGAGACGTAGGCAAAGTTTAAAGTTGCTATTTCCATTAAATCTCGTTAATCAGAAAAACGGTAATTTACACCTGCAGCGGAACAAAATTCCGTTCCGCCCAGCGTCTGGCTCGAACCCACGACCCTGGGATTAAGAGTCTGACACTCTACCGACTGAGCTAGCCGGCTACCTCGGTGAATACCTGCCAGGTAGCACGTCACACAGTACTCGTTTGGGTTGGGTGGTCCCATACAGAATCTCTCCATGATGCCTAATGTTTTCCTAACGTCACACTCGTCACGTACTTCACTTTTATGTCATAATCATTTCTGAGAGATAAAGAAATTGCATGAAAACATGCAGAGCTAGTGGCATCAAAATTAACACACATACTTTATGTGACTCAAAAGCCGAACGAGTTACTTTCCGACGTTGTTTTAGATGTGCAAGTGATAGTGAAAACTCGCTGTGTCGGCACTCTGCCGACCATTTCGCTAGTTAACACCGGTCTTGTTGTGTGTGTTTCAAGCTCAAGAGCATCTCCAAGCAAAATATGGTCAACAGCAACATTCAGACGGTTTCGTACTGCTCAATTGCTACATTAAAACGTTATGTTTCTTTTTCAGAACTGGAAAAACACAAGCGTGACAGCATTCGAACCTGTAATCTTCAGATCCGAAATCCGACGCATTATCCATTAGGCCACACGGTCACTGACGACCAACATTTACATGTATACGACTCATCTCGAAACGCTCACACCCCTGAGGATTTGTGTTTTCGTTCTACACAGCCGCTGCCCCTTGCTCTTTCCCACCCATTCGTTACATTCAACCTCTGACGAGACCGACCAAATATAGACTGAGAAACAAGACCACACACTTTGTGCATTCGGAATCGAAGGCAGGGCGTCCCTCGCCGCATTTGCTACGATTGCCATTTGCTACTTCTGCAGAAGCGGCGGCGGCGACGACGACGACGACGACGACGACGACGACGACGAATATCGCGAGAGGCTTTGAGATATGTGAGAAATACATCTATAAAATGTAATTCAGACTGCCTCGTCCCACCTTATGCTGTACCGCTTTGGCAAATGCTTTATCTGCGCCATTCGCCTTAATCGCATCTGAGAGTAATTCTTAAAAAAACGCCTGTCGCTAATTGTTCGTCAACACAGATACTGTTTGCTATACGGCCACGACGAGCAACTGGTTTCTAAAATTCATCTTCCTCCTGTGAGGTTGGAACTTACGACCCCTCGTTTATTAGACCAGTGCTCTACCACTGAGCTAAAGACGCGCGGCCTAGCGGTACTCTTGGGTACTTCGTCCTTACGGTCGTCTGCATCATCAGACTTTAGCTGACAACACTTCATATTACCGGCTAATATTTGCAGCTATTTCGACAAATTACTGCTTGGCTACACATCTGACACGTAACCGATGTGCTCTCCAAACAACAACACTTGCATTTCAGAACACGTCTTTCACACATGTCTACAAAATCACCTTCACCTTCAAATACAGTTTCCTTGCGACTGACAGAGACGTAGGCAAAGTTTAAAGTTGCTATTTCCATTAAATCTCGTTAATCAGAAAAACGGTAATTTACACCTGCAGCGGAACAAAATTCCGTTCCGCCCAGCGTCTGGCTCGAACCCACGACCCTGGGATTAAGAGTCTGACACTCTACCGACTGAGCTAGCCGGCTACCTCGGTGAATACCTGCCGGGTAGCACGTCACACAGTACTCGTTTGGGTTGGGTGGTCCCATACAGAATCTCTCCATGATGCCTAATGTTTTCCTAACGTCACACTCGTCACGTACTTCACTTTTATGTCATAATCATTTCTGAGAGATAAAGAAATTGCATGACAACATGCAGAGCTAGTGGCGTCAAAATTAACACACATACTTTATGTGACTCAAAAGCCGAACGAGTTACTTTCCGACGTTGTTTTAGATGTGCAAGTGATAGTCAAAACTCGCTGTGTCGGCACTCTGCCGACCATTTCGCTAGTTAACACCGGTCTTGTTGTGTGTGTTTCAAGCTCAAGAGCATCTCCAAGCAAAATATGGTCAACAGCAACATTCAGACGGTTTCGTACTGCTCAATTGCTACATTAAAACGTTATGTTTCTTTTTCAGAACTGGAAAAACACAAGCGGGACAGCATTCGAACCTGTAATCTTCAGATCCGAAATCCGACGCATTATCCATTAGGCCACACGGTCACTGACGACCAACATTTACATGTATACGACTCATCTCGAAACGCTCACACCCCTGAGGATTTGTGTTTTCGTTCTACACAGCCGCTGCCCCTTGCTCTTTCCCACCCATTCGTTACATTCAACCTCTGACGAGACCGACCAAATATAGACTGAGAAACAAGACCACACACTTTGTGCATTCGGAATCGAAGGCAGGGCGTCCCTCGCCGCATTTGCTACGATTGCCATTTGCTACTTCTGCAGAAGCGGCGGCGGCGACGACGACGACGACGACGACGACGACGACGACGACGACGACGACGAATATCGCGAGAGGCTTTGAGATATGTGAGAAATACATCTATAAAATGTAATTCAGACTGCCTCGTCCCACCTTATGCTGTACCGCTTTGGCAAATGCTTTATCTGCGCCATTCGCCTTAATCGCATCTGAGAGTAATTCTTAAAAAAACGCCTGTCGCTAATTGTTCGTCAACACAGATACTGTTTGCTATACGGCCACGACGAGCAACTGGTTTCTAAAATTCATCTTCCTCCTGTGAGGATGGAACTTACGACCCCTCGTTTATTAGACCAGTGCTCTACCACTGAGCTAAAGACGCGCGGCCTAGCGGTACTCTTGGGTACTTCGTCCTTACGGTCGTCTGCATCATCAGACTTTAGCTGACAACACTTCATATTACCGGCTAATATTTGCAGCTATTTCGACAAATTACTGCTTGGCTACACATCTGACACGTAACCGATGTGCTCTCCAAACAACAACACTTGCATTTCAGAACACGTCTTTCACACATGTCTACAAAATCACCTTCACCTTCAAATACAGTTTCCTTGCGACTGACAGAGACGTAGGCAAAGTTTAAAGTTGCTATTTCCATTAAATCTCGTTAATCAGAAAAACGGTAATTTACACCTGCAGCGGAACAAAATTCCGTTCCGCCCAGCGTCTGGCTCGAACCCACGACCCTGGGATTAAGAGTCTGACACTCTACCGACTGAGCTAGCCGGCTACCTCGGTGAATACCTGCCGGGTAGCACGTCACACAGTACTCGTTTGGGTTGGGTGGTCCCATACAGAATCTCTCCATGATGCCTAATGTTTTCCTAACGTCACACTCGTCACGTACTTCACTTTTATGTCATAATCATTTCTGAGAGATAAAGAAATTGCATGACAACATGCAGAGCTAGTGGCGTCAAAATTAACACACATACTTTATGTGACTCAAAAGCCGAACGAGTTACTTTCCGACGTTGTTTTAGATGTGCAAGTGATAGTCAAAACTCGCTGTGTCAGCACTCTGCCGACCATTTCGCTAGTTAACACCGGTCTTGTTGTGTGTGTTTCAAGCTCAAGAGCATCTCCAAGCAAAAAATGGTCAACAGCAACATTCAGACGGTTTCGTACTGCTCAATTGCTACATTAAAACGTTATGTTTCTTTTTCAGAACTGGAAAAACACAAGCGTGACAGCATTCGAACCTGTAATCTTCAGATCCGAAATCCGACGCCTTATCCATTAGGCCACACGGTCACTGACGACCAACATTTACATGTATACGACTCATCTCGAAACGCTCACACCCCTGAGAATTTGTGTTTTCGTTCTACACAGCCGCTGCCCCTTGCTCTTTCCCACCCATTCGTTACATTCAACCTCTGACGAGACCGACCAAATATAGACTGAGAAACAAGACCACACACTTTGTGCATTCGGAATCGAAGGCAGGGCGTCCCTCGCTGCATTTGCTACGATTGCCATTTGCTACTTCTGCAGAAGCGGCGGCGGCGGCGGCGGCGGCGGCGGCGACGACGACGACGACGACGACGAATTTCGCGAGAGGCTTTGAGATATGTGAGAAATACATCTATAAAATGTAATTCAGACTGCCTCGTCCCACCTTATGCTGTACCGCTTTGGCAAATGCTTTATCTGCGCCATTCGCCTTAATCGCATCTGAGAGTAATTCTTAAAAAAACGCCTGTCGCTAATTGTTCGTCAACACAGATACTGTTTGCTATACGGCCGCGACGAGCAACTGGTTTCTAAAATTCATCTTCCTCCTGTGAGGATGGAACTTACGACCCCTCGTTTATTAGACCAGTGCTCTACCACTGAGCTAAAGACGCGCGGCCTAGCGGTACTCTTGGGTACTTCGTCCTTACGGTCGTCTGCATCATCAGACTTTAGCTGACAACACTTCATATTACCGGCTAATATTTGCAGCTATTTCGACAAATTACTGCTTGGCTACACATCTGACACGTAACCGATGTGCTCTCCAAACAACAACACTTGCATTTCAGAACACGTCTTTCACACATGTCTACAAAATCACCTTCACCTTCAAATACAGTTTCCTTGCGACTGACAGAGACGTAGGCAAAGTTTAAAGTTGCTATTTCCATTAAATCTCGTTAATCAGAAAAACGGTAATTTACACCTGCAGCGGAACAAAATTCCGTTCCGCCCAGCGTCTGGCTCGAACCCACGACCCTGGGATTAAGAGTCTGACACTCTACCGACTGAGCTAGCCGGCTACCTCGGTGAATACCTGCCGGGTAGCACGTCACACAGTACTCGTTTGGGTTGGGTGGTCCCATACAGAATCTCTCCATGATGCCTAATGTTTTCCTAACGTCACACTCGTCACGTACTTCACTTTTATGTCATAATCATTTCTGAGAGATAAAGAAATTGCATGACAACATGCAGAGCTAGTGGCGTCAAAATTAACACACATACTTTATGTGACTCAAAAGCCGAACGAGTTACTTTCCGACGTTGTTTTAGATGTGCAAGTGATAGTCAAAACTCGCTGTGTCGGCACTCTGCCGACCATTTCGCTAGTAAACACCGGTCTTGTTGTGTGTGTTTCAAGCTCAAGAGCATCTCCAAGCAAAATATGGTCAACAGCAACATTCAGACGGTTTCGTACTGCTCAATTGCTACATTAAAACGTTATGTTTCTTTTTCAGAACTGGAAAAACACAAGCGTGACAGCATTCGAACCTGTAATCTTCAGATCCGAAATCCGACGCATTATCCATTAGGCCACACGGTCACTGACGACCAACATTTACATGTATACGACTCATCTCGAAACGCTCACACCCCTGAGGATTTGTGTTTTCGTTCTACACAGCCGCTGCCCCTTGCTCTTTCCCACCCATTCGTTACATTCAACCTCTGACGAGACCGACCAAATATAGACTGAGAAACAAGACCACACACTTTGTGCATTCGGAATCGAAGGCAGGGCGTCCCTCGCCGCATTTGCTACGATTGCCATTTGCTACTTCTGCAGAAGCGGCGGCGGCGACGACGACGACGACGACGACGACGACGACGACGACGACGACGACGACGACGAATATCGCGAGAGGCTTTGAGATATGTGAGAAATACATCTATAAAATGTAATTCAGACTGCCTCGTCCCACCTTATGCTGTACCGCTTTGGCAAATGCTTTATCTGCGCCATTCGCCTTAATCGCATCTGAGAGTAATTCTTAAAAAAACGCCTGTCGCTAATTGTTCGTCAACACAGATACTGTTTGCTATACGGCCACGACGAGCAACTGGTTTCTAAAATTCATCTTCCTCCTGTGAGGATGGAACTTACGACCCCTCGTTTATTAGACCAGTGCTCTACCACTGAGCTAAAGACGCGCGGCCTAGCGGTACTCTTGGGTACTTCGTCCTTACGGTCGTCTGCATCATCAGACTTTAGCTGACAACACTTCATATTACCGGCTAATATTTGCAGCTATTTCGACAAATTACTGCTTGGCTACACATCTGACACGTAACCGATGTGCTCTCCAAACAACAACACTTGCATTTCAGAACACGTCTTTCACACATGTCTACAAAATCACCTTCACCTTCAAATACAGTTTCCTTGCGACTGACAGAGACGTAGGCAAAGTTTAAAGTTGCTATTTCCATTAAATCTCGTTAATCAGAAAAACGGTAATTTACACCTGCAGCGGAACAAAATTCCGTTCCGCCCAGCGTCTGGCTCGAACCCACGACCCTGGGATTAAGAGTCTGACACTCTACCGACTGAGCTAGCCGGCTACCTCGGTGAATACCTGCCGGGTAGCACGTCACACAGTACTCGTTTGGGTTGGGTGGTCCCATACAGAATCTCTCCATGATGCCTAATGTTTTCCTAACGTCACACTCGTCACGTACTTCACTTTTATGTCATAATCATTTCTGAGAGATAAAGAAATTGCATGACAACATGCAGAGCTAGTGGCGTCAAAATTAACACACATACTTTATGTGACTCAAAAGCCGAACGAGTTACTTTCCGACGTTGTTTTAGATGTGCAAGTGATAGTCAAAACTCGCTGTGTCGGCACTCTGCCGACCATTTCGCTAGTTAACACCGGTCTTGTTGTGCGTGTTTCAAGCTCAAGAGCATCTCCAAGCAAAAAATGGTCAACAGCAACATTCAGACGGTTTCGTACTGCTCAATTGCTACATTAAAACGTTATGTTTCTTTTTCAGAACTGGAAAAACACAAGCGTGACAGCATTCGAACCTGTAATCTTCAGATCCGAAATCCGACGCCTTATCCATTAGGCCACACGGTCACTGACGACCAACATTTACATGTATACGACTCATCTCGAAACGCTCACACCCCTGAGGATTTGTGTTTTCGTTCTACACAGCCGCTGCCCCTTGCTCTTTCCCACCCATTCGTTACATTCAACCTCTGACGAGACCGACCAAATATAGACTGAGAAACAAGACCACACACTTTGTGCATTCGGAATCGAAGGCAGGGCGTCCCTCGCTGCATTTGCTACGATTGCCATTTGCTACTTCTGCAGAAGCGGCGGCGGCGGCGGCGGCGGCGGCGGCGGCGACGACGACGACGACGACGACGAATTTCGCGAGAGGCTTTGAGATATGTGAGAAATACATCTATAAAATGTAATTCAGACTGCCTCGCCCCACCTTATGCTGTACCGCTTTGGCAAATGCTTTATCTGCGCCATTCGCCTTAATCGCATCTGAGAGTAATTCTTAAAAAAACGCCTGTCGCTAATTGTTCGTCATCACAGATACTGTTTGCTATACGGCCACGACGCGCAACTGATTTCCAAAATTCATCTTCCTCCTGTGAGGATGGAACTTACGACCCCTAGTTTATTAGACCACTGCTCTACCACTGAGCTAAAGACGCGCGGCCTAGCGGTACTCTTGGGTACTTCGTCCTTACGGTCGTCTGCATCATCAGACTTTAGCTGACAACACTTCATATTACCGGCTAATATTTGCAGCTATTTCGACAAATTACTGCTTGGCTACACATCTGACACGTAACCGATGTGCTCTCCAAACAACAACACTTGCATTTCAGAACACGTCTTTCACACATGTCTACAAAATCATCTTCACCTTCAAATACAGTTTCCTTGCGACTGACAGAGACGTAGGCAAAGTTTAAAGTTGCTATTTCCATTAAATCTCGTTAATCAGAAAAACGGTAATTTACACCTGCAGCGGAACAAAATTCCGTTCCGCCCAGCGTCTGGCTCGAACCCACGACCCTGGGATTAAGAGTCTGACACTCTACCGACTGAGCTAGCCGGCTACCTCGGTGAATACCTGCCGGGTAGCACGTCACACAGTACTCGTTTGGGTTGGGTGGTCCCATACAGAATCTCTCCATGATGCCTAATGTTTTCCTAACGTCACACTCGTCACGTACTTCACTTTTATGTCATAATCATTTCTGAGAGATAAAGAAATTGCATGACAACATGCAGAGCTAGTGGCGTCAAAATTAACACACATACTTTATGTGACTCAAAAGCCGAACGAGTTACTTTCCGACGTTGCTTTAGATGTGCAAGTGATAGTCAAAACTCGCTGTGTCGGCACTCTGCCGACCATTTCGCTAGTTAACACCGGTCTTGTTGTGTGTGTTTCAAGCTCAAGAGCATCTCCAAGCAAAAAATGGTCAACAGCAACATTCAGACGGTTTCGTACTGCTCAATTGCTACATTAAAACGTTATGTTTCTTTTTCAGAACTGGAAAAACACAAGCGTGACAGCATTCGAACCTGTAATCTTCAGATCCGAAATCCGACGCATTATCCATTAGGCCACACGGTCACTGACGACCAACATTTACATGTATACGACTCATCTCGAAACGCTCACACCCCTGAGGATTTGTGTTTTCGTTCTACACAGCCGCTGCCCCTTGCTCTTTCCCACCCATTCGTTACATTCAACCTCTGACGAGACCGACCAAATATAGACTGAGAAACAAGACCACACAATTTGTGCATTCGGAATCGAAGGCAGGGCTTCCCTCGCCGCATTTGCTACGATTGCCATTTGCTACTTCTGCAGAAGCGGCGGCGGCGGCGACGACGACGACGACGACGACGACGACGAATATCGCGAGAGGCTTTGAGATATGTGAGAAATACATCTATAAAATGTAATTCAGACTGCCTCGTCCCACCTTATGCTGTACCGCTTTGGCAAATGCTTTATCTGCGCCATTCGCCTTAATCGCATCTGAGAGTAATTCTTAAAAAAACGCCTGTCGCTAATTGTTCGTCAACACAGATACTGTTTGCTATACGGCCACGACGAGCAACTGGTTTCTAAAATTCATCTTCCTCCTGTGAGGATGGAACTTACGACCCCTCGTTTATTAGACCAGTGCTCTACCACTGAGCTAAAGACGCGCGGCCTAGCGGTACTCTTGGGTACTTCGTCCTTACGGTCGTCTGCATCATCAGACTTTAGCTGACAACACTTCATATTACCGGCTAATATTTGCAGCTATTTCGACAAATTACTGCTTGGCTACACATCTGACACGTAACCGATGTGCTCTCCAAACAACAACACTTGCATTTCAGAACACGTCTTTCACACATGTCTACAAAATCACCTTCACCTTCAAATACAGTTTCCTTGCGACTGACAGAGACGTAGGCAAAGTTTAAAGTTGCTATTTCCATTAAATCTCGTTAATCAGAAAAACGGTAATTTACACCTGCAGCGGAACAAAATTCCGTTCCGCCCAGCGTCTGGCTCGAACCCACGACCCTGGGATTAAGAGTCTGACACTCTACCGACTGAGCTAGCCGGCTACCTCGGTGAATACCTGCCGGGTAGCACGTCACACAGTACTCGTTTGGGTTGGGTGGTCCCATACAGAATCTCTCCATGATGCCTAATGTTTTCCTAACGTCACACTCGTCACGTACTTCACTTTTATGTCATAATCATTTCTGAGAGATAAAGAAATTGCATGACAACATGCAGAGCTAGTGGCGTCAAAATTAACACACATACTTTATGTGACTCAAAAGCCGAACGAGTTACTTTCCGACGTTGTTTTAGATGTGCAAGTGATAGTCAAAACTCGCTGTGTCGGCACTCTGCCGACCATTTCGCTAGTTAACACCGGTCTTGTTGTGCGTGTTTCAAGCTCAAGAGCATCTCCAAGCAAAAAATGGTCAACAGCAACATTCAGACGGTTTCGTACTGCTCAATTGCTACATTAAAACGTTATGTTTCTTTTTCAGAACTGGAAAAACACAAGCGTGACAGCATTCGAACCTGTAATCTTCAGATCCGAAATCCGACGCCTTATCCATTAGGCCACACGGTCACTGACGACCAACATTTACATGTATACGACTCATCTCGAAACGCTCACACCCCTGAGGATTTGTGTTTTCGTTCTACACAGCCGCTGCCCCTTGCTCTTTCCCACCCATTCGTTACATTCAACCTCTGACGAGACCGACCAAATATAGACTGAGAAACAAGACCACACACTTTGTGCATTCGGAATCGAAGGCAGGGCGTCCCTCGCTGCATTTGCTACGATTGCCATTTGCTACTTCTGCAGAAGCGGCGGCGGCGGCGGCGGCGGCGGCGGCGGCGACGACGACGACGACGACGACGAATTTCGCGAGAGGCTTTGAGATATGTGAGAAATACATCTATAAAATGTAATTCAGACTGCCTCGCCCCACCTTATGCTGTACCGCTTTGGCAAATGCTTTATCTGCGCCATTCGCCTTAATCGCATCTGAGAGTAATTCTTAAAAAAACGCCTGTCGCTAATTGTTCGTCATCACAGATACTGTTTGCTATACGGCCACGACGCGCAACTGATTTCCAAAATTCATCTTCCTCCTGTGAGGATGGAACTTACGACCCCTAGTTTATTAGACCACTGCTCTACCACTGAGCTAAAGACGCGCGGCCTAGCGGTACTCTTGGGTACTTCGTCCTTACGGTCGTCTGCATCATCAGACTTTAGCTGACAACACTTCATATTACCGGCTAATATTTGCAGCTATTTCGACAAATTACTGCTTGGCTACACATCTGACACGTAACCGATGTGCTCTCCAAACAACAACACTTGCATTTCAGAACACGTCTTTCACACATGTCTACAAAATCATCTTCACCTTCAAATACAGTTTCCTTGCGACTGACAGAGACGTAGGCAAAGTTTAAAGTTGCTATTTCCATTAAATCTCGTTAATCAGAAAAACGGTAATTTACACCTGCAGCGGAACAAAATTCCGTTCCGCCCAGCGTCTGGCTCGAACCCACGACCCTGGGATTAAGAGTCTGACACTCTACCGACTGAGCTAGCCGGCTACCTCGGTGAATACCTGCCGGGTAGCACGTCACACAGTACTCGTTTGGGTTGGGTGGTCCCATACAGAATCTCTCCATGATGCGTAATGTTTTCCTAACGTCACACTCGTCACGTACTTCACTTTTATGTCATAATCATTTCTGAGAGATAAAGAAATTGCATGACAACATGCAGAGCTAGTGGCGTCAAAATTAACACACATACTTTATGTGACTCAAAAGCCGAACGAGTTACTTTCCGACGTTGCTTTAGATGTGCAAGTGATAGTCAAAACTCGCTGTGTCGGCACTCTGCCGACCATTTCGCTAGTTAACACCGGTCTTGTTGTGTGTGTTTCAAGCTCAAGAGCATCTCCAAGCAAAAAATGGTCAACAGCAACATTCAGACGGTTTCGTACTGCTCAATTGCTACATTAAAACGTTATGTTTCTTTTTCAGAACTGGAAAAACACAAGCGTGACAGCATTCGAACCTGTAATCTTCAGATCCGAAATCCGACGCATTATCCATTAGGCCACACGGTCACTGACGACCAACATTTACATGTATACGACTCATCTCGAAACGCTCACACCCCTGAGGATTTGTGTTTTCGTTCTACACAGCCGCTGCCCCTTGCTCTTTCCCACCCATTCGTTACATTCAACCTCTGACGAGACCGACCAAATATAGACTGAGAAACAAGACCACACAATTTGTGCATTCGGAATCGAAGGCAGGGCGTCCCTCGCCGCATTTGCTACGATTGCCATTTGCTACTTCTGCAGAAGCGGCGGCGGCGACGACGACGACGACGACGACGACGACGACGAATATCGCGAGAGGCTTTGAGATATGTGAGAAATACATCTATAAAATGTAATTCAGACTGCCTCGTCCCACCTTATGCTGTACCGCTTTGGCAAATGCTTTATCTGCGCCATTCGCCTTAATCGCATCTGAGAGTAATTCTTAAAAAAACGGCTGTCGCTAATTGTTCGTCATCACAGATACTGTTTGCTATACGGCCACGACGCGCAACTGATTTCCAAAATTCATCTTTCTCCTGTGAGGATGGAACTTACGACCCCTCGTTTATTAGACCAGTGCTCTACGACTGAGCTAAAGACGCGCGGCCTAGCGGTACTCTTGGGTGCTTCGTCCTTACGGTCGTCTGCATCATCAGACTTTAGCTGACAACACTTCATATTACCGGCTAATATTTGCAGCTATTTCGACAAATTACTGCTTGGCTACACATCTGACACGTAACCGATGTGCTCTCCAAACAACAACACTTGCATTTCAGAACATGTGTTTCACACATGTCTACAAAATCACCTTCACCTTCAAATACAGTTTCCTTGCGACTGACAGAGACGTAGGCAAAGTTTAAAGTTGCTATTTCCATTAAATCTCGTTAATCAGAAAAACGGTAATTTACACCTGCAGCGGAACAAAATTCCGTTCCGCCCAGCGTCTGGCTCGAACCCACGACCCTGGGATTAAGAGTCTGACACTCTACCGACTGAGCTAGCCGGCTACCTCAGTGAATACCTGCCGGGTAGCACGTCACACAGTACTCGTTTGGGTTGGGTGGTCCCATACAGAATCTCTCCATGGTGCCTAATGTTTTCCTAACATCACACTCGTCACGTACTTCACTTTTATGTCATAATCATTTCTGAGAGGTAAAGAAATTGCATGACAACATGCAGAGCTAGTGGCGTCAAAATTAACACACATACTTTATGTGACTCAAAAGCCGAACGAGTTACTTTACGACCTTGTTTTATATGTGCAAGTGCCAGTCAAAACTCGCGGTGTCGGCACTCTGCCGACCATTTCGCTAGTTAACACCGGTCTTGTTGTGTGTGTTTCAAGCTCAAGAGCATCTCCAAGCAAAAAATGGTCAACAGCAACATTCAGACGGTTTCGTACTGCTCAATTGCTACATTAAAACGTTATGTTTCTTTTTCAGAACTGGAAAAACCCAAGCGTGACAGCATTCAAACCTGTAATCTTCAGATCCGAAATCCGACGCCTTATCCATTAGGCCACACGGTCACTGACGACCAACATTTACATGTATACGACTCATCTCGAAACGCTCACACCCCTGAGGATTTGTGTTTTCGTTCTACACAGCCGCTGCCCCTTGCTCTTTCCCACCCATTCGTTACATTCAACCTCTGACGAGACCGACCAAATATAGACTGAGAAACAAGACCACACACTTTGTGCATTCGGAATCGAAGGCAGGGCGTCCCTCGCTGCATTTGCTACGATTGCCATTTGCTACTTCTGCAGAAGCGGCGGCGGCGGCGACGACGACGACGACGACGACGACGACGACGAATTTCGCGAGAGGCTTTGAGATATGTGAGAAATACATCTATAAAATGTAATTCAGACTGCCTCGTCCCACCTTATGCTGTACCGCTTTGGCAAATGCTTTATCTGCGCCATTCGCCTTAATCGCATCTGAGAGTAATTCTTAAAAAAACGCCTGTCGCTAATTGTTCGTCATCACAGATACTGTTTGCTATACGGCCACGACGAGCAACTGATTTCTAAAATTCATCTTCCTCCTGTGAGGATGGAACTTACGACACCTCGTTTATTAGACCAGTGCTCTACCACTGAGCTAAAGACGCGCGGCCTAGCGGTACTCTTGGGTACTTCGTCCTTACGGTCGTCTGCATCATCAGACTTTAGCTGACAACACTTCATATTACCGGCTAATATTTGCAGCTATTTCGACAAATTACTGCTTGGCTACACATCTGACACGTAACCGATGTGCTCTCCAAACAACAACACTTGCATTTCAGAACACGTCTTTCACACATGTCTACAAAATCACCTTCACCTTCAAATACAGTTTCCTTGCGACTGACAGAGACGTAGGCAAAGTTTAAAGTTGCTATTTCCATTAAATCTCGTTAATCAGAAAAACGGTAATTTACACCTGCAGCGGAACAAAATTCCGTTCCGCCCAGCGTCTGGCTCGAACCCACGACCCTGGGATTAAGAGTCTGACACTCTACCGACTGAGCTAGCCGGCTACCTCGGTGAATACCTGCCGGGTAGCACGTCACACAGTACTCGTTTGGGTTGGGTGGTCCCATACAGAATCTCTCCATGATGCCTAATGTTTTCCTAACGTCACACTCGTCACGTACTTCACTTTTATGTCATAATCATTTCTGAGAGATAAAGAAATTGCATGACAACATGCAGAGCTAGTGGCGTCAAAATTAACACACATACTTTATGTGACTCAAAAGCCGAACGAGTTACTTTCCGACGTTGCTTTAGATGTGCAAGTGATAGTCAAAACTCGCTGTGTCGGCACTCTGCCGACCATTTCGCTAGTTAACACCGGTCTTGTTGTGTGTGTTTCAAGCTCAAGAGCATCTCCAAGCAAAAAATGGTCAACAGCAACATTCAGACGGTTTCGTACTGCTCAATTGCTACATTAAAACGTTATGTTTCTTTTTCAGAACTGGAAAAACACAAGCGTGACAGCATTCGAACCTGTAATCTTCAGATCCGAAATCCGACGCATTATCCATTAGGCCACACGGTCACTGACGACCAACATTTACATGTATACGACTCATCTCGAAACGCTCACACCCCTGAGGATTTGTGTTTTCGTTCTACACAGCCGCTGCCCCTTGCTCTTTCCCACCCATTCGTTACATTCAACCTCTGACGAGACCGACCAAATATAGACTGAGAAACAAGACCACACACTTTGTGCATTCGGAATCGAAGGCAGGGCGTCCCTCGCCGCATTTGCTACGATTGCCATTTGCTACTTCTGCAGAAGCGGCGGCGGCGGCGACGACGACGACGACGACGACGACGACGAATATCGCGAGAGGCTTTGAGATATGTGAGAAATACATCTATAAAATGTAATTCAGACTGCCTCGTCCCACCTTATGCTGTACCGCTTTGGCAAATGCTTTATCTGCGCCATTCGCCTTAATCGCATCTGAGAGTAATTCTTAAAAAAACGCCTGTCGCTAATTGTTCGTCATCACAGATACTGTTTGCTATACGGCCACGACGCGCAACTGATTTCCAAAATTCATCTTTCTCCTGTGAGGATGGAACTTACGACCCCTCGTTTATTAGACCAGTGCTCTACCACTGAGCTAAAGACGCGCGGCCTAGCGGTACTCTTGGGTGCTTCGTCCTTACGGTCGTCTGCATCATCAGACTTCAGCTGACAACACTTCATATTACCGGCTAATATTTGCAGCTATTTCGACAAATTACTGCTTGGCTACACATCTGACACGTAACCGATGTGCTCTCCAAACAACAACACTTGCATTTCAGAACATGTGTTTCACACATGTCTACAAAATCACCTTCACCTTCAAATACAGTTTCCTTGCGACTGACAGAGACGTAGGCAAAGTTTAAAGTTGCTATTTCCATTAAATCTCGTTAATCAGAAAAACGGTAATTTACACCTGCAGCGGAACAAAATTCCGTTCCGCCCAGCGTCTGGCTCGAACCCACGACCCTGGGATTAAGAGTCTGACACTCTACCGACTGAGCTAGCCGGCTACCTCGGTGAATACCTGCCGGGTAGCACGTCACACAGTACTCGTTTGGGTTGGGTGGTCCCATACAGAATCTCTCCATGGTGCCTAATGTTTTCCTAACATCACACTCGTCACGTACTTCACTTTTATGTCATAATCATTTCTGAGAGGTAAAGAAATTGCATGACAACATGCAGAGCTAGTGGCGTCAAAATTAACACACATACTTTATGTGACTCAAAAGCCGAACGAGTTACTTTACGACCTTGTTTTATATGTGCAAGTGCCAGTCAAAACTCGCGGTGTCGGCACTCTGCCGACCATTTCGCTAGTTAACACCGGTCTTGTTGTGTGTGTTTCAAGCTCAAGAGCATCTCCAAGCAAAAAATGGTCAACAGCAACATTCAGACGGTTTCGTACTGCTCAATTGCTACATTAAAACGTTATGTTTCTTTTTCAGAACTGGAAAAACCCAAGCGTGACAGCATTCAAACCTGTAATCTTCACATCCGAAATCCGACGCCTTATCCATTAGGCCACACGGTCACTGACGACCAACATTTACATGTATACGACTCATCTCGAAACGCTCACACCCCTGAGGATTTGTGTTTTCGTTCTACACAGCCGCTGCCCCTTGCTCTTTCCCACCCATTCGTTACATTCAACCTCTGACGAGACCGACCAAATATAGACTGAGAAACAAGACCACACACTTTGTGCATTCGGAATCGAAGGCAGGGCGTCCCTCGCTGCATTTGCTACGATTGCCATTTGCTACTTCTGCAGAAGCGGCGGCGGCGGCGGCGACGACGACGACGACGACGACGACGAATTTCGCGAGAGGCTTTGAGATATGTGAGAAATACATCTATAAAATGTAATTCAGACTGCCTCGTCCCACCTTATGCTGTACCGCTTTGGCAAATGCTTTATCTGCGCCATTCGCCTTAATCGCATCTGAGAGTAATTCTTAAAAAAACGCCTGTCGCTAATTGTTCGTCATCACAGATACTGTTTGCTATACGGCCACGACGAGCAACTGATTTCTAAAATTCATCTTCCTCCTGTGAGGATGGAACTTACGACACCTCGTTTATTAGACCAGTGCTCTACCACTGAGCTAAAGACGCGCGGCCTAGCGGTACTCTTGGGTACTTCGTCCTTACGGTCGTCTGCATCATCAGACTTTAGCTGACAACACTTCATATTACCGGCTAATATTTGCAGCTATTTCGACAAATTACTGCTTGGCTACACATCTGACACGTAACCGATGTGCTCTCCAAACAACAACACTTGCATTTCAGAACACGTCTTTCACACATGTCTACAAAATCACCTTCACCTTCAAATACAGTTTCCTTGCGGCTGACAGAGACGTAGGCAAAGTTTAAAGTTGCTATTTCCATTAAATCTCGTTAATCAGAAAAACGGTAATTTACACCTGCAGCGGAACAAAATTCCGTTCCGCCCAGCGTCTGGCTCGAACCCACGACCCTGGGATTAAGAGTCTGACACTCTACCGACTGAGCTAGCCGGCTACCTCGGTGAATACCTGCCGGGTAGCACGTCACACAGTACTCGTTTGGGTTGGGTGGTCCCATACAGAATCTCTCCATGATGCGTAATGTTTTCCTAACGTCACACTCGTCACGTACTTCACTTTTATGTCATAATCATTTCTGAGAGATAAAGAAATTGCATGACAACATGCAGAGCTAGTGGCGTCAAAATTAACACACATACTTTATGTGACTCAAAAGCCGAACGAGTTACTTTCCGACGTTGCTTTAGATGTGCAAGTGATAGTCAAAACTCGCTGTGTCGGCACTCTGCCGACCATTTCGCTAGTTAACACCGGTCTTGTTGTGTGTGTTTCAAGCTCAAGAGCATCTCCAAGCAAAAAATGGTCAACAGCAACATTCAGACGGTTTCGTACTGCTCAATTGCTACATTAAAACGTTATGTTTCTTTTTCAGAACTGGAAAAACACAAGCGTGACAGCATTCGAACCTGTAATCTTCAGATCCGAAATCCGACGCATTATCCATTAGGCCACACGGTCACTGACGACCAACATTTACATGTATACGACTCATCTCGAAACGCTCACACCCCTGAGGATTTGTGTTTTCGTTCTACACAGCCGCTGCCCCTTGCTCTTTCCCACCCATTCGTTACATTCAACCTCTGACGAGACCGACCAAATATAGACTGAGAAACAAGACCACACAATTTGTGCATTCGGAATCGAAGGCAGGGCGTCCCTCGCCGCATTTGCTACGATTGCCATTTGCTACTTCTGCAGAAGCGGCGGCGGCGACGACGACGACGACGACGACGACGACGACGAATATCGCGAGAGGCTTTGAGATATGTGAGAAATACATCTATAAAATGTAATTCAGACTGCCTCGTCCCACCTTATGCTGTACCGCTTTGGCAAATGCTTTATCTCGCTGGGAAAGCGGTCTGCGTGGCGTCACCTGGGGGAGGTGTGTTGCCTTCCGAAACTGGGTTAAAACCGCCAGGAGACCCTCTGATTCCTGGAAATCCTCAGACACGTCTGAAGTGCTCTTGGCTCAGAGGAACCTGAGTGGGGCGGGGACCGCAATGTCCTATCCCGTGGCCTTGACGTGGCCCTGGCGCTCAGTAGCTCCGTCGAAAGGAGTGAAGCTAACACGGGAAGGGCCGTCCATGCATGACGTTAAAAGGCTAGCCCTTAACTGGGTGCAATCCTCACGGTCTGCACTGGCCCACCGTGAACTAGCAAAAGCGGTGGGTGAGACGTGGTCGGTCATGATCCCCCGGTACGTGTGGAGACCCCCATGGGGAACGTAACTCGGGCTTGAGTGCCGCACCGTCTCGATGATGTCGAACTCCACAATATAAGACCCAGTCATGTCTATCTCTGGGCTGTGGATTCGTGAGGGTTGTCGTGTGTCAAGGAAGGACGTTAAACTCCCGTCATGGTAGGACGTAAAACGCCCCCAACCCAGTCGAAAGCAAAGGGTGCATGGCGCAGGGGTAGCTGCGTTACGGGAGACACTCCACCTGTCTCCCTTGAGTTGAGCCCGGTGGTCGGGCGAGGGTATGAGGGTGAGCCTCACGGCTTTCCTGGGGCCCTGCAGTCCGGCTGCCGACGTTCCTCACGTCCTGGACGACGTTAAATGTCTCCCAACCCAAGGCGAAAGCAAAGGGTGCATGGCGCAGGGGAAGCTGCGCAAGAGGGACACAACATCTGTCCCTGGGGAGGGGAGGGTCGAGTGGAGCTGCTCGGGGGTGGGTGATGGCGCCTTGGCGACTCCCCACCACTGGGTAGCTTCTGCTCCCCTCCCCTCCCCTATTTTTACGCAGGGCACAGACCATCAGGTGCCCCGCATGCTGGGGACCTCTTTTGTCGGCGTGGGACCTCGGCGCGATTCGGCAAGGGTGCTTCGCCGCGCCTCTGGGTAACCGAGGCGTGGTCCGCCAAACCCAGATGGTGGTGACATCGTCTGGGCCAGGTTAGCTGGGTCCAGACCGCCGAAAGACTGGGTGACCGGCCCGCCACCTGAGTAGGAGCGGGTCCTTGGCCGAAAGGTGGAAGCTCGGGCGAGTAGGCGGCGAAGGGCGAGAAGTGCATCCGCTTCTCCGGAGTGCGGGGTGCACTTGCCGGTGATCGCTGGGTGAAATCGTCGATGAGGAGGCCGCTGAAGAGGACCAGTGCGTTGGAAACGGTGCGCTGAACCTGACAGCTCAGGAATGCTCTTGACCTAGGGGCGAGGTTGGTGAGCGAGCTGCAATCTTAGTCCCCCCCCATGCCAGAGGAACCGGTCCGGGGAAAGAGACGGGTTCCCAACCCCTTTTTTTTTTTTCGCTTGTCAAATAATGATGATGGCTACAAACGAGACAAGCGATTTGAGTGCGCCTGCGAGGCTTTCGACGCTAGCTGATCCCTCGCCACAGGAAGGCCTGGGTCAGGCAATGGTAGAATGCAGCATGGAAAGGCATCTAAGATTAAGCCAGTTCCTGGACCATAACGTAAAGAACGGTAAAATTAGTCAAACCGCGGTACAGGCATTGAAAAACGAGTTGGCGGCATGGGCAATAGCCAACGCCAAACTCGAAGGACGACTAGAGGAGCTCGAAAGAGAGAATGAAAGGCTCCGGAAACAGCCTGCTAGGACATGGGCTGGGGTCGCGGCGCAAGCTGCACCCAAGGCTCCCACAACTAGAGAAACTATCGTCAAAGTGTCCAAGCGGCCGGAAACAGCGGTCTTTTTGAGACCAATGCCTGGCCAGAACATAAAGAAGGTCCAAGAAGTCTTCGCGACTTCAGTCAACCCAGTTAAGGACAAAATTAAAATTAACAGGATTAAGGCTACAAAGAATGTAGTGATTGTCGACGTTGCCACTGAGGAGGACAAGAACAAGCTTTTGGCGAATCAACAGCTATGTAAGGCAGTCAGATGTGAACCCCCCCGTAAGAAGAACCCCTTGGTCATTCTTTATGATGTGCCAAAGTCCATAACGGACGAGGACCTGTGTAAGACGATCTATGAGCAAAACTTTGACTCAGAAGGCAACATGGAAACTTTCCTAAAAGACTTTAAACTTAGGTTTAAAACTGGGCCTAAGGATAAAGATACAGTCCACCACGTAGCAGAAGTCACAGGATCCCTATGGAGGAAATTGACAGCTATGGGCAGGGTATACATAGGTTTTCACTCTGTTAATGTCAAGGACTACCTTGTTGTCCCCCGGTGTCAGAACTGTGGGGATATTGATCACATACACAAATACTGTAGTAGGAAACCTGCTTGCTCCAGATGCGGAGAGGAGGAACATATGAGGAAGGAATGTAAGAAGTCCGTGGTGTGCATTCCCTGCACACGGAGAGGAAAGAAAACCTGTGGTATGGCAGGAAGAAACTGCCCGACCTACAAACTGCTAGAGCAGAGACTCATATCCCGAATTGACTATGGCTGATGCTGGTAACATAAGAAGGACGAACATCAAAAGGAAGTCTCCCAGCAAAAGAAAAAGGGACGCTGAAAGGGCAGAAAGGTTTAATAAATTTTTGAAGTCTCTAAAACAAATGCAAGAACGAAAAGCAACGATGATTGACTTCAGTACACAAACTGACTCTGATCCGAGATTCGAAGAGATAAGAGAAATAATGCACGAAATAAAAGAAATTGAGGTAATTGTAGACGACTTCTGGGCTGCTAGTGAGTCTCCACCCTCAACATCTCCAGCTCCTCACTCAAAATTAAACCCTGAAGCTGAAACTTTCGTCTCAAAGCTTGAATTAAAAGGGACACAGGAAGTAAAAATGGTTGATCTTTGTATTCAAACAGAACCTGAAGAAGAAAATGAGGAGCATGACGGAAAAGCAGTTAACCCAGGCTCACAGCCTCAATCTTTACCCAGAAGGAACAGCTCTGCTCCTGTCCCAGGGAGTCTTCCAACTTTTACCCTGCAAGACAGCACAGTCACAAGCACCACTACGAGCACAAGTGTGGCACAGCTGCAAGACGATAAACCGGCTGTAGGAGCGGACCCAAGACGGATCTATCCCAACTTGGAGTTCGCGATGCAGCTATCGCGTCTGGAGCAACCAGCGATCCTCACTACAGCTTTGAGGCACGTCGTACGCGTAGGTCATGAACATGGCAGAATGGTCACCTTCACGGCGATGGAGGCTGTAGATAGAATACAGCTGAAGTCAGTGAATCTTCCCACTGATTTCGGAGCCCTGCGTGACCTGGTGATGAAAGTATTTGAGAGAAGAGGTGAAGAATTCAAGCTGGACGAAATTTATGCACAGGCTGTCCTAGCTAATGGTAGAGTAGCATTCGACTTTAACAAATCATGGCCTGAATGTTACTTCCACACTTATTTTCCTTAATGACAACCCTAAATTCAATCACGGTAGGGCAGCTAAACACTCATAATAGTCGGTTGGTCATGCAGGAACTCCGAAAAGTAGTGGAGGAGAGGAGACTAGATGTACTCTGTCTACAGGAGCCATACTACTGGGCCGGGCAAATATCATTCATGTCGAAAACATGGCAAACCATCTTTACAGGAGAGGAGCCAAGGGCGTTAATAGTAATAACAAATAAGGCCCTCAGAGCCACAAAAATAGCGCAACTCTCTGATTGCCACTGTAACGTCATCGAGTTGCAGTCACCCGCCGGGATATTATATATTGTTAATATGTACTTTCAGTACGGGGGAAACTTCGAACATTTCATAGAACATCTCTCTAGGGTAATGATGGCGTTACGTGGGCGTAAGGTAATAGTCACAGCAGACATGAACGCGAAATCCCCCCTATGGCACAGCGGCACCAGGGACGAAAATGGTGAAAGGGCAGAGGAAGCAATAATGGCGTCACAGCTGGTGGTAGTAAATAAAGCAGGGAACCCCCCCACCTATGCGGGAGGAGGGGGACAAGGCACCAACATCGATGTGACGTTAGCATCACCGAATGCTATAAACCTCATCCACAGCTGGAATGTGATAGAGCACGCTACCACAAGCGATCACAACTTGATTACTTTTTGCATAGGAGATGAAGAGTGCCGCTGGGACCTGGGGTGGGAGATTCAATATAACTTTCACAAGACAAATTGGGAATGCCTGGCTCAGGAGTGTGACGTTCCTCCGTTGCCTGAGGGTGGCCTGGATGTCGACAGGTACGCCGAAGAACTGGTAGGCTCCATCGTTAGGGCGGTAAAGGTCGCCGTGCCAACCAGGAGGAGGGCCGTGGCGGCCTCACCATCACCATGGACTGCCGAACTGGAAGGTATGCGTCGGTCTGTTAGACAGGCGAGGAGGTACTACCAGCGAAGTGCCGTCTGGCAAGAGAAGCAATACTGGCTGCAGCGCTACAGAGATGAGAAAGAAAATTTTCAAAGGGAATTAAAGGAAGTAAGAACAAGGAGTTGGGAGAAGTATGTGCTAAATCAGCTCGATACCGATCCCTGGGGAATACCCTACAAACTCGTAAGGGAAAAGGTTAAATCCCCCGCGGTTCTCTCGACCATCCGAGATGGAGACCGAGTGACAGAGTCGTGGAAGGAAACTGCTGAAGTTCTCCTGCGCACTCTGCTACCGGACGATGATGAACATGATGATGATGACTCTCAAAGGCAAATCCGCAGGGAGGATTCTCTAGAATATACCAATAATACTAGAGTGTACCCTTTCTCTGAAGCAGAAGTCGCAGCACATATCAAATCATTAAAGAAGGGGAAGGCGCCAGGACCGGACGGCATTGTAGCAGAGGTGGTACAGTTCCTCGCCCCACAGCTGGTGGCTCCTCTAACGCGGCTCTTCAATGAGTGTCTCACAGCTGGGAAATTTCCGAGAGTATGGAAGACTGCAAATGTAGTAATCATACAAAAAGGAAAGGACAAGGACCCTATGGATCCCAAATCCTATAGACCTATATGCCTGTTAGACACCATGGGGAAGCTGCTGGAGAGGCTGCTGGCGGACAGACTGACCGCACATAGGATGCTGCGTGGAATGAGTGACAGGCAGTTCGGCTTTAGGCCGGGGCGATCAGCGTCTGACGCAATCGCCCTGGCGGCTGAGGTCTGTGGCTCATCCACGCACAAGTATGTCGTAGGCATCATGGTGGACATCAGTGGCGCCTTTGACAACCTCTGGTGGCCCTCGCTCTTCTCACGTTTGCGTGAGATGGAGTGTCCAGGGCCCCTGTATGGCTGTCTGAGGAGCTATTGCATGGACAGGGAGGTCTGGCTATCATCGCCTAGCGAGAGAGTAAGTGAGACCTGTACGAAGGGGTGCCCCCAGGGATCGGTCCTGGGGCCACTCTTTTGGGACGTAAACATAGAGCCCCTGTTAGTCAGGTTACAACAATGTAGAGATGTGCTAGACGTGATAGCCTACGCTGACGACCTCCTCCTGCTGGTAGGTGGCCGTAGCCGAGAAGACTTAGAGCCAAAAGTGGAACGGTCAATGCAAATTCTCCAGGAATGGTGCCGAGAGGCAAAAATGAGAATTGCACCACACAAATCAACATATCTTCTACTAAAAGGCAGTCTGATAAGAAATCCAACTGTCAGGATTGCGGGAGCCCCAGTTCTCCGGCGACGCGAAGCTAGGTATCTTGGAGTAATAATAGACGAAAAATGGAATTACGCGACGCACATAGAAATGATTGCACAGCGCGCGATAGAAATCCTTAATAACTTAATAAACATAGGACACAAAAGATTTCACTTACCCCCCCACCTAATAAAATTATATCATAATAGCATTCTGACTTCCTTAGTAGGGTATGCCAGCGGGGTCTGGGCACACAGGCTCACGAGGGTGGCGCCTGCCATGGCCGTGAGGAGGGTGCAGCGAAGTATGCTACTAAGATCTGCTGGGGCATACAGAACTACTCCTGGGGGGGCGTTGCTAGTTATTATGGGATTATGTCCCCTTGATATAAAAATTAGGGAGCAGGCAGCGTGGTATTGGGTAACAAAGGGGAAAGTTGAAAAGACTAGGGAAATCATGGGTGTGCAAGTAGGGGACAAATACGCAATCAAGAGAAGGGGGGAGGAACTATGGCAGAGTCAGTGGGAAGGGGAAGGAACTGGGAGACGAGTTTTTGAGCTACTTCCAGATGTTGCAGAAAGATTAAAAATGGGATACTTTCAGCCAAGTAGGGGTCTGCTGCACTTCCTGACAGGACATGGGCCATATCCGGCATACCTTTGCCGATTTGGTAAACAGGCGACACCAGCGTGTGACTGTGGTGCTCCGGAAGGAACTCCCGAACACGTCATCTACAACTGCACGTTGTATGATGGAGTGGCAAGTGAACTTAGAGCGCAACTTCCTAGCCAAGATACATATACCTTGCTGCGGCGTGCCGACACTTTCAGAGTCCTCAACAGTCTGGCAAATGAGATCTCGATGAAAGTCATGAGGGACTTTATTAGGGCAAGGAACTAATCAAGTACCAAACCGAACTTGACCGAGTTGCACCTGCACTACCGCCAGGCGCGGATCTGGCCAGCCATTTCATGGCTGGAATCCGCCGCGTCTTCGGACAAGGATGGCAGGTGCACTACCCGGAATTGGAATTATCGCACAACTATTTTTTGAGTAGAAAGTAGCTTAAGTAAGAACTAGAAATACTAACATACTAACAAGGTAGGGACTGCAGTGAAGTAAAAGTCATAGCCAGCCCAGTGCCAGGGGCACGCCCACTGGGGTTAGCTCGGTGGGCAGGCTAAATAACAGTAGGTTTGTATGCATAACTTCTGGCACATACTGTAACACTGCAGATCACACTAGAATAGTCATGTAAGGTAGTCTAACAAGTAACTTATTAATCATGCCCGTAGTTAGTGCCACACAAGTAAAACACTGCCAATTAGTAGTTTGTAATAAGGACCCACTAATTATTTGAGGTGGTGGGTTAATAGTATGGGAATAGTTTCTTGTATTTGACTTCTGTATCATACTTAGTTATATATTAAGATGTTGTATAATTAAATTAATGTTGTATTATTAATAAAGTTTTTTTTTTTTTTTTTTTTTTTTTTTTTTTTTTTTAAAAATGCTTTATCTGCGCCATTCGACTTAATCGCATCTGAGAGTAATTCTTAAAAAAACGCCTGTCGCTAATTGTTCGTCATCACAGATACTGTTTGCTATACGGCCACGACGCGCAACTGATTTCCAAAATTCATCTGTCTCCTGTGAGGATGGAACTTACGACCCCTCGTTTATTAGACCCGTGCTCTACCACTGAGCTAAAGACGCGCGGCCTAGCGGTACTCTTGGGTACTTCGTCCTTACGGTCGTCTGCATCATCAGACTTTAGCTGACAACACTTCATATTACCGGCTAATATTTGCAGCTATTTCGACAAATTACTGCTTGGCTACACATCTGACACGTAACCGATGTGCTCTCCAAACAACAACACTTGCATTTCAGAACACGTCTTTCACACATGTCTACAAAATCACCTTCACCTTCAAATACAGTTTCCTTGCGACTGACAGAGACGTAGGCAAAGTTTAAAGTTGCTATTTCCATTAAATCTCGTTAATCAGAAAAACGGTAATTTACACCTGCAGCGGAACAAAATTCCGTTCCGCCCAGCGTCTGGCTCGAACCCACGACCCTGGGATTAAGAGTCTGACACTCTACCGACTGAGCTAGCCGGCTACCTCGGTGAATACCTGCCGGGTAGCACGTCACACAGTACTCGTTTGGGTTGGGTGGTCCCATACAGAATCTCTCCATGATGCCTAATGTTTTCCTAACGTCACACTCGTCACGTACTTCACTTTTATGTCATAATCATTTCTGAGAGATAAAGAAATTGCATGACAACATGCAGAGCTAGTGGCGTCAAAATTAACACACATACTTTATGTGACTCAAAAGCCGAACCAGTTACTTTCCGACGTTGCTTTAGATGTGCAAGTGATAGTCAAAACTCGCTGTGTCGGCACTCTGCCGACCATTTCGCTAGTTAACACCGGTCTTGTTGTGTGTGTTTCAAGCTCAAGAGCATCTCCAAGCAAAAAATGGTCAACAGCAACATTCAGACGGTTTCGTACTGCTCAATTGCTACATTAAAACGTTATGTTTCTTTTTCAGAACTGGAAAAACACAAGCGTGACAGCATTCGAACCTGTAATCTTCAGATCCGAAATCCGACGCATTATCCATTAGGCCACACGGTCACTGACGACCAACATTTACATGTATACGACTCATCTCGAAACGCTCACACCCCTGAGGATTTGTGTTTTCGTTCTACACAGCCGCTGCCCCTTGCTCTTCCCCACCCATTCGTTACATTCAACCTCTGACGAGACCGACCAAATATAGACTGAGAAACAAGACCACACAATTTGTGCATTCGGAATCGAAGGCAGGGCGTCCCTCGCCGCATTTGCTACGATTGCCATTTGCTACTTCTGCAGAAGCGGCGGCGGCGACGACGACGACGACGACGACGACGACGACGAATATCGCGAGAGGCTTTGAGATATGTGAGAAAAACATCTATAAAATGTAATTCAGACTGCCTCGTCCCACCTTATGCTGTACCGCTTTGGCAAATGCTTTATCTGCGCCATTCGCCTTAATCGCATCTGAGAGTAATTCTTAAAAAAACGCCTGTCGCTAATTGTTCGTCATCACAGGTACTGTTTGCTATACGGCCACGACGCGCAACTGATTTCTAAAATTCATCTTTCTCCTGTGAGGACGGAACTTACGACCCCTCGTTTATTAGACCAGTGCTGTACCACTGAGCTAAAGACGCGCGGCCTAGCGGTACTCTTGGGTACTTCGTCCTTACGGTCGTCTGCATCATCAGACTTTAGCTGACAACACTTCATATTACCGGCTAATATTTGCAGCTATTTCGACAAATTACTGCTTGGCTACACATCTGACATGTAACCGATGTGCTCTCCAAACAACAACACTTGCATTTCAGAACATGTCTTTCACACATGTCTACAAAATCACCTTCACCTTCAAATACAGTTTCCTTGCGACGGACAGAGACGTAGGCAAAGTTTAAAGTTGCTATTTCCATTAAATCTCGTTAATCAGAAAAACGGTAATTTACACCTGCAGCGGAACAAAATTCCGTTCCGCCCAGCGTCTGGCTCGAACCCACGACCCTGGGATTAAGAGTCTGACACTCTACCGACTGAGCTAGCCGGCTACCTCGGTGAATACCTGCCGGGTAGCACGTCACACAGTACTCGTTTGGGTTGGGTGGTCCCATACAGAATCTCTCCATGGTGCCTAATGTTTTCCTAACGTCACACTCGTCACGTACTTCACTTTTATGTCATAATCATTTCTGAGAGGTAAAGAAATTGCATGACAACATGCAGAGCTAGTGGCGTCAAAATTAACACACATACTTTATGTGACTCAAAAGCCGAACGAATTACTTTACGACCTTGTTTTATATGTGCAAGTGCCAGTCAAAACTCGCGGTGTCGGCACTCTGCCGACCATTTCGCTAGTTAACACCGGTCTTGTTGTGTGTGTTTCAAGCTCAAGAGCATCTCCAAGCAAAAAATGGTCAACAGCAACATTCAGACGGTTTCGTACTGCTCAATTGCTACATTAAAACGTTATGTTTCTTTTTCAGAACTGGAAAAACCCAAGCGTGACAGCATTCAAACCTGTAATCTTCAGATCCGAAATCCGACGCCTTATCCATTAGGCCACACGGTCACTGACGACCAACATTTACATGTATACGACTCATCTCGAAACGCTCACACCCCTGAGGATTTGTGTTTTCGTTCTACACAGCCGCTGCCCCTTGCTCTTTCCCACCCATTCGTTACATTCAACCTCTGACGAGACCGACCAAATATAGACTGAGAAACAAGACCACACACTTTGTGCATTCGGAATCGAAGGCAGGGCGTCCCTCGCTGCATTTGCTACGATTGCCATTTGCTACTTCTGCAGAAGCGGCGGCGGCGGCGACGACGACGACGACGACGACGACGACGACGAATATCGCGAGAGGCTTTGAGATATGTGAGAAATACATCTATAAAATGTAACGCAGACTGCCTCGTCCCACCTTATGCTGTACCGCTTTGGCAAATGCTTTATCTGCGCCATTCGCCTTAATCGCATCTGAGAGTAATTCTTAAAAAAACGCCTGTCGCTAATTGTTCGTCATCACAGGTACTGTTTGCTATACGGCCACGACGCGCAACTGATTTCTAAAATTCATCTTTCTCCTGTGAGGACGGAACTTACGACCCCTCGTTTATTAGACCAGTGCTGTACCACTGAGCTAAAGACGCGCGGCCTAGCGGTACTCTTGGGTACTTCGTCCTTACGGTCGTCTGCATCATCAGACTTTAGCTGACAACACTTCATATTACCGGCTAATATTTGCAGCTATTTCGACAAATTACTGCTTGGCTACACATCTGACACGTAACCGATGTGCTCTCCAAACAACAACACTTGCATTTCAGAACATGTCTTTCACACATGTCTACAAAATCACCTTCACCTTCAAATACAGTTTCCTTGCGACGGACAGAGACGTAGGCAAAGTTTAAAGTTGCTATTTCCATTAAATCTCGTTAATCAGAAAAACGGTAATTTACACCTGCAGCGGAACAAAATTCCGTTCCGCCCAGCGTCTGGCTCGAACCCACGACCCTGGGATTAAGAGTCTGACACTCTACCGACTGAGCTAGCCGGCTACCTCGGTGAATACCTGCCGGGTAGCACGTCACACAGTACTCGTTTGGGTTGGGTGGTCCCATACAGAATCTCTCCATGGTGCCTAATGTTTTCCTAACGTCACACTCGTCACGTACTTCACTTTTATGTCATAATCATTTCTGAGAGGTAAAGAAATTGCATGACAACATGCAGAGCTAGTGGCGTCAAAATTAACACACATACTTTATGTGACTCAAAAGCCGAACGAGTTACTTTACGACCTTGTTTTATATGTGCAAGTGCCAGTCAAAACTCGCGGTGTCGGCACTCTGCCGACCATTTCGCTAGTTAACACCGGTCTTGTTGTGTGTGTTTCAAGCTCAAGAGCATCTCCAAGCAAAAAATGGTCAACAGCAACATTCAGACGGTTTCGTACTGCTCAATTGCTACATTAAAACGTTATGTTTCTTTTTCAGAACTGGAAAAACCCAAGCGTGACAGCATTCAAACCTGTAATCTTCAGATCCGAAATCCGACGCCTTATCCATTAGGCCACACGGTCACTGACGACCAACATTTACATGTATACGACTCATCTCGAAACGCTCACACCCCTGAGGATTTGTGTTTTCGTTCTACACAGCCGCTGCCCCTTGCTCTTTCCCACCCATTCGTTACATTCAACCTCTGACGAGACCGACCAAATATAGACTGAGAAACAAGACCACACACTTTGTGCATTCGGAATCGAAGGCAGGGCGTCCCTCGCTGCATTTGCTACGATTGCCATTTGCTACTTCTGCAGAAGCGGCGGCGGCGGCGACGACGACGACGACGACGACGACGACGACGACGAATATCGCGAGAGGCTTTGAGATATGTGAGAAATACATCTATAAAATGTAACGCAGACTGCCTCGTCCCACCTTATGCTGTACCGCTTTGGCAAATGCTTTATCTGCGCCATTCGCCTTAATCGCATCTGAGAGTAATTCTTAAAAAAACGCCTGTCGCTAATTGTTCGTCATCACAGGTACTGTTTGCTATACGGCCACGACGCGCAACTGATTTCTAAAATTCATCTTTCTCCTGTGAGGACGGAACTTACGACCCCTCGTTTATTAGACCAGTGCTGTACCACTGAGCTAAAGACGCGCGGCCTAGCGGTACTCTTGGGTACTTCGTCCTTACGGTCGTCTGCATAATCAGACTTTAGCTGACAACACTTCATATTACCGGCTAATATTTGCAGCTATTTCGACAAATTACTGCTTGGCTACACATCTGACACGTAACCGATGTGCTCTCCAAACAACAACACTTGCATTTCAGAACATGTCTTTCACACATGTCTACAAAATCACCTTCACCTTCAAATACAGTTTCCTTGCGACGGACAGAGACGTAGGCAAAGTTTAAAGTTGCTATTTCCATTAAATCTCGTTAATCAGAAAAACGGTAATTAACACCTGCAGCGGAACAAAATTCCGTTCCGCCCAGCGTCTGGCTCGAACCCACGACCCTGGGATTAAGAGTCTGACACTCTACCGACTGAGCTAGCCGGCTACCTCGGTGAATACCTGCCGGGTAGCACGTCACACAGTACTCGTTTGGGTTGGGTGGTCCCATACAGAATCTCTCCATGGTGCCTAATGTTTTCCTAACGTCACACTCGTCACGTACTTCACTTTTATGTCATAATCATTTCTGAGAGGTAAAGAAATTGCATGACAACATGCAGAGCTAGTGGCGTCAAAATTAACACACATACTTTATGTGACTCAAAAGCCGAACGAGTTACTTTACGACCTTGTTTTATATGTGCAAGTGCCAGTCAAAACTCGCGGTGTCGGCACTCTGCCGACCATTTCGCTAGTTAACACCGGTCTTGTTGTGTGTGTTTCAAGCTCAAGAGCATCTCCAAGCAAAAAATGGTCAACAGCAACATTCAGACGGTTTCGTACTGCTCAATTGCTACATTAAAACGTTATGTTTCTTTTTCAGAACTGGAAAAACCCAAGCGTGACAGCATTCAAACCTGTAATCTTCAGATCCGAAATCCGACGCCTTATCCATTAGGCCACACGGTCACTGACGACCAACATTTACATGTATACGACTCATCTCGAAACGCTCACACCCCTGAGGATTTGTGTTTTCGTTCTACACAGCCGCTGCCCCTTGCTCTTTCCCACCCATTCGTTACATTCAACCTCTGACGAGACCGACCAAATATAGACTGAGAAACAAGACCACACACTTTGTGCATTCGGAATCGAAGGCAGGGCGTCCCTCGCTGCATTTGCTACGATTGCCATTTGCTACTTCTGCAGAAGCGGCGGCGGCGGCGACGACGACGACGACGACGACGACGACGACGAATATCGCGAGAGGCTTTGAGATATGTGAGAAATACATCTATAAAATGTAACGCAGACTGCCTCGTCCCACCTTATGCTGTACCGCTTTGGCAAATGCTTTATCTGCGCCATTCGCCTTAATCGCATCTGAGAGTAATTCTTAAAAAAACGCCTGTCGCTAATTGTTCGTCATCACAGGTACTGTTTGCTATACGGCCACGACGCGCAACTGATTTCTAAAATTCATCTTTCTCCTGTGAGGACGGAACTTACGACCCCTCGTTTATTAGACCAGTGCTGTACCACTGAGCTAAAGACGCGCGGCCTAGCGGTACTCTTGGGTACTTCGTCCTTACGGTCGTCTGCATCATCAGACTTTAGCTGACAACACTTCATATTACCGGCTAATATTTGCAGCTATTTCGACAAATTACTGCTTGGCTACACATCTGACACGTAACCGATGTGCTCTCCAAACAACAACACTTGCATTTCAGAACATGTCTTTCACACATGTCTACAAAATCACCTTCACCTTCAAATACAGTTTCCTTGCGACGGACAGAGACGTAGGCAAAGTTTAAAGTTGCTATTTCCATTAAATCTCGTTAATCAGAAAAACGGTAATTTACACCTGCAGCGGAACAAAATTCCGTTCCGCCCAGCGTCTGGCTCGAACCCACGACCCTGGGATTAAGAGTCTGACACTCTACCGACTGAGCTAGCCGGCTACCTCGGTGAATACCTGCCGGGTAGCACGTCACACAGTACTCGTTTGGGTTGGGTGGTCCCATACAGAATCTCTCCATGGTGCCTAATGTTTTCCTAACGTCACACTCGTCACGTACTTCACTTTTATGTCATAATCATTTCTGAGAGGTAAAGAAATTGCATGACAACATGCAGAGCTAGTGGCGTCAAAATTAACACACATACTTTATGTGACTCAAAAGCCGAACGAATTACTTTACGACCTTGTTTTATATGTGCAAGTGCCAGTCAAAACTCGCGGTGTCGGCACTCTGCCGACCATTTCGCTAGTTAACACCGGTCTTGTTGTGTGTGTTTCAAGCTCAAGAGCATCTCCAAGCAAAAAATGGTCAACAGCAACATTCAGACGGTTTCGTACTGCTCAATTGCTACATTAAAACGTTATGTTTCTTTTTCAGAACTGTAAAAACACAAGCGTGACAGCATTCAAACCTGTAATCTTCAGATCCGAAATCCGACGCCTTATCCATTAGGCCACACGGTCACTGACGACCAACATTTACATGTATACGACTCATCTCGAAACGCTCACACCCCTGAGGATTTGTGTTTTCGTTCTACACAGCCGCTGCCCCTTGCTCTTTCCCACCCATTCGTTACATTCAACCTCTGACGAGACCGACCAAATATAGACTGAGAAACAAGACCACACACTTTGTGCATTCGGAATCGAAGGCAGGGCGTCCCTCGCTGCATTTGCTACGATTGCCATTTGCTACTTCTGCAGAAGCGGCGGCGGCGGCGGCGGCGGCGGCGGCGGCGGCGGCGGCGACGACGACGACGACGACGACGACGACGAATATCGCGAGAGGCTTTGAGATATGTGAGAAATACATCTATAAAATGTAACTCAGACTGCCTCGTCCCACCTTATGCTGTACCGCTTTGGCAAATGCTTTATCTGCGCCATTCGCCTTAATCGCATCTGAGAGTAATTCTTAAAAAAACGCCTGTCGCTAATTGTTCGTCATCACAGGTACTGTTTGCTATACGGCCACGACGCGCAACTGATTTCTAAAATTCATCTTTCTCCTGTGAGGACGGAACTTACGACCCCTCGTTTATTAGACCAGTGCTGTACCACTGAGCTAAAGACGCGCGGCCTAGCGGTACTCTTGGGTACTTCGTCCTTACGGTCGTCTGCATCATCAGACTTTAGCTGACAACACTTCATATTACCGGCTAATATTTGCAGCTATTTCGACAAATTACTGCTTGGCTACACATCTGACACGTAACCGATGTGCTCTCCAAACAACAACACTTGCATTTCAGAACATGTCTTTCACACATGTCTACAAAATCACCTTCACCTTCAAATACAGTTTCCTTGCGACGGACAGAGACGTAGGCAAAGTTTAAAGTTGCTATTTCCATTAAATCTCGTTAATCAGAAAAACGGTAATTTACACCTGCAGCGGAACAAAATTCCGTTCCGCCCAGCGTCTAGCTCGAACCCACGACCCTGGGATTAAGAGTCTGACACTCTACCGACTGAGCTAGCCGGCTACCTCGGTGAATACCTGCCGGGTAGCACGTCACACAGTACTCGTTTGGGTTGGGTGGTCCCATACAGAATCTCTCCATGGTGCCTAATGTTTTCCTAACGTCACACTCGTCACGTACTTCACTTTTATGTCATAATCATTTCTGAGAGGTAAAGAAATTGCATGACAACATGTAGAGTTAGTGGCGTCAAAATTAACACACATACTTTATGTGACTCAAAAGCCGAACGAGTTACTTTACGACCTTGTTTTATATGTGCAAGTGCCAGTCAAAACTCGCGGTGTCGGCACTCTGCCGACCATTTCGCTAGTTAACACCGGTCTTGTTGTGTGTGTTTCAAGCTCAAGAGCATCTCCAAGCAAAAAATGGTCAACAGCAACATTCAGACGGTTTCGTACTGCTCAATTGCTACATTAAAACGTTATGTTTCTTTTTCAGAACTGTAAAAACACAAGCGTGACAGCATTCAAACCTGTAATCTTCAGATCCGAAATCCGACGCCTTATCCATTAGGCCACACGGTCACTGACGACCAACATTTACATGTATACGACTCATCTCGAAACGCTCACACCCCTGAGGATTTGTGTTTTCGTTCTACACAGCCGCTGCCCCTTGCTCTTTCCCACCCATTCGTTACATTCAACCTCTGACGAGACCGACCAAATATAGACTGAGAAACAAGACCACACACTTTGTGCATTCGGAATCGAAGGCAGGGCGTCCCTCGCCGCATTTGCTACGAGAACACGTCTTTCACACATGTCTACAAAATCACCTTCACCTTCAAATACAGTTTCCTTGCGACTGACAGAGACGTAGGCAAAGTTTAAAGTTGCTATTTCCATTAAATCTCGTTAATCAGAAAAACGGTAATTTACACCTGCAGCGGAACAAAATTCCGTTCCGCCCAGCGTCTGGCTCGAACCCACGACCCTGGGATTAAGAGTCTGACACTCTACCGACTGAGCTAGCCGGCTACCTCGGTGAATACCTGCCGGGTAGCGCGTCACACAGTACTCGTTTGGGTTGGGTGGTCCCATACAGAATCTCTCCATGGTGCCTAATGTTTTCTTAACGTCACACTCGTCACGTACTTCACTTTTATGTCATAATCATTTCTGAGAGGTAAAGAAATTGCATGACAACATGCAGAGCTAGTGGCGTCAAAATTAACACACATACTTTATGTGACTCAAAAGCCGAACGAGTTACTTTACGACCTTGTTTTATATGTGCAAGTGCCAGTCAAAACTCGCGGTGTCGGCACTCTGCCGACCATTTCGCTAGTTAACACCGGTCTTGTTGTGTGTGTTTCAAGCTCAAGAGCATCTCCAAGCAAAAAATGGTCAACAGCAACATTCAGACGGTTTCGTACTGCTCAATTGCTACATTAAAACGTTATGTTTCTTTTTCAGAACTGGAAAAACACAAGCGTGACAGCATTCGAACCTGTAATCTTCAGATCCGAAATCCGACGCATTATCCATTAGGCCACACGGTCACTGACGACCAACATTTACATGTATACGACTCATCTCGAAACGCTCACACCCCTGAGGATTTGTGTTTTCGTTCTACACAGCCGCTGCCCCTTGCTCTTTCCCACCCATTCGTTACATTCAACCTCTGACGAGACCGACCAAATATAGACTGAGAAACAAGACCACACACTTTGTGCATTCGGAATCGAAGGCAGGGCGTCCCTCGCTGCATTTGCTACGATTGCCATTTGCTACTTCTGCAGAAGCGGCGGCGGCGGCGGCGGCGGCGGCGGCGGCGGCGGCGACGACGACGACGACGACGACGACGAATATCGCGAGAGGCTTTGAGATATGTGAGAAATACATCTATAAAATGTAACTCAGACTGCCTCGTCCCACCTTATGCTGTACCGCTTTGGCAAATGCTTTATCTGCGCCATTCGCCTTAATCGCATCTGAGAGTAATTCTTAAAAAAACGCCTGTCGCTAATTGTTCGTCATCACAGGTACTGTTTGCTATACGGCCACGACGCGCAACTGATTTCTAAAATTCATCTTTCTCCTGTGAGGACGGAACTTACGACCCCTCGTTTATTAGACCAGTGCTCTACCACTGAGCTAAAGACGCGCGGCCTAGCGGTACTCTTGGGTACTTCGTCCTTACGGTCGTCTGCATCATCAGACTTTAGCTGACAACACTTCATATTACCGGCTAATATTTGCAGCTATTTCGACAAATTACTGCTTGGCTACACATCTGACACGTAACCGATGTGCTCTCCAAACAACAACACTTGCATTTCAGAACATGTCTTTCACACATGTCTACAAAATCACCTTCACCTTCAAATACAGTTTCCTTGCGACGGACAGAGACGTAGGCAAAGTTTAAAGTTTCTATTTCCATTAAATCTCGTTAATCAGAAAAACGGTAATTTACACCTGCAGCGGAACAAAATTCCGTTCCGCCCAGCGTCTGGCTCGAACCCACGACCCTGGGATTAAGAGTCTGACACTCTACCGACTGAGCTAGCCGGCTACCTCGGTGAATACCTGCCGGGTAGCACGTCACACAGTACTCGTTTGGGTTGGGTGGTCCCATACAGAATCTCTCCATGGTGCCTAATGTTTTCCTAACGTCACACTCGTCACGTACTTCACTTTTATGTCATAATCATTTCTGAGAGGTAAAGAAATTGCATGACAACATGCAGAGCTAGTGGCGTCAAAATTAACACACATACTTTATGTGACTCAAAAGCCGAACGAGTTACTTTACGACGTTGTTTTAGATGTGCAAGTGATAGTCAAAACTCGCTGTGTCGGCACTCTGCCGACCATTTCGCTAGTTAACACCGGTCTTGTTGTGTGTGTTTCAAGCTCAAGAGCATCTCCAAGCAAAAAATGGTCAACAGCAACATTCAGACGGTTTCGTACTGCTCAATTGCTACATTAAAACGTTATGTTTCTTTTTCAGAACTGGAAAAACACAAGCGTGACAGCATTCGAACCTGTAATCTTCAGATCCGAAATCCGACGCATTATCCATTAGGCCACACGGTCACTGACGACCAACATTTACATGTATACGACTCATCCCGAAACGCTCACACCCCTGAGGATTTGTGTTTTCGTTCTACACAGCCGCTGCCCCTTGCTCTTTCCCACCCATTCGTTACATTCAACCTCTGACGAGACCGACCAAATATAGACTGAGAAACAAGACCACACACTTTGTGCATTCGGAATCGAAGGCAGGGCGTCCCTCGCCGCATTTGCTACGAGAACACGTCTTTCACACATGTCTACAAAATCACCTTCACCTTCAAATACAGTTTCCTTGCGACAGACAGAGACGTAGGCAAAGTTTAAAGTTGCTATTTCCATTAAATCTCGTTAATCAGAAAAACGGTAATTTACACCTGCAGCGGAACAAAATTCCGTTCCGCCCAGCGTCTGGCTCGAACCCACGACCCTGGGATTAAGAGTCTGACACTCTACCGACTGAGCTAGCCGGCTACCTCGGTGAATACCTGCCGGGTAGCACGTCACTCAGTACTCGTTTGGGTTGGGTGGTCCCATACAGAATCTCTCCATGGTGCCTAATGTTTTCCTAACGTCACACTCGTCACGTACTTCACTTTTATGTCATAATCATTTCTGAGAGGTAAAGAAATTGCATGACAACATGCAGAGCTAGTGGCGTCAAAATTAACACACATACTTTATGTGACTCAAAAGCCGAACGAGTTACTTTACGACCTTGTTTTATATGTGCAAGTGCCAGTCAAAACTCGCAGTGTCGGCACTCTGCCGACCATTTCGCTAGTTAACACCGGTCTTGTTGTGTGTGTTTCAAGCTCAAGAGCATCTCCAAGCAAAAAATGGTCAACAGCAACATTCAGACGGTTTCGTACTGCTCAATTGCTACATTAAAACGTTATGTTTCTTTTTCAGAACTGGAAAAACACAAGCGTGACAGCATTCAAACCTGTAATCTTCAGATCCGAAATCCGACGCCTTATCCATTAGGCCACACGGTCACTGACGACCAACATTTACATGTATACGACTCATCTCGAAACGCTCACACCCCTGAGGATTTGTGTTTTCGTTCTACACAGCCGCTGCCCCTTGCTCTTTCCCACCCATTCGTTACATTCAACCTCTGACGAGACCGACCAAATATAGACTGAGAAACAAGACCACACACTTTGTGCATTCGGAATCGAAGGCAGGGCGTCCCTCGCCGCATTTGCTACGATTGCCATTTGCTACTTCTGCAGAAGCGGCGGCGGCGGCGGCGGCGGCGGCGGCGGCGGCGGCGGCGACGACGACGACGACGACGACGACGAATATCGCGAGAGGCTTTGAGATATGTTAGAAATACATCTATAAAATGTAACTCAGACTGCCTCGTCCCACCTTATGCTGTACCGCTTTGGCAAATGCTTTATCTGCGCCATTCGCCTTAATCGCATCTGAGAGTAATTCTTAAAAAAACGCCTGTCGCTAATTGTTCGTCATCACAGGTACTGTTTGCTATACGGCCACGACGCGCAACTGATTTCTAAAATTGATCTTTCTCCTGTGAGGACGGAACTTACGACCCCTCGTTTATTAGACCAGTGCTGTACCACTGAGCTAAAGACGCGCGGCCTAGCGGTACTCTTGGGTACTTCGTCCTTACGGTCGTCTGCATCATCAGACTTTAGCTGACAACACTTCATATTACAGGCTAATATTTGCAGCTATTTCGACAAATTACTGCTTGGCTACACATCTGACACGTAACCGATGTGCTCTCCAAACAACAACACTTGCATTTCAGAACATGTCTTTCACACATGTCTACAAAATCACCTTCACCTTCAAATACAGTTTCCTTGCGACGGACAGAGACGTAGGCAAAGTTTAAAGTTGCTATTTCCATTAAATCTCGTTAATCAGAAAAACGGTAATTTACACCTGCAGCGGAACAAAATTCCGTTCCGCCCAGCGTCTGGCTCGAACCCACGACCCTGGGATTAAGAGTCTGACACTCTACCGACTGAGCTAGCCGGCTACCTCGATGAATACCTGCCGGGTAGCACGTCACACAGTACTCGTTTGGGTTGGGTGGTCCCATACAGAATCTCTCCATGGTGCCTAATGTTTTCCTAACGTCACACTCGTCACGTACTTCACTTTTATGTCATAATCATTTCTGAGAGGTAAAGAAATTGCATGACAACATGCAGAGCTAGTGGCGTCAAAATTAACACACATACTTTATGTGACTCAAAAGCCGAACGAGTTACTTTACGACCTTGTTTTATATGTGCAAGTGCCAGTCAAAACTCGCGGTGTCGGCACTCTGCCGACCATTTCGCTAGTTAACACCGGTCTTGTTGTGTGTGTTTCAAGCTCAAGAGCATCTCCAAGCAAAAAATGGTCAACAGCAACATTCAGACGGTTTCGTACTGCTCAATTGCTACATTAAAACGTTATGTTTCTTTTTCAGAACTGTAAAAACACAAGCGTGACAGCATTCAAACCTGTAATCTTCAGATCCGAAATCCGACGCCTTATCCATTAGGCCACACGGTCACTGACGACCAACATTTACATGTATACGACTCATCTCGAAACGCTCACACCCCTGAGGATTTGTGTTTTCGTTCTACACAGCCGCTGCCCCTTGCTCTTTCCCACCCATTCGTTACATTCAACCTCTGACGAGACCGACCAAATATAGACTGAGAAACAAGACCACACACTTTGTGCATTCGGAATCGAAGGCAGGGCGTCCCTCGCCGCATTTGCTACGATTGCCATTTGCTACTTCTGCAGAAGCGGCGGCGGCGACGACGACGACGACGACGACGACGACGACGACGACGACGACGACGACGAATATCGCGAGAGGCTTTGAGATATGTGAGAAATACATCTATGAAATGTAATTCAGACTGCCTCGTCCCACCTTATGCTGTACCGCTTTGGCAAATGCTTTATCTGCGCCATTCGCCTTAATCGCATCTGAGAGTAATTCTTAAAAAAACGCCTGTCGCTAATTGTTCGTCATCACAGATACTGTTTGCTATACGGCAACGACGCGCAACTGATTTCCAAAATTCATCTTTCTCCTGTGAGGATGGAACTTACGACCCCTCGTTTATTAGACCAGTGCTCTACCACTGAGCTAAAGACGCGCGGCCTAGCGGTACTCTTGGGTACTTCGTCCTTACGGTCGTCTGCATCATCAGACTTTAGCTGACAACACTTCATATTACCGGCTAATATTTGCAGCTATTTCGACAAATTACTGCTTGGCTACACATCTGACACGTAACCGATGTGCTCTCCAAACAACAACACTTGCATTTCAGAACACGTCTTTCACACATGTCTACAAAATCACCTTCACCTTCAAATACAGTTTCCTTGCGACTGACAGAGACGTAGGCAAAGTTTAAAGTTGCTATTTCCATTAAATCTCGTTAATCAGAAAAACGGTAATTTACACCTGCAGCGGAACAAAATTCCGTTCCGCCCAGCGTCTGGCTCGAACCCACGACCCTGGGATTAAGAGTCTGACACTCTACCGACTGAGCTAGCCGGCTACCTCGGTGAATACCTGCCGGGTAGCACGTCACACAGTACTCGTTTGGGTTGGGTGGTCCCATACAGAATCTCTCCATGGTGCCTAATGTTTTCTTAACGTCACACTCGTCACGTACTTCACTTTTATGTCATAATCATTTCTGAGAGGTAAAGAAATTGCATGACAACATGCAGAGCTAGTGGCGTCAAAATTAACACACATACTTTATGTGACTCAAAAGCCGAACGAGTTACTTTACGACGTTGTTTTAGATGTGCAAGTGATAGTCAAAACTCGCTGTGTCGGCACTCTGCCGACCATTTCGCTAGTTAACACCGGTCTTGTTGTGTGTGTTTCAAGCTCAAGAGCATCTCCAAGCAAAAAATGGTCAACAGCAACATTCAGACGGTTTCGTACTGCTCAATTGCTACATTAAAACGTTATGTTTCTTTTTCAGAACTGGAAAAACACAAGCGTGACAGCATTCGAACCTGTAATCTTCAGATCCGAAATCCGACGCATTATCCATTAGGCCACACGGTCACTGACGACCAACATTTACATGTATACGACTCATCTCGAAACGCTCACACCCCTGAGGATTTGTGTTTTCGTTCTACACAGCCGCTGCCCCTTGCTCTTTCCCACCCATTCGTTACATTCAACCTCTGACGAGACCGACCAAATATAGACTGAGAAACAAGACCACACACTTTGTGCATTCGGAATCGAAGGCAGGGCGTCCCTCGCCGCATTTGCTACGAGAACACGTCTTTCACACATGTCTACAAAATCACCTTCACCTTCAAATACAGTTTCCTTGCGACTGACAGAGACGTAGGCAAAGTTTAAAGTTGCTATTTCCATTAAATCTCGTTAATCAGAAAAACGGTAATTTACACCTGCAGCGGAACAAAATTCCGTTCCGCCCAGCGTCTGGCTCGAACCCACGACCCTGGGATTAAGAGTCTGACACTCTACCGACTGAGCTAGCCGGCTACCTCGGTGAATACCTGCCGGGTAGCACGTCACACAGTACTCGTTTGGGTTGGGTGGTCCCATACAGAATCTCTCCACGGTGCCTAATGTTTTCCTAACGTCACACTCGTCACGTACTTCACTTTTATGTCATAATCATTTCTGAGAGGTAAAGAAATTGCATGACAACATGCAGAGCTAGTGGCGTCAAAATTAACACACATACTTTATGTGACTCAAAAGCCGAACGAGTTACTTTACGACCTTGTTTTATATGTGCAAGTGCCAGTCAAAACTCGCGGTGTCGGCACTCTGCCGACCATTTCGCTAGTTAACACCGGTCTTGTTGTGTGTGTTTCAAGCTCAAGAGCATCTCCAAGCAAAAAATGGTCAACAGCAACATTCAGACGGTTTCGTACTGCTCAATTGCTACATTAAAACGTTATGTTTCTTTTTCAGAACTGGAAAAACACAAGCGTGACAGCATTCAAACCTGTAATCTTCAGATCCGAAATCCGACGCCTTATCCATTAGGCCACACGGTCACTGACGACCAACATTTACATGTATGCGACTCATCTCGAAACGCTCACACCCCTGAGGATTTGTGTTTTCGTTCTACACAGCCGCTGCCCCTTGCTCTTTCCCACCCATTCGTTACATTCAACCTCTGACGAGACCGACCAAATATAGACTGAGAAACAAGACCACACACTTTGTGCATTCGGAATCGAAGGCAGGGCGTCCCTCGCCGCATTTGCTACGATTGCCATTTGCTACTTCTGCAGAAGCGGCGGCGGCGGCGGCGACGACGACGACGACGACGACGACGAATATCGCGAGAGGCTTTGAGATATGTGAGAAATACATCTATAAAATGTAACTCAGACTGCCTCGTCCCACCTTATGCTGTACCGCTTTGGCAAATGCTTTATCTGCGCCATTCGCCTTAATCGCATCTGAGAGTAATTCTTAAAAAAACGCCTGTCGCTAATTGTTCGTCATCACAGGTACTGTTTGCTATACGGCCACGACGCGCAACTGATTTCTAAAATTCATCTTTCTCCTGTGAGGACGGAACTTACGACCCCTCGTTTATTAGACCAGTGCTGTACCACTGAGCTAAAGACGCGCGGCCTAGCGGTACTCTTGGGTACTTCGTCCTTACGGTCGTCTGCATCATCAGACTTTAGCTGACAACACTTCATATTACCGGCTAATATTTGCAGCTATTTCGACAAATTACTGCTTGGCTACACATCTGACACGTAACCGATGTGCTCTCCAAACAACAACACTTGCATTTCAGAACATGTCTTTCACACATGTCTACAAAATCACCTTCACCTTCAAATACAGTTTCCTTGCGACGGACAGAGACGTAGGCAAAGTTTAAAGTTGCTATTTCCATTAAATCTCGTTAATCAGAAAAACGGTAATTTACACCTGCAGCGGAACAAAATTCCGTTCCGCCCAGCGTCTGGCTCGAACCCACGACCCTGGGATTAAGAGTCTGACACTCTACCGACTGAGCTAGCCGGCTACCTCGGTGAATACCTTGCGACGGACAGAGACGTAGGCAAAGTTTAAAGTTGCTATTTCCATTAAATCTCGTTAATCAGAAAAACGGTAATTTACACCTGCAGCGGAACAAAATTCCGTTCCGCCCAGCGTCTGGCTCGAACCCACGACCCTGGGATTAAGAGTCTGACACTCTACCGACTGAGCTAGCCGGCTACCTCGGTGAATACCTGCCGGGTAGCACGTCACACAGTACTCGTTTGGGTTGGGTGGTCCCATACAGAATCTCTCCATGGTGCCTAATGTTTTCCTAACGTCACACTCGTCACGTACTTCACTTTTATGTCATAATCATTTCTGAGAGGTAAAGAAATTGCATGACAACATGCAGAGCTAGTGGCGTCAAAATTAACACACATACTTTATGTGACTCAAAAGCCGAACGAGTTACTTTACGACCTTGTTTTATATGTGCAAGTGCCAGTCAAAACTCGCGGTGTCGGCACTCTGCCGACCATTTCGCTAGTTAACACCGGTCTTGTTGTGTGTGTTTCAAGCTCAAGAGCATCTCCAAGCAAAAAATGGTCAACAGCAACATTCAGACGGTTTCGTACTGCTCAATTGCTACATTAAAACGTTATGTTTCTTTTTCAGAACTGTAAAAACACAAGCGTGACAGCATTCAAACCTGTAATCTTCAGATCCGAAATCCGACGCCTTATCCATTAGGCCACACGGTCACTGACGACCAACATTTACATGTATACGACTCATCTCGAAACGCTCACACCCCTGAGGATTTGTGTTTTCGTTCTACACAGCCGCTGCCCCTTGCTCTTTCCCACCCATTCGTTACATTCAACCTCTGACGAGACCGACCAAATATAGACTGAGAAACAAGACCACACACTTTGTGCATTCGGAATCGAAGGCAGGGCGTCCCTCGCCGCATTTGCTACGATTGCCATTTGCTACTTCTGCAGAAGCGGCGGCGGCGACGACGACGACGACGACGACGACGACGACGACGACGAATATCGCGAGAGGCTTTGAGATATGTGAGAAATACATCTATAAAATGTAATTCAGACTGCCTCGTCCCACCTTATGCTGTACCGCTTTGGCAAATGCTTTATCTGCGCCATTCGCCTTAATCGCATCTGAGAGTAATTCTTAAAAAAACGCCTGTCGCTAATTGTTCGTCATCACAGATACTGTTTGCTATACGGCCACGACGCGCAACTGATTTCCAAAATTCATCTTTCTCCTGTGAGGATGGAACTTACGACCCCTCGTTTATTAGAGCAGTGCTCTACCACTGAGCTAAAGACGCGCGGCCTAGCGGTACTCTTGGGTACTTCGTCCTTACGGTCGTCTGCATCATCAGACTTTAGCTGACAACACTTCATATTACCGGCTAATATTTGCAGCTATTTCGACAAATTACTGCTTGGCTACACATCTGACACGTAACCGATGTGCTCTCCAAACAACAACACTTGCATTTCAGAACACGTCTTTCACACATGTCTACAAAATCACCTTCACCTTCAAATACAGTTTCCTTGCGACTGACAGAGACGTAGGCAAAGTTTAAAGTTGCTATTTCCATTAAATCTCGTTAATCAGAAAAACGGTAATTTACACCTGCAGCGGAACAAAATTCCGTTCCGCCCAGCGTCTGGCTCGAACCCACGACCCTGGGATTAAGAGTCTGACACTCTACCGACTGAGCTAGCCGGCTACCTCGGTGAATACCTGCCGGGTAGCACGTCACACAGTACTCGTTTGGGTTGGGTGGTCCCATACAGAATCTCTCCATGGTGCCTAATGTTTTCTTAACGTCACACTCGTCACGTACTTCACTTTTATGTCATAATCATTTCTGAGAGGTAAAGAAATTGCATGACAACATGCAGAGCTAGTGGCGTCAAAATTAACACACATACTTTATGTGACTCAAAAGCCGAACGAGTTACTTTACGACGTTGTTTTAGATGTGCAAGTGATAGTCAAAACTCGCTGTGTCGGCACTCTGCCGACCATTTCGCTAGTTAACACCGGTCTTGTTGTGTGTGTTTCAAGCTCAAGAGCATCTCCAAGCAAAAAATGGTCAACAGCAACATTCAGACGGTTTCGTACTGCTCAATTGCTACATTAAAACGTTATGTTTCTTTTTCAGAACTGGAAAAACACAAGCGTGACAGCATTCGAACCTGTAATCTTCAGATCCGAAATCCGACGCATTATCCATTAGGCCACACGGTCACTGACGACCAACATTTACATGTATACGACTCATCTCGAAACGCTCACACCCCTGAGGATTTGTGTTTTCGTTCTACACAGCCGCTGCCCCTTGCTCTTTCCCACCCATTCGTTACATTCAACCTCTGACGAGACCGACCGAATATAGACTGAGAAACAAGACCACACACTTTGTGCATTCGGAATCGAAGGCAGGGCGTCCCTCGCCGCATTTGCTACGAGAACACGTCTTTCACACATGTCTACAAAATCACCTTCACCTTCAAATACAGTTTCCTTGCGACTGACAGAGACGTAGGCAAAGTTTAAAGTTGCTATTTCCATTAAATCTCGTTAATCAGAAAAACGGTAATTTACACCTGCAGCGGAACAAAATTCCGTTCCGCCCAGCGTCTGGCTCGAACCCACGACCCTGGGATTAAGAGTCTGACACTCTACCGACTGAGCTAGCCGGCTACCTCGGTGAATACCTGCCGGGTAGCACGTCACACAGTACTCGTTTGGGTTGGGTGGTCCCATACAGAATCTCTCCATGGTGCCTAATGTTTTCCTAACGTCACACTCGTCACGTACTTCACTTTTATGTCATAATCATTTCTGAGAGGTAAAGAAATTGCATGACAACATGCAGAGCTAGTGGCGTCAAAATTAACACACATACTTTATGTGACTCAAAAGCCGAACGAGTTACTTTACGACCTTGTTTTATATGTGCAAGTGCCAGTCAAAACTCGCGGTGTCGGCACTCTGCCGACCATTTCGCTAGTTAACACCGGTCTTGTTGTGTGTGTTTCAAGCTCAAGAGCATCTCCAAGCAAAAAATGGTCAACAGCAACATTCAGACGGTTTCGTACTGCTCAATTGCTACATTAAAACGTTATGTTTCTTTTTCAGAACTGTAAAAACACAAGCGTGACAGCATTCAAACCTGTAATCTTCAGATCCGAAATCCGACGCCTTATCCATTAGGCCACACGGTCACTGACGACCAACATTTACATGTATACGACTCATCTCGAAACGCTCACACCCCTGAGGATTTGTGTTTTCGTTCTACACAGCCGCTGCCCCTTGCTCTTTCCCACCCATTCGTTACATTCAACCTCTGACGAGACCGACCAAATATAGACTGAGAAACAAGACCACACACTATGTGCATTCGGAATCGAAGGCAGGGCGTCCCTCGCCGCATATGCTACGATTGCCATTTGCTACTTCTGCAGAAGCGGCGGCGGCGGCGGCGGCGGCGGCGGCGGCGGCGACGACGACGACGACGACGACGAATATCGCGGAGGCTTTGAGATATGTGAGAAATACATCTATAAAATGTAACTCAGACTGCCTCGTCCCACCTTATGCTGTACCGCTTTGGCAAATGCTTTATCTGCGCCATTCGCCTTAATCGCATCTGAGAGTAATTCTTAAAAAAACGCCTGTCGCTAATTGTTCGTCATCACAGGTACTGTTTGCTATACGGCCACGACGCGCAACTGATTTCTAAAATTCATCTTTCTCCTGTGAGGACGGAACTTACGACCCCTCGTTTATTAGACCAGTGCTGTACCACTGAGCTAAAGACGCGCGGCCTAGCGGTACTCTTGGGTACTTCGTCCTTACGGTCGTCTGCATCATCAGACTTTAGCTGACAACACTTCATATTACCGGCTAATATTTGCAGCTATTTCGACAAATTACTGCTTGGCTACACATCTGACACGTAACCGATGTGCTCTCCAAACAACAACACTTGCATTTCAGAACATGTCTTTCACACATGTCTACAAAATCACCTTCACCTTCAAATACAGTTTCCTTGCGACGGACAGAGACGTAGGCAAAGTTTAAAGTTGCTATTTCCATTAAATCTCGTTAATCAGAAAAACGGTAATTTACACCTGCAGCGGAACAAAATTCCGTTCCGCCCAGCGTCTGGCTCGAACCCACGACCCTGGGATTAAGAGTCTGACACTCTACCGACTGAGCTAGCCGGCTACCTCGGTGAATACCTGCCGGGTAGCACGTCACACAGTACTCGTTTGGGTTGGGTGGTCCCATACAGAATCTCTCCATGGTGCCTAATGTTTTCCTAACGTCACACTCGTCACGTACTTCACTTTTATGTCATAATCATTTCTGAGAGGTAAAGAAATTGCATGACAACATGCAGAGCTAGTGGCGTCAAAATTAACACACATACTTTATGTGACTCAAAAGCCGAACGAGTTACTTTACGACCTTGTTTTATATGTGCAAGTGCCAGTCAAAACTCGCGGTGTCGGCACTCTGCCGACCATTTCGCTAGTTAACACCGGTCTTGTTGTGTGTGTTTCAAGCTCAAGAGCATCTCCAAGCAAAAAATGGTCAACAGCAACATTCAGACGGTTTCGTACTGCTCAATTGCTACATTAAAACGTTATGTTTCTTTTTCAGAACTGTAAAAACACAAGCGTGACAGCATTCAAACCTGTAATCTTCAGATCCGAAATCCGACGCCTTATCCATTAGGCCACACGGTCACTGACGACCAACATTTACATGTATACGACTCATCTCGAAACGCTCACACCCCTGAGGATTTGTGTTTTCGTTCTACACAGCCGCTGCCCCTTGCTCTTTCCCACCCATTCGTTACATTCAACCTCTGACGAGACCGACCAAATATAGACTGAGAAACAAGACCACACACTTTGTGCATTCGGAATCGAAGGCAGGGCGTCCCTCGCCGCATTTGCTACGATTGCCATTTGCTACTTCTGCAGAAGCGGCGGCGGCGACGACGACGACGACGACGACGACGACGACGACGACGACGACGACGAATATCGCGAGAGGCTTTGAGATATGTGAGAAATACATCTATAAAATGTAATTCAGACTGCCTCGTCCCACCTTATGCTGTACCGCTTTGGCAAATGCTTTATCTGCGCCATTCGCCTTAATCGCATCTGAGAGTAATTCTTAAAAAAACGCCTGTCGCTAATTGTTCGTCATCACAGATACTGTTTGCTATACGGCCACGACGCGCAACTGATTTCCAAAATTCATCTTTCTCCTGTGAGGATGGAACTTACGACCCCTCGTTTATTAGACCAGTGCTCTACCACTGAGCTAAAGACGCGCGGCCTAGCGGTACTCTTGGGTACTTCGTCCTTACGGTCGTCTGCATCATCAGACTTTAGCTGACAACACTTCATATTACCGGCTAATATTTGCAGCTATTTCGACAAATTACTGCTTGGCTACACATCTGACACGTAACCGATGTGCTCTCCAAACAACAACACTTGCATTTCAGAACACGTCTTTCACACATGTCTACAAAATCACCTTCACCTTCAAATACAGTTTCCTTGCGACTGACAGAGACGTAGGCAAAGTTTAAAGTTGCTATTTCCATTAAATCTCGTTAATCAGAAAAACGGTAATTTACACCTGCAGCGGAACAAAATTCCGTTCCGCCCAGCGTCTGGCTCGAACCCACGACCCTGGGATTAAGAGTCTGACACTCTACCGACTGAGCTAGCCGGCTACCTCGGTGAATACCTGCCGGGTAGCACGTCACACAGTACTCGTTTGGGTTGGGTGGTCCCATACAGAATCTCTCCATGGTGCCTAATGTTTTCTTAACGTCACACTCGTCACGTACTTCACTTTTATGTCATAATCATTTCTGAGAGGTAAAGAAATTGCATGACAACATGCAGAGCTAGTGGCGTCAAAATTAACACACATACTTTATGTGACTCAAAAGCCGAACGAGTTACTTTACGACGTTGTTTTAGATGTGCAAGTGATAGTCAAAACTCGCTGTGTCGGCACTCTGCCGACCATTTCGCTAGTTAACACCGGTCTTGTTGTGTGTGTTTCAAGCTCAAGAGCATCTCCAAGCAAAAAATGGTCAACAGCAACATTCAGACGGTTTCGTACTGCTCAATTGCTACATTAAAACGTTATGTTTCTTTTTCAGAACTGGAAAAACACAAGCGTGACAGCATTCGAACCTGTAATCTTCAGATCCGAAATCCGACGCATTATCCATTAGGCCACACGGTCACTGACGACCAACATTTACATGTATACGACTCATCTCGAAACGCTCACACCCCTGAGGATTTGTGTTTTCGTTCTACACAGCCGCTGCCCCTTGCTCTTTCCCACCCATTCGTTACATTCAACCTCTGACGAGACCGACCAAATATAGACTGAGAAACAAGACCACACACTTTGTGCATTCGGAATCGAAGGCAGGGCGTCCCTCGCCGCATTTGCTACGAGAACACGTCTTTCACACATGTCTACAAAATCACCTTCACCTTCAAATACAGTTTCCTTGCGACTGACAGAGACGTAGGCAAAGTTTAAAGTTGCTATTTCCATTAAATCTCGTTAATCAGAAAAACGGTAATTTACACCTGCAGCGGAACAAAATTCCGTTCCGCCCAGCGTCTGGCTCGAACCCACGACCCTGGGATTAAGAGTCTGACACTCTACCGACTGAGCTAGCCGGCTACCTCGGTGAATACCTGCCGGGTAGCACGTCACACAGTACTCGTTTGGGTTGGGTGGTCCCATACAGAATCTCTCCACGGTGCCTAATGTTTTCCTAACGTCACACTCGTCACGTACTTCACTTTTATGTCATAATCATTTCTGAGAGGTAAAGAAATTGCATGACAACATGCAGAGCTAGTGGCGTCAAAATTAACACACATACTTTATGTGACTCAAAAGCCGAACGAGTTACTTTACGACCTTGTTTTATATGTGCAAGTGCCAGTCAAAACTCGCGGTGTCGGCACTCTGCCGACCATTTCGCTAGTTAACACCGGTCTTGTTGTGTGTGTTTCAAGCTCAAGAGCATCTCCAAGCAAAAAATGGTCAACAGCAACATTCAGACGGTTTCGTACTGCTCAATTGCTACATTAAAACGTTATGTTTCTTTTTCAGAACTGGAAAAACACAAGCGTGACAGCATTCAAACCTGTAATCTTCAGATCCGAAATCCGACGCCTTATCCATTAGGCCACACGGTCACTGACGACCAACATTTACATGTATGCGACTCATCTCGAAACGCTCACACCCCTGAGGATTTGTGTTTTCGTTCTACACAGCCGCTGCCCCTTGCTCTTTCCCACCCATTCGTTACATTCAACCTCTGACGAGACCGACCAAATATAGACTGAGAAACAAGACCACACACTTTGTGCATTCGGAATCGAAGGCAGGGCGTCCCTCGCCGCATTTGCTACGATTGCCATTTGCTACTTCTGCAGAAGCGGCGGCGGCGGCGGCGACGACGACGACGACGACGACGACGAATATCGCGAGAGGCTTTGAGATATGTGAGAAATACATCTATAAAATGTAACTCAGACTGCCTCGTCCCACCTTATGCTGTACCGCTTTGGCAAATGCTTTATCTGCGCCATTCGCCTTAATCGCATCTGAGAGTAATTCTTAAAAAAACGCCTGTCGCTAATTGTTCGTCATCACAGGTACTGTTTGCTATACGGCCACGACGCGCAACTGATTTCTAAAATTCATCTTTCTCCTGTGAGGACGGAACTTACGACCCCTCGTTTATTAGACCAGTGCTGTACCACTGAGCTAAAGACGCGCGGCCTAGCGGTACTCTTGGGTACTTCGTCCTTACGGTCGTCTGCATCATCAGACTTTAGCTGACAACACTTCATATTACCGGCTAATATTTGCAGCTATTTCGACAAATTACTGCTTGGCTACACATCTGACACGTAACCGATGTGCTCTCCAAACAACAACACTTGCATTTCAGAACATGTCTTTCACACATGTCTACAAAATCACCTTCACCTTCAAATACAGTTTCCTTGCGACGGACAGAGACGTAGGCAAAGTTTAAAGTTGCTATTTCCATTAAATCTCGTTAATCAGAAAAACGGTAATTTACACCTGCAGCGGAACAAAATTCCGTTCCGCCCAGCGTCTGGCTCGAACCCACGACCCTGGGATTAAGAGTCTGACACTCTACCGACTGAGCTAGCCGGCTACCTCGGTGAATACCTGCCGGGTAGCACGTCACACAGTACTCGTTTGGGTTGGGTGGTCCCATACAGAATCTCTCCATGGTGCCTAATGTTTTCCTAACGTCACACTCGTCACGTACTTCACTTTTATGTCATAATCATTTCTGAGAGGTAAAGAAATTGCATGACAACATGCAGAGCTAGTGGCGTCAAAATTAACACACATACTTTATGTGACTCAAAAGCCGAACGAGTTACTTTACGACCTTGTTTTATATGTGCAAGTGCCAGTCAAAACTCGCGGTGTCGGCACTCTGCCGACCATTTCGCTAGTTAACACCGGTCTTGTTGTGTGTGTTTCAAGCTCAAGAGCATCTCCAAGCAAAAAATGGTCAACAGCAACATTCAGACGGTTTCGTACTGCTCAATTGCTACATTAAAACGTTATGTTTCTTTTTCAGAACTGTAAAAACACAAGCGTGACAGCATTCAAACCTGTAATCTTCAGATCCGAAATCCGACGCCTTATCCATTAGGCCACACGGTCACTGACGACCAACATTTACATGTATACGACTCATCTCGAAACGCTCACACCCCTGAGGATTTGTGTTTTCGTTCTACACAGCCGCTGCCCCTTGCTCTTTCCCACCCATTCGTTACATTCAACCTCTGACGAGACCGACCAAATATAGACTGAGAAACAAGACCACACACTATGTGCATTCGGAATCGAAGGCAGGGCGTCCCTCGCCGCATTTGCTACGATTGCCATTTGCTACTTCTGCAGAAGCGGCGGCGGCGGCGGCGGCGGCGGCGGCGGCGGCGACGACGACGACGACGACGACGAATATCGCGGAGGCTTTGAGATATGTGAGAAATACATCTATAAAATGTAACTCAGACTGCCTCGTCCCACCTTATGCTGTACCGCTTTGGCAAATGCTTTATCTGCGCCATTCGCCTTAATCGCATCTGAGAGTAATTCTTAAAAAAACGCCTGTCGCTAATTGTTCGTCATCACAGGTACTGTTTGCTATACGGCCACGACGCGCAACTGATTTCTAAAATTCATCTTTCTCCTGTGAGGACGGAACTTACGACCCCTCGTTTATTAGACCAGTGCTGTACCACTGAGCTAAAGACGCGCGGCCTAGCGGTACTCTTGGGTACTTCGTCCTTACGGTCGTCTGCATCATCAGACTTTAGCTGACAACACTTCATATTACCGGCTAATATTTGCAGCTATTTCGACAAATTACTGCTTGGCTACACATCTGACACGTAACCGATGTGCTCTCCAAACAACAACACTTGCATTTCAGAACATGTCTTTCACACATGTCTACAAAATCACCTTCACCTTCAAATACAGTTTCCTTGCGACGGACAGAGACGTAGGCAAAGTTTAAAGTTGCTATTTCCATTAAATCTCGTTAATCAGAAAAACGGTAATTTACACCTGCAGCGGAACAAAATTCCGTTCCGCCCAGCGTCTGGCTCGAACCCACGACCCTGGGATTAAGAGTCTGACACTCTACCGACTGAGCTAGCCGGCTACCTCGGTGAATACCTGCCGGGTAGCACGTCACACAGTACTCGTTTGGGTTGGGTGGTCCCATACAGAATCTCTCCATGGTGCCTAATGTTTTCCTAACGTCACACTCGTCACGTACTTCACTTTTATGTCATAATCATTTCTGAGAGGTAAAGAAATTGCATGACAACATGCAGAGCTAGTGGCGTCAAAATTAACACACATACTTTATGTGACTCAAAAGCCGAACGAGTTACTTTACGACCTTGTTTTATATGTGCAAGTGCCAGTCAAAACTCGCGGTGTCGGCACTCTGCCGACCATTTCGCTAGTTAACACCGGTCTTGTTGTGTGTGTTTCAAGCTCAAGAGCATCTCCAAGCAAAAAATGGTCAACAGCAACATTCAGACGGTTTCGTACTGCTCAATTGCTACATTAAAACGTTATGTTTCTTTTTCAGAACTGTAAAAACACAAGCGTGACAGCATTCAAACCTGTAATCTTCAGATCCGAAATCCGACGCCTTATCCATTAGGCCACACGGTCACTGACGACCAACATTTACATGTATACGACTCATCTCGAAACGCTCACACCCCTGAGGATTTGTGTTTTCGTTCTACACAGCCGCTGCCCCTTGCTCTTTCCCACCCATTCGTTACATTCAACCTCTGACGAGACCGACCAAATATAGACTGAGAAACAAGACCACACACTTTGTGCATTCGGAATCGAAGGCAGGGCGTCCCTCGCCGCATTTGCTACGATTGCCATTTGCTACTTCTGCAGAAGCGGCGGCGGCGACGACGACGACGACGACGACGACGACGACGACGACGACGACGACGAATATCGCGAGAGGCTTTGAGATATGTGAGAAATACATCTATAAAATGTAATTCAGACTGCCTCGTCCCACCTTATGCTGTACCGCTTTGGCAAATGCTTTATCTGCGCCATTCGCCTTAATCGCATCTGAGAGTAATTCTTAAAAAAACGCCTGTCGCTAATTGTTCGTCATCACAGATACTGTTTGCTATACGGCCACGACGCGCAACTGATTTCCAAAATTCATCTTTCTCCTGTGAGGATGGAACTTACGACCCCTCGTTTATTAGACCAGTGCTCTACCACTGAGCTAAAGACGCGCGGCCTAGCGGTACTCTTGGGTACTTCGTCCTTACGGTCGTCTGCATCATCAGACTTTAGCTGACAACACTTCATATTACCGGCTAATATTTGCAGCTATTTCGACAAATTACTGCTTGGCTACACATCTGACACGTAACCGATGTGCTCTCCAAACAACAACACTTGCATTTCAGAACACGTCTTTCACACATGTCTACAAAATCACCTTCACCTTCAAATACAGTTTCCTTGCGACTGACAGAGACGTAGGCAAAGTTTAAAGTTGCTATTTCCATTAAATCTCGTTAATCAGAAAAACGGTAATTTACACCTGCAGCGGAACAAAATTCCGTTCCGCCCAGCGTCTGGCTCGAACCCACGACCCTGGGATTAAGAGTCTGACACTCTACCGACTGAGCTAGCCGGCTACCTCGGTGAATACCTGCCGGGTAGCACGTCACACAGTACTCGTTTGGGTTGGGTGGTCCCATACAGAATCTCTCCATGGTGCCTAATGTTTTCTTAACGTCACACTCGTCACGTACTTCACTTTTATGTCATAATCATTTCTGAGAGGTAAAGAAATTGCATGACAACATGCAGAGCTAGTGGCGTCAAAATTAACACACATACTTTATGTGACTCAAAAGCCGAACGAGTTACTTTACGACGTTGTTTTAGATGTGCAAGTGATAGTCAAAACTCGCTGTGTCGGCACTCTGCCGACCATTTCGCTAGTTAACACCGGTCTTGTTGTGTGTGTTTCAAGCTCAAGAGCATCTCCAAGCAAAATATGGTCAACAGCAACATTCAGACGGTTTCGTACTGCTCAATTGCTACATTAAAACGTTATGTTTCTTTTTCAGAACTGGAAAAACACAAGCGTGACAGCATTCGAACCTGTAATCTTCAGATCCGAAATCCGACGCATTATCCATTAGGCCACACGGTCACTGACGACCAACATTTACATGTATACGACTCATCTCGAAACGCTCACACCCCTGAGGATTTGTGTTTTCGTTCTACACAGCCGCTGCCCCTTGCTCTTTCCCACCCATTCGTTACATTCAACCTCTGACGAGACCGACCAAATATAGACTGAGAAACAAGACCACACACTTTGTGCATTCGGAATCGAAGGCAGGGCGTCCCTCGCCGCATTTGCTACGATTGCCATTTGCTACTTCTGCAGAAGCGGCGGCGGCGGCGGCGGCGGCGGCGGCGGCGACGACGACGACGACGACGACGAATATCGCGAGAGGCTTTGAGATATGTGAGAAATACATCTATAAAATGTAATTCAGACTGCCTCGTCCCACCTTATGCTGTACCGCTTTGGCAAATGCTTTATCTGCGCCATTCGCCTTAATCGCATCTGAGAGTAATTCTTAAAAAAACGCCTGTCGCTAATTGTTCGTCATCAGAGATACTGTTTGCTATACGGCCACGACGCGCAACTGATTTCCAAAATTCATCTTTCTCCTGTGAGGATGGAACTTACGACCCCTCGTTTATTAGACCAGTGCTCTCCCACTGAGCTAAAGACGCGCGGCCTAGCGGTACTCTTGGGTACTTCGTCCTTACGGTCGTCTGCATCATCAGACTTTAGCTGACAACACTTCATATTACCGGCTAATATTTGCAGCTATTTCGACAAATTACTGCTTGGCTACACATCTGACACGTAACCGATGTGCTCTCCAAACAACAACACTTGCATTTCAGAACACGTCTTTCACACATGTCTACAAAATCACCTTCACCTTCAAATACAGTTTCCTTGCGACTGACAGAGACGTAGGCAAAGTTTAAAGTTGCTATTTCCATTAAATCTCGTTAATCAGAAAAACGGTAATTTACACCTGCAGCGGAACAAAATTCCGTTCCGCCCAGCGTCTGGCTCGAACCCACGACCCTGGGATTAAGAGTCTGACACTCTACCGACTGAGCTAGCCGGCTACCTCGGTGAATACCTGCCGGGTAGCACGTCACACAGTACTCGTTTGGGTTGGGTGGTCCCATACAGAATCTCTCCATGATGCCTAATGTTTTCCTAACGTCACACTCGTCACGTACTTCACTTTTATGTCATAATCATTTCTGAGAGGTAAAGAAATTGCATGACAACATGCAGAGCTAGTGGCGTCAAAATTAACACACATACTTTATGTGACTCAAAAGCCGAACGAGTTACTTTACGACCTTGTTTTATATGTGCAAGTGCCAGTCAAAACTCGCGGTGTCGGCACTCTGCCGACCATTTCGCTAGTTAACACCGGTCTTGTTGTGTGTGTTTCAAGCTCAAGAGCATCTCCAAGCAAAAAATGGTCAACAGCAACATTCAGACGGTTTCGTACTGCTCAATTGCTACATTAAAACGTTATGTTTCTTTTTCAGAACTGGAAAAACACAAGCGTGACAGCATTCAAACCTGTAATCTTCAGATCCGAAATCCGACGCCTTATCCATTAGGCCACACGGTCACTGACGACCAACATTTACATGTATACGACTCATCTCGAAACGCTCACACCCCTGAGGATTTGTGTTTTCGTTCTACACAGCCGCTGCCCCTTGCTCTTTCCCACCCATTCGTTACATTCAACCTCTGACGTGACCGACCAAATATAGACTGAGAAACAAGACCACACACTTTGTGCATTCGGAATCGAAGGCAGGGCGTCCCTCGCCGCATTTGCTACGATTGCCATTTGCTACTTCTGCAGAAGCGGCGGCGGCGGCGACGACGACGACGACGACGACGACGACGACGACGACGACGAATATCGCGAGAGGCTTTGAGATATGTGAGAAATACATCTATAAAATGTAACGCAGACTGCCTCGTCCCACCTTATGCTGTACCGCTTTGGCAAATGCTTTATCTGCGCCATTCGCCTTAATCGCATCTGAGAGTAATTCTTAAAAAAACGCCTGTCGCTAATTGTTCGTCATCACAGGTACTGTTTGCTATACGGCCACGACGCGCAACTGATTTCTAAAATTCATCTTTCTCCTGTGAGGACGGAACTTACGACCCCTCGTTTATTAGACCAGTGCTGTACCACTGAGCTAAAGACGCGCGGCCTAGCGGTACTCTTGGGTACTTCGTCCTTACGGTCGTCTGCATCATCAGACTTTAGCTGACAACACTTCATATTACCGGCTAATATTTGCAGCTATTTCGACAAATTACTGCTTGGCTACACATCTGACACGTAACCGATGTGCTCTCCAAACAACAACACTTGCATTTCAGAACACGTCTTTCACACATGTCTACAAAATCACCTTCACCTTCAAATACAGTTTCCTTGCGACTGACAGAGACGTAGGCAAAGTTTAAAGTTGCTATTTCCATTAAATCTCGTTAATCAGAAAAACGGTAATTTACACCTGCAGCGGAACGAAATTCCGTTCCGCCCAGCGTCTGGCTCGAACCCACGACCCTGGGATTAAGAGTCTGACACTCTACCGACTGAGCTAGCCGGCTACCTCGGTGAATACCTGCCGGGTAGCACGTCACACAGTACTCGTTTGGGTTGGGTGGTCCCATACAGAATCTCTCCATGGTGCCTAATGTTTTCTTAACGTCACACTCGTCACGTACTTCACTTTTATGTCATAATCATTTCTGAGAGGTAAAGAAATTGCATGACAACATGCAGAGCTAGTGGCGTCAAAATTAACACACATACTTTATGTGACTCAAAAGCCGAACGAGTTACTTTACGACCTTGTTTTATATGTGCAAGTGCCAGTCAAAACTCGCTGTGTCGGCACTCTGCCGACCATTTCGCTAGTTAACACCGGTCTTGTTGTGTGTGTTTCAAGCTCAAGAGCATCTCCAAGCAAAAAATGGTCAACAGCAACATTCAGACGGTTTCGTACTGCTCAATTGCTACATTAAAACGTTATGTTTCTTTTTCAGAACTGGAAAAACCCAAGCGTGACAGCATTCAAACCTGTAATCTTCAGATATGAAATCCGACGCCTTATCCATTAGGCCACACGGTCACTGACGACCAACATTTACATGTATACGACTCATCTCGAAACGCTCACACCCCTGAGGATTTGTGTTTTCGTTCTACACAGCCGCTGCCCCTTGCTCTTTCCCACCCATTCGTTACATTCAACCTCTGACGAGACCGACCAAATATAGACTGAGAAACAAGACCACACACTTTGTGCATTCGGAATCGAAGGCAGGGCGTCCCTCGCCGCATTTGCTACGATTGCCATTTGCTACTTCTGCAGAAGCGGCGGCGGCGACGACGACGACGACGACGACGACGACGACGAATATCGCGAGAGGCTTTGAGATATGTGAGAAATACATCTATAAAATGTAATTCAGACTGCCTCGTCCCACCTTATGCTGTACCGCTTTGGCAAATGCTTTATCTGCGCCATTCGCCTTAATCGCATCTGAGAGTAATTCTTAAAAAAACGCCTGTCGCTAATTGTTCGTCATCACAGATACTGTTTGCTATACGGCCACGACGCGCAACTGATTTCCAAAATTCATCTTTCTCCTGTGAGGATGGAACTTACGACCCCTCGTTTATTAGACCAGTGCTCTACCACTGAGCTAAAGACGCGCGGCCTAGCGGTACTCTTGGGTACTTCGTCCTTACGGTCGTCTGCATCATCAGACTTTAGCTGACAACACTTCATATTACCGGCTAATATTTGCAGCTATTTCGACAAATTACTGCTTGGCTACACATCTGACACGTAACCGATGTGCTCTCCAAACAACAACACTTGCATTTCAGAACACGTCTTTCACACATGTCTACAAAATCACCTTCACCTTCAAATACAGTTTCCTTGCGACTGACAGAGACGTAGGCAAAGTTTAAAGTTGCTATTTCCATTAAATCTCGTTAATCAGAAAAACGGTAATTTACACCTGCAGCGGACCAAAATTCCGTTCCGCCCAGCGTCTGGCTCGAACCCACGACCCTGGGATTAAGAGTCTGACACTCTACCGACTGAGCTAGCCGGCTACCTCGGTGAATACCTGCCGGGTAGCACGTCACACAGTACTCGTTTGGGTTGGGTGGTCCCATACAGAATCTCTCCATGGTGCCTAATGTTTTCTTAACGTCACACTCGTCACGTACTTCACTTTCATGTCATAATCATTTCTGAGAGGTAAAGAAATTGCATGACAACATGCAGAGCTAGTGGCGTCAAAATTAACACACATACTTTATGTGACTCAAAAGCCGAACGAGTTACTTTACGACGTTGTTTTAGATGTGCAAGTGATAGTCAAAACTCGCTGTGTCGGCACTCTGCCGACCATTTCGCTAGTTAACACCGGTCTTGTTGTGTGTGTTTCAAGCTCAAGAGCATCTCCAAGCAAAAAATGGTCAACAGCAACATTCAGACGGTTTCGTACTGCTCAATTGCTACATTAAAACGTTATGTTTCTTTTTCAGAACTGGAAAAACACAAGCGTGACAGCATTCGAACCTGTAATCTTCAGATCCGAAATCCGACGCATTATCCATTAGGCCACACGGTCACTGACGACCAACATTTACATGTATACGACTCATCTCGAAACGCTCACACCCCTGAGGATTTGTGTTTTCGTTCTACACAGCCGCTGCCCCTTGCTCTTTCCCACCCATTCGTTACATTCAACCTCTGACGAGACCGACCAAATATAGACTGAGAAACAAGACCACACACTTTGTGCATTCGGAATCGAAGGCAGGGCGTCCCTCGCCGCATTTGCTACGATTGCCATTTGCTACTTCTGCAGAAGCGGCGGCGGCGACGACGACGACGACGACGACGACGACGAATATCGCGAGAGGCTTTGAGATATGTGAGAAATACATCTATAAAATGTAATTCAGACTGCCTCGTCCCACCTTATGCTGTACCGCTTTGGCAAATGCTTTATCTGCGCCATTCGCCTTAATCGCATCTGAGAGTAATTCTTAAAAAAACGCCTGTCGCTAATTGTTCGTCATCACAGATACTGTTTGCTATACGGCCACGACGCGCAACTGATTTCCAAAATTCATCTTTCTCCTGTGAGGATGGAACTTACGACCCCTCGTTTATTAGACCAGTGCTCTACCACTGAGCTAAAGACGCGCGGCCTAGCGGTACTCTTGGGTACTTCGTCCTTACGGTCGTCTGCATCATCAGACTTTAGCTGACAACACTTCATATTACCGGCTAATATTTGCAGCTATTTCGACAAATTACTGCTTGGCTACACATCTGACACGTAACCGATGTGCTCTCCAAACAACAACACTTGCATTTCAGAACACGTCTTTCACACATGTCTACAAAATCACCTTCACCTTCAAATACAGTTTCCTTGCGACTGACAGAGACGTAGGCAAAGTTTAAAGTTGCTATTTCCATTAAATCTCGTTAATCAGAAAAACGGTAATTTACACCTGCAGCGGAACGAAATTCCGTTCCGCCCAGCGTCTGGCTCGAACCCACGACCCTGGGATTAAGAGTCTGACACTCTACCGACTGAGCTAGCCGGCTACCTCGGTGAATACCTGCCGGGTAGCACGTCACACAGTACTCGTTTGGGTTGGGTGGTCCCATACAGAATCTCTCCATGGTGCCTAATGTTTTCTTAACGTCACACTCGTCACGTACTTCACTTTTATGTCATAATCATTTCTGAGAGGTAAAGAAATTGCATGACAACATGCAGAGCTAGTGGCGTCAAAATTAACACACATACTTTATGTGACTCAAAAGCCGAACGAGTTACTTTACGACCTTGTTTTATATGTGCAAGTGCCAGTCAAAACTCGCGGTGTCGGCACTCTGCCGACCATTTCGCTAGTTAACACCGGTCTTGTTGTGTGTGTTTCAAGCTCAAGAGCATCTCCAAGCAAAAAATGGTCAACAGCAACATTCAGACGGTTTCGTACTGCTCAATTGCTACATTAAAACGTTATGTTTCTTTTTCAGAACTGGAAAAACACAAGCGTGACAGCATTCAAACCTGTAATCTTCAGATCCGAAATCTGACGCCTTATCCATTAGGCCACACGGTCACTGACGACCAACATTTACATGTATACGACTCATCTCGAAACGCTCACACCCCTGAGGATTTGTGTTTTCGTTCTACACAGCCGCTGCCCCTTGCTCTTTCCCACCCATTCGTTACATTCAACCTCTGACGTGACCGACCAAATATAGACTGAGAAACAAGACCACACACTTTGTGCATTCGGAATCGAAGGCAGGGCGTCCCTCGCCGCATTTGCTACGATTGCCATTTGCTACTTCTGCAGAAGCGGCGGCGGCGACGACGACGACGACGACGACGACGACGACGACGACGACGAATATCGCGAGAGGCTTTGAGATATGTGAGAAATACATCTATAAAATGTAATTCAGACTGCCTCGTCCCACCTTATGCTGTACCGCTTTGGCAAATGCTTTATCTGCGCCATTCGCCTTAATCGCATCTGAGAGTAATTCTTAAAAAAACGCCTGTCGCTAATTGTTCGTCATCACAGATACTGTTTGCTATACGGCCACGACGCGCAACTGATTTCCAAAATTCATCTTTCTCCTGTGAGGATGGAACTTACGACCCCTCGTTTATTAGACCAGTGCTCTACCACTGAGCTAAAGACGCGCGGCCTAGCGGTACTCTTGGGTACTTCGTCCTTACGGTCGTCTGCATCATCAGACTTTAGCTGACAACACTTCATATTACCGGCTAATATTTGCAGCTATTTCGACAAATTACTGCTTGGCTACACATCTGACACGTAACCGATGTGCTCTCCAAACAACAACACTTGCATTTCAGAACACGTCTTTCACACATGTCTACAAAATCACCTTCACCTTCAAATACAGTTTCCTTGCGACTGACAGAGACGTAGGCAAAGTTTAAAGTTGCTATTTCCATTAAATCTCGTTAATCAGAAAAACGGTAATTTACACCTGCAGCGGAACAAAATTCCGTTCCGCCCAGCGTCTGGCTCGAACCCACGACCCTGGGATTAAGAGTCTGACACTCTACCGACTGAGCTAGCCGGCTACCTCGGTGAATACCTGCCGGGTAGCACGTCACACAGTACTCGTTTGGGTTGGGTGGTCCCATACAGAATCTCTCCATGGTGCCTAATGTTTTCTTAACGTCACACTCGTCACGTACTTCACTTTTATGTCATAATCATTTCTGAGAGGTAAAGAAATTGCATGACAACATGCAGAGCTAGTGGCGTCAAAATTAACACACATACTTTATGTGACTCAAAAGCCGAACGAGTTACTTTACGACCTTGTTTTATATGTGCAAGTGCCAGTCAAAACTCGCGGTGTCGGCACTCTGCCGACCATTTCGCTAGTTAACACCGGTCTTGTTGTGTGTGTTTCAAGCTCAAGAGCATCTCCAAGCAAAAAATGGTCAACAGCAACATTCATACGGTTTCGTACTGCTCAATTGCTACATTAAAACGTTATGTTTCTTTTTCAGAACTGGAAAAACACAAGCGTGACAGCATTCAAACCTGTAATCTTCAGATCCGAAATCCGACGCCTTATCCATTAGGCCACACGGTCTCTGACGACCAACATTTACATGTATACGACTCATCTCGAAACGCTCACACCCCTGAGGATTTGTGTTTTCGTTCTACACAGCCGCTGCCCCTTGCTCTTTCCCACCCATTCGTTACATTCAACCTCTGACGTGACCGACCAAATATAGACTGAGAAACAAGACCACACACTTTGTGCATTCGGAATCGAAGGCAGGGCGTCCCTCGCCGCATTTGCTACGATTGCCATTTGCTACTTCTGCAGAAGCGGCGGCGGCGACGACGACGACGACGACTGTGAGAGGCTCTGAGATATGTGAGAAATACATCTATAAAATGTAATTCAGACTGCCTCGTCCCACCTTATGCTGTACCGCTTTGGCAAATGCTTTATCTGCGCCATTCGCCTTAATCGCATCTGAGAGTAATTCTTAAAAAAACGCCTGTCGCTAATTGTTCGTCATCACAGATACTGTTTGCTATACGGCCACGACGCGCAACTGATTTCCAAAATTCATCTTTCTCCTGTGAGGATGGAACTTACGACCCCTCGTTTATTAGACCAGTGCTCTACCACTGAGCTAAAGACGCGCGGCCTAGCGGTACTCTTGGGTACTTCGTCCTTACGGTCGTCTGCATCATCAGACTTTAGCTGACAACACTTCATATTACCGGCTAATATTTGCAGCTATTTCGACAAATTACTGCTTGGCTACACATCTGACACGTAACCGATGTGCTCTCCAAACAACAACACTTGCATTTCAGAACACGTCTTTCACACATGTCTACAAAATCACCTTCACCTTCAAATACAGTTTCCTTGCGACTGACAGAGACGTAGGCAAAGTTTAAAGTTGCTATTTCCATTAAATCTCGTTAATCAGAAAAACGGTAATTTACACCTGCAGCGGAACAAAATTCCGTTCCGCCCAGCGTCTGGCTCGAACCCACGACCCTGGGATTAAGAGTCTGACACTCTACCGACTGAGCTAGCCGGCTACCTCGGTGAATACCTGCCGGGTAGCACGTCACACAGTACTCGTTTGGGTTGGGTGGTCCCATACAGAATCTCTCCATGGTGCCTAATGTTTTCTTAACGTCACACTCGTCACGTACTTCACTTTTATGTCATAATCATTTCTGAGAGGTAAAGAAATTGCATGACAACATGCAGAGCTAGTGGCGTCAAAATTAACACACATACTTTATGTGACTCAAAAGCCGAACGAGTTACTTTACGACCTTGTTTTATATGTGCAAGTGCCAGTCAAAACTCGCGGTGTCGGCACTCTGCCGACCATTTCGCTAGTTAACACCGGTCTTGTTGTGTGTGTTTCAAGCTCAAGAGCATCTCCAAGCAAAAAATGGTCAACAGCAACATTCAGACGGTTTCGTACTGCTCAATTGCTACATTAAAACGTTATGTTTCTTTTTCAGAACTGGAAAAACACAAGCGTGACAGCATTCAAACCTGTAATCTTCAGATCCGAAATCCGACGCCTTATCCATTAGGCCACACGGTCACTGACGACCAACATTTACATGTATACGACTCATCTCGAAACGCTCACACCCCTGAGGATTTGTGTTTTCGTTCTACACAGCCGCTGCCCCTTGCTCTTTCCCACCCATTCGTTACATTCAACCTCTGACGTGACCGACCAAATATAGACTGAGAAACAAGACCACACACTTTGTGCATTCGGAATCGAAGGCAGGGCGTCCCTCGCCGCATTTGCTACGATTGCCATTTGCTACTTCTGCAGAAGCGGCGGCGGCGACGACGACGACGACGACGACGACGACGACGACGACGACGAATATCGCGAGAGGCTTTGAGATATGTGAGAAATACATCTATAAAATGTAATTCAGACTGCCTCGTCCCACCTTATGCTGTACCGCTTTGGCAAATGCTTTATCTGCGCCATTCGCCTTAATCGCATCTGAGAGTAATTCTTAAAAAAACGCCTGTCGCTAATTGTTCGTCATCACAGATACTGTTTGCTATACGGCCACGACGCGCAACTGATTTCCAAAATTCATCTTTCTCCTGTGAGGATGGAACTTACGACCCCTCGTTTATTAGACCAGTGCTCTACCACTGAGCTAAAGACGCGCGTCCTAGCGGTACTCTTGGGTACTTCGTCCTTACGGTCGTCTGCATCATCAGACTTTAGCTGACAACACTTCATATTACCGGCTAATATTTGCAGCTATTTCGACAAATTACTGCTTGGCTACACATCTGACACGTAACCGATGTGCTCTCCAAACAACAACACTTGCATTTCAGAACACGTCTTTCACACATGTCTACAAAATCACCTTCACCTTCAAATACAGTTTCCTTGCGACTGACAGAGACGTAGGCAAAGTTTAAAGTTGCTATTTCCATTAAATCTCGTTAATCAGAAAAACGGTAATTTACACCTGCAGCGGACCAAAATTCCGTTCCGCCCAGCGTCTGGCTCGAACCCACGACCCTGGGATTAAGAGTCTGACACTCTACCGACTGAGCTAGCCGGCTACCTCGGTGAATACCTGCCGGGTAGCACGTCACACAGTACTCGTTTGGGTTGGGTGGTCCCATACAGAATCTCTCCATGGTGCCTAATGTTTTCTTAACGTCACACTCGTCACGTACTTCACTTTTATGTCATAATCATTTCTGAGAGGTAAAGAAATTGCATGACAACATGCAGAGCTAGTGGCGTCAAAATTAACACACATACTTTATGTGACTCAAAAGCCGAACGAGTTACTTTACGACGTTGTTTTAGATGTGCAAGTGATAGTCAAAACTCGCTGTGTCGGCACTCTGCCGACCATTTCGCTAGTTAACACCGGTCTTGTTGTGTGTGTTTCAAGCTCAAGAGCATCTCCAAGCAAAAAATGGTCAACAGCAACATTCAGACGGTTTCGTACTGCTCAATTGCTACATTAAAACGTTATGTTTCTTTTTCAGAACTGGAAAAACACAAGCGTGACAGCATTCGAACCTGTAATCTTCAGATCCGAAATCCGACGCATTATCCATTAGGCCACACGGTCACTGACGACCAACATTTACATGTATACGACTCATCTCGAAACGCTCACACCCCTGAGGATTTGTGTTTTCGTTCTACACAGCCGCTGCCCCTTGCTCTTTCCCACCCATTCGTTACATTCAACCTCTGACGAGACCGACCAAATATAGACTGAGAAACAAGACCACACACTTTGTGCATTCGGAATCGAAGGCAGGGCGTCCCTCGCCGCATTTGCTACGATTGCCATTTGCTACTTCTGCAGAAGCGGCGGCGGCGACGACGACGACGACGACGACGACGACGACGACGACGACGACGACGAATATCGCGAGAGGCTTTGAGATATGTGAGAAATACATCTATAAAATGTAATTCAGACTGCCTCGTCCCACCTTATGCTGTACCGCTTTGGCAAATGCTTTATCTGCGCCATTCGCCTTAATCGCATCTGAGAGTAATTCTTAAAAAAACGCCTGTCGCTAATTGTTCGTCATCACAGATACTGTTTGCTATACGGCCACGACGCGCAACTGATTTCCAAAATTCATCTTTCTCCTGTGAGGATGGAACTTACGACCCCTCGTTTATTAGACCAGTGCTCTACCACTGAGCTAAAGACGCGCGGCCTAGCGGTACTCTTGGGTACTTCGTCCTTACGGTCGTCTGCATCATCAGACTTTAGCTGACAACACTTCATATTACCGGCTAATATTTGCAGCTATTTCGACAAATTACTGCTTGGCTACACATCTGACACGTAACCGATGTGCTCTCCAAACAACAACACTTGCATTTCAGAACACGTCTTTCACACATGTCTACAAAATCACCTTCACCTTCAAATACAGTTTCCTTGCGACTGACAGAGACGTAGGCAAAGTTTAAAGTTGCTATTTCCATTAAATCTCGTTAATCAGAAAAACGGTAATTTACACCTGCAGCGGAACGAAATTCCGTTCCGCCCAGCGTCTGGCTCGAACCCACGACCCTGGGATTAAGAGTCTGACACTCTACCGACTGAGCTAGCCGGCTACGTCGGTGAATACCTGCCGGGTAGCACGTCACACAGTACTCGTTTGGGTTGGGTGGTCCCATACAGAATCTCTCCATGGTGCCTAATGTTTTCTTAACATCACACTCGTCACGTACTTCACTTTTATGTCATAATCATTTCTGAGAGGTAAAGAAATTGCATGACAACATGCAGAGCTAGTGGCGTCAAAATTAACACACATACTTTATGTGACTCAAAAGCCGAACGAGTTACTTTACGACCTTGTTTTATATGTGCAAGTGCCAGTCAAAACTCGCGGTGTCGGCACTCTGCCGACCATTTCGCTAGTTAACACCGGTCTTGTTGTGTGTGTTTCAAGCTCAAGAGCATCTCCAAGCAAAAAATGGTCAACAGCAACATTCAGACGGTTTCGTACTGCTCAATTGCTACATTAAAACGTTATGTTTCTTTTTCAGAACTGGAAAAACACAAGCGTGACAGCATTCAAACCTGTAATCTTCAGATCCGAAATCTGACGCCTTATCCATTAGGCCACACGGTCACTGACGACCAACATTTACATGTATACGACTCATCTCGAAACGCTCACACCCCTGAGGATTTGTGTTTTCGTTCTACACAGCCGCTGCCCCTTGCTCTTTCCCACCCATTCGTTACATTCAACCTCTGACGTGACCGACCAAATATAGACTGAGAAACAAGACCACACACTTTGTGCATTCGGAATCGAAGGCAGGGCGTCCCTCGCCGCATTTGCTACGATTGCCATTTGCTACTTCTGCAGAAGCGGCGGCGGCGGCGACGACGACGACGACGACGACGACGACGACGACGACGACGACGACGAATATCGCGAGAGGCTTTGAGATATGTGAGAAATACATCTATAAAATGTAATTCAGACTGCCTCGTCCCACCTTATGCTGTACCGCTTTGGCAAATGCTTTATCTGCGCCATTCGCCTTAATCGCATCTGAGAGTAATTCTTAAAAAAACGCCTGTCGCTAATTGTTCGTCATCACAGATACTGTTTGCTATACGGCCACGACGCGCAACTGATTTCCAAAATTCATCTTTCTCCTGTGAGGATGGAACTTACGACCCCTCGTTTATTAGAGCAGTGCTCTACCACTGAGCTAAAGACGCGCGGCCTAGCGGTACTCTTGGGTACTTCGTCCTTACGGTCGTCTGCATCATCAGACTTTAGCTGACAACACTTCATATTACCGGCTAATATTTGCAGCTATTTCGACAAATTACTGCTTGGCTACACATCTGACACGTAACCGATGTGCTCTCCAAACAACAACACTTGCATTTCAGAACACGTCTTTCACACATGTCTACAAAATCACCTTCACCTTCAAATACAGTTTCCTTGCGACTGACAGAGACGTAGGCAAAGTTTAAAGTTGCTATTTCCATTAAATCTCGTTAATCAGAAAAACGGTAATTTACACCTGCAGCGGAACAAAATTCCGTTCCGCCCAGCGTCTGGCTCGAACCCACGACCCTGGGATTAAGAGTCTGACACTCTACCGACTGAGCTAGCCGGCTACCTCGGTGAATACCTGCCGGGTAGCACGTCACACAGTACTCGTTTGGGTTGGGTGGTCCCATACAGAATCTCTCCATGGTGCCTAATGTTTTCTTAACGTCACACTCGTCACGTACTTCACTTTTATGTCATAATCATTTCTGAGAGGTAAAGAAATTGCATGACAACATGCAGAGCTAGTGGCGTCAAAATTAACACACATACTTTATGTGACTCAAAAGCCGAACGAGTTACTTTACGACCTTGTTTTATATGTGCAAGTGCCAGTCAAAACTCGCGGTGTCGGCACTCTGCCGACCATTTCGCTAGTTAACACCGGTCTTGTTGTGTGTGTTTCAAGCTCAAGAGCATCTCCAAGCAAAAAATGGTCAACAGCAACATTCATACGGTTTCGTACTGCTCAATTGCTACATTAAAACGTTATGTTTCTTTTTCAGAACTGGAAAAACACAAGCGTGACAGCATTCAAACCTGTAATCTTCAGATCCGAAATCCGACGCCTTATCCATTAGGCCACACGTTCACTGACGACCAACATTTACATGTATACGACTCATCTCGAAACGCTCACACCCCTGAGGATTTGTGTTTTCGTTCTACACAGCCGCTGCCCCTTGCTCTTTCCCACCCATTCGTTACATTCAACCTCTGACGTGACCGACCAAATATAGACTGAGAAACAAGACCACACACTTTGTGCATTCGGAATCGAAGGCAGGGCGTCCCTCGCCGCATTTGCTACGATTGCCATTTGCTACTTCTGCAGAAGCGGCGGCGGCGACGACGACGACGACGACTGTGAGAGGCTCTGAGATATGTGAGAAATACATCTATAAAATGTAATTCAGACTGCCTCGTCCCACCTTATGCTGTACCGCTTTGGCAAATGCTTTATCTGCGCCATTCGCCTTAATCGCATCTGAGAGTAATTCTTAAAAAAACGCCTGTCGCTAATTGTTCGTCATCACAGATACTGTTTGCTATACGGCCACGACGCGCAACTGATTTCCAAAATTCATCTTTCTCCTGTGAGGATGGAACTTACGACCCCTCGTTTATTAGACCAGTGCTCTACCACTGAGCTAAAGACGCGCGGCCTAGCGGTACTCTTGGGTACTTCGTCCTTACGGTCGTCTGCATCATCAGACTTTAGCTGACAACACTTCATATTACCGGCTAATATTTGCAGCTATTTCGACAAATTACTGCTTGGCTACACATCTGACACGTAACCGATGTGCTCTCCAAACAACAACACTTGCATTTCAGAACACGTCTTTCACACATGTCTACAAAATCACCTTCACCTTCAAATACAGTTTCCTTGCGACTGACAGAGACGTAGGCAAAGTTTAAAGTTGCTATTTCCATTAAATCTCGTTAATCAGAAAAACGGTAATTTACACCTGCAGCGGAACAAAATTCCGTTCCGCCCAGCGTCTGGCTCGAACCCACGACCCTGGGATTAAGAGTCTGACACTCTACCGACTGAGCTAGCCGGCTACCTCGGTGAATACCTGCCGGGTAGCACGTCACACAGTACTCGTTTGGGTTGGGTGGTCCCATACAGAATCTCTCCATGGTGCCTAATGTTTTCTTAACGTCACACTCGTCACGTACTTCACTTTTATGTCATAATCATTTCTGAGAGGTAAAGAAATTGCATGACAACATGCAGAGCTAGTGGCGTCAAAATTAACACACATACTTTATGTGACTCAAAAGCCGAACGAGTTACTTTACGACCTTGTTTTATATGTGCAAGTGCCAGTCAAAACTCGCGGTGTCGGCACTCTGCCGACCATTTCGCTAGTTAACACCGGTCTTGTTGTGTGTGTTTCAAGCTCAAGAGCATCTCCAAGCAAAAAATGGTCAACAGCAACATTCAGACGGTTTCGTACTGCTCAATTGCTACATTAAAACGTTATGTTTCTTTTTCAGAACTGGAAAAACACAAGCGTGACAGCATTCAAACCTGTAATCTTCAGATCCGAAATCCGACGCCTTATCCATTAGGCCACACGGTCACTGACGACCAACATTTACATGTATACGACTCATCTCGAAACGCTCACACCCCTGAGGATTTGTGTTTTCGTTCTACACAGCCGCTGCCCCTTGCTCTTTCCCACCCATTCGTTACATTCAACCTCTGACGTGACCGACCAAATATAGACTGAGAAACAAGACCACACACTTTGTGCATTCGGAATCGAAGGCAGGGCGTCCCTCGCCGCATTTGCTACGATTGCCATTTGCTACTTCTGCAGAAGCGGCGGCGGCGACGACGACGACGACGACGACGACGACGACGACGACGACGACGACGAATATCGCGAGAGGCTTTGAGATATGTGAGAAATACATCTATAAAATGTAATTCAGACTGCCTCGTCCCACCTTATGCTGTACCGCTTTGGCAAATGCTTTATCTGCGCCATTCGCCTTAATCGCATCTGAGAGTAATTCTTAAAAAAACGCCTGTCGCTAATTGTTCGTCATCACAGATACTGTTTGCTATACGGCCACGACGCGCAACTGATTTCCAAAATTCATCTTTCTCCTGTGAGGATGGAACTTACGACCCCTCGTTTATTAGACCAGTGCTCTACCACTGAGCTAAAGACGCGCGGCCTAGCGGTACTCTTGGGTACTTCGTCCTTACGGTCGTCTGCATCATCAGACTTTAGCTGACAACACTTCATATTACCGGCTAATATTTGCAGCTATTTCGACAAATTACTGCTTGGCTACACATCTGACACGTAACCGATGTGCTCTCCAAACAACAACACTTGCATTTCAGAACACGTCTTTCACACATGTCTACAAAATCACCTTCACCTTCAAATACAGTTTCCTTGCGACTGACAGAGACGTAGGCAAAGTTTAAAGTTGCTATTTCCATTAAATCTCGTTAATCAGAAAAACGGTAATTTACACCTGCAGCGGAACAAAATTCCGTTCCGCCCAGCGTCTGGCTCGAACCCACGACCCTGGGATTAAGAGTCTGACACTCTACCGACTGAGCTAGCCGGCTACCTCGGTGAATACCTGCCGGGTAGCACGTCACACAGTACTCGTTTGGGTTGGGTGGTCCCATACAGAATCTCTCCATGGTGCCTAATGTTTTCTTAACGTCACACTCGTCACGTACTTCACTTTTATGTCATAATCATTTCTGAGAGGTAAAGAAATTGCATGACAACATGCAGAGCTAGTGGCGTCAAAATTAACACACATACTTTATGTGACTCAAAAGCCGAACGAGTTACTTTACGACGTTGTTTTAGATGTGCAAGTGATAGTCAAAACTCGCTGTGTCGGCACTCTGCCGACCATTTCGCTAGTTAACACCGGTCTTGTTGTGTGTGTTTCAAGCTCAAGAGCATCTCCAAGCAAAAAATGGTCAACAGCAACATTCAGACGGTTTCGTACTGCTCAATTGCTACATTAAAACGTTATGTTTCTTTTTCAGAACTGGAAAAACACAAGCGTGACAGCATTCGAACCTGTAATCTTCAGATCCGAAATCCGACGCATTATCCATTAGGCCACACGGTCACTGACGACCAACATTTACATGTATACGACTCATCTCGAAACGCTCACACCCCTGAGGATTTGTGTTTTCGTTCTACACAGCCGCTGCCCCTTGCTCTTTCCCACCCATTCGTTACATTCAACCTCTGACGAGACCGACCAAATATAGACTGAGAAACAAGACCACACACTTTGTGCATTCGGAATCGAAGGCAGGGCGTCCCTCGCCGCATTTGCTACGATTGCCATTTGCTACTTCTGCAGAAGCGGCGGCGGCGACGACGACGACGACGACGACGACGACGACGACGACGACGACGACGAATATCGCGAGAGGCTTTGAGATATGTGAGAAATACATCTATAAAATGTAATTCAGACTGCCTCGTCCCACCTTATGCTGTACCGCTTTGGCAAATGCTTTATCTGCGCCATTCGCCTTAATCGCATCTGAGAGTAATTCTTAAAAAAACGCCTGTCGCTAATTGTTCGTCATCACAGATACTGTTTGCTATACGGCCACGACGCGCAACTGATTTCCAAAATTCATCTTTCTCCTGTGAGGATGGAACTTACGACCCCTCGTTTATTAGACCAGTGCTCTACCACTGAGCTAAAGACGCGCGGCCTAGCGGTACTCTTGGGTACTTCGTCCTTACGGTCGTCTGCATCATCAGACTTTAGCTGACAACACTTCATATTACCGGCTAATATTTGCAGCTATTTCGACAAATTACTGCTTGGCTACACATCTGACACGTAACCGATGTGCTCTCCAAACAACAACACTTGCATTTCAGAACACGTCTTTCACACATGTCTACAAAATCACCTTCACCTTCAAATACAGTTTCCTTGCGACTGACAGAGACGTAGGCAAAGTTTAAAGTTGCTATTTCCATTAAATCTCGTTAATCAGAAAAACGGTAATTTACACCTGCAGCGGAACAAAATTCCGTTCCGCCCAGCGTCTGGCTCGAACCCACGACCCTGGGATTAAGAGTCTGACACTCTACCGACTGAGCTAGTCGGCTACCTCGGTGAATGCCTGCCGGGTAGCACGTCACACAGTACTCGTTTGGGTTGGGTGGTCCCATACAGAATCTCTCCATGGTGCCTAATGTTTTCTTAACGTCACACTCGTCACGTACTTCACTTTTATGTCATAATCATTTCTGAGAGGTAAAGAAATTGCATGACAACATGCAGAGCTAGTGGCGTCAAAATTAACACACATACTTTATGTGACTCAAAAGCCGAACGAGTTACTTTACGACCTTGTTTTATATGTGCAAGTGCCAGTCAAAACTCGCGGTGTCGGCACTCTGCCGACCATTTCGCTAGTTAACACCGGTCTTGTTGTGTGTGTTTCAAGCTCAAGAGCATCTCCAAGCAAAAAATGGTCAACAGCAACATTCATACGGTTTCGTACTGCTCAATTGCTACATTAAAACGTTATGTTTCTTTTTCAGAACTGGAAAAACACAAGCGTGACAGCATTCAAACCTGTAATCTTCAGATCCGAAATCCGACGCCTTATCCATTAGGCCACACGGTCACTGACGACCAACATTTACATGTATACGACTCATCTCGAAACGCTCACACCCCTGAGGATTTGTGTTTTCGTTCTACACAGCCGCTGCCCCTTGCTCTTTCCCACCCATTCGTTACATTCAACCTCTGACGTGACCGACCAAATATAGACTGAGAAACAAGACCACACACTTTGTGCATTCGGAATCGAAGGCAGGGCGTCCCTCGCCGCATTTGCTACGATTGCCATTTGCTACTTCTGCAGAAGCGGCGGCGGCGACGACGACGACGACGACGACGACGACGACGACGACGACGAATATCGCGAGAGGCTTTGAGATATGTGAGAAATACATCTATAAAATGTAATTCAGACTGCCTCGTCCCACCTTATGCTGTACCGCTTTGGCAAATGCTTTATCTGCGCCATTCGCCTTAATCGCATCTGAGAGTAATTCTTAAAAAAACGCCTGTCGCTAATTGTTCGTCATCACAGATACTGTTTGCTATACGGCCACGACGCGCAACTGATTTCCAAAATTCATCTTTCTCCTGTGAGGATGGAACTTACGACCCCTCGTTTATTAGACCAGTGCTCTACCACTGAGCTAAAGACGCGCGGCCTAGCGGTACTCTTGGGTACTTCGTCCTTACGGTCGTCTGCATCATCAGACTTTAGCTGACAACACTTCATATTACCGGCTAATATTTGCAGCTATTTCGACAAATTACTGCTTGGCTACACATCTGACACGTAACCGATGTGCTCTCCAAACAACAACACTTGCATTTCAGAACACGTCTTTCACACATGTCTACAAAATCACCTTCACCTTCAAATACAGTTTCCTTGCGACTGACAGAGACGTAGGCAAAGTTTAAAGTTGCTATTTCCATTAAATCTCGTTAATCAGAAAAACGGTAATTTACACCTGCAGCGGAACAAAATTCCGTTCCGCCCAGCGTCTGGCTCGAACCCACGACCCTGGGATTAAGAGTCTGACACTCTACCGAATGAGCTAGTCGGCTACCTCGGTGAATGCCTGCCGGGTAGCACGTCACACAGTACTCGTTTGGGTTGGGTGGTCCCATACAGAATCTCTCCATGGTGCCTAATGTTTTCTTAACGTCACACTCGTCACGTACTTCACTTTTATGTCATAATCATTTCTGAGAGGTAAAGAAATTGCATGACAACATGCAGAGCTAGTGGCGTCAAAATTAACACACATACTTTATGTGACTCAAAAGCCGAACGAGTTACTTTACGACCTTGTTTTATATGTGCAAGTGCCAGTCAAAACTCGCGGTGTCGGCACTCTGCCGACCATTTCGCTAGTTAACACCGGTCTTGTTGTGTGTGTTTCAAGCTCAAGAGCATCTCCAAGCAAAAAATGGTCAACAGCAACATTCAGACGGTTTCGTACTGCTCAATTGCTACATTAAAACGTTATGTTTCTTTTTCAGAACTGGAAAAACACAAGCGTGACAGCATTCAAACCTGTAATCTTCAGATCCGAAATCCGACGCCTTATCCATTAGGCCACACGGTCACTGACGACCAACATTTACATGTATACGACTCATCTCGAAACGCTCACACCCCTGAGGATTTGTGTTTTCGTTCTACACAGCCGCTGCCCCTTGCTCTTTCCCACCCATTCGTTACATTCAACCTCTGACGTGACCGACCAAATATAGACTGAGAAACAAGACCACACACTTTGTGCATTCGGAATCGAAGGCAGGGCGTCCCTCGCCGCATTTGCTACGATTGCCATTTGCTACTTCTGCAGAAGCGGCGGCGGCGACGACGACGACGACGACGACGACGACGACGACGACGAATATCGCGAGAGGCTTTGAGATATGTGAGAAATACATCTATAAAATGTAATTCAGACTGCCTCGTCCCACCTTATGCTGTACCGCTTTGGCAAATGCTTTATCTGCACCATTCGCCTTAATCGCATCTGAGAGTAATTCTTAAAAAAACGCCTGTCGCTAATTGTTCGTCATCACAGATACTGTTTGCTATACGGCCACGACGCGCAACTGATTTCCAAAATTCATCTTTCTCCTGTGAGGATGGAACTTACGACCCCTCGTTTATTAGAGCAGTGCTCTACCACTGAGCTAAAGACGCGCGGCCTAGCGGTACTCTTGGGTACTTCGTCCTTACGGTCGTCTGCATCATCAGACTTTAGCTGACAACACTTCATATTACCGGCTAATATTTGCAGCTATTTCGACAAATTACTGCTTGGCTACACATCTGACACGTAACCGATGTGCTCTCCAAACAACAACACTTGCATTTCAGAACACGTCTTTCACACATGTCTACAAAATCACCTTCACCTTCAAATACAGTTTCCTTGCGACTGACAGAGACGTAGGCAAAGTTTAAAGTTGCTATTTCCATTAAATCTCGTTAATCAGAAAAACGGTAATTTACACCTGCAGCGGAACAAAATTCCGTTCCGCCCAGCGTCTGGCTCGAACCCACGACCCTGGGATTAAGAGTCTGACACTCTACCGACTGAGCTAGCCGGCTACCTCGGTGAATACCTGCCGGGTAGCACGTCACACAGTACTCGTTTGGGTTGGGTGGTCCCATACAGAATCTCTCCATGGTGCCTAATGTTTTCTTAACGTCACACTCGTCACGTACTTCACTTTTATGTCATAATCATTTCTGAGAGGTAAAGAAATTGCATGACAACATGCAGAGCTAGTGGCGTCAAAATTAACACACATACTTTATGTGACTCAAAAGCCGAACGAGTTACTTTACGACGTTGTTTTAGATGTGCAAGTGATAGTCAAAACTCGCTGTGTCGGCACTCTGCCGACCATTTCGCTAGTTAACACCGGTCTTGTTGTGTGTGTTTCAAGCTCAAGAGCATCTCCAAGCAAAAAATGGTCAACAGCAACATTCAGACGGTTTCGTACTGCTCAATTGCTACATTAAAACGTTATGTTTCTTTTTCAGAACTGGAAAAACACAAGCGTGACAGCATTCGAACCTGTAATCTTCAGATCCGAAATCCGACGCATTATCCATCAGGCCACACGGTCACTGATGACCAACATTTACATGTATACGACTCATCTCGAAACGCTCACACCCCTGAGGATTTGTGTTTTCGTTCTACACAGCCGCTGCCCCTTGCTCTTTCCCACCCATTCGTTACATTCAACCTCTGACGAGACCGACCAAATATAGACTGAGAAACAAGACCACACACTTTGTGCATTCGGAATCGAAGGCAGGGCGTCCCTCGCCGCATTTGCTACGATTGCCATTTGCTACTTCTGCAGAAGCGGCGGCGGCGACGACGACGACGACGACGACGACGACGACGACGAATATCGCGAGAGGCTTTGAGATATGTGAGAAATACATCTATAAAATGTAATTCAGACTGCCTCGTCCCACCTTATGCTGTACCGCTTTGGCAAATGCTTTATCTGCGCCATTCGCCTTAATCGCATCTGAGAGTAATTCTTAAAAAAACGCCTGTCGCTAATTGTTCGTCATCACAGATACTGTTTGCTATACGGCCACGACGCGCAACTGATTTCCAAAATTCATCTTTCTCCTGTGAGGATGGAACTTACGACCCCTCGTTTATTAGACCAGTGCTCTACCACTGAGCTAAAGACGCGCGGCCTAGCGGTACTCTTGGGTACTTCGTCCTTACGGTCGTCTGCATCATCAGACTTTAGCTGACAACACTTCATATTACCGGCTAATATTTGCAGCTATTTCGACAAATTACTGCTTGGCTACACATCTGACACGTAACCGATGTGCTCTCCAAACAACAACACTTGCATTTCAGAACACGTCTTTCACACATGTCTACAAAATCACCTTCACCTTCAAATACAGTTTCCTTGCGACTGACAGAGACGTAGGCAAAGTTTAAAGTTGCTATTTCCATTAAATCTCGTTAATCAGAAAAACGGTAATTTACACCTGCAGCGGAACAAAATTCCGTTCCGCCCAGCGTCTGGCTCGAACCCACGACCCTGGGATTAAGAGTCTGACACTCTACCGACTGAGCTAGCCGGCTACCTCGGTGAATGCCTGCCGGGTAGCACGTCACACAGTACTCGTTTGGGTTGGGTGGTCCCATACAGAATCTCTCCATGGTGCCTTATGTTTTCTTAACGTCACACTCGTCACGTACTTCACTTTTATGTCATAATCATTTCTGAGAGGTAAAGAAATTGCATGACAACATGCAGAGCTAGTGGCGTCAAAATTAACACACATACTTTATGTGACTCAAAAGCCGAACGAGTTACTTTACGACCTTGTTTTATATGTGCAAGTGCCAGTCAAAACTCGCGGTGTCGGCACTCTGCCGACCATTTCGCTAGTTAACACCGGTCTTGTTGTGTGTGTTTCAAGCTCAAGAGCATCTCCAAGCAAAAAATGGTCAACAGCAACATTCAGACGGTTTCGTACTGCTCAATTGCTACATTAAAACGTTATGTTTCTTTTTCAGAACTGGAAAAACACAAGCGTGACAGCATTCAAACCTGTAATCTTCAGATCCGAAATCCGACGCCTTATCCATTAGGCCACACGGTCACTGACGACCAACATTTACATGTATACGACTCATCTCGAAACGCTCACACCCCTGAGGATTTGTGTTTTCGTTCTACACAGCCGCTGCCCCTTGCTCTTTCCCACCCATTCGTTACATTCAACCTCTGACGTGACCGACCAAATATAGACTGAGAAACAAGACCACACACTTTGTGCATTCGGAATCGAAGGCAGGGCGTCCCTCGCCGCATTTGCTACGATTGCCATTTGCTACTTCTGCAGAAGCGGCGGCGGCGACGACGACGACGACGACGACGACGACGACGACGACGACGAATATCGCGAGAGGCTTTGAGATATGTGAGAAATACATCTATAAAATGTAATTCAGACTGCCTCGTCCCACCTTATGCTGTACCGCTTTGGCAAATGCTTTATCTGCGCCATTCGCCTTAATCGCATCTGAGAGTAATTCTTAAAAAAACGCCTGTCGCTAATTGTTCGTCATCACAGATACTGTTTGCTATACGGCCACGACGCGCAACTGATTTCCAAAATTCATCTTTCTCCTGTGAGGATGGAACTTACGACCCCTCGTTTATTAGAGCAGTGCTCTACCACTGAGCTAAAGACGCGCGGCCTAGCGGTACTCTTGGGTACTTCGTCCTTACGGTCGTCTGCATCATCAGACTTTAGCTGACAACACTTCATATTACCGGCTAATATTTGCAGCTATTTCGACAAATTACTGCTTGGCTACACATCTGACACGTAACCGATGTGCTCTCCAAACAACAACACTTGCATTTCAGAACACGTCTTTCACACATGTCTACAAAATCACCTTCACCTTCAAATACAGTTTCCTTGCGACTGACAGAGACGTAGGCAAAGTTTAAAGTTGCTATTTCCATTAAATCTCGTTAATCAGAAAAACGGTAATTTACACCTGCAGCGGAACAAAATTCCGTTCCGCCCAGCGTCTGGCTCGAACCCACGACCCTGGGATTAAGAGTCTGACACTCTACCGACTGAGCTAGCCGGCTACCTCGGTGAATACCTGCCGGGTAGCACGTCACACAGTACTCGTTTGGGTTGGGTGGTCCCATACAGAATCTCTCCATGGTGCCTAATGTTTTCTTAACGTCACACTCGTCACGTACTTCACTTTTATGTCATAATCATTTCTGAGAGGTAAAGAAATTGCATGACAACATGCAGAGCTAGTGGCGTCAAAATTAACACACATACTTTATGTGACTCAAAAGCCGAACGAGTTACTTTACGACGTTGTTTTAGATGTGCAAGTGATAGTCAAAACTCGCTGTGTCGGCACTCTGCCGACCATTTCGCTAGTTAACACCGGTCTTGTTGTGTGTGTTTCAAGCTCAAGAGCATCTCCAAGCAAAAAATGGTCAACAGCAACATTCAGACGGTTTCGTACTGCTCAATTGCTACATTAAAACGTTATGTTTCTTTTTCAGAACTGGAAAAACACAAGCGTGACAGCATTCGAACCTGTAATCTTCAGATCCGAAATCCGACGCATTATCCATTAGGCCACACGGTCACTGACGACCAACATTTACATGTATACGACTCATCTCGAAACGCTCACACCCCTGAGGATTTGTGTTTTCGTTCTACACAGCCGCTGCCCCTTGCTCTTTCCCACCCATTCGTTACATTCAACCTCTGACGAGACCGACCAAATATAGACTGAGAAACAAGACCACACACTTTGTGCATTCGGAATCGAAGGCAGGGCGTCCCTCGCCGCATTTGCTACGATTGCCATTTGCTACTTCTGCAGAAGCGGCGGCGGCGACGACGACGACGACGACGACGACGACGACGACGACGACGACGACGACGACGACGAATATCGCGAGAGGCTTTGAGATATGTGAGAAATACATCTATAAAATGTAATTCAGACTGCCTCGTCCCACCTTATGCTGTACCGCTTTGGCAAATGCTTTATCTGCGCCATTCGCCTTAATCGCATCTGAGAGTAATTCTTAAAAAAACGCCTGTCGCTAATTGTTCGTCATCACAGATACTGTTTGCTATACGGCCACGACGCGCAACTGATTTCCAAAATTCATCTTTCTCCTGTGAGGATGGAACTTACGACCCCTCGTTTATTAGACCAGTGCTCTACCACTGAGCTAAAGACGCGCGGCCTAGCGGTACTCTTGGGTACTTCGTCCTTACGGTCGTCTGCATCATCAGACTTTAGCTGACAACACTTCATATTACCGGCTAATATTTGCAGCTATTTCGACAAATTACTGCTTGGCTACACATCTGACACGTAACCGATGTGCTCTCCAAACAACAACACTTGCATTTCAGAACACGTCTTTCACACATGTCTACAAAATCACCTTCACCTTCAAATACAGTTTCCTTGCGACTGACAGAGACGTAGGCAAAGTTTAAAGTTGCTATTTCCATTAAATCTCGTTAATCAGAAAAACGGTAATTTACACCTGCAGCGGAACAAAATTCCGTTCCGCCCAGCGTCTGGCTCGAACCCACGACCCTGGGATTAAGAGTCTGACACTCTACCGACTGAGCTAGTCGCCTACCTCGGTGAATACCTGCCGGGTAGCACGTCACACAGTACTCGTTTGGGTTGGGTGGTCCCATACAGAATCTCTCCATGGTGCCTAATGTTTTCTTAACGTCACACTCGTCACGTACTTCACTTTTATGTCATAATCATTTCTGAGAGGTAAAGAAATTGCATGACAACATGCAGAGCTAGTGGCGTCAAAATTAACACACATACTTTATGTGACTCAAAAGCCGAACGAGTTACTTTACGACCTTGTTTTATATGTGCAAGTGCCAGTCAAAACTCGCGGTGTCGGCACTCTGCCGACCATTTCGCTAGTTAACACCGGTCTTGTTGTGTGTGTTTCAAGCTCAAGAGCATCTCCAAGCAAAAAATGGTCAACAGCAACATTCAGACGGTTTCGTACTGCTCAATTGCTACATTAAAACGTTATGTTTCTTTTTCAGAACTGGAAAAACACAAGCGTGACAGCATTCAAACCTGTAATCTTCAGATCCGAAATCCGACGCATTATCCATTAGGCCACACGGTCACTGACGACCAACATTTACATGTATACGACTCATCTCGAAACGCTCACACCCCTGAGGATTTGTGTTTTCGTTCTACACAGCCGCTGCCCCTTGCTCTTTCCCACCCATTCGTTACATTCAACCTCTGACGTGACCGACCAAATATAGACTGAGAAACAAGACCACACACTTTGTGCATTCGGAATCGAAGGCAGGGCGTCCCTCGCCGCATTTGCTACGATTGCCATTTGCTACTTCCGCAGAAGCGGCGGCGGCGACGACGACGACGACGACGACGACGAAAATCGCGAGAGGCTTTGAGATATGTGAGAAATACATCTATAAAATGTAATTCAGACTGCCTCGTCCCACCTTATGCTGTACCGCTTTGGCAAATGCTTTATCTGCGCCATTCGCCTTAATCGCATCTGAGAGTAATTCTTAAAAAAACGCCTGTCGCTAATTGTTCGTCATCACAGATACTGTTTGCTATACGGCCACGACGCGCAACTGATTTCCAAAATTCATCTTTCTCCTGTGAGGATGGAACTTACGACCCCTCGTTTATTAGACCAGTGCTCTACCACTGAGCTAAAGACGCGCGGCCTAGCGGTACTCTTGGGTACTTCGTCCTTACGGTCGTCTGCATCATCAGACTTTAGCTGACAACACTTCATATTACCGGCTAATATTTGCAGCTATTTCGACAAATTACTGCTTGGCTACACATCTGACACGTAACCGATGTGCTCTCCAAACAACAACACTTGCATTTCAGAACACGTCTTTCACACATGTCTACAAAATCACCTTCACCTTCAAATACAGTTTCCTTGCGACTGACAGAGACGTAGGCAAAGTTTAAAGTTGCTATTTCCATTAAATCTCGTTAATCAGAAAAACGGTAATTTACACCTGCAGCGGAACAAAATTCCGTTCCGCCCAGCGTCTGGCTCGAACCCACGACCCTGGGATTAAGAGTCTGACACTCTACCGACTGAGCTAGCCGGCTACCTCGGTGAATACCTGCCGGGTAGCACGTCACACAGTACTCGTTTGGGTTGGGTGGTCCCATACAGAATCTCTCCATGGTGCCTAATGTTTTCTTAACGTCACACTCGTCACGTACTTCACTTTTATGTCATAATCATTTCTGAGAGGTAAAGAAATTGCATGACAACATGCAGAGCTAGTGGCGTCAAAATTAACACACATACTTTATGTGACTCAAAAGCCGAACGAGTTACTTTACGACGTTGTTTTAGATGTGCAAGTGATAGTCAAAACTCGCTGTGTCGGCACTCTGCCGACCATTTCGCTAGTTAACACCGGTCTTGTTGTGTGTGTTTCAAGCTCAAGAGCATCTCCAAGCAAAAAATGGTCAACAGCAACATTCAGACGGTTTCGTACTGCTCAATTGCTACATTAAAACGTTATGTTTCTTTTTCAGAACTGGAAAAACACAAGCGTGACAGCATTCGAACCTGTAATCTTCAGATCCGAAATCCGACGCATTATCCATTAGGCCACACGGTCACTGACGACCAACATTTACATGTATACGACTCATCTCGAAACGCTCACACCCCTGAGGATTTGTGTTTTCGTTCTACACAGCCGCTGCCCCTTGCTCTTTCCCACCCATTCGTTACATTCAACCTCTGACGAGACCGACCAAATATAGACTGAGAAACAAGACCACACACTTTGTGCATTCGGAATCGAAGGCAGGGCGTCCCTCGCCGCATTTGCTACGATTGCCATTTGCTACTTCTGCAGAAGCGGCGGCGGCGACGACGACGACGACGACGACGAATATCGCGAGAGGCTTTGAGATATGTGAGAAATACATCTATAAAATGTAATTCAGACTGCCTCGTCCCACCTTATGCTGTACCGCTTTGGCAAATGCTTTATCTGCGCCATTCGCCTTAATCGCATCTGAGAGTAATTCTTAAAAAAACGCCTGTCGCTAATTGTTCGTCATCACAGATACTGTTTGCTATACGGCCACGACGCGCAACTGATTTCCAAAATTCATCTTTCTCCTGTGAGGATGGAACTTACGACCCCTCGTTTATTAGACCAGTGCTCTACCACTGAGCTAAAGACGCGCGGCCTAGCGGTACTCTTGGGTACTTCGTCCTTACGGTCGTCTGCATCATCAGACTTTAGCTGACAACACTTCATATTACCGGCTAATATTTGCAGCTATTTCGACAAATTACTGCTTGGCTACACATCTGACACGTAACCGATGTGCTCTCCAAACAACAACACTTGCATTTCAGAACACGTCTTTCACACATGTCTACAAAATCACCTTCACCTTCAAATACAGTTTCCTTGCGACTGACAGAGACGTAGGCAAAGTTTAAAGTTGCTATTTCCATTAAATCTCGTTAATCAGAAAAACGGTAATTTACACCTGCAGCGGAACAAAATTCCGTTCCGCCCAGCGTCTGGCTCGAACCCACGACCCTGGGATTAAGAGTCTGACACTCTACCGACTGAGCTAGCCGGCTACCTCGGTGAATACCTGCCGGGTAGCACGTCACACAGTACTCGTTTGGGTTGGGTGGTCCCATACAGAATCTCTCCATGGTGCCTAATGTTTTCTTAACGTCACACTCGTCACGTACTTCACTTTTATGTCATAATCATTTCTGAGAGGTAAAGAAATTGCATGACAACATGCAGAGCTAGTGGCGTCAAAATTAACACACATACTTTATGTGACTCAAAAGCCGAACGAGTTACTTTACGACGTTGTTTTAGATGTGCAAGTGATAGTCAAAACTCGCTGTGTCGGCACTCTGCCGACCATTTCGCTAGTTAACACCGGTCTTGTTGTGTGTGTTTCAAGCTCAAGAGCATCTCCAAGCAAAAAATGGTCAACAGCAACATTCAGACGGTTTCGTACTGCTCAATTGCTACATTAAAACGTTATGTTTCTTTTTCAGAACTGGAAAAACACAAGCGTGACAGCATTCGAACCTGTAATCTTCAGATCCGAAATCCGACGCATTATCCATTAGGCCACACGGTCACTGACGACCAACATTTACATGTATACGACTCATCTCGAAACGCTCACACCCCTGAGGATTTGTGTTTTCGTTCTACACAGCCGCTGCCCCTTGCTCTTTCCCACCCATTCGTTACATTCAACCTCTGACGAGACCGACCAAATATAGACTGAGAAACAAGACCACACACTTTGTGCATTCGGAATCGAAGGCAGGGCGTCCCTCGCCGCATTTGCTACGATTGCCATTTGCTACTTCTGCAGAAGCGGCGGCGGCGACGACGACGACGACGACGACGACGACGACGACGAATATCGCGAGAGGCTTTGAGATATGTGAGAAATACATCTATAAAATGTAATTCAGACTGCCTCGTCCCACCTTATGCTGTACCGCTTTGGCAAATGCTTTATCTGCGCCATTCGCCTTAATCGCATCTGAGAGTAATTCTTAAAAAAACGCCTGTCGCTAATTGTTCGTCATCACAGATACTGTTTGCTATACGGCCACGACGCGCAACTGATTTCCAAAATTCATCTTTCTCCTGTGAGGATGGAACTTACGACCCCTCGTTTATTAGACCAGTGCTCTACCACTGAGCTAAAGACGCGCGGCCTAGCGGTACTCTTGGGTACTTCGTCCTTACGGTCGTCTGCATCATCAGACTTTAGCTGACAACACTTCATATTACCGGCTAATATTTGCAGCTATTTCGACAAATTACTGCTTGGCTACACATCTGACACGTAACCGATGTGCTCTCCAAACAACAACACTTGCATTTCAGAACACGTCTTTCACACATGTCTACAAAATCACCTTCACCTTCAAATACAGTTTCCTTGCGACTGACAGAGACGTAGGCAAAGTTTAAAGTTGCTATTTCCATTAAATCTCGTTAATCAGAAAAACGGTAATTTACACCTGCAGCGGAACAAAATTCCGTTCCGCCCAGCGTCTGGCTCGAACCCACGACCCTGGGATTAAGAGTCTGACACTCTACCGACTGAGCTAGCCGGCTACCTCGGTGAATGCCTGCCGGGTAGCACGTCACACAGTACTCGTTTGGGTTGGGTGGTCCCATACAGAATCTCTCCATGGTGCCTAATGTTTTCTTAACGTCACACTCGTCACGTACTTCACTTTTATGTCATAATCATTTCTGAGAGGTAAAGAAATTGCATGACAACATGCAGAGCTAGTGGCGTCAAAATTAACACACATACTTTATGTGACTCAAAAGCCGAACGAGTTACTTTACGACCTTGTTTTATATGTGCAAGTGCCAGTCAAAACTCGCGGTGTCGGCACTCTGCCGACCATTTCGCTAGTTAACACCGGTCTTGTTGTGTGTGTTTCAAGCTCAAGAGCATCTCCAAGCAAAAAATGGTCAACAGCAACATTCAGACGGTTTCGTACTGCTCAATTGCTACATTAAAACGTTATGTTTCTTTTTCAGAACTGGAAAAACACAAGCGTGACAGCATTCAAACCTGTAATCTTCAGATCCGAAATCCGACGCCTTATCCATTAGGCCACACGGTCACTGACGACCAACATTTACATGTATACGACTCATCTCGAAACGCTCACACCCCTGAGGATTTGTGTTTTCGTTCTACACAGCCGCTGCCCCTTGCTCTTTCCCACCCATTCGTTACATTCAACCTCTGACGTGACCGACCAAATATAGACTGAGAAACAAGACCACACACTTTGTGCATTCGGAATCGAAGGCAGGGCGTCCCTCGCCGCATTTGCTACGATTGCCATTTGCTACTTCTGCAGAAGCGGCGGCGGCGACGACGACGACGACGACGACGACGACGACGACGACGACGACGACGACGACGACGACGAATATCGCGAGAGGCTTTGAGATATGTGAGAAATACATCTATAAAATGTAATTCAGACTGCCTCGTCCCACCTTATGCTGTACCGCTTTGGCAAATGCTTTATCAGCGCCATTCGCCTTAATCGCATCTGAGAGTAATTCTTAAAAAAACGCCTGTCGCTAATTGTTCGTCATCACAGATACTGTTTGCTATACGGCCACGACGCGCAACTGATTTCCAAAATTCATCTTTCTCCTGTGAGGATGGAACTTACGACCCCTCGTTTATTAGACCAGTGCTCTACCACTGAGCTAAAGACGCGCGGCCTAGCGGTACTCTTGGGTACTTCGTCCTTACGGTCGTCTGCATCATCAGACTTTAGCTGACAACACTTCATATTACCGGCTAATATTTGCAGCTATTTCGACAAATTACTGCTTGGCTACACATCTGACACGTAACCGATGTGCTCTCCAAACAACAACACTTGCATTTCAGAACACGTCTTTCACACATGTCTACAAAATCACCTTCACCTTCAAATACAGTTTCCTTGCGACTGACAGAGACGTAGGCAAAGTTTAAAGTTGCTATTTCCATTAAATCTCGTTAATCAGAAAAACGGTAATTTACACCTGCAGCGGAACAAAATTCCGTTCCGCCCAGCGTCTGGCTCGAACCCACGACCCTGGGATTAAGAGTCTGACACTCTACCGACTGAGCTAGCCGGCTACCTCGGTGAATACCTGCCGGGTAGCACGTCACACAGTACTCGTTTGGGTTGGGTGGTCCCATACAGAATCTCTCCATGGTGCCTAATGTTTTCTTAACGTCACACTCGTCACGTACTTCACTTTTATGTCATAATCATTTCTGAGAGGTAAAGAAATTGCATGACAACATGCAGAGCTAGTGGCGTCAAAATTAACACACATACTTTATGTGACTCAAAAGCCGAACGAGTTACTTTACGACCTTGTTTTATATGTGCAAGTGCCAGTCAAAACTCGCGGTGTCGGCACTCTGCCGACCATTTCGCTAGTTAACACCGGTCTTGTTGTGTGTGTTTCAAGCTCAAGAGCATCTCCAAGCAAAAAATGGTCAACAGCAACATTCAGACGGTTTCGTACTGCTCAATTGCTACATTAAAACGTTATGTTTCTTTTTCAGAACTGGAAAAACACAAGCGTGACAGCATTCAAACCTGTAATCTTCAGATCCGAAATCCGACGCATTATCCATTAGGCCACACGGTCACTGACGACCAACATTTACATGTATACGACTCATCTCGAAACGCTCACACCCCTGAGGATTTGTGTTTTCGTTCTACACAGCCGCTGCCCCTTGCTCTTTCCCACCCATTCGTTACATTCAACCTCTGACGTGACCGACCAAATATAGACTGAGAAACAAGACCACACACTTTGTGCATTCGGAATCGAAGGCAGGGCGTCCCTCGCCGCATTTGCTACGATTGCCATTTGCTACTTCTGCAGAAGCGGCGGCGGCGACGACGACGACGACGACGACGACGACGACGACGACGAATATCGCGAGAGGCTTTGAGATATGTGAGAAATACATCTATAAAATGTAATTCAGACTGCCTCGTCCCACCTTATGCTGTACCGCTTTGGCAAATGCTTTATCTGCACCATTCGCCTTAATCGCATCTGAGAGTAATTCTTAAAAAAACGCCTGTCGCTAATTGTTCGTCATCACAGATACTGTTTGCTATACGGCCACGACGCGCAACTGATTTCCAAAATTCATCTTTCTCCTGTGAGGATGGAACTTACGACCCCTCGTTTATTAGAGCAGTGCTCTACCACTGAGCTAAAGACGCGCGGCCTAGCGGTACTCTTGGGTACTTCGTCCTTACGGTCGTCTGCATCATCAGACTTTAGCTGACAACACTTCATATTACCGGCTAATATTTGCAGCTATTTCGACAAATTACTGCTTGGCTACACATCTGACACGTAACCGATGTGCTCTCCAAACAACAACACTTGCATTTCAGAACACGTCTTTCACACATGTCTACAAAATCACCTTCACCTTCAAATACAGTTTCCTTGCGACTGACAGAGACGTAGGCAAAGTTTAAAGTTGCTATTTCCATTAAATCTCGTTAATCAGAAAAACGGTAATTTACACCTGCAGCGGAACAAAATTCCGTTCCGCCCAGCGTCTGGCTCGAACCCACGACCCTGGGATTAAGAGTCTGACACTCTACCGACTGAGCTAGCCGGCTACCTCGGTGAATACCTGCCGGGTAGCACGTCACACAGTACTCGTTTGGGTTGGGTGGTCCCATACAGAATCTCTCCATGGTGCCTAATGTTTTCTTAACGTCACACTCGTCACGTACTTCACTTTTATGTCATAATCATTTCTGAGAGGTAAAGAAATTGCATGACAACATGCAGAGCTAGTGGCGTCAAAATTAACACACATACTTTATGTGACTCAAAAGCCGAACGAGTTACTTTACGACGTTGTTTTAGATGTGCAAGTGATAGTCAAAACTCGCTGTGTCGGCACTCTGCCGACCATTTCGCTAGTTAACACCGGTCTTGTTGTGTGTGTTTCAAGCTCAAGAGCATCTCCAAGCAAAAAATGGTCAACAGCAACATTCAGACGGTTTCGTACTGCTCAATTGCTACATTAAAACGTTATGTTTCTTTTTCAGAACTGGAAAAACACAAGCGTGACAGCATTCGAACCTGTAATCTTCAGATCCGAAATCCGACGCATTATCCATCAGGCCACACGGTCACTGACGACCAACATTTACATGTATACGACTCATCTCGAAACGCTCACACCCCTGAGGATTTGTGTTTTCGTTCTACACAGCCGCTGCCCCTTGCTCTTTCCCACCCATTCGTTACATTCAACCTCTGACGAGACCGACCAAATATAGACTGAGAAACAAGACCACACACTTTGTGCATTCGGAATCGAAGGCAGGGCGTCCCTCGCCGCATTTGCTACGATTGCCATTTGCTACTTCTGCAGAAGCGGCGGCGGCGACGACGACGACGACGACGACGACGACGACGAATATCGCGAGAGGCTTTGAGATATGTGAGAAATACATCTATAAAATGTAATTCAGACTGCCTCGTCCCACCTTATGCTGTACCGCTTTGGCAAATGCTTTATCTGCGCCATTCGCCTTAATCGCATCTGAGAGTAATTCTTAAAAAAACGCCTGTCGCTAATTGTTCGTCATCACAGATACTGTTTGCTATACGGCCACGACGCGCAACTGATTTCCAAAATTCATCTTTCTCCTGTGAGGATGGAACTTACGACCCCTCGTTTATTAGACCAGTGCTCTACCACTGAGCTAAAGACGCGCGGCCTAGCGGTACTCTTGGGTACTTCGTCCTTACGGTCGTCTGCATCATCAGACTTTAGCTGACAACACTTCATATTACCGGCTAATATTTGCAGCTATTTCGACAAATTACTGCTTGGCTACACATCTGACACGTAACCGATGTGCTCTCCAAACAACAACACTTGCATTTCAGAACACGTCTTTCACACATGTCTACAAAATCACCTTCACCTTCAAATACAGTTTCCTTGCGACTGACAGAGACGTAGGCAAAGTTTAAAGTTGCTATTTCCATTAAATCTCGTTAATCAGAAAAACGGTAATTTACACCTGCAGCGGAACAAAATTCCGTTCCGCCCAGCGTCTGGCTCGAACCCACGACCCTGGGATTAAGAGTCTGACACTCTACCGACTGAGCTAGCCGGCTACCTCGGTGAATGCCTGCCGGGTAGCACGTCACACAGTACTCGTTTGGGTTGGGTGGTCCCATACAGAATCTCTCCATGGTGCCTAATGTTTTCTTAACGTCACACTCGTCACGTACTTCACTTTTATGTCATAATCATTTCTGAGAGGTAAAGAAATTGCATGACAACATGCAGAGCTAGTGGCGTCAAAATTAACACACATACTTTATGTGACTCAAAAGCCGAACGAGTTACTTTACGACCTTGTTTTATATGTGCAAGTGCCAGTCAAAACTCGCGGTGTCGGCACTCTGCCGACCATTTCGCTAGTTAACACCGGTCTTGTTGTGTGTGTTTCAAGCTCAAGAGCATCTCCAAGCAAAAAATGGTCAACAGCAACATTCAGACGGTTTCGTACTGCTCAATTGCTACATTAAAACGTTATGTTTCTTTTTCAGAACTGGAAAAACACAAGCGTGACAGCATTCAAACCTGTAATCTTCAGATCCGAAATCCGACGCCTTATCCATTAGGCCACACGGTCACTGACGACCAACATTTACATGTATACGACTCATCTCGAAACGCTCACACCCCTGAGGATTTGTGTTTTCGTTCTACACAGCCGCTGCCCCTTGCTCTTTCCCACCCATTCGTTACATTCAACCTCTGACGTGACCGACCAAATATAGACTGAGAAACAAGACCACACACTTTGTGCATTCGGAATCGAAGGCAGGGCGTCCCTCGCCGCATTTGCTACGATTGCCATTTGCTACTTCTGCAGAAGCGGCGGCGGCGACGACGACGACGACGACGACGACGACGACGACGACGACGACGACGACGACGACGACGAATATCGCGAGAGGCTTTGAGATATGTGAGAAATACATCTATAAAATGTAATTCAGACTGCCTCGTCCCACCTTATGCTGTACCGCTTTGGCAAATGCTTTATCAGCGCCATTCGCCTTAATCGCATCTGAGAGTAATTCTTAAAAAAACGCCTGTCGCTAATTGTTCGTCATCACAGATACTGTTTGCTATACGGCCACGACGCGCAACTGATTTCCAAAATTCATCTTTCTCCTGTGAGGATGGAACTTACGACCCCTCGTTTATTAGACCAGTGCTCTACCACTGAGCTAAAGACGCGCGGCCTAGCGGTACTCTTGGGTACTTCGTCCTTACGGTCGTCTGCATCATCAGACTTTAGCTGACAACACTTCATATTACCGGCTAATATTTGCAGCTATTTCGACAAATTACTGCTTGGCTACACATCTGACACGTAACCGATGTGCTCTCCAAACAACAACACTTGCATTTCAGAACACGTCTTTCACACATGTCTACAAAATCACCTTCACCTTCAAATACAGTTTCCTTGCGACTGACAGAGACGTAGGCAAAGTTTAAAGTTGCTATTTCCATTAAATCTCGTTAATCAGAAAAACGGTAATTTACACCTGCAGCGGAACAAAATTCCGTTCCGCCCAGCGTCTGGCTCGAACCCACGACCCTGGGATTAAGAGTCTGACACTCTACCGACTGAGCTAGCCGGCTACCTCGGTGAATACCTGCCGGGTAGCACGTCACACAGTACTCGTTTGGGTTGGGTGGTCCCATACAGAATCTCTCCATGGTGCCTAATGTTTTCTTAACGTCACACTCGTCACGTACTTCACTTTTATGTCATAATCATTTCTGAGAGGTAAAGAAATTGCATGACAACATGCAGAGCTAGTGGCGTCAAAATTAACACACATACTTTATGTGACTCAAAAGCCGAACGAGTTACTTTACGACCTTGTTTTATATGTGCAAGTGCCAGTCAAAACTCGCGGTGTCGGCACTCTGCCGACCATTTCGCTAGTTAACACCGGTCTTGTTGTGTGTGTTTCAAGCTCAAGAGCATCTCCAAGCAAAAAATGGTCAACAGCAACATTCAGACGGTTTCGTACTGCTCAATTGCTACATTAAAACGTTATGTTTCTTTTTCAGAACTGGAAAAACACAAGCGTGACAGCATTCAAACCTGTAATCTTCAGATCCGAAATCCGACGCATTATCCATTAGGCCACACGGTCACTGACGACCAACATTTACATGTATACGACTCATCTCGAAACGCTCACACCCCTGAGGATTTGTGTTTTCGTTCTACACAGCCGCTGCCCCTTGCTCTTTCCCACCCATTCGTTACATTCAACCTCTGACGTGACCGACCAAATATAGACTGAGAAACAAGACCACACACTTTGTGCATTCGGAATCGAAGGCAGGGCGTCCCTCGCCGCATTTGCTACGATTGCCATTTGCTACTTCTGCAGAAGCGGCGGCGGCGACGACGACGACGACGACGACGACGACGACGACGACGAATATCGCGAGAGGCTTTGAGATATGTGAGAAATACATCTATAAAATGTAATTCAGACTGCCTCGTCCCACCTTATGCTGTACCGCTTTGGCAAATGCTTTATCTGCACCATTCGCCTTAATCGCATCTGAGAGTAATTCTTAAAAAAACGCCTGTCGCTAATTGTTCGTCATCACAGATACTGTTTGCTATACGGCCACGACGCGCAACTGATTTCCAAAATTCATCTTTCTCCTGTGAGGATGGAACTTACGACCCCTCGTTTATTAGAGCAGTGCTCTACCACTGAGCTAAAGACGCGCGGCCTAGCGGTACTCTTGGGTACTTCGTCCTTACGGTCGTCTGCATCATCAGACTTTAGCTGACAACACTTCATATTACCGGCTAATATTTGCAGCTATTTCGACAAATTACTGCTTGGCTACACATCTGACACGTAACCGATGTGCTCTCCAAACAACAACACTTGCATTTCAGAACACGTCTTTCACACATGTCTACAAAATCACCTTCACCTTCAAATACAGTTTCCTTGCGACTGACAGAGACGTAGGCAAAGTTTAAAGTTGCTATTTCCATTAAATCTCGTTAATCAGAAAAACGGTAATTTACACCTGCAGCGGAACAAAATTCCGTTCCGCCCAGCGTCTGGCTCGAACCCACGACCCTGGGATTAAGAGTCTGACACTCTACCGACTGAGCTAGCCGGCTACCTCGGTGAATACCTGCCGGGTAGCACGTCACACAGTACTCGTTTGGGTTGGGTGGTCCCATACAGAATCTCTCCATGGTGCCTAATGTTTTCTTAACGTCACACTCGTCACGTACTTCACTTTTATGTCATAATCATTTCTGAGAGGTAAAGAAATTGCATGACAACATGCAGAGCTAGTGGCGTCAAAATTAACACACATACTTTATGTGACTCAAAAGCCGAACGAGTTACTTTACGACGTTGTTTTAGATGTGCAAGTGATAGTCAAAACTCGCTGTGTCGGCACTCTGCCGACCATTTCGCTAGTTAACACCGGTCTTGTTGTGTGTGTTTCAAGCTCAAGAGCATCTCCAAGCAAAAAATGGTCAACAGCAACATTCAGACGGTTTCGTACTGCTCAATTGCTACATTAAAACGTTATGTTTCTTTTTCAGAACTGGAAAAACACAAGCGTGACAGCATTCGAACCTGTAATCTTCAGATCCGAAATCCGACGCATTATCCATCAGGCCACACGGTCACTGACGACCAACATTTACATGTATACGACTCATCTCGAAACGCTCACACCCCTGAGGATTTGTGTTTTCGTTCTACACAGCCGCTGCCCCTTGCTCTTTCCCACCCATTCGTTACATTCAACCTCTGACGAGACCGACCAAATATAGACTGAGAAACAAGACCACACACTTTGTGCATTCGGAATCGAAGGCAGGGCGTCCCTCGCCGCATTTGCTACGATTGCCATTTGCTACTTCTGCAGAAGCGGCGGCGGCGACGACGACGACGACGACGACGACGACGACGAATATCGCGAGAGGCTTTGAGATATGTGAGAAATACATCTATAAAATGTAATTCAGACTGCCTCGTCCCACCTTATGCTGTACCGCTTTGGCAAATGCTTTATCTGCGCCATTCGCCTTAATCGCATCTGAGAGTAATTCTTAAAAAAACGCCTGTCGCTAATTGTTCGTCATCACAGATACTGTTTGCTATACGGCCACGACGCGCAACTGATTTCCAAAATTCATCTTTCTCCTGTGAGGATGGAACTTACGACCCCTCGTTTATTAGACCAGTGCTCTACCACTGAGCTAAAGACGCGCGGCCTAGCGGTACTCTTGGGTACTTCGTCCTTACGGTCGTCTGCATCATCAGACTTTAGCTGACAACACTTCATATTACCGGCTAATATTTGCAGCTATTTCGACAAATTACTGCTTGGCTACACATCTGACACGTAACCGATGTGCTCTCCAAACAACAACACTTGCATTTCAGAACACGTCTTTCACACATGTCTACAAAATCACCTTCACCTTCAAATACAGTTTCCTTGCGACTGACAGAGACGTAGGCAAAGTTTAAAGTTGCTATTTCCATTAAATCTCGTTAATCAGAAAAACGGTAATTTACACCTGCAGCGGAACAAAATTCCGTTCCGCCCAGCGTCTGGCTCGAACCCACGACCCTGGGATTAAGAGTCTGACACTCTACCGACTGAGCTAGCCGGCTACCTCGGTGAATGCCTGCCGGGTAGCACGTCACACAGTACTCGTTTGGGTTGGGTGGTCCCATACAGAATCTCTCCATGGTGCCTTATGTTTTCTTAACGTCACACTCGTCACGTACTTCACTTTTATGTCATAATCATTTCTGAGAGGTAAAGAAATTGCATGACAACATGCAGAGCTAGTGGCGTCAAAATTAACACACATACTTTATGTGACTCAAAAGCCGAACGAGTTACTTTACGACCTTGTTTTATATGTGCAAGTGCCAGTCAAAACTCGCGGTGTCGGCACTCTGCCGACCATTTCGCTAGTTAACACCGGTCTTGTTGTGTGTGTTTCAAGCTCAAGAGCATCTCCAAGCAAAAAATGGTCAACAGCAACATTCAGACGGTTTCGTACTGCTCAATTGCTACATTAAAACGTTATGTTTCTTTTTCAGAACTGGAAAAACACAAGCGTGACAGCATTCAAACCTGTAATCTTCAGATCCGAAATCCGACGCCTTATCCATTAGGCCACACGGTCACTGACGACCAACATTTACATGTATACGACTCATCTCGAAACGCTCACACCCCTGAGGATTTGTGTTTTCGTTCTACACAGCCGCTGCCCCTTGCTCTTTCCCACCCATTCGTTACATTCAACCTCTGACGTGACCGACCAAATATAGACTGAGAAACAAGACCACACACTTTGTGCATTCGGAATCGAAGGCAGGGCGTCCCTCGCCGCATTTGCTACGATTGCCATTTGCTACTTCTGCAGAAGCGGCGGCGGCGACGACGACGACGACGACGACGACGACGACGACGACGACGAATATCGCGAGAGGCTTTGAGATATGTGAGAAATACATCTATAAAATGTAATTCAGACTGCCTCGTCCCACCTTATGCTGTACCGCTTTGGCAAATGCTTTATCTGCGCCATTCGCCTTAATCGCATCTGAGAGTAATTCTTAAAAAAACGCCTGTCGCTAATTGTTCGTCATCACAGATACTGTTTGCTATACGGCCACGACGCGCAACTGATTTCCAAAATTCATCTTTCTCCTGTGAGGATGGAACTTACGACCCCTCGTTTATTAGAGCAGTGCTCTACCACTGAGCTAAAGACGCGCGGCCTAGCGGTACTCTTGGGTACTTCGTCCTTACGGTCGTCTGCATCATCAGACTTTAGCTGACAACACTTCATATTACCGGCTAATATTTGCAGCTATTTCGACAAATTACTGCTTGGCTACACATCTGACACGTAACCGATGTGCTCTCCAAACAACAACACTTGCATTTCAGAACACGTCTTTCACACATGTCTACAAAATCACCTTCACCTTCAAATACAGTTTCCTTGCGACTGACAGAGACGTAGGCAAAGTTTAAAGTTGCTATTTCCATTAAATCTCGTTAATCAGAAAAACGGTAATTTACACCTGCAGCGGAACAAAATTCCGTTCCGCCCAGCGTCTGGCTCGAACCCACGACCCTGGGATTAAGAGTCTGACACTCTACCGACTGAGCTAGCCGGCTACCTCGGTGAATACCTGCCGGGTAGCACGTCACACAGTACTCGTTTGGGTTGGGTGGTCCCATACAGAATCTCTCCATGGTGCCTAATGTTTTCTTAACGTCACACTCGTCACGTACTTCACTTTTATGTCATAATCATTTCTGAGAGGTAAAGAAATTGCATGACAACATGCAGAGCTAGTGGCGTCAAAATTAACACACATACTTTATGTGACTCAAAAGCCGAACGAGTTACTTTACGACGTTGTTTTAGATGTGCAAGTGATAGTCAAAACTCGCTGTGTCGGCACTCTGCCGACCATTTCGCTAGTTAACACCGGTCTTGTTGTGTGTGTTTCAAGCTCAAGAGCATCTCCAAGCAAAAAATGGTCAACAGCAACATTCAGACGGTTTCGTACTGCTCAATTGCTACATTAAAACGTTATGTTTCTTTTTCAGAACTGGAAAAACACAAGCGTGACAGCATTCGAACCTGTAATCTTCAGATCCGAAATCCGACGCATTATCCATTAGGCCACACGGTCACTGACGACCAACATTTACATGTATACGACTCATCTCGAAACGCTCACACCCCTGAGGATTTGTGTTTTCGTTCTACACAGCCGCTGCCCCTTGCTCTTTCCCACCCATTCGTTACATTCAACCTCTGACGAGACCGACCAAATATAGACTGAGAAACAAGACCACACACTTTGTGCATTCGGAATCGAAGGCAGGGCGTCCCTCGCCGCATTTGCTACGATTGCCATTTGCTACTTCTGCAGAAGCGGCGGCGGCGACGACGACGACGACGACGACGACGACGACGACGAATATCGCGAGAGGCTTTGAGATATGTGAGAAATACATCTATAAAATGTAATTCAGACTGCCTCGTCCCACCTTATGCTGTACCGCTTTGGCAAATGCTTTATCTGCGCCATTCGCCTTAATCGCATCTGAGAGTAATTCTTAAAAAAACGCCTGTCGCTAATTGTTCGTCATCACAGATACTGTTTGCTATACGGCCACGACGCGCAACTGATTTCCAAAATTCATCTTTCTCCTGTGAGGATGGAACTTACGACCCCTCGTTTATTAGACCAGTGCTCTACCACTGAGCTAAAGACGCGCGGCCTAGCGGTACTCTTGGGTACTTCGTCCTTACGGTCGTCTGCATCATCAGACTTTAGCTGACAACACTTCATATTACCGGCTAATATTTGCAGCTATTTCGACAAATTACTGCTTGGCTACACATCTGACACGTAACCGATGTGCTCTCCAAACAACAACACTTGCATTTCAGAACACGTCTTTCACACATGTCTACAAAATCACCTTCACCTTCAAATACAGTTTCCTTGCGACTGACAGAGACGTAGGCAAAGTTTAAAGTTGCTATTTCCATTAAATCTCGTTAATCAGAAAAACGGTAATTTACACCTGCAGCGGAACAAAATTCCGTTCCGCCCAGCGTCTGGCTCGAACCCACGACCCTGGGATTAAGAGTCTGACACTCTACCGACTGAGCTAGTCGCCTACCTCGGTGAATACCTGCCGGGTAGCACGTCACACAGTACTCGTTTGGGTTGGGTGGTCCCATACAGAATCTCTCCATGGTGCCTAATGTTTTCTTAACGTCACACTCGTCACGTACTTCACTTTTATGTCATAATCATTTCTGAGAGGTAAAGAAATTGCATGACAACATGCAGAGCTAGTGGCGTCAAAATTAACACACATACTTTATGTGACTCAAAAGCCGAACGAGTTACTTTACGACCTTGTTTTATATGTGCAAGTGCCAGTCAAAACTCGCGGTGTCGGCACTCTGCCGACCATTTCGCTAGTTAACACCGGTCTTGTTGTGTGTGTTTCAAGCTCAAGAGCATCTCCAAGCAAAAAATGGTCAACAGCAACATTCAGACGGTTTCGTACTGCTCAATTGCTACATTAAAACGTTATGTTTCTTTTTCAGAACTGGAAAAACACAAGCGTGACAGCATTCAAACCTGTAATCTTCAGATCCGAAATCCGACGCATTATCCATTAGGCCACACGGTCACTGACGACCAACATTTACATGTATACGACTCATCTCGAAACGCTCACACCCCTGAGGATTTGTGTTTTCGTTCTACACAGCCGCTGCCCCTTGCTCTTTCCCACCCATTCGTTACATTCAACCTCTGACGTGACCGACCAAATATAGACTGAGAAACAAGACCACACACTTTGTGCATTCGGAATCGAAGGCAGGGCGTCCCTCGCCGCATTTGCTACGATTGCCATTTGCTACTTCCGCAGAAGCGGCGGCGGCGACGACGACGACGACGACGACGACGAAAATCGCGAGAGGCTTTGAGATATGTGAGAAATACATCTATAAAATGTAATTCAGACTGCCTCGTCCCACCTTATGCTGTACCGCTTTGGCAAATGCTTTATCTGCGCCATTCGCCTTAATCGCATCTGAGAGTAATTCTTAAAAAAACGCCTGTCGCTAATTGTTCGTCATCACAGATACTGTTTGCTATACGGCCACGACGCGCAACTGATTTCCAAAATTCATCTTTCTCCTGTGAGGATGGAACTTACGACCCCTCGTTTATTAGACCAGTGCTCTACCACTGAGCTAAAGACGCGCGGCCTAGCGGTACTCTTGGGTACTTCGTCCTTACGGTCGTCTGCATCATCAGACTTTAGCTGACAACACTTCATATTACCGGCTAATATTTGCAGCTATTTCGACAAATTACTGCTTGGCTACACATCTGACACGTAACCGATGTGCTCTCCAAACAACAACACTTGCATTTCAGAACACGTCTTTCACACATGTCTACAAAATCACCTTCACCTTCAAATACAGTTTCCTTGCGACTGACAGAGACGTAGGCAAAGTTTAAAGTTGCTATTTCCATTAAATCTCGTTAATCAGAAAAACGGTAATTTACACCTGCAGCGGAACAAAATTCCGTTCCGCCCAGCGTCTGGCTCGAACCCACGACCCTGGGATTAAGAGTCTGACACTCTACCGACTGAGCTAGCCGGCTACCTCGGTGAATACCTGCCGGGTAGCACGTCACACAGTACTCGTTTGGGTTGGGTGGTCCCATACAGAATCTCTCCATGGTGCCTAATGTTTTCTTAACGTCACACTCGTCACGTACTTCACTTTTATGTCATAATCATTTCTGAGAGGTAAAGAAATTGCATGACAACATGCAGAGCTAGTGGCGTCAAAATTAACACACATACTTTATGTGACTCAAAAGCCGAACGAGTTACTTTACGACGTTGTTTTAGATGTGCAAGTGATAGTCAAAACTCGCTGTGTCGGCACTCTGCCGACCATTTCGCTAGTTAACACCGGTCTTGTTGTGTGTGTTTCAAGCTCAAGAGCATCTCCAAGCAAAAAATGGTCAACAGCAACATTCAGACGGTTTCGTACTGCTCAATTGCTACATTAAAACGTTATGTTTCTTTTTCAGAACTGGAAAAACACAAGCGTGACAGCATTCGAACCTGTAATCTTCAGATCCGAAATCCGACGCATTATCCATTAGGCCACACGGTCACTGACGACCAACATTTACATGTATACGACTCATCTCGAAACGCTCACACCCCTGAGGATTTGTGTTTTCGTTCTACACAGCCGCTGCCCCTTGCTCTTTCCCACCCATTCGTTACATTCAACCTCTGACGAGACCGACCAAATATAGACTGAGAAACAAGACCACACACTTTGTGCATTCGGAATCGAAGGCAGGGCGTCCCTCGCCGCATTTGCTACGATTGCCATTTGCTACTTCTGCAGAAGCGGCGGCGGCGACGACGACGACGACGACGACGAATATCGCGAGAGGCTTTGAGATATGTGAGAAATACATCTATAAAATGTAATTCAGACTGCCTCGTCCCACCTTATGCTGTACCGCTTTGGCAAATGCTTTATCTGCGCCATTCGCCTTAATCGCATCTGAGAGTAATTCTTAAAAAAACGCCTGTCGCTAATTGTTCGTCATCACAGATACTGTTTGCTATACGGCCACGACGCGCAACTGATTTCCAAAATTCATCTTTCTCCTGTGAGGATGGAACTTACGACCCCTCGTTTATTAGACCAGTGCTCTACCACTGAGCTAAAGACGCGCGGCCTAGCGGTACTCTTGGGTACTTCGTCCTTACGGTCGTCTGCATCATCAGACTTTAGCTGACAACACTTCATATTACCGGCTAATATTTGCAGCTATTTCGACAAATTACTGCTTGGCTACACATCTGACACGTAACCGATGTGCTCTCCAAACAACAACACTTGCATTTCAGAACACGTCTTTCACACATGTCTACAAAATCACCTTCACCTTCAAATACAGTTTCCTTGCGACTGACAGAGACGTAGGCAAAGTTTAAAGTTGCTATTTCCATTAAATCTCGTTAATCAGAAAAACGGTAATTTACACCTGCAGCGGAACAAAATTCCGTTCCGCCCAGCGTCTGGCTCGAACCCACGACCCTGGGATTAAGAGTCTGACACTCTACCGACTGAGCTAGCCGGCTACCTCGGTGAATACCTGCCGGGTAGCACGTCACACAGTACTCGTTTGGGTTGGGTGGTCCCATACAGAATCTCTCCATGGTGCCTAATGTTTTCTTAACGTCACACTCGTCACGTACTTCACTTTTATGTCATAATCATTTCTGAGAGGTAAAGAAATTGCATGACAACATGCAGAGCTAGTGGCGTCAAAATTAACACACATACTTTATGTGACTCAAAAGCCGAACGAGTTACTTTACGACGTTGTTTTAGATGTGCAAGTGATAGTCAAAACTCGCTGTGTCGGCACTCTGCCGACCATTTCGCTAGTTAACACCGGTCTTGTTGTGTGTGTTTCAAGCTCAAGAGCATCTCCAAGCAAAAAATGGTCAACAGCAACATTCAGACGGTTTCGTACTGCTCAATTGCTACATTAAAACGTTATGTTTCTTTTTCAGAACTGGAAAAACACAAGCGTGACAGCATTCGAACCTGTAATCTTCAGATCCGAAATCCGACGCATTATCCATTAGGCCACACGGTCACTGACGACCAACATTTACATGTATACGACTCATCTCGAAACGCTCACACCCCTGAGGATTTGTGTTTTCGTTCTACACAGCCGCTGCCCCTTGCTCTTTCCCACCCATTCGTTACATTCAACCTCTGACGAGACCGACCAAATATAGACTGAGAAACAAGACCACACACTTTGTGCATTCGGAATCGAAGGCAGGGCGTCCCTCGCCGCATTTGCTACGATTGCCATTTGCTACTTCTGCAGAAGCGGCGGCGGCGACGACGACGACGACGACGACGACGACGACGACGAATATCGCGAGAGGCTTTGAGATATGTGAGAAATACATCTATAAAATGTAATTCAGACTGCCTCGTCCCACCTTATGCTGTACCGCTTTGGCAAATGCTTTATCTGCGCCATTCGCCTTAATCGCATCTGAGAGTAATTCTTAAAAAAACGCCTGTCGCTAATTGTTCGTCATCACAGATACTGTTTGCTATACGGCCACGACGCGCAACTGATTTCCAAAATTCATCTTTCTCCTGTGAGGATGGAACTTACGACCCCTCGTTTATTAGACCAGTGCTCTACCACTGAGCTAAAGACGCGCGGCCTAGCGGTACTCTTGGGTACTTCGTCCTTACGGTCGTCTGCATCATCAGACTTTAGCTGACAACACTTCATATTACCGGCTAATATTTGCAGCTATTTCGACAAATTACTGCTTGGCTACACATCTGACACGTAACCGATGTGCTCTCCAAACAACAACACTTGCATTTCAGAACACGTCTTTCACACATGTCTACAAAATCACCTTCACCTTCAAATACAGTTTCCTTGCGACTGACAGAGACGTAGGCAAAGTTTAAAGTTGCTATTTCCATTAAATCTCGTTAATCAGAAAAACGGTAATTTACACCTGCAGCGGAACAAAATTCCGTTCCGCCCAGCGTCTGGCTCGAACCCACGACCCTGGGATTAAGAGTCTGACACTCTACCGACTGAGCTAGCCGGCTACCTCGGTGAATGCCTGCCGGGTAGCACGTCACACAGTACTCGTTTGGGTTGGGTGGTCCCATACAGAATCTCTCCATGGTGCCTAATGTTTTCTTAACGTCACACTCGTCACGTACTTCACTTTTATGTCATAATCATTTCTGAGAGGTAAAGAAATTGCATGACAACATGCAGAGCTAGTGGCGTCAAAATTAACACACATACTTTATGTGACTCAAAAGCCGAACGAGTTACTTTACGACCTTGTTTTATATGTGCAAGTGCCAGTCAAAACTCGCGGTGTCGGCACTCTGCCGACCATTTCGCTAGTTAACACCGGTCTTGTTGTGTGTGTTTCAAGCTCAAGAGCATCTCCAAGCAAAAAATGGTCAACAGCAACATTCAGACGGTTTCGTACTGCTCAATTGCTACATTAAAACGTTATGTTTCTTTTTCAGAACTGGAAAAACACAAGCGTGACAGCATTCAAACCTGTAATCTTCAGATCCGAAATCCGACGCCTTATCCATTAGGCCACACGGTCACTGACGACCAACATTTACATGTATACGACTCATCTCGAAACGCTCACACCCCTGAGGATTTGTGTTTTCGTTCTACACAGCCGCTGCCCCTTGCTCTTTCCCACCCATTCGTTACATTCAACCTCTGACGTGACCGACCAAATATAGACTGAGAAACAAGACCACACACTTTGTGCATTCGGAATCGAAGGCAGGGCGTCCCTCGCCGCATTTGCTACGATTGCCATTTGCTACTTCTGCAGAAGCGGCGGCGGCGACGACGACGACGACGACGACGACGACGACGACGACGACGACGACGACGACGACGACGAATATCGCGAGAGGCTTTGAGATATGTGAGAAATACATCTATAAAATGTAATTCAGACTGCCTCGTCCCACCTTATGCTGTACCGCTTTGGCAAATGCTTTATCAGCGCCATTCGCCTTAATCGCATCTGAGAGTAATTCTTAAAAAAACGCCTGTCGCTAATTGTTCGTCATCACAGATACTGTTTGCTATACGGCCACGACGCGCAACTGATTTCCAAAATTCATCTTTCTCCTGTGAGGATGGAACTTACGACCCCTCGTTTATTAGACCAGTGCTCTACCACTGAGCTAAAGACGCGCGGCCTAGCGGTACTCTTGGGTACTTCGTCCTTACGGTCGTCTGCATCATCAGACTTTAGCTGACAACACTTCATATTACCGGCTAATATTTGCAGCTATTTCGACAAATTACTGCTTGGCTACACATCTGACACGTAACCGATGTGCTCTCCAAACAACAACACTTGCATTTCAGAACACGTCTTTCACACATGTCTACAAAATCACCTTCACCTTCAAATACAGTTTCCTTGCGACTGACAGAGACGTAGGCAAAGTTTAAAGTTGCTATTTCCATTAAATCTCGTTAATCAGAAAAACGGTAATTTACACCTGCAGCGGAACAAAATTCCGTTCCGCCCAGCGTCTGGCTCGAACCCACGACCCTGGGATTAAGAGTCTGACACTCTACCGACTGAGCTAGCCGGCTACCTCGGTGAATACCTGCCGGGTAGCACGTCACACAGTACTCGTTTGGGTTGGGTGGTCCCATACAGAATCTCTCCATGGTGCCTAATGTTTTCTTAACGTCACACTCGTCACGTACTTCACTTTTATGTCATAATCATTTCTGAGAGGTAAAGAAATTGCATGACAACATGCAGAGCTAGTGGCGTCAAAATTAACACACATACTTTATGTGACTCAAAAGCCGAACGAGTTACTTTACGACGTTGTTTTAGATGTGCAAGTGATAGTCAAAACTCGCTGTGTCGGCACTCTGCCGACCATTTCGCTAGTTAACACCGGTCTTGTTGTGTGTGTTTCAAGCTCAAGAGCATCTCCAAGCAAAAAATGGTCAACAGCAACATTCAGACGGTTTCGTACTGCTCAATTGCTACATTAAAACGTTATGTTTCTTTTTCAGAACTGGAAAAACACAAGCGTGACAGCATTCGAACCTGTAATCTTCAGATCCGAAATCCGACGCATTATCCATTAGGCCACACGGTCACTGACGACCAACATTTACATGTATACGACTCATCTCGAAACGCTCACACCCCTGAGGATTTGTGTTTTCGTTCTACACAGCCGCTGCCCCTTGCTCTTTCCCACCCATTCGTTACATTCAACCTCTGACGAGACCGACCAAATATAGACTGAGAAACAAGACCACACACTTTGTGCATTCGGAATCGAAGGCAGGGCGTCCCTCGCCGCATTTGCTACGATTGCCATTTGCTACTTCTGCAGAAGCGGCGGCGGCGACGACGACGACGACGACGACGACGACGACGACGAATATCGCGAGAGGCTTTGAGATATGTGAGAAATACATCTATAAAATGTAATTCAGACTGCCTCGTCCCACCTTATGCTGTACCGCTTTGGCAAATGCTTTATCTGCGCCATTCGCCTTAATCGCATCTGAGAGTAATTCTTAAAAAAACGCCTGTCGCTAATTGTTCGTCATCACAGATACTGTTTGCTATACGGCCACGACGCGCAACTGATTTCCAAAATTCATCTTTCTCCTGTGAGGATGGAACTTACGACCCCTCGTTTATTAGACCAGTGCTCTACCACTGAGCTAAAGACGCGCGGCCTAGCGGTACTCTTGGGTACTTCGTCCTTACGGTCGTCTGCATCATCAGACTTTAGCTGACAACACTTCATATTACCGGCTAATATTTGCAGCTATTTCGACAAATTACTGCTTGGCTACACATCTGACACGTAACCGATGTGCTCTCCAAACAACAACACTTGCATTTCAGAACACGTCTTTCACACATGTCTACAAAATCACCTTCACCTTCAAATACAGTTTCCTTGCGACTGACAGAGACGTAGGCAAAGTTTAAAGTTGCTATTTCCATTAAATCTCGTTAATCAGAAAAACGGTAATTTACACCTGCAGCGGAACAAAATTCCGTTCCGCCCAGCGTCTGGCTCGAACCCACGACCCTGGGATTAAGAGTCTGACACTCTACCGACTGAGCTAGTCGGCTACCTCGGTGAATACCTGCCGGGTAGCACGTCACACAGTACTCGTTTGGGTTGGGTGGTCCCATACAGAATCTCTCCATGGTGCCTAATGTTTTCTTAACGTCACACTCGTCACGTACTTCACTTTTATGTCATAATCATTTCTGAGAGGTAAAGAAATTGCATGACAACATGCAGAGCTAGTGGCGTCAAAATTAACACACATACTTTATGTGACTCAAAAGCCGAACGAGTTACTTTACGACCTTGTTTTATATGTGCAAGTGCCAGTCAAAACTCGCGGTGTCGGCACTCTGCCGACCATTTCGCTAGTTAACACCGGTCTTGTTGTGTGTGTTTCAAGCTCAAGAGCATCTCCAAGCAAAAAATGGTCAACAGCAACATTCAGACGGTTTCGTACTGCTCAATTGCTACATTAAAACGTTATGTTTCTTTTTCAGAACTGGAAAAACACAAGCGTGACAGCATTCAAACCTGTAATCTTCAGATCCGAAATCCGACGCATTATCCATTAGGCCACACGGTCACTGACGACCAACATTTACATGTATACGACTCATCTCGAAACGCTCACACCCCTGAGGATTTGTGTTTTCGTTCTACACAGCCGCTGCCCCTTGCTCTTTCCCACCCATTCGTTACATTCAACCTCTGACGTGACCGACCAAATATAGACTGAGAAACAAGACCACACACTTTGTGCATTCGGAATCGAAGGCAGGGCGTCCCTCGCCGCATTTGCTACGATTGCCATTTGCTACTTCCGCAGAAGCGGCGGCGGCGACGACGACGACGACGACGACGACGAAAATCGCGAGAGGCTTTGAGATATGTGAGAAATACATCTATAAAATGTAATTCAGACTGCCTCGTCCCACCTTATGCTGTACCGCTTTGGCAAATGCTTTATCTGCGCCATTCGCCTTAATCGCATCTGAGAGTAATTCTTAAAAAAACGCCTGTCGCTAATTGTTCGTCATCACAGATACTGTTTGCTATACGGCCACGACGCGCAACTGATTTCCAAAATTCATCTTTCTCCTGTGAGGATGGAACTTACGACCCCTCGTTTATTAGACCAGTGCTCTACCACTGAGCTAAAGACGCGCGGCCTAGCGGTACTCTTGGGTACTTCGTCCTTACGGTCGTCTGCATCATCAGACTTTAGCTGACAACACTTCATATTACCGGCTAATATTTGCAGCTATTTCGACAAATTACTGCTTGGCTACACATCTGACACGTAACCGATGTGCTCTCCAAACAACAACACTTGCATTTCAGAACACGTCTTTCACACATGTCTACAAAATCACCTTCACCTTCAAATACAGTTTCCTTGCGACTGACAGAGACGTAGGCAAAGTTTAAAGTTGCTATTTCCATTAAATCTCGTTAATCAGAAAAACGGTAATTTACACCTGCAGCGGAACAAAATTCCGTTCCGCCCAGCGTCTGGCTCGAACCCACGACCCTGGGATTAAGAGTCTGACACTCTACCGACTGAGCTAGCCGGCTACCTCGGTGAATACCTGCCGGGTAGCACGTCACACAGTACTCGTTTGGGTTGGGTGGTCCCATACAGAATCTCTCCATGGTGCCTAATGTTTTCTTAACGTCACACTCGTCACGTACTTCACTTTTATGTCATAATCATTTCTGAGAGGTAAAGAAATTGCATGACAACATGCAGAGCTAGTGGCGTCAAAATTAACACACATACTTTATGTGACTCAAAAGCCGAACGAGTTACTTTACGACGTTGTTTTAGATGTGCAAGTGATAGTCAAAACTCGCTGTGTCGGCACTCTGCCGACCATTTCGCTAGTTAACACCGGTCTTGTTGTGTGTGTTTCAAGCTCAAGAGCATCTCCAAGCAAAAAATGGTCAACAGCAACATTCAGACGGTTTCGTACTGCTCAATTGCTACATTAAAACGTTATGTTTCTTTTTCAGAACTGGAAAAACACAAGCGTGACAGCATTCGAACCTGTAATCTTCAGATCCGAAATCCGACGCATTATCCATTAGGCCACACGGTCACTGACGACCAACATTTACATGTATACGACTCATCTCGAAACGCTCACACCCCTGAGGATTTGTGTTTTCGTTCTACACAGCCGCTGCCCCTTGCTCTTTCCCACCCATTCGTTACATTCAACCTCTGACGAGACCGACCAAATATAGACTGAGAAACAAGACCACACACTTTGTGCATTCGGAATCGAAGGCAGGGCGTCCCTCGCCGCATTTGCTACGATTGCCATTTGCTACTTCTGCAGAAGCGGCGGCGGCGACGACGACGACGACGACGACGACGACGACGACGACGAATATCGCGAGAGGCTTTGAGATATGTGAGAAATACATCTATAAAATGTAATTCAGACTGCCTCGTCCCACCTTATGCTGTACCGCTTTGGCAAATGCTTTATCTGCGCCATTCGCCTTAATCGCATCTGAGAGTAATTCTTAAAAAAACGCCTGTCGCTAATTGTTCGTCATCACAGATACTGTTTGCTATACGGCCACGACGCGCAACTGATTTCCAAAATTCATCTTTCTCCTGTGAGGATGGAACTTACGACCCCTCGTTTATTAGACCAGTGCTCTACCACTGAGCTAAAGACGCGCGGCCTAGCGGTACTCTTGGGTACTTCGTCCTTACGGTCGTCTGCATCATCAGACTTTAGCTGACAACACTTCATATTACCGGCTAATATTTGCAGCTATTTCGACAAATTACTGCTTGGCTACACATCTGACACGTAACCGATGTGCTCTCCAAACAACAACACTTGCATTTCAGAACACGTCTTTCACACATGTCTACAAAATCACCTTCACCTTCAAATACAGTTTCCTTGCGACTGACAGAGACGTAGGCAAAGTTTAAAGTTGCTATTTCCATTAAATCTCGTTAATCAGAAAAACGGTAATTTACACCTGCAGCGGAACAAAATTCCGTTCCGCCCAGCGTCTGGCTCGAACCCACGACCCTGGGATTAAGAGTCTGACACTCTACCGACTGAGCTAGTCGGCTACCTCGGTGAATACCTGCCGGGTAGCACGTCACACAGTACTCGTTTGGGTTGGGTGGTCCCATACAGAATCTCTCCATGGTGCCTAATGTTTTCTTAACGTCACACTCGTCACGTACTTCACTTTTATGTCATAATCATTTCTGAGAGGTAAAGAAATTGCATGACAACATGCAGAGCTAGTGGCGTCAAAATTAACACACATACTTTATGTGACTCAAAAGCCGAACGAGTTACTTTACGACCTTGTTTTATATGTGCAAGTGCCAGTCAAAACTCGCGGTGTCGGCACTCTGCCGACCATTTCGCTAGTTAACACCGGTCTTGTTGTGTGTGTTTCAAGCTCAAGAGCATCTCCAAGCAAAAAATGGTCAACAGCAACATTCAGACGGTTTCGTACTGCTCAATTGCTACATTAAAACGTTATGTTTCTTTTTCAGAACTGGAAAAACACAAGCGTGACAGCATTCAAACCTGTAATCTTCAGATCCGAAATCCGACGCATTATCCATTAGGCCACACGGTCACTGACGACCAACATTTACATGTATACGACTCATCTCGAAACGCTCACACCCCTGAGGATTTGTGTTTTCGTTCTACACAGCCGCTGCCCCTTGCTCTTTCCCACCCATTCGTTACATTCAACCTCTGACGTGACCGACCAAATATAGACTGAGAAACAAGACCACACACTTTGTGCATTCGGAATCGAAGGCAGGGCGTCCCTCGCCGCATTTGCTACGATTGCCATTTGCTACTTCCGCAGAAGCGGCGGCGGCGACGACGACGACGACGACGACGACGAAAATCGCGAGAGGCTTTGAGATATGTGAGAAATACATCTATAAAATGTAATTCAGACTGCCTCGTCCCACCTTATGCTGTACCGCTTTGGCAAATGCTTTATCTGCGCCATTCGCCTTAATCGCATCTGAGAGTAATTCTTAAAAAAACGCCTGTCGCTAATTGTTCGTCATCACAGATACTGTTTGCTATACGGCCACGACGCGCAACTGATTTCCAAAATTCATCTTTCTCCTGTGAGGATGGAACTTACGACCCCTCGTTTATTAGACCAGTGCTCTACCACTGAGCTAAAGACGCGCGGCCTAGCGGTACTCTTGGGTACTTCGTCCTTACGGTCGTCTGCATCATCAGACTTTAGCTGACAACACTTCATATTACCGGCTAATATTTGCAGCTATTTCGACAAATTACTGCTTGGCTACACATCTGACACGTAACCGATGTGCTCTCCAAACAACAACACTTGCATTTCAGAACACGTCTTTCACACATGTCTACAAAATCACCTTCACCTTCAAATACAGTTTCCTTGCGACTGACAGAGACGTAGGCAAAGTTTAAAGTTGCTATTTCCATTAAATCTCGTTAATCAGAAAAACGGTAATTTACACCTGCAGCGGAACAAAATTCCGTTCCGCCCAGCGTCTGGCTCGAACCCACGACCCTGGGATTAAGAGTCTGACACTCTACCGACTGAGCTAGCCGGCTACCTCGGTGAATACCTGCCGGGTAGCACGTCACACAGTACTCGTTTGGGTTGGGTGGTCCCATACAGAATCTCTCCATGGTGCCTAATGTTTTCTTAACGTCACACTCGTCACGTACTTCACTTTTATGTCATAATCATTTCTGAGAGGTAAAGAAATTGCATGACAACATGCAGAGCTAGTGGCGTCAAAATTAACACACATACTTTATGTGACTCAAAAGCCGAACGAGTTACTTTACGACGTTGTTTTAGATGTGCAAGTGATAGTCAAAACTCGCTGTGTCGGCACTCTGCCGACCATTTCGCTAGTTAACACCGGTCTTGTTGTGTGTGTTTCAAGCTCAAGAGCATCTCCAAGCAAAAAATGGTCAACAGCAACATTCAGACGGTTTCGTACTGCTCAATTGCTACATTAAAACGTTATGTTTCTTTTTCAGAACTGGAAAAACACAAGCGTGACAGCATTCGAACCTGTAATCTTCAGATCCGAAATCCGACGCATTATCCATTAGGCCACACGGTCACTGACGACCAACATTTACATGTATACGACTCATCTCGAAACGCTCACACCCCTGAGGATTTGTGTTTTCGTTCTACACAGCCGCTGCCCCTTGCTCTTTCCCACCCATTCGTTACATTCAACCTCTGACGAGACCGACCAAATATAGACTGAGAAACAAGACCACACACTTTGTGCATTCGGAATCGAAGGCAGGGCGTCCCTCGCCGCATTTGCTACGATTGCCATTTGCTACTTCTGCAGAAGCGGCGGCGGCGACGACGACGACGACGACGACGACGACGACGAATATCGCGAGAGGCTTTGAGATATGTGAGAAATACATCTATAAAATGTAATTCAGACTGCCTCGTCCCACCTTATGCTGTACCGCTTTGGCAAATGCTTTATCTGCGCCATTCGCCTTAATCGCATCTGAGAGTAATTCTTAAAAAAACGCCTGTCGCTAATTGTTCGTCATCACAGATACTGTTTGCTATACGGCCACGACGCGCAACTGATTTCCAAAATTCATCTTTCTCCTGTGAGGATGGAACTTACGACCCCTCGTTTATTAGACCAGTGCTCTACCACTGAGCTAAAGACGCGCGGCCTAGCGGTACTCTTGGGTACTTCGTCCTTACGGTCGTCTGCATCATCAGACTTTAGCTGACAACACTTCATATTACCGGCTAATATTTGCAGCTATTTCGACAAATTACTGCTTGGCTACACATCTGACACGTAACCGATGTGCTCTCCAAACAACAACACTTGCATTTCAGAACACGTCTTTCACACATGTCTACAAAATCACCTTCACCTTCAATTACAGTTTCCTTGCGACTGACAGAGACGTAGGCAAAGTTTAAAGTTGCTATTTCCATTAAATCTCGTTAATCAGAAAAACGGTAATTTACACCTGCAGCGGAACAAAATTCCGTTCCGCCCAGCGTCTGGCTCGAACCCACGACCCTGGGATTAAGAGTCTGACACTCTACCGACTGAGCTAGCCGGCTACCTCGGTGAATACCTGCCGGGTAGCACGTCACACAGTACTCGTTTGGGTTGGGTGGTCCCATACAGAATCTCTCCATGGTGCCTAATGTTTTCTTAACGTCACACTCGTCACGTACTTCACTTTTATGTCATAATCATTTCTGAGAGGTAAAGAAATTGCATGACAACATGCAGAGCTAGTGGCGTCAAAATTAACACACATACTTTATGTGACTCAAAAGCCGAACGAGTTACTTTACGACCTTGTTTTATATGTGCAAGTGCCAGTCAAAACTCGCGGTGTCGGCACTCTGCCGACCATTTCGCTAGTTAACACCGGTCTTGTTGTGTGTGTTTCAAGCTCAAGAGCATCTCCAAGCAAAAAATGGTCAACAGCAACATTCAGACGGTTTCGTACTGCTCAATTGCTACATTAAAACGTTATGTTTCTTTTTCAGAACTGGAAAAACACAAGCGTGACAGCATTCAAACCTGTAATCTTCAGATCCGAAATCCGACGCATTATCCATTAGGCCACACGGTCACTGACGACCAACATTTACATGTATACGACTCATCTCGAAACGCTCACACCCCTGAGGATTTGTGTTTTCGTTCTACACAGCCGCTGCCCCTTGCTCTTTCCCACCCATTCGTTACATTCAACCTCTGACGTGACCGACCAAATATAGACTGAGAAACAAGACCACACACTTTGTGCATTCGGAATCGAAGGCAGGGCGTCCCTCGCCGCATTTGCTACGATTGCCATTTGCTACTTCCGCAGAAGCGGCGGCGGCGACGACGACGACGACGACGACGACGACGACGACGACGAAAATCGCGAGAGGCTTTGAGATATGTGAGAAATACATCTATAAAATGTAATTCAGACTGCCTCGTCCCACCTTATGCTGTACCGCTTTGGCAAATGCTTTATCTGCGCCATTCGCCTTAATCGCATCTGAGAGTAATTCTTAAAAAAACGCCTGTCGCTAATTGTTCGTCATCACAGATACTGTTTGCTATACGGCCACGACGCGCAACTGATTTCCAAAATTCATCTTTCTCCTGTGAGGATGGAACTTACGACCCCTCGTTTATTAGACCAGTGCTCTACCACTGAGCTAAAGACGCGCGGCCTAGCGGTACTCTTGGGTACTTCGTCCTTACGGTCGTCTGCATCATCAGACTTTAGCTGACAACACTTCATATTACCGGCTAATATTTGCAGCTATTTCGACAAATTACTGCTTGGCTACACATCTGACACGTAACCGATGTGCTCTCCAAACAACAACACTTGCATTTCAGAACACGTCTTTCACACATGTCTACAAAATCACCTTCACCTTCAAATACAGTTTCCTTGCGACTGACAGAGACGTAGGCAAAGTTTAAAGTTGCTATTTCCATTAAATCTCGTTAATCAGAAAAACGGTAATTTACACCTGCAGCGGAACAAAATTCCGTTCCGCCCAGCGTCTGGCTCGAACCCACGACCCTGGGATTAAGAGTCTGACACTCTACCGACTGAGCTAGCCGGCTACCTCGGTGAATACCTGCCGGGTAGCACGTCACACAGTACTCGTTTGGGTTGGGTGGTCCCATACAGAATCTCTCCATGGTGCCTAATGTTTTCTTAACGTCACACTCGTCACGTACTTCACTTTTATGTCATAATCATTTCTGAGAGGTAAAGAAATTGCATGACAACATGCAGAGCTAGTGGCGTCAAAATTAACACACATACTTTATGTGACTCAAAAGCCGAACGAGTTACTTTACGACGTTGTTTTAGATGTGCAAGTGATAGTCAAAACTCGCTGTGTCGGCACTCTGCCGACCATTTCGCTAGTTAACACCGGTCTTGTTGTGTGTGTTTCAAGCTCAAGAGCATCTCCAAGCAAAAAATGGTCAACAGCAACATTCAGACGGTTTCGTACTGCTCAATTGCTACATTAAAACGTTATGTTTCTTTTTCAGAACTGGAAAAACACAAGCGTGACAGCATTCGAACCTGTAATCTTCAGATCCGAAATCCGACGCATTATCCATTAGGCCACACGGTCACTGACGACCAACATTTACATGTATACGACTCATCTCGAAACGCTCACACCCCTGAGGATTTGTGTTTTCGTTCTACACAGCCGCTGCCCCTTGCTCTTTCCCACCCATTCGTTACATTCAACCTCTGACGAGACCGACCAAATATAGACTGAGAAACAAGACCACACACTTTGTGCATTCGGAATCGAAGGCAGGGCGTCCCTCGCCGCATTTGCTACGATTGCCATTTGCTACTTCTGCAGAAGCGGTGGCGGCGACGACGACGACGACGACGACGACGACGACGACGACGAAAATCGCGAGAGGCTTTGAGATATGTGAGAAATACATCTATAAAATGTAATTCAGACTGCCTCGTCCCACCTTATGCTGTACCGCTTTGGCAAATGCTTTATCTGCGCCATTCGCCTTAATCGCATCTGAGAGTAATTCTTAAAAAAACGCCTGTCGCTAATTGTTCGTCATCACAGATACTGTTTGCTATACGGCCACGACGCGCAACTGATTTCCAAAATTCATCTTTCTCCTGTGAGGATGGAACTTACGACCCCTCGTTTATTAGACCAGTGCTCTACCACTGAGCTAAAGACGCGCGGCCTAGCGGTACTCTTGGGTACTTCGTCCTTACGGTCGTCTGCATCATCAGACTTTAGCTGACAACACTTCATATTACCGGCTAATATTTGCAGCTATTTCGACAAATTACTGCTTGGCTACACATCTGACACGTAACCGATGTGCTCTCCAAACAACACTTGCATTTCAGAACACGTCTTTCACACATGTCTATAAAATCACCTTCACCTTCAAATACAGTTTCCTTGCGACTGACAGAGACGTAGGCAAAGTTTAAAGTTGCTATTTCCATTAAATCTCGTTAATCAGAAAAACGGTAATTTACACCTGCAGCGGAACAAAATTCCGTTCCGCCCAGCGTCTGGCTCGAACCCACGACCCTGGGATTAAGAGTCTGACACTCTACCGACTGAGCTAGCCGGCTACCTCGGTGAATACCTGCCGGGTAGCACGTCACACAGTACTCGTTTGGGTTGGGTGGTCCCATACAGAATCTCTCCATGGTGCCTAATGTTTTCTTAACGTCACACTCGTCACGTACTTCACTTTTATGTCATAATCATTTCTGAGAGGTAAAGAAATTGCATGACAACATGCAGAGCTAGTGGCGTCAAAATTAACACACATACTTTATGTGACTCAAAAGCCGAACGAGTTACTTTACGACGTTGTTTTAGATGTGCAAGTGATAGTCAAAACTCGCTGTGTCGGCACTCTGCCGACCATTTCGCTAGTTAACACCGGTCTTGTTGTGTGTGTTTCAAGCTCAAGAGCATCTCCAAGCAAAAAATGGTCAACAGCAACATTCAGACGGTTTCGTACTGCTCAATTGCTACATTAAAACGTTATGTTTCTTTTTCAGAACTGGAAAAACACAAGCGTGACAGCATTCGAACCTGTAATCTTCAGATCCGAAATCCGACGCATTATCCATTAGGCCACACGGTCACTGACGACCAACATTTACATGTATACGACTCATCTCGAAACGCTCACACCCCTGAGGATTTGTGTTTTCGTTCTACACAGCCGCTGCCCCTTGCTCTTTCCCACCCATTCGTTACATTCAACCTCTGACGAGACCGACCAAATATAGACTGAGAAACAAGACCACACACTTTGTGCATTCGGAATCGAAGGCAGGGCGTCCCTCGCCGCATTTGCTACGATTGCCATTTGCTACTTCTGCAGAAGCGGCGGCGGCGACGACGACGACGACGACGACGACGACGACGACGACGACGACGAATATCGCGAGAGGCTTTGAGATATGTGAGAAATACATCTATAAAATGTAATTCAGACTGCCTCGTCCCACCTTATGCTGTACCGCTTTGGCAAATGCTTTATCTGCGCCATTCGCCTTAATCGCATCTGAGAGTAATTATTAAAAAAACGCCTGTCGCTAATTGTTCGTCATCACAGATACTGTTTGCTATACGGCCACGACGCGCAACTGATTTCCAAAATTCATCTTTCTCCTGTGAGGATGGAACTTACGACCCCTCGTTTATTAGACCAGTGCTCTACCACTGAGCTAAAGACGCGCGGCCTAGCGGTACTCTTGGGTACTTCGTCCTTACGGTCGTCTGCATCATCAGACTTTAGCTGACAACACTTCATATTACCGGCTAATATTTGCAGCTATTTCGACAAATTACTGCTTGGCTACACATCTGACACGTAACCGATGTGCTCTCCAAACAACAACACTTGCATTTCAGAACACGTCTTTCACACATGTCTACAAAATCACCTTCACCTTCAAATACAGTTTCCTTGCGACTGACAGAGACGTAGGCAAAGTTTAAAGTTGCTATTTCCATTAAATCTCGTTAATCAGAAAAACGGTAATTTACACCTGCAGCGGAACAAAATTCCGTTCCGCCCAGCGTCTGGCTCGAACCCACGACCCTGGGATTAAGAGTCTGACACTCTACCGACTGAGCTAGCCGGCTACCTCGGTGAATACCTGCCGGGTAGCACGTCACACAGTACTCGTTTGGGTTGGGTGGTCCCATACAGAATCTCTCCATGGTGCCTAATGTTTTCTTAACGTCACACTCGTCACGTACTTCACTTTTATGTCATAATCATTTCTGAGAGGTAAAGAAATTGCATGACAACATGCAGAGCTAGTGGCGTCAAAATTAACACACATACTTTATGTGACTCAAAAGCCGAACGAGTTACTTTACGACGTTGTTTTAGATGTGCAAGTGATAGTCAAAACTCGCTGTGTCGGCACTCTGCCGACCATTTCGCTAGTTAACACCGGTCTTGTTGTGTGTGTTTCAAGCTCAAGAGCATCTCCAAGCAAAAAATGGTCAACAGCAACATTCAGACGGTTTCGTACTGCTCAATTGCTACATTAAAACGTTATGTTTCTTTTTCAGAACTGGAAAAACACAAGCGTGACAGCATTCGAACCTGTAATCTTCAGATCCGAAATCCGACGCATTATCCATTAGGCCACACGGTCACTGACGACCAACATTTACATGTATACGACTCATCTCGAAACGCTCACACCCCTGAGGATTTGTGTTTTCGTTCTACACAGCCGCTGCCCCTTGCTCTTTCCCACCCATTCGTTACATTCAACCTCTGACGAGACCGACCAAATATAGACTGAGAAACAAGACCACACACTTTGTGCATTCGGAATCGAAGGCAGGGCGTCCCTCGCCGCATTTGCTACGATTGCCATTTGCTACTTCTGCAGAAGCGGCGGCGGCGGCGACGACGACGACGACGACGACGACGACGACGACGACGACGAATATCGCGAGAGGCTTTGAGATATGTGAGAAATACATCTATAAAATGTAATTCAGACTGCCTCGTCCCACCTTATGCTGTACCGCTTTGGCAAATGCTTTATCTGCGCCATTCGCCTTAATCGCATCTGAGAGTAATTCTTAAAAAAACGCCTGTCGCTAATTGTTCGTCATCACAGATACTGTTTGCTATACGGCCACGACGCGCAACTGATTTCCAAAATTCATCTTTCTCCTGTGAGGATGGAACTTACGACCCCTCGTTTATTAGACCAGTGCTCTACCACTGGGCTAAAGACGCGCGGCCTAGCGGTACTCTTGGGTACTTCGTCCTTACGGTCGTCTGCATCATCAGACTTTAGCTGACAACACTTCATATTACCGGCTAATATTTGCAGCTATTTCGACAAATTACTGCTTGGCTACACATCTGACACGTAACCGATGTGCTCTCCAAACAACAACACTTGCATTTCAGAACACGTCTTTCACACATGTCTACAAAATCACCTTCACCTTCAAATACAGTTTCCTTGCGACTGACAGAGACGTAGGCAAAGTTTAAAGTTGCTATTTCCATTAAATCTCGTTAATCAGAAAAACGGTAATTTACACCTGCAGCGGAACAAAATTCCGTTCCGCCCAGCGTCTGGCTCGAACCCACGACCCTGGGATTAAGAGTCTGACACTCTACCGACTGAGCTAGCCGGCTACCTCGGTGAATACCTGCCGGGTAGCACGTCACACAGTACTCGTTTGGGTTGGGTGGTCCCATACAGAATCTCTCCATGGTGCCTAATGTTTTCTTAACGTCACACTCGTCACGTACTTCACTTTTATGTCATAATCATTTCTGAGAGGTAAAGAAATTGCATGACAACATGCAGAGCTAGTGGCGTCAAAATTAACACACATACTTTATGTGACTCAAAAGCCGAACGAGTTACTTTACGACGTTGTTTTAGATGTGCAAGTGATAGTCAAAACTCGCTGTGTCGGCACTCTGCCGACCATTTCGCTAGTTAACACCGGTCTTGTTGTGTGTGTTTCAAGCTCAAGAGCATCTCCAAGCAAAAAATGGTCAACAGCAACATTCAGACGGTTTCGTACTGCTCAATTGCTACATTAAAACGTTATGTTTCTTTTTCAGAACTGGAAAAACACAAGCGTGACAGCATTCGAACCTGTAATCTTCAGATCCGAAATCCGACGCATTATCCATTAGGCCACACGGTCACTGACGACCAACATTTACATGTATACGACTCATCTCGAAACGCTCACACCCCTGAGGATTTGTGTTTTCGTTCTACACAGCCGCTGCCCCTTGCTCTTTCCCACCCATTCGTTACATTCAACCTCTGACGAGACCGACCAAATATAGACTGAGAAACAAGACCACACACTTTGTGCATTCGGAATCGAAGGCAGGGCGTCCCTCGCCGCATTTGCTACGATTGCCATTTGCTACTTCTGCAGAAGCGGCGGCGGCGGCGGCGACGACGACGACGACGACGACGACGACGACGACGAATATCGCGAGAGGCTTTGAGATATGTGAGAAATACATCTATAAAATGTAATTCAGACTGCCTCGTCCCACCTTATGCTGTACCGCTTTGGCAAATGCTTTATCTGCGCCATTCGCCTTAATCGCATCTGAGAGTAATTCTTAAAAAAACGCCTGTCGCTAATTGTTCGTCATCACAGATACTGTTTGCTATACGGCCACGACGCGCAACTGATTTCCAAAATTCATCTTTCTCCTGTGAGGATGGAACTTACGACCCCTCGTTTAATAGACCAGTGCTCTACCACTGAGCTAAAGACGCGCGGCCTAGCGGTACTGTTGGGTACTTCGTCCTTACGGTCGTCTGCATCATCAGACTTTAGCTGACAACACTTCATATTACCGGCTAATATTTGCAGCTATTTCGACAAATTACTGCTTGGCTACACATCTGACACGTAACCGATGTGCTCTCCAAACAACAACACTTGCATTTCAGAACACGTCTTTCACACATGTCTACAAAATCACCTTCACCTTCAAATACAGTTTCCTTGCGACTGACAGAGACGTAGGCAAAGTTTAAAGTTGCTATTTCCATTAAATCTCGTTAATCAGAAAAACGGTAATTTACACCTGCAGCGGAACAAAATTCCGTTCCGCCCAGCGTCTGGCTCGAACCCACGACCCTGCGATTAAGAGTCTGACACTCTACCGACTGAGCTAGCCGGCTACCTCGGTGAATACCTGCCGGGTAGCACGTCACACAGTACTCGTTTGGGTTGGGTGGTCCCATACAGAATCTCTCCATGGTGCCTAATGTTTTCTTAACGTCACACTCGTCACGTACTTCACTTTTATGTCATAATCATTTCTGAGAGGTAAAGAAATTGCATGACAACATGCAGAGCTAGTGGCGTCAAAATTAACACACATACTTTATGTGACTCAAAAGCCGAACGAGTTACTTTACGACCTTGTTTTATATGTGCAAGTGCCAGTCAAAACTCGCGGTGTCGGCACTCTGCCGACCATTTCGCTAGTTAACACCGGTCTTGTTGTGTGTGTTTCAAGCTCAAGAGCATCTCCAAGCAAAAAATGGTCAACAGCAACATTCAGACGGTTTCGTACTGCTCAATTGCTACATTAAAACGTTATGTTTCTTTTTCAGAACTGGAAAAACACAAGCGTGACAGCATTCGAACCTGTAATCTTCAGATCCGAAATCCGACGCATTATCCATTAGGCCACACGGTCACTGACGACCAACATTTACATGTATACGACTCATCTCGAAACGCTCACACCCCTGAGGATTTGTGTTTTCGTTCTACACAGCCGCTGCCCCTTGCTCTTTCCCACCCATTCGTTACATTCAACCTCTGACGAGACCGACCAAATATAGACTGAGAAACAAGACCACACACTTTGTGCATTCGGAATCGAAGGCAGGGCGTCCCTCGCCGCATTTGCTACGATTGCCATTTGCTACTTCTGCAGAAGCGGCGGCGGCGACGACGACGACGACGACGACTGCGAGAGGCTCTGAGATATGTGAGAAATACATCTATAAAATGTAATTCAGACTGCCTCGTCCCACCTTATGCTGTACCGCTTTGGCAAATGCTTTATCTGCGCCATTCGCCTTAATCGCATCTGAGAGTAATTCTTAAAAAAACGCCTGTCGCTAATTGTTCGTCATCACAGATACTGTTTGCTATACGGCCACGACGCGCAACTGATTTCCAAAATTCATCTTTCTCCTGTGAGGATGGAACTTACGACCCCTCGTTTATTAGACCAGTGCTCTACCACTGAGCTAAAGACGCGCGGCCTAGCGGTACTCTTGGGTACTTCGTCCTTACGGTCGTCTGCATCATCAGACTTTAGCTGACAACACTTCATATTACCGGCTAATATTTGCAGCTATTTCGACAAATTACTGCTTGGCTACACATCTGACACGTAACCGATGTGCTCTCCAAACAACAACACTTGCATTTCAGAACACGTCTTTCACACATGTCTACAAAATCACCTTCACCTTCAAATACAGTTTCCTTGCGACTGACAGAGACGTAGGCAAAGTTTAAAGTTGCTATTTCCATTAAATCTCGTTAATCAGAAAAACGGTAATTTACACCTGCAGCGGAACAAAATTCCGTTCCGCCCAGCGTCTGGCTCGAACCCACGACCCTGGGAGTAAGAGTCTGACACTCTACCGACTGAGCTAGCCGGCTACCTCGGTGAATACCTGCCGGGTAGCACGTCACACAGTACTCGTTTGGGTTGGGTGGTCCCATACAGAATCTCTCCATGGTGCCTAATGTTTTCTTAACGTCACACTCGTCACGTACTTCACTTTTATGTCATAATCATTTCTGAGAGGTAAAGAAATTGCATGACAACATGCAGAGCTAGTGGCGTCAAAATTAACACACATACTTTATGTGACTCAAAAGCCGAACGAGTTACTTTACGACGTTGTTTTAGATGTGCAAGTGATAGTCAAAACTCGCTGTGTCAGCACTCTGCCGACCATTTCGCTAGTTAACACCGGTCTTGTTGTGTGTGTTTCAAGCTCAAGAGCATCTCCAAGCAAAAAATGGTCAACAGCAACATTCAGACGGTTTCGTACTGCTCAATTGCTACATTAAAACGTTATGTTTCTTTTTCAGAACTGGAAAAACACAAGCGTGACAGCATTCAAACCTGTAATCTTCAGATCCGAAATCCGACGCCTTATCCATTAGGCCACACGGTCACTGACGACCAACATTTACATGTATACGACTCATCTCGAAACGCTCACACCCCTGAGGATTTGTGTTTTCGTTCTACACAGCCGCTGCCCCTTGCTCTTTCCCACCCATTCGTTACATTCAACCTCTGACGTGACCGACCAAATATAGACTGAGAAACAAGACCACACACTTTGTGCATTCGGAAACGAAGGCAGGGCGTCCCTCGCCGCATTTGCTACGATTGCCATTTGCTACTTCTGCAGAAGCGGCGGCGGCGACGACGACGACGACGACGACGACGACGACGACGAATATCGCGAGAGGCTTTGAGATATGTGAGAAATACATCTATAAAATGTAATTCAGACTGCCTCGTCCCACCTTAAGCTGTACCGCTTTGGCAAATGCTTTATCTGCGCCATTCGCCTTAATCGCATCTGAGAGTAATTCTTAAAAAAACGCCTGTCGCTAATTGTTCGTCATCACAGATACTGTTTGCTATACGGCCACGACGCGCAACTGATTTCCAAAATTCATCTTTCTCCTGTGAGGATGGAACTTACGACCCCTCGTTTATTAGACCAGTGCTCTACCACTGAGCTAAGACGCGCGGCCTAGCGGTACTCTTGGGTACTTCGTCCTTACGGTCGTCTGCATCATCAGACTTTAGCTGACAACACTTCATATTACCGGCTAATATTTGCAGCTATTTCGACAAATTACTGCTTGGCTACACATCTGACACGTAACCGATGTGCTCTCCAAACAACAACACTTGCATTTCAGAACACGTCTTTCACACATGTCTACAAAATCACCTTCACCTTCAAATACAGTTTCCTTGCGACTGACAGAGACGTAGGCAAAGTTTAAAGTTGCTATTTCCATTAAATCTCGTTAATCAGAAAAACGGTAATTTACACCTGCAGCGGAACAAAATTCCGTTCCGCCCAGCGTCTGGCTCGAACCCACGACCCTGGGATTAAGAGTCTGACACTCTACCGACTGAGCTAGCCGGCTACCTCGGTGAATACCTGCCGGGTAGCACGTCACACAGTACTCGTTTGGGTTGGGTGGTCCCATACAGAATCTCTCCATGGTGCCTAATGTTTTCTTAACGTCACACTCGTCACGTACTTCACTTTTATGTCATAATCATTTCTGAGAGGTAAAGAAATTGCATGACAACATGCAGAGCTAGTGGCGTCAAAATTAACACACATACTTTATGTGACTCAAAAGCCGAACGAGTTACTTTACGACGTTGTTTTAGATGTGCAAGTGATAGTCAAAACTCGCTGTGTCGGCACTCTGCCGACCATTTCGCTAGTTAACACCGGTCTTGTTGTGTGTGTTTCAAGCTCAAGAGCATCTCGAAGCAAAAAATGGTCAACAGCAACATTCAGACGGTTTCGTACTGCTCAATTGCTACATTAAAACGTTATGTTTCTTTTTCAGAACTGGAAAAACACAAGCGTGACAGCATTCGAACCTGTAATCTTCAGATCCGAAATCCGACGCATTATCCATTTTTTTTTTTTTTTTTTTTTTTTTTTAAGTGCCTCCTTCCTCCCCTTCAGCCCCGCCTTGCGCTCGCCATAAATCGCCTTCGTCGGCGTCGGCTTCATCTGCCATGATTTCTGAATTACTTATTCTTCTGAACTATTCCAATTCCCAACCAAAGATACTTCTAAACCTATTGCATAGTCCCGCAATGGTGACAAAGTAGAATATATTTTTTTTTTTTTTTTTAATAGAAAATGAAAAAGGAACTCTGGTCCGCTAGAAAAACAGAAGAAAATAAAATAGTCCTTGTCGTAACACTGTTCAGTATACGTCACTGTGACATTTGAAGAAGAAAAGAGAAAAAACAAAGCAATGTAGAATGAAGGAAAGAAAAAAATACTTCTTTCATCGAAGAACGACTTCTAAAAAATTCGCATATCGTTTCCTGTAATGTCTCGTCTGTGAAAGTATGTGAAAATGTAATGCCAGGTAAAGACAGAACGCCGCCTCACTCTTGGGTTCTTGCATCTGTAAATAATGAACATAATGACCCTTCAACCAATTGACAGAGTTCCGTTTGGTGTTCGGGTACGGCACTGAATCCGGATACAGGAAATCTTCAGGTTTAATACAAAGCTGGGAAGTCCTCATAATCGTAGCCAGTTTTCGGCGAATGCATGGCCAAACTGCTTGGACAGTGGTGCACAGAAAACGATGTTCATCAGTATCAGGCAAGTTGCACGTTAGGCACAAAGGTGAGTCAGCCAAATGTAGAGCATGAAGTCGTGAATTGGTACTTATTTTACGGTTCACGACCCTGTACCAAGAGGCTTTCACTGACGTTGGTAAATCACGGCTATGTATGTTTTTCCATATCACTGGCCAGCGATGATTGGGGTATTTGTGTTCGATGTTGTTCCTGTTCTTGGTTGCCAGTAGTTTATTATAAACTAACTTCACCACGGAAAGCTCATTTTCTGGGAGAGTTGACCGTACGTAACTGAACTCAATGAAAAAGCTCTTAAAGTGAGTCAGCGCAGGCGGAATATGTTGAACAGAGACAGGAGGCTGCAGGCAGGCCGGCGCTATTTCGGTTAACAAGTGAGCCGTTAGACTGTTCGGTAACGACCTCCACCGTTTGTAGGTGGTGCATACGTACAAAGCTCGTGACTTGGAACGAACATCTGTTAAATTTAAGCCTCCATCGCTCGTGGAGAGAGTGAGCGTATCGTACTTGACTTTAAAAATGTGTCCACGTGTGACAAAATGTCCTAGAGCGGACATCATACGCTTCGCTGTCTCCTGTGGCATGGGCAGTACTTGTGCAACGTAGTTAATCTTTGAGGTGAGGTAGACATTAGCGAAGGTGACTTTCTGCAGTTCATCAAGGCTTCTTAGGTAGTGGGTCTGCATGCAAGCACGCATACTTGCCAGGAGATTCCTATAGTTCACCGCAATTGTGTGCTGTATGTTGCTCCTGTACTCAATACCAAGGCATTTCATTTTAGAAATTAGTTGCAACTGACCGTGATGGTGCAGCGAGATGCCGCGTCCTATGTTCATAATGCCAGATTTCCTGGCATTCAACTTCGCACCCGCAACAAGTTCGTAGTTTTTGACGATCTGAAGGGCTTCCTCGACTTCACCTTCGTCCATGACCAAAAATCCGACGTCATCCGCATATGCAGTACAAACAATCTTAATGCCGTGGATGGTTAATCCTTGTAGACGCTGTGTCAAGGTGACAAGCAAAGGCTCAATGGCAATGGCAAACAAGGCCATCGACATAGGGCATCCCTGTCGCACTGAATTAGTAATATTAATTGATGCGCTCAGCTGGCCATTCACCATGAGTCGAGTTACTCCTTTACGAAGGAGCTCATGTATAAGATTGATAAAACGTAGTGGAAATCCCATGGCATGCATCGTCCGGATGAGAAACTGATGGTTTACTCTGTCGAATGCCTTTGAAAAGTCAAGGGAAACTAGCGCACACCGTATCTTACACGCATCTGCAATGGCTATAACGTCCCTGTATTGAGACAAATTTTGGAAGATCGTCCTACCGACACCTACACTGGTCTGGTACTGACCAATGACAGTATTCATCAACATTTTCAATCTATTAGAAATAATACGTGCTAAAATTTTGTAGTCACTGTTCAGTAAAGTAAGCGGCCGAAAATCGTCAACAGAACTGCACATTGGGCGTTTAGGGATTAAAACCACGATGCCTTCCACGAGAGCCTGAGGAACATTAAAATCTGGCCGTAAAATTTCATTAAACATACTCAACAACTTGGGCTTTAATTTGTCGCAGAAAGTAAGATAAAATTCGGCAGTGAGACCGTCGGGTCCCGGCGATTTATTTTTCGGACTTCGTGATAGCGCAGAATCCAATTCGTCTTCATCAATTTCTCGCATGAGAGTTTCGACTTCAGCAGCACCCAAAGTCCTTTGCAAGTTATTGAGTAATTCATCGTGAGTTCCATCGTCGGTATGTGTCGTTGTCAGGAGACCTGCCAAGTGATTGTGAAGTGCGTTCCGTATGTCTTGTTGCCGCGTGAGCGCAACGCCTTCACTCAACTGAAGACAAGTTATTAATCTCCGCCGCCCCCTCTTATTTTCACGAATGACGTGAAACATGGATGTCATTTCGTCGTCTATCACATTCTGGGGCCTGGACCTTATTTGAAAGCCTTCTGCCTGCTGCCGCTGAAGTTTTAATAATTTTGCCTTAATTTTTTTAATCTGCATAAAATTTTCAGGTACAGTCACATCGGACTGGTAAAGCTCCCTGAGACAAGTAAAATAAAACTCAGACGTTTGCCGTTGCCACCAGGATTTGTCCCGAGCGTAGCGTTTAAACATTTTTGATAAAGTTGGTTTGGCATGTGTTATCCACCATTCAGTAACGGAGGCATACTGTGCAACCCGTCGTTCACATGCCTCCCATGTTTCGTTAAAGACACGGTGACAGTCAACATCGTTAAGGAGAGCATTGTTAAGTTTCCAGAAACCTCTGCCGCGAAATGTGCCTTGCTTGACCATGTTAACAGTACAAATATATGCGGCATGATCGGAAAAAATTGTGGGCCAAACTTCGGATTGGAGGACTTGAGTCTTCATACACGCCGATACATAGATTCTGTCTAGCCGGCTTGCAGAGTGGTTCGTGACATGAGTGAACCCAGGTGCCGCTCCGTGCGTATGCTCCCATGTGTCAATGAGGTTCATTTCTTGGACGATACGTTCTAGTTCTCCAGATTTGTTAAAATTAGGCGTCTGGTCTTTTGGACTTAAGACACAATTGAAGTCACCCGCAAAAATTATACGATCGTAGGTTCCCCTAAAAAGTGGGACTATGGCGCTTGTGAAGAACTCAGCCCTAGCACGCCTATTGCTACTGCCGGACGGGGCGTAAACATTGATTATGCGTGTCCGATGGAAAGTGACAGCGATCCCTCTATGATCAGGCAGTTTTTCTGCGTCGGTCGCTACAATCCCTTCTTTTAACAGAATCGCTGTCCCTAAATTCGCACCGCTCCCGGAATTGGAGAGAGTAGTATAACCAGTTATTCGGTCAAGTTCAATCGCAGCGACTTCTTGAAGTAACAGAATATCGATATCCGCTGCGTATACAAAATCTTGTAAATTACGGAGCCGCCAGTACGACTGTATCTTATTGATGTTTAACGTGGCAATTTTATAGGCTTGGGGCTCGTTCATGGGAGAAGGCACATACTATTAATTAAACAGTCTTAGAAGGATGGCTAACGAAATTGAGGCCAAGCGCGTCAGTCGGAGTTCCTGTAGTTCCCGGTACGGTTGGTGTATGCTGCTCTGTGGGGGGTGCCGAAGATTCCGTCTCAATGGTCCGCATGACAGCCGCATCATTGCTCGCATCCAATACTTCCATTTCCTGTGCCCAATTCCCAGTGAGAGTGGCCTCTGACAAAAGCGATCCTGCGTTTCCTTGAGCGTGGGTATCCGGCAAAACGACTCTACTCGAGGTATCACTATCTTCCACCCGTCGTGGATTCACAGGCGGAGACACTACAGGATCAATGTCCATTCGACCAGACGCAGGGAGACCAACTTCAGAGGGTTCAGAAGTGTTCTGACACATTTGGCTGCTTATTCGTTTCGCTTTGTCGCGGAGCTGTGGGGCGAGCTGATTGGCTCCTTGATGTGCAAGTCTCCGCTTCTTTTTGGAAGGCTTCCTGTTAGGGTTCGCAGTATCATCAACATCCGAAGTGGACTGTTGACTCTGGGGTTGATCCGCCGGGAACACAGCGTCTGCTTCATCCTCAGTACCAGTGGCATCAACCACTGGGGAGTCATCCGTCGTTACCTCCATCTCTGAGTGTGGTAGCGGCGGTGCCGCGTCAGCACTCGGTTCTTTGACGTTATCGGCCAAAACATCATTCAAACGAGGGGCATCTACAGGCGGGGTCGCGGGTGGAAGACCAGAAGCCGCGACAGCGTATGTCAGTGGCAGTGCCGTCGTCACAGGGGGGCTAGCGGCTTCACCGACAGGTATCTGCGTCACCCGTCTTTGTATACATTCAGAGCGCACGTGGCCGGGCGCACCACAGCCGGCACACGTTTTTGGCTGCCCATCATATATGACAATTCCGCGATGTCCACCTACGTAAATATATGAAGGTATGTGCTTCTGTATATCGATCTTAACCTGCCTGACGCCGTTAAGCACCGGAAATTTGTGGGCTTTGGACCAACGCTCCGCAAAATTGTTAATGACCCTCCCGTAAGGTGTCAATGCAGAATTTATTTGCGCGGCTGTTATTTCAAACGGGAGTTCGAAAATACGTGCCGTTCGGATGCCCAGTCCAGCATGCGTAATGCTGACGTCACTGACGGTACCATCGCTATGTTTAAACTTCAGTACACCTCCACTGGACTCCACAATTCTATCACACAGTTCAGAGGACGTTAATTTCACATAAACAACACTAGTCACGATAGAGAAATTTATCCCTACAATGTCATCAAAAGTAATCTTAGCTGTTTCCTCTAACCATGCTTCAACTTCAAACGAATTTGGTTTCGAAAAGTTCCTATCAAAGGTAAACTTCAAGGTATCTTTCCTGTTAGTCGGATTCATAATTCCATATCAGATCCTACAGAACGGAACGAATACTAATAAGCAGACGCTGTAAGCACGCGACTCACCGCCTGACGTAAACACTTCCTGCCGCAGCGCGCTGGCCCTGGAGGTCCGCTCACCACCGCTGCCGCAGGCAGACTGTTCCATTAGGCCACACGGTCACTGACGACCAACATTTACATGTATACGACTCATCTCGAAACGCTCACACCCCTGAGGATTTGTGTTTTCGTTCTACACAGCCGCTGCCCCTTGCTCTTTCCCACCCATTCGTTACATTCAACCTCTGACGAGACCGACCAAATATAGACTGAGAAACAAGACCACACACTTTGTGCATTCGGAATCGAAGGCAGGGCGTCCCTCGCCGCATTTGCTACGATTGCCATTTGCTACTTCTGCAGATGCGGCGGCGGCGACGACGACGACGACGACGACGACGACGAATATCGCGAGAGGCTTTGAGATATGTGAGAAATACATCTATAAAATGTAATTCAGACTGCCTCGTCCCACCTTATGCTGTACCGCTTTGGCAAATGCTTTATCTGCGCCATTCGCCTTAATCGCATCTGAGAGTAATTCTTAAAAAAACGCCTGTCGCTAATTGTTCGTCATCACAGATACTGTTTGCTATACGGCCACGACGCGCAACTGATTTCCAAAATTCATCTTTCTCCTGTGAGGATGGAACTTATGACCCCTCGTTTATTAGACCAGTGCTGTACCACTGAGCTAAAGACGCTCGGCCAAGCGGTACTCTTGGGTACTTCGTCCTTACGGTCGTCTGCATCATCAGACTTTAGCTGACAACACTTCATATTACCGGCTAATATTTGCAGCTATTTCGACAAATTACTGCTTGGCTACACATCTGACACGTAACCGATGTGCTCTCCAAACAACAACACTTGCATTTCAGAACACGTCTTTCACACATGTCTACAAAATCACCTTCACCTTCAAATACAGTTTCCTTGCGACTGACAGAGACGTAGGCAAAGTTTAAAGTTGCTATTTCCATTAAATCTCGTTAATCAGAAAAACGGTAATTTACACCTGCAGCGGAACAAAATTCCGTTCCGCCCAGCGTCTGGCTCGAACCCACGACCCTGGGATTAAGAGTCTGACACTCTACCGACTGAGCTAGCCGGCTACCTCGGTGAATACCTGCCGGGTAGCACGTCACACAGTACTCGTTTGGGTTGGGTGGTCCCATACAGAATCTCTCCATGGTGCCTAATGTTTTCTTAACGTCACACTCGTCACGTACTTCACTTTTATGTCATAATCATTTCTGAGAGGTAAAGAAATTGCATGACAACATGCAGAGCTAGTGGCGTCAAAATTAACACACATACTTTATGTGACTCAAAAGCCGAACGAGTTACTTTACGACCTTGTTTTATATGTGCAAGTGCCAGTCAAAACTCGCGGTGTCGGCACTCTGCCGACCATTTCGCTAGTTAACACCGGTCTTGTTGTGTGTGTTTCAAGCTCAAGAGCATCTCCAAGCAAAAAATGGTCAACAGCAACATTCAGACGGTTTCGTACTGCTCAATTGCTACATTAAAACGTTATGTTTCTTTTTCAGAACTGGAAAAACACAAGCGTGACAGCATTCAAACCTGTAATCTTCAGATCCGAAATCCGACGCCTTATCCATTAGGCCACACGGTCACTGACGACCAACATTTACATGTATACGACTCATCTCGAAACGCTCACACCCCTGAGGATTTGTGTTTTCGTTCTACACAGCCGCTGCCCCTTGCTCTTTCCCACCCATTCGTTACATTCAACCTCTGACGTGACCGACCAAATATAGACTGAGAAACAAGACCACACACTTTGTGCATTCGGAATCGAAGGCAGGGCGTCCCTCGCCGCATTTGCTACGATTGCCATTTGCTACTTCTGCAGAAGCGGCGGCGGCGACGACGACGACGACGACGACGACGACGACGACGACGACGACGACGAATATCGCGAGAGGCTTTGAGATATGTGAGAAATACATCTATAAAATGTAATTCAGACTGCCTCGTCCCACCTTATGCTGTACCGCTTTGGCAAATGCTTTATCTGCGCCATTCGCCTTAATCGCATCTGAGAGTAATTCTTAAAAAAACGCCTGTCGCTAATTGTTCGTCATCACAGATACTGTTTGCTATACGGCCACGACGCGCAACTGATTTCCAAAATTCATCTTTCTCCTGTGAGGATGGAACTTACGACCCCTCGTTTATTAGACCAGTTCTCTACCACTGAGCTAAAGACGCGCGGCCTAGCGGTACTCTTGGGTACTTCGTCCTTACGGTCGTCTGCATCATCAGACTTTAGCTGACAACACTTCATATTACCGGCTAATATTTGCAGCTATTTCGACAAATTACTGCTTGGCTACACATCTGACACGTAACCGATGTGCTCTCCAAACAACAACACTTGCATTTCAGAACACGTCTTTCACACATGTCTACAAAATCACCTTCACCTTCAAATACAGTTTCCTTGCGACTGACAGAGACGTAGGCAAAGTTTAAAGTTGCTATTTCCATTAAATCTCGTTAATCAGAAAAACGGTAATTTACACCTGCAGCGGAACAAAATTCCGTTCCGCCCAGCGTCTGGCTCGAACCCACGACCCTGGGAGTAAGAGTCTGACACTCTACCGACTGAGCTAGCCGGCTACCTCGGTGAATACCTGCCGGGTAGCACGTCACACAGTACTCGTTTGGGTTGGGTGGTCCCATACAGAATCTCTCCATGGTGCCTAATGTTTTCTTAACGTCACACTCGTCACGTACTTCACTTTTATGTCATAATCATTTCTGAGAGGTAAAGAAATTGCATGACAACATGCAGAGCTAGTGGCGTCAAAATTAACACACATACTTTATGTGACTCAAAAGCCGAACGAGTTACTTTACGACGTTGTTTTAGATGTGCAAGTGATAGTCAAAACTCGCTGTGTCGGCACTCTGCCGACCATTTCGCTAGTTAACACCGGTCTTGTTGTGTGTGTTTCAAGCTCAAGAGCATCTCCAAGCAAAAAATGGTCAACAGCAACATTCAGACGGTTTCGTACTGCTCAATTGCTACATTAAAACGTTATGTTTCTTTTTCAGAACTGGAAATACACAAGCGTGACAGCATTCGAACCTGTAATCTTCAGATCCGAAATCCGACGCATTATCCATTAGGCCACACGGTCACTGACGACCAACATTTACATGTATACGACGCATCTCGAAACGCTCACACCCCTGAGGATTTGTGTTTTCGTTCTACACAGCCGCTGCCCCTTGCTCTTTCCCACCCATTCGTTACATTCAACCTCTGACGAGACCGACCAAATATAGACTGAGAAACAAGACCACACACTTTGTGCATTCGGAATCGAAGGCAGGGCGTCCCTCGCCGCATTTGCTACGATTGCCATTTGCTACTTCTGCAGAAGCGGCGGCGGCGGCGGCGACGACGACGACGACGACGACGACGACGACGACGACGACGAATATCGCGAGAGGCTTTGAGATATGTGAGAAATACATCTATAAAATGTAATTCAGACTGCCTCGTCCCACCTTATGCTGTACCGCTTTGGCAAATGCTTTATCTGCGCCATTCGCCTTAATCGCATCTGAGAGTAATTCTTAAAAAAACGCCTGTCGCTAATTGTTCGTCATCACAGATACTGTTTGCTATACGGCCACGACGCGCAACTGATTTCCAAAATTCATCTTTCTCCTGTGAGGATGGAACTTACGACCCCTCGTTTATTAGACCAGTGCTCTACCACTGAGCTAAAGACGCGCGGCCTAGCGGTACTCTTGGGTACTTCGTCCTTACGGTCGTCTGCATCATCAGACTTTAGCTGACAACACTTCATATTACCGGCTAATATTTGCAGCTATTTCGACAAATTACTGCTTGGCTACACATCTGACACGTAACCGATGTGCTCTCCAAACAACAACACTTGCATTTCAGAACACGTCTTTCACACATGTCTACAAAATCACCTTCACCTTCAAATACAGTTTCCTTGCGACTGACAGAGACGTAGGCAAAGTTTAAAGTTGCTATTTCCATTAAATCTCGTTAATCAGAAAAACGGTAATTTACACCTGCAGCGGAACAAAATTCCGTTCCGCCCAGCGTCTGGCTCGAACCCACGACCCTGGGATTAAGAGTCTGACACTCTACCGACTGAGCTAGCCGGCTACCTCGGTGAATACCTGCCGGGTAGCACGTCACACAGTACTCGTTTGGGTTGGGTGGTCCCATACAGAATCTCTCCATGGTGCCTAATGTTTTCTTAACGTCACACTCGTCACGTACTTCACTTTTATGTCATAATCATTTCTGAGAGGTAAAGAAATTGCATGACAACATGCAGAGCTAGTGGCGTCAAAATTAACACACATACTTTATGTGACTCAAAAGCCGAACGAGTTACTTTACGACCTTGTTTTATATGTGCAAGTGCCAGTCAAAACTCGCGGTGTCGGCACTCTGCCGACCATTTCGCTAGTTAACACCGGTCTTGTTGTGTGTGTTTCAAGCTCAAGAGCATCTCCAAGCAAAAAATGGTCAACAGCAACATTCAGACGGTTTCGTACTGCTCAATTGCTACATTAAAACGTTATGTTTCTTTTTCAGAACTGGAAAAACACAAGCGTGACAGCATTCAAACCTGTAATCTTCAGATCCGAAATCCGACGCATTATCCATTAGGCCACACGGTCACTGACGACCAACATTTACATGTATACGACTCATCTCGAAACGCTCACACCCCTGAGGATTTGTGTTTTCGTTCTACACAGCCGCTGCCCCTTGCTCTTTCCCACCCATTCGTTACATTCAACCTCTGACGAGACCGACCAAATATAGACTGAGAAACAAGACCACACACTTTGTGCATTCGGAATCGAAGGCAGGGCGTCCCTCGCCGCATTTGCTACGATTGCCATTTGCTACTTCTGCAGAAGCGGCGGCGGCGACGACGACGACGACGACGACTGCGAGAGGCTCTGAGATATGTGAGAAATACATCTATAAAATGTAATTCAGACTGCCTCGTCCCACCTTATGCTGTACCGCTTTGGCAAATGCTTTATCTGCGCCATTCGCCTTAATCGCATCTGAGAGTAATTCTTAAAAAAACGCCTGTCGCTAATTGTTCGTCATCACAGATACTGTTTGCTATACGGCCACGACGCGCAACTGATTTCCAAAATTCATCTTTCTCCTGTGAGGATGGAACTTACGACCCCTCGTTTATTAGACCAGTGCTCTACCACTGAGCTAAAGACGCGCGGCCTAGCGGTACTCTTGGGTACTTCGTCCTTACGGTCGTCTGCATCATCAGACTTTAGCTGACAACACTTCATATTACCGGCTAATATTTGCAGCTATTTCGACAAATTACTGCTTGGCTACACATCTGACACGTAACCGATGTGCTCTCCAAACAACAACACTTGCATTTCAGAACACGTCTTTCACACATGTCTACAAAATCACCTTCACCTTCAAATACAGTTTCCTTGCGACTGACAGAGACGTAGGCAAAGTTTAAAGTTGCTATTTCCATTAAATCTCGTTAATCAGAAAAACGGTAATTTACACCTGCAGCGGAACAAAATTCTGTTCCGCCCAGCGTCTGGCTCGAACCCACGACCCTGGGATTAAGAGTCTGACACTCTACCGACTGAGCTAGCCGGCTACCTCGGTGAATACCTGCCGGGTAGCACGTCACACAGTACTCGTTTGGGTTGGGTGGTCCCATACAGAATCTCTCCATGGTGCCTAATGTTTTCTTAACGTCACACTCGTCACGTACTTCACTTTTATGTCATAATCATTTCTGAGAGGTAAAGAAATTGCATGACAACATGCAGAGCTAGTGGCGTCAAAATTAACACACATACTTTATGTGACTCAAAAGCCGAACGAGTTACTTTACGACCTTGTTTTATATGTGCAAGTGCCAGTCAAAACTCGCGGTGTCGGCACTCTGCCGACCATTTCGCTAGTTAACACCGGTCTTGTTGTGTGTGTTTCAAGCTCAAGAGCATCTCCAAGCAAAAAATGGTCAACAGCAACATTCAGACGGTTTCGTACTGCTCAATTGCTACATTAAAACGTTATGTTTCTTTTTCAGAACTGGAAAAACACAAGCGTGACAGCATTCAAACCTGTAATCTTCAGATCCGAAATCCGACGCCTTATCCATTAGGCCACACGGTCACTGACGACCAACATTTACATGTATACGACTCATCTCGAAACGCTCACACCCCTGAGGATTTGTGTTTTCGTTCTACACAGCCGCTGCCCTTTGCTCTTTCCCACCCATTCGTTACATTCAACCTCTGACGAGACCGACCAAATATAGACTGAGAAACAAGACCACACACTTTGTGCATTCGGAATCGAAGGCAGGGCGTCCCTCGCCGCATTTGCTACGATTGCCATTTGCTACTTCTGCAGAAGCGGCGGCGGCGACGACGACGACGACGACGACGACGACGACGACGACGACGACGAATATCGCGAGAGGCTTTGAGATATGTGAGAAATACATCTATAAAATGTAATTCAGACTGCCTCGTCCCACCTTATGCTGTACCGCTTTGGCAAATGCTTTATCTGCGCCATTCGCCTTAATCGCATCTGAGAGTAATTCTTAAAAAAACGCCTGTCGCTAATTGTTCGTCATCACAGATACTGTTTGCTATACGGCCACGACGCGCAACTGATTTCCAAAATTCATCTTTCTCCTGTGAGGATGGAACTTACGACCCCTCGTTTATTAGACCAGTGCTGTACCACTGAGCTAAAGACGCGCGGCCTAGCGGTACTCTTGGGTACTTCGTCCTTACGGTCGTCTGCATCATCAGACTTTAGCTGACAACACTTCATATTACCGGCTAATATTTGCAGCTATTTCGACAAATTACTGCTTGGCTACACATCTGACACGTAACCGATGTGCTCTCCAAACAACAACACTTGCATTTCAGAACACGTCTTTCACACATGTCTACAAAATCACCTTCACCTTCAAATACAGTTTCCTTGCGACTGACAGAGACGTAGGCAAAGTTTAAAGTTGCTATTTCCATTAAATCTCGTTAATCAGAAAAACGGTAATTTACACCTGCAGCGGAACAAAATTCCGTTCCGCCCAGCGTCTGGCTCGAACCCACGACCCTGGGATTAAGAGTCTGACACTCTACCGACTGAGCTAGCCGGCTACCTCGGTGAATACCTGCCGGGTAGCACGTCACACAGTACTCGTTTGGGTTGGGTGGTCCCATACAGAATCTCTCCATGGTGCCTAATGTTTTCTTAACGTCACACTCGTCACGTACTTCACTTTTATGTCATAATCATTTCTGAGAGGTAAAGAAATTGCATGACAACATGCAGAGCTAGTGGCGTCAAAATTAACACACATACTTTATGTGACTCAAAAGCCGAACGAGTTACTTTACGACCTTGTTTTATATGTGCAAGTGCCAGTCAAAACTCGCGGTGTCGGCACTCTGCCGACCATTTCGCTAGTTAACACCGGTCTTGTTGTGTGTGTTTCAAGCTCAAGAGCATCTCCAAGCAAAAAATGGTCAACAGCAACATTCAAACGGTTTCGTACTGCTCAATTGCTACATTAAAACGTTATGTTTCTTTTTCAGAACTGGAAAAACACAAGCGTGACAGCATTCAAACCCGTAATCTTCAGATCCGAAATCCGACGCCTTATCCATTAGGCCACACGGTCACTGACGACCAACATTTACATGTATACGACTCATCTCGAAACGCTCACACCCCTGAGGATTTGTGTTTTCGTTCTACACAGCCGCTGCCCCTTGCTCTTTCCCACCCATTCGTTACATTCAACCTCTGACGAGACCGACCAAATATAGACTGAGAAACAAGACCACACACTTTGTGCATTCGGAATCGAAGGCAGGGCGTCCCTCGCCGCATTTGCTACGATTGCCATTTGCTACTTCTGCAGAAGCGGCGGCGGCGACGACGACGACGACGACGACGACGACGACGAATATCGCGAGAGGCTTTGAGATATGTGAGAAATACATCTATAAAATGTAATTCAGACTGCCTCGTCCCACCTTATGCTGTACCGCTTTGGCAAATGCTTTATCTGCGCCATTCGCCTTAATCGCATCTGAGAGTAATTCTTAAAAAAACGCCTGTCGCTAATTGTTCGTCATCACAGATACTGTTTGCTATACGGCCACGACGCGCAACTGATTTCCAAAATTCATCTTTCTCCTGTGAGGATGGAACTTACGACCCCTCGTTTATTAGACCAGTGCTCTACCACTGAGCTAAAGACGCGCGGCCTAGCGGTACTCTTGGGTACTTCGTCCTTACGGTCGTCTGCATCATCAGACTTTAGCTGACAACACTTCATATTACCGGCTAATATTTGCAGCTATTTCGACAAATTACTGCTTGGCTACACATCTGACACGTAACCGATGTGCTCTCCAAACAACAACACTTGCATTTCAGAACACGTCTTTCACACATGTCTACAAAATCACCTTCACCTTCAAATACAGTTTCCTTGCGACTGACAGAGACGTAGGCAAAGTTTAAAGTTGCTATTTCCATTAAATCTCGTTAATCAGAAAAACGGTAATTTACACCTGCAGCGGAACAAAATTCCGTTCCGCCCAGCGTCTGGCTCGAACCCACGACCCTGGGATTAAGAGTCTGACACTCTACCGACTGAGCTAGCCGGCTACCTCGGTGAATACCTGCCGGGTAGCACGTCACACAGTACTCGTTTGGGTTGGGTGGTCCCATACAGAATCTCTCCATGGTGCCTAATGTTTTCTTAACGTCACACTCGTCACGTACTTCACTTTTATGTCATAATCATTTCTGAGAGGTAAAGAAATTGCATGACAACATGCAGAGCTAGTGGCGTCAAAATTAACACACATACTTTATGTGACTCAAAAGCCGAACGAGTTACTTTACGACCTTGTTTTATATGTGCAAGTGCCAGTCAAAACTCGCGGTGTCGGCACTCTGCCGACCATTTCGCTAGTTAACACCGGTCTTGTTGTGTGTGTTTCAAGCTCAAGAGCATCTCCAAGCAAAAAATGGTCAACAGCAACATTCAGACGGTTTCGTACTGCTCAATTGCTACATTAAAACGTTATGTTTCTTTTTCAGAACTGGAAAAACACAAGCGTGACAGCATTCAAACCTGTAATCTTCAGATCCGAAATCCGACGCCTTATCCATTAGGCCACACGGTCACTGACGACCAACATTTACATGTATACGACTCATCTCGAAACGCTCACACCCCTGAGGATTTGTGTTTTCGTTCTACACAGCCGCTGCCCCTTGCTCTTTCCCACCCATTCGTTACATTCAACCTCTGACGAGACCGACCAAATATAGACTGAGAAACAAGACCACACACTTTGTGCATTCGGAATCGAAGGCAGGGCGTCCCTCGCCGCATTTGCTACGATTGCCATTTGCTACTTCTGCAGAAGCGGCGGCGGCGACGACGACGACGACGACGACGACGACGACGACGACGAATATCGCGAGAGGCTTTGAGATATGTGAGAAATACATCTATAAAATGTAATTCAGACTGCCTCGTCCCACCTTATGCTGTACCGCTTTGGCAAATGCTTTATCTGCGCCATTCGCCTTAATCGCATCTGAGAGTAATTCTTAAAAAAACGCCTGTCGCTAATTGTTCGTCATCACAGATACTGTTTGCTATACGGCCACGACGCGCAACTGATTTCCAAAATTCATCTTTCTCCTGTGAGGATGGAACTTACGACCCCTCGTTTATTAGACCAGTGCTCTACCACTGAGCTAAAGACGCGCGGCCTAGCGGTACTCTTGGGTACTTCGTCCTTACGGTCGTCTGCATCATCAGACTTTAGCTGACAACACTTCATATTACCGGCTAATATTTGCAGCTATTTCGACAAATTACTGCTTGGCTACACATCTGACACGTAACCGATGTGCTCTCCAAACAACAACACTTGCATTTCAGAACACGTCTTTCACACATGTCTACAAAATCACCTTCACCTTCAAATACAGTTTCCTTGCGACTGACAGAGACGTAGGCAAAGTTTAAAGTTGCTATTTCCATTAAATCTCGTTAATCAGAAAAACGGTAATTTACACCTGCAGCGGAACAAAATTCCGTTCCGCCCAGCGTCTGGCTCGAACCCACGACCCTGGGATTAAGAGTCTGACACTCTACCGACTGAGCTAGCCGGCTACCTCGGTGAATACCTGCCGGGTAGCACGTCACACAGTACTCGTTTGGGTTGGGTGGTCCCATACAGAATCTCTCCATGGTGCCTAATGTTTTCTTAACGTCACACTCGTCACGTACTTCACTTTTATGTCATAATCATTTCTGAGAGGTAAAGAAATTGCATGACAACATGCAGAGCTAGTGGCGTCAAAATTAACACACATACTTTATGTGACTCAAAAGCCGAACGAGTTACTTTACGACCTTGTTTTATATGTGCAAGTGCCAGTCAAAACTCGCGGTGTCGGCACTCTGCCGACCATTTCGCTAGTTAACACCGGTCTTGTTGTGTGTGTTTCAAGCTCAAGAGCATCTCCAAGCAAAAAATGGTCAACAGCAACATTCAGACGGTTTCGTACTGCTCAATTGCTACATTAAAACGTTATGTTTCTTTTTCAGAACTGGAAAAACACAAGCGTGACAGCATTCAAACCTGTAATCTTCAGATCCGAAATCCGACGCCTTATCCATTAGGCCACACGGTCACTGACGACCAACATTTACATGTATACGACTCATCTCGAAACGCTCACACCCCTGAGGATTTGTGTTTTCGTTCTACACAGCCGCTGCCCTTTGCTCTTTCCCACCCATTCGTTACATTCAACCTCTGACGAGACCGACCAAATATAGACTGAGAAACAAGACCACACACTTTGTGCATTCGGAATCGAAGGCAGGGCGTCCCTCGCCGCATTTGCTACGATTGCCATTTGCTACTTCTGCAGAAGCGGCGGCGGCGACGACGACGACGACGACGACGACGACGACGACGACGACGAATATCGCGAGAGGCTTTGAGATATGTGAGAAATACATCTATAAAATGTAATTCAGACTGCCTCGTCCCACCTTATGCTGTACCGCTTTGGCAAATGCTTTATCTGCGCCATTCGCCTTAATCGCATCTGAGAGTAATTCTTAAAAAAACGCCTGTCGCTAATTGTTCGTCATCACAGATACTGTTTGCTATACGGCCACGACGCGCAACTGATTTCCAAAATTCATCTTTCTCCTGTGAGGATGGAACTTACGACCCCTCGTTTATTAGACCAGTGCTGTACCACTGAGCTAAAGACGCGCGGCCTAGCGGTACTCTTGGGTACTTCGTCCTTACGGTCGTCTGCATCATCAGACTTTAGCTGACAACACTTCATATTACCGGCTAATATTTGCAGCTATTTCGACAAATTACTGCTTGGCTACACATCTGACACGTAACCGATGTGCTCTCCAAACAACAACACTTGCATTTCAGAACACGTCTTTCACACATGTCTACAAAATCACCTTCACCTTCAAATACAGTTTCCTTGCGACTGACAGAGACGTAGGCAAAGTTTAAAGTTGCTATTTCCATTAAATCTCGTTAATCAGAAAAACGGTAATTTACACCTGCAGCGGAACAAAATTCCGTTCCGCCCAGCGTCTGGCTCGAACCCACGACCCTGGGATTAAGAGTCTGACACTCTACCGACTGAGCTAGCCGGCTACCTCGGTGAATACCTGCCGGGTAGCACGTCACACAGTACTCGTTTGGGTTGGGTGGTCCCATACAGAATCTCTCCATGGTGCCTAATGTTTTCTTAACGTCACACTCGTCACGTACTTCACTTTTATGTCATAATCATTTCTGAGAGGTAAAGAAATTGCATGACAACATGCAGAGCTAGTGGCGTCAAAATTAACACACATACTTTATGTGACTCAAAAGCCGAACGAGTTACTTTACGACCTTGTTTTATATGTGCAAGTGCCAGTCAAAACTCGCGGTGTCGGCACTCTGCCGACCATTTCGCTAGTTAACACCGGTCTTGTTGTGTGTGTTTCAAGCTCAAGAGCATCTCCAAGCAAAAAATGGTCAACAGCAACATTCAAACGGTTTCGTACTGCTCAATTGCTACATTAAAACGTTATGTTTCTTTTTCAGAACTGGAAAAACACAAGCGTGACAGCATTCAAACCCGTAATCTTCAGATCCGAAATCCGACGCCTTATCCATTAGGCCACACGGTCACTGACGACCAACATTTACATGTATACGACTCATCTCGAAACGCTCACACCCCTGAGGATTTGTGTTTTCGTTCTACACAGCCGCTGCCCCTTGCTCTTTCCCACCCATTCGTTACATTCAACCTCTGACGAGACCGACCAAATATAGACTGAGAAACAAGACCACACACTTTGTGCATTCGGAATCGAAGGCAGGGCGTCCCTCGCCGCATTTGCTACGATTGCCATTTGCTACTTCTGCAGAAGCGGCGGCGGCGACGACGACGACGACGACGACGACGACGACGAATATCGCGAGAGGCTTTGAGATATGTGAGAAATACATCTATAAAATGTAATTCAGACTGCCTCGTCCCACCTTATGCTGTACCGCTTTGGCAAATGCTTTATCTGCGCCATTCGCCTTAATCGCATCTGAGAGTAATTCTTAAAAAAACGCCTGTCGCTAATTGTTCGTCATCACAGATACTGTTTGCTATACGGCCACGACGCGCAACTGATTTCCAAAATTCATCTTTCTCCTGTGAGGATGGAACTTACGACCCCTCGTTTATTAGACCAGTGCTCTACCACTGAGCTAAAGACGCGCGGCCTAGCGGTACTCTTGGGTACTTCGTCCTTACGGTCGTCTGCATCATCAGACTTTAGCTGACAACACTTCATATTACCGGCTAATATTTGCAGCTATTTCGACAAATTACTGCTTGGCTACACATCTGACACGTAACCGATGTGCTCTCCAAACAACAACACTTGCATTTCAGAACACGTCTTTCACACATGTCTACAAAATCACCTTCACCTTCAAATACAGTTTCCTTGCGACTGACAGAGACGTAGGCAAAGTTTAAAGTTGCTATTTCCATTAAATCTCGTTAATCAGAAAAACGGTAATTTACACCTGCAGCGGAACAAAATTCCGTTCCGCCCAGCGTCTGGCTCGAACCCACGACCCTGGGATTAAGAGTCTGACACTCTACCGACTGAGCTAGCCGGCTACCTCGGTGAATACCTGCCGGGTAGCACGTCACACAGTACTCGTTTGGGTTGGGTGGTCCCATACAGAATCTCTCCATGGTGCCTAATGTTTTCTTAACGTCACACTCGTCACGTACTTCACTTTTATGTCATAATCATTTCTGAGAGGTAAAGAAATTGCATGACAACATGCAGAGCTAGTGGCGTCAAAATTAACACACATACTTTATGTGACTCAAAAGCCGAACGAGTTACTTTACGACCTTGTTTTATATGTGCAAGTGCCAGTCAAAACTCGCGGTGTCGGCACTCTGCCGACCATTTCGCTAGTTAACACCGGTCTTGTTGTGTGTGTTTCAAGCTCAAGAGCATCTCCAAGCAAAAAATGGTCAACAGCAACATTCAGACGGTTTCGTACTGCTCAATTGCTACATTAAAACGTTATGTTTCTTTTTCAGAACTGGAAAAACACAAGCGTGACAGCATTCAAACCTGTAATCTTCAGATCCGAAATCCGACGCCTTATCCATTAGGCCACACGGTCACTGACGACCAACATTTACATGTATACGACTCATCTCGAAACGCTCACACCCCTGAGGATTTGTGTTTTCGTTCTACACAGCCGCTGCCCCTTGCTCTTTCCCACCCATTCGTTACATTCAACCTCTGACGAGACCGACCAAATATAGACTGAGAAACAAGACCACACACTTTGTGCATTCGGAATCGAAGGCAGGGCGTCCCTCGCCGCATTTGCTACGATTGCCATTTGCTACTTCTGCAGAAGCGGCGGCGGCGACGACGACGACGACGACGACGACGACGACGACGACGAATATCGCGAGAGGCTTTGAGATATGTGAGAAATACATCTATAAAATGTAATTCAGACTGCCTCGTCCCACCTTATGCTGTACCGCTTTGGCAAATGCTTTATCTGCGCCATTCGCCTTAATCGCATCTGAGAGTAATTCTTAAAAAAACGCCTGTCGCTAATTGTTCGTCATCACAGATACTGTTTGCTATACGGCCACGACGCGCAACTGATTTCCAAAATTCATCTTTCTCCTGTGAGGATGGAACTTACGACCCCTCGTTTATTAGACCAGTGCTCTACCACTGAGCTAAAGACGCGCGGCCTAGCGGTACTCTTGGGTACTTCGTCCTTACGGTCGTCTGCATCATCAGACTTTAGCTGACAACACTTCATATTACCGGCTAATATTTGCAGCTATTTCGACAAATTACTGCTTGGCTACACATCTGACACGTAACCGATGTGCTCTCCAAACAACAACACTTGCATTTCAGAACACGTCTTTCACACATGTCTACAAAATCACCTTCACCTTCAAATACAGTTTCCTTGCGACTGACAGAGACGTAGGCAAAGTTTAAAGTTGCTATTTCCATTAAATCTCGTTAATCAGAAAAACGGTAATTTACACCTGCAGCGGAACAAAATTCCGTTCCGCCCAGCGTCTGGCTCGAACCCACGACCCTGGGATTAAGAGTCTGACACTCTACCGACTGAGCTAGCCGGCTACCTCGGTGAATACCTGCCGGGTAGCACGTCACACAGTACTCGTTTGGGTTGGGTGGTCCCATACAGAATCTCTCCATGGTGCCTAATGTTTTCTTAACGTCACACTCGTCACGTACTTCACTTTTATGTCATAATCATTTCTGAGAGGTAAAGAAATTGCATGACAACATGCAGAGCTAGTGGCGTCAAAATTAACACACATACTTTATGTGACTCAAAAGCCGAACGAGTTACTTTACGACCTTGTTTTATATGTGCAAGTGCCAGTCAAAACTCGCGGTGTCGGCACTCTGCCGACCATTTCGCTAGTTAACACCGGTCTTGTTGTGTGTGTTTCAAGCTCAAGAGCATCTCCAAGCAAAAAATGGTCAACAGCAACATTCAGACGGTTTCGTACTGCTCAATTGCTACATTAAAACGTTATGTTTCTTTTTCAGAACTGGAAAAACACAAGCGTGACAGCATTCAAACCTGTAATCTTCAGATCCGAAATCCGACGCCTTATCCATTAGGCCACACGGTCACTGACGACCAACATTTACATGTATACGACTCATCTCGAAACGCTCACACCCCTGAGGATTTGTGTTTTCGTTCTACACAGCCGCTGCCCCTTGCTCTTTCCCACCCATTCGTTACATTCAACCTCTGACGAGACCGACCAAATATAGACTGAGAAACAAGACCACACACTTTGTGCATTCGGAATCGAAGGCAGGGCGTCCCTCGCCGCATTTGCTACGATTGCCATTTGCTACTTCTGCAGAAGCGGCGGCGGCGACGACGACGACGACGACGACGACGACGACGACGACGAATATCGCGAGAGGCTTTGAGATATGTGAGAAATACATCTATAAAATGTAATTCAGACTGCCTCGTCCCACCTTATGCTGTACCGCTTTGGCAAATGCTTTATCTGCGCCATTCGCCTTAATCGCATCTGAGAGTAATTCTTAAAAAAACGCCTGTCGCTAATTGTTCGTCATCACAGATACTGTTTGCTATACGGCCACGACGCGCAACTGATTTCCAAAATTCATCTTTCTCCTGTGAGGATGGAACTTACGACCCCTCGTTTATTAGACCAGTGCTCTACCACTGAGCTAAAGACGCGCGGCCTAGCGGTACTCTTGGGTACTTCGTCCTTACGGTCGTCTGCATCATCAGACTTTAGCTGACAACACTTCATATTACCGGCTAATATTTGCAGCTATTTCGACAAATTACTGCTTGGCTACACATCTGACACGTAACCGATGTGCTCTCCAAACAACAACACTTGCATTTCAGAACACGTCTTTCACACATGTCTACAAAATCACCTTCACCTTCAAATACAGTTTCCTTGCGACTGACAGAGACGTAGGCAAAGTTTAAAGTTGCTATTTCCATTAAATCTCGTTAATCAGAAAAACGGTAATTTACACCTGCAGCGGAACAAAATTCCGTTCCGCCCAGCGTCTGGCTCGAACCCACGACCCTGGGATTAAGAGTCTGACACTCTACCGACTGAGCTAGCCGGCTACCTCGGTGAATACCTGCCGGGTAGCACGTCACACAGTACTCGTTTGGGTTGGGTGGTCCCATACAGAATCTCTCCATGGTGCCTAATGTTTTCTTAACGTCACACTCGTCACGTACTTCACTTTTATGTCATAATCATTTCTGAGAGGTAAAGAAATTGCATGACAACATGCAGAGCTAGTGGCGTCAAAATTAACACACATACTTTATGTGACTTAAAAGCCGAACGAGTTACTTTACGACCTTGTTTTATATGTGCAAGTACCAGTCAAAACTCGCTGTGTCGGCACTCTGCCGACCATTTCGCTAGTTAACACCGGTCTTGTTGTGTGTGTTTCAAGCTCAAGAGCATCTCCAAGCAAAAAATGGTCAACAGCAACATTCAGACGGTTTCGTACTGCTCAATTGCTACATTAAAAGGTTATGTTTCTTTTTCAGAATTGGAAAAACACAAGCGTGACAGCATTCAAACCTGTAATCTTCAGATCCGAAATCCGACGCCTTATCCATTAGGCCACACGGTCACTGACGACCAACATTTACATGTATACGACTCATCTCGAAACGCTCACACCCCTGAGGATTTGTGTTTTCGTTCTACACAGCCGCTGCCCCTTGCTCTTTCCCACCCATTCGTTACATTCAACCTCTGACGAGACCGACCAAATATAGACTGAGAAACAAGACCACACACTTTGTGCATTCGGAATCGAAGGCAGGGCGTCCCTCGCTGCATTTGCTACGATTGCCATTTGCTACTTCTGCAGAAGCGGCGGCGGCGACGACGACGACGACGACGACGACGACGACGACGAATATCGCGAGAGGCTTTGAGATATGTGAGAAATACATCTATAAAATGTAATTCAGACTGCCTCGTCCCACCTTATGCTGTACCGCTTTGGCAAATGCTTTATCTGCGCCATTCGCCTTAATCGCATCTGAGAGTAATTCTTAAAAAAACGCCTGTCGCTAATTGTTCGTCATCACAGATACTGTTTGCTATACGGCCACGACGCGCAACTGATTTCCAAAATTCATCTTTCTCCTGTGAGGATGGAACTTACGACCCCTCGTTTATTAGACCAGTGCTCTACCACTGAGCTAAAGACGCGCGGCCTAGCGGTACTCTTGGGTACTTCGTCCTTACGGTCGTCTGCATCATCAGACTTTAGCTGACAACACTTCATATTACCGGCTAATATTTGCAGCTATTTCGACAAATTACTGCTTGGCTACACATCTGACACGTAACCGATGTGCTCTCCAAACAACAACACTTGCATTTCAGAACACGTCTTTCACACATGTCTACAAAATCACCTTCACCTTCAAATACAGTTTCCTTGCGACTGACAGAGACGTAGGCAAAGTTTAAAGTTGCTATTTCCATTAAATCTCGTTAATCAGAAAAACGGTAATTTACACCTGCAGCGGAACAAAATTCCGTTCCGCCCAGCGTCTGGCTCGAACCCACGACCCTGGGATTAAGAGTCTGACACTCTACCGACTGAGCTAGCCGGCTACCTCGGTGAATACCTGCCGGGTAGCACGTCACACAGTACTCGTTTGGGTTGGGTGGTCCCATACAGAATCTCTCCATGGTGCCTAATGTTTTCTTAACGTCACACTCGTCACGTACTTCACTTTTATGTCATAATCATTTCTGAGAGGTAAAGAAATTGCATGACAACATGCAGAGCTAGTGGCGTCAAAATTAACACACATACTTTATGTGACTTAAAAGCCGAACGAGTTACTTTACGACCTTGTTTTATATGTGCAAGTGCCAGTCAAAACTCGCTGTGTCGGCACTCTGCCGACCATTTCGCTAGTTAACACCGGTCTTGTTGTGTGTGTTTCAAGCTCAAGAGCATCTCCAAGCAAAAAATTGGTCAACAGCAACATTCAGACGGTTTCGTACTGCTCAATTGCTACATTAAAAGGTTATGTTTCTTTTTCAGAATTGGAAAAACACAAGCGTGACAGCATTCAAACCTGTAATCTTCAGATCCGAAATCCGACGCCTTATCCATTAGGCCACACGGTCACTGACGACCAACATTTACATGTATACGACTCATCTCGAAACGCTCACACCCCTGAGGATTTGTGTTTTCGTTCTACACAGCCGCTGCCCCTTGCTCTTTCCCACCCATTCGTTACATTCAACCTCTGACGAGACCGACCAAATATAGACTGAGAAACAAGACCACACACTTTGTGCATTCGGAATCGAAGGCAGGGCGTCCCTCGCTGCATTTGCTACGATTGCCATTTGCTACTTCTGCAGAAGCGGCGGCGGCGGCGACGACGACGACGACGACGACGACGACGACGAATATCGCGAGAGGCTTTGAGATATGTGAGAAATACATCTATAAAATGTAACTCAGACTGCCTCGTCCCACCTTATGCTGTACCGCTTTGGCAAATGCTTTATCTGCGCCATTCGCCTTAATCGCATCTGAGAGTAATTCTTAAAAAAACGCCTGTCGCTAATTGTTCGTCATCACAGATACTGTTTGCTATACGGCCACGACGCGCAACTGATTTCTAAAATTCATCTTTCTCCTGTGAGGATGGAACTTACGACCCCTCGTTTATTAGACCAGTGCTCTACCACTGAGCTAAAGACGCGCGGCCTAGCGGTACTCTTGGGTACTTCGTCCTTACGGTCGTCTGCATCATCAGACTTTAGCTGACAACACTTCATATTACCGGCTAATATTTGCAGCTATTTCGACAAATTACTGCTTGGCTACACATCTGACACGTAACCGATGTGCTCTCCAAACAACAACACTTGCATTTCAGAACATGTGTTTCACACATGTCTACAAAATCACCTTCACCTTCAAATACAGTTTCCTTGCGACTGACAGAGACGAAGGCAAAGTTTAAAGTTGCTATTTCCATTAAATCTCGTTAATCAGAAAAACGGTAATTTACACCTGCAGCGGAACAAAATTCCGTTCCGCCCAGCGTATGGCTCGAACACACGACCCTTGGATTAAGAGTCTGACACTCTACCGACTGAGCTAGCCGGCTACCTCGGTGAATACCTGCCGGGTAGCACGTCACACAGTACTCGTTTGGGTTGGGTGGTCCCATACAGAATCTCTCCATGATGCCTAATGTTTTCCTAACGTCACACTCGTCACGTACTTCACTTTTATGTCATAATCATTTCTGAGAGATAAAGAAATTGCATGACAACATGCAGAGCTAGTGGCGTCAAAATTAACACACATACTTTATGTGACTCAAAAGCCGAACGAGTTACTTTCCGACGTTGTTTTAGATGTGCAAGTGATAGTCAAAACTCGCTGTGTCGGCACTCGGCCGACCATTTCGCTAGTTAACACCGGTCTTGTTGTGTGTATTTCAAGCTCAAGAGCATCTCCAAGCAAAAAATGGTCAACAGCAACATTCAGACGGTTTCGTACTGCTCAATTGCTACATTAAAACGTTATGTTTCTTTTTCAGAACTGGAAAAACACAAGCGTGACAGCATTCAAACCTGTAATCTTCAGATCCGAAATCCGACGCCTTATCCATTAGGCCACACGGTCACTGACGACCAACATTTACATGTATACGACTCATCTCGAAACGCTCACACCCCTGAGGATTTGTGTTTTCGTTCTACACAGCCGCTGCCCCTTGCTCTTTCCCACCCATTCGTTACATTCAACCTCTGACGAGACCGACCAAATATAGACTGAGAAACAAGACCACACACTTTGTGCATTCGGAATCGAAGGCAGGGCGTCCCTCGCCGCATTTGCTACGATTGCCATTTGCTACTTCTGCAGAAGCGGCGGCGGCGACGACGACGACGACGACGACGACGACGAATATCGCGAGAGGCTTTGAGATATGTGAGAAATACATCTATAAAATGTAATTCATACTGCCTCGTCCCACCTTATGCTGTACCGCTTTGGCAAATGCTTTATCTGCGCCATTCGCCTTAATCACATCTGAGAGTAATTCTTAAAAAAACGCCTGTCGCTAATTGTTCGTCATCACAGGTACTGTTTGCTATACGGCCACGACGCGCAACTGATTTCCAAAATTCATCTTTTTCCTGTGAGGATGGAACTTACGACCCCTGCTTTATTAGACAAGTGCTCTACCACTGAGCTAAATAGGCGCGGCCTAGCGGTACTTATTGTAACTTCGTCCTTACGGTCGTCTGCATCATCAGACTTTAGCTGACAACACTTCATATTACCGGCTAATATTTGCAGCTATGGCGACAAATTACTGCTTGGCTACACATCTGTCACGTAACCGATGTGCTCTCCAAACAACAACACTTGCATTTCAGAACATGTCTTTCACACATGTCTACAAAATCACCTTCACCTTCAAATACAGTTTCCTTGCGACTGACAGAGACGTAGGCAAAGTTTAAAGTTGCTATTTCCATTAAATCTCGTTAATCAGAAAAACGGTAATTTACATCTGCAGCGGAACAAAATTCCGTTCCGCCCAACGTCTGGCTCGAACCCACGACCCTGGGATTAAGAGTCTGACCCTCTACCGACTGAGCTAGCCGGCTACCTCGGTGAATACCTGCCGGGTAGCACGTCACACAGTACTCGTATGGGTTGGGTGGTCCCATACAGAATCTCTCCATGCTGCCTAATGTTTTCCTAACGTCACACTCGTCACGTACTTCACTTTTATGTCATAATCATTTCTGAGAGGCAAAGAAATTGCATGACAACAAGCAGAGCTAGTGGCGTCAAAATTAACACACATACTTTATGTGACTCAAAAGCCGAACGAGTTACTTTCCGACGTTGTTTTAGATGTGCAAGTGATAGTCAAAACTCGCTGTGTCGGCACTCTGCCGACCATTTCGCTAGTTAACACCGGTCTTGTTGTGTGTGTTTCAAGCTCAAGAGCATCTCCAAGCAAAAAATGGTCAACAGCAACATTCAGACGGTTTCGTACTGTTCAATTGCAACATTAAAACGGTATGTTTCTTTTTCAGAACTGGAAAAACACAAGCGTGACAGCATTCGAACCTGTAATCTTCATATCCGAAGTCCGACGCCTTATCCATTAGGCCACACGGTCACTGACGACCAACATTTACATGTATACGACTCATCTCGAAACGCTCACACCCCTGAGGATTTGTGTTTTCGTTCTACACAGCCGCTGCCCCTTGCTCTTTCCCACCCATTCGTTACATTCAACCTCTGACGAGACCGACCAAATATAGACTGAGAAACAAGACCACACACTTTGTGCATTCGGAATCGAAGGCAGGGCGTCCCTCGCCGCATTTGCTACGATGGCCATTTGCTACTTCTGCAGAAGCGGCGGCGGCGACGACGACGACGACGACGACTACAACGACGACGACGACGACGACGAAGATCGCGAGAGGCTCTGAGATATGTGAGAAATACATCTATAAAATGTAATTCAGACTGCCTCGTCCCACCTTATGCTGTACCGCTTTGGCAAATGCTTTATCTGCGCCATTCGCCTTAATCACATCTGAGAGTAATTCTTAAAAAAACGCCTGTCGCTAATTGTTCGTCATCACAGGTACTGTTTGCTATACGGCCACGACGCGCAACTGATTTCCAAAATTCATCTTTTTCCTGTGAGGATGGAACTTACGACCCCTGCTTTATTAGACCAGTGCTCTACCACTGAGCTAAATAGGCGCGGCCTAGCGGTACTCTTGGGTATTTCGTCCTTACGGTCGTCTGCATCATCAGACTTTAGCTGACAACACTTCATATTACCGGCTAATATTTGCAGCTATGGCGACAAATTACTGCTTGGCTACACATCTGTCACGTAACCGATGTGCTCTCCAAACAACAACACTTGCATTTCAGAACATGTCTTTCACACATGTCTACAAAATCACCTTCACCTTCAAATACAGTTTCCTTGCGACTGACAGAGACGTAGGCAAAGTTTAAAGTTGCTATTTCCATTAAATCTCGTTAATCAGAAAAACGGTAATTTACATCTGCAGCGGAACAAAATTCCGTTCCGCCCAACGTCTGGCTCGAACCCACGACCCTGGGATTAAGAGTCTGACCCTCTACCGACTGAGCTAGCCGGCTACCTCGGTGAATACCTGCCGGGTAGCACGTCACACAGTACTCGTTTGGGTTGGGTGGTCCCATACAGAATCTCTCCATGCTGCCTAATGTTTTCCTAACGTCACACTCGTCACGTACTTCACTTTTATGTCATAATCATTTCTGAGAGGCAAAGAAATTGCATGACAACAAGCAGAGCTAGTGGCGTCAAAATTAACACACATACTTTATGTGACTCAAAAGCCGAACGAGTTACTTTCCGACGTTGTTTTAGATGTGCAAGTGATAGTCAAAACTCGCTGTGTCGGCACTCTGCCGACCATTTCGCTAGTTAACACCGGTCTTGTTGTGTGTGTTTCAAGCTCAAGAGCATCTCCAAGCAAAAAATGGTCAACAGCAACATTCAGACGGTTTCGTACTGTTCAATTGCAACATTAAAACGGTATGTTTCTTTTTCAGAACTGGAAAAACACAAGCGTGACAGCATTCGAACCTGTAATCTTCATATCCGAAGTCCGACGCCTTATCCATTAGGCCACACGGTCACTGACGACCAACATTTACATGTATACGACTCATCTCGAAACGCTCACACCCCTGAGGATTTGTGTTTTCATTCTACACAGCCGCTGCCCCTTGCTCTTTCCCACCCATTCGTTACATTCAACCTCTGACGAGACCGACCAAATATAGACTGAGAAACAAGACCACACACTTTGTGCATTCGGAATCGAAGGCAGGGCGTCCCTCGCCGCATTTGCTACGATGGCCATTTGCTACTTCTGCAGAAGCGGCGGCGGCGGCGACGACGACGACGACGACGACGACTACAACGACGACGACGACGACGACGAAGATCGCGAGAGGCTCTGAGATATGTGAGAAATACATCTATAAAATGTAATTCAGACTGCCTCGTCCCACCTTATGCTGTACCGCTTTGGCAAATGCTTTATCTGCGCCATTCGCCTTAATCACATCTGAGAGTAATTCTTAAAAAAACGCCTGTCGCTAATTGTTCGTCATCACAGGTACTGTTTGCTATACGGCCACGACGCGCAACTGATTTCCAAAATTCATCTTTTTCCTGTGAGGATGGAACTTACGACCCCTGCTTTATTAGACAAGTGCTCTACCACTGAGCTAAATAGGCGCGGCCTAGCGGTACTCTTGGGTATTTCGTCCTTACGGTCGTCTGCATCATCAGACTTTAGCTGACAACACTTCATATTACCGGCTAATATTTGCAGCTATGGCGACAAATTACTGCTTGGCTACACATCTGTCACGTAACCGATGTGCTCTCCAAACAACAACACTTGCATTTCAGAACATGTCTTTCACACATGTCTACAAAATCACCTTCACCTTCAAATACAGTTTCCTTGCGACTGACAGAGACGTAGGCAAAGTTTAAAGTTGCTATTTCCATTAAATCTCGTTAATCAGAAAAACGGTAATTTACATCTGCAGCGGAACAAAATTCCGTTCCGCCCAACGTCTGGCTCGAACCCACGACCCTGGGATTAAGAGTCTGACCCTCTACCGACTGAGCTAGCCGGCTACCTCGGTGAATACCTGCCGGGTAGCACGTCACACAGTACTCGTATGGGTTGGGTGGTCCCATACAGAATCTCTCCATGCTGCCTAATGTTTTCCTAACGTCACACTCGTCACGTACTTCACTTTTATGTCATAATCATTTCTGAGAGGCAAAGAAATTGCATGACAACAAGCAGAGCTAGTGGCGTCAAAATTAACACACATACTTTATGTGACTCAAAAGCCGAACGAGTTACTTTCCGACGTTGTTTTAGATGTGCAAGTGATAGTCAAAACTCGCTGTGTCGGCACTCTGCCGACCATTTCGCTAGTTAACACCGGTCTTGTTGTGTGTGTTTCAAGCTCAAGAGCATCTCCAAGCAAAAAATGGTCAACAGCAACATTCAGACGGTTTCGTACTGTTCAATTGCAACATTAAAACGGTATGTTTCTTTTTCAGAACTGGAAAAACACAAGCGTGACAGCATTCGAACCTGTAATCTTCATATCCGAAGTCCGACGCCTTATCCATTAGGCCACACGGTCACTGACGACCAACATTTACATGTATACGACTCATCTCGAAACGCTCACACCCCTGAGGATTTGTGTTTTCGTTCTACACAGCCGCTGCCCCTTGCTCTTTCCCACCCATTCGTTACATTCAACCTCTGACGAGACCGACCAAATATAGACTGAGAAACAAGACCACACACTTTGTGCATTCGGAATCGAAGGCAGGGCGTCCCTCGCCGCATTTGCTACGATGGCCATTTGCTACTTCTGCAGAAGCGGCGGCGGCGACGACGACGACGACGACGACTACAACGACGACGACGACGACGACGAAGATCGCGAGAGGCTCTGAGATATGTGAGAAATACATCTATAAAATGTAATTCAGACTGCCTCGTCCCACCTTATGCTGTACCGCTTTGGCAAATGCTTTATCTGCGCCATTCGCCTTAATCACATCTGAGAGTAATTCTTAAAAAAACGCCTGTCGCTAATTGTTCGTCATCACAGGTACTGTTTGCTATACGGCCACGACGCGCAACTGATTTCCAAAATTCATCTTTTTCCTGTGAGGATGGAACTTACGACCCCTGCTTTATTAGACCAGTGCTCTACCACTGAGCTAAATAGGCGCGGCCTAGCGGTACTCTTGGGTATTTCGTCCTTACGGTCGTCTGCATCATCAGACTTTAGCTGACAACACTTCATATTACCGGCTAATATTTGCAGCTATGGCGACAAATTACTGCTTGGCTACACATCTGTCACGTAACCGATGTGCTCTCCAAACAACAACACTTGCATTTCAGAACATGTCTTTCACACATGTCTACAAAATCACCTTCACCTTCAAATACAGTTTCCTTGCGACTGACAGAGACGTAGGCAAAGTTTAAAGTTGCTATTTCCATTAAATCTCGTTAATCAGAAAAACGGTAATTTACATCTGCAGCGGAACAAAATTCCGTTCCGCCCAACGTCTGGCTCGAACCCACGACCCTGGGATTAAGAGTCTGACCCTCTACCGACTGAGCTAGCCGGCTACCTCGGTGAATACCTGCCGGGTAGCACGTCACACAGTACTCGTTTGGGTTGGGTGGTCCCATACAGAATCTCTCCATGCTGCCTAATGTTTTCCTAACGTCACACTCGTCACGTACTTCACTTTTATGTCATAATCATTTCTGAGAGGCAAAGAAATTGCATGACAACAAGCAGAGCTAGTGGCGTCAAAATTAACACACATACTTTATGTGACTCAAAAGCCGAACGAGTTACTTTCCGACGTTGTTTTAGATGTGCAAGTGATAGTCAAAACTCGCTGTGTCGGCACTCTGCCGACCATTTCGCTAGTTAACACCGGTCTTGTTGTGTGTGTTTCAAGCTCAAGAGCATCTCCAAGCAAAAAATGGTCAACAGCAACATTCAGACGGTTTCGTACTGTTCAATTGCAACATTAAAACGGTATGTTTCTTTTTCAGAACTGGAAAAACACAAGCGTGACAGCATTCGAACCTGTAATCTTCATATCCGAAGTCCGACGCCTTATCCATTAGGCCACACGGTCACTGACGACCAACATTTACATGTATACGACTCATCTCGAAACGCTCACACCCCTGAGGATTTGTGTTTTCATTCTACACAGCCGCTGCCCCTTGCTCTTTCCCACCCATTCGTTACATTCAACCTCTGACGAGACCGACCAAATATAGACTGAGAAACAAGACCACACACTTTGTGCATTCGGAATCGAAGGCAGGGCGTCCCTCGCCGCATTTGCTACGATGGCCATTTGCTACTTCTGCAGAAGCGGCGGCGGCGGCGACGACGACGACGACGACGACGACTACAACGACGACGACGACGACGACGAAGATCGCGAGAGGCTCTGAGATATGTGAGAAATACATCTATAAAATGTAATTCAGACTGCCTCGTCCCACCTTATGCTGTACCGCTTTGGCAAATGCTTTATCTGCGCCATTCGCCTTAATCACATCTGAGAGTAATTCTTAAAAAAACGCCTGTCGCTAATTGTTCGTCATCACAGGTACTGTTTGCTATACGGCCACGACGCGCAACTGATTTCCAAAATTCATCTTTTTCCTGTGAGGATGGAACTTACGACCCCTGCTTTATTAGACAAGTGCTCTACCACTGAGCTAAATAGGCGCGGCCTAGCGGTACTTATTGTAACTTCGTCCTTACGGTCGTCTGCATCATCAGACTTTAGCTGACAACACTTCATATTACCGGCTAATATTTGCAGCTATGGCGACAAATTACTGCTTGGCTACACATCTGTCACGTAACCGATGTGCTCTCCAAACAACAACACTTGCATTTCAGAACATGTCTTTCACACATGTCTACAAAATCACCTTCACCTTCAAATACAGTTTCCTTGCGACTGACAGAGACGTAGGCAAAGTTTAAAGTTGCTATTTCCATTAAATCTCGTTAATCAGAAAAACGGTAATTTACATCTGCAGCGGAACAAAATTCCGTTCCGCCCAACGTCTGGCTCGAACCCACGACCCTGGGATTAAGAGTCTGACCCTCTACCGACTGAGCTAGCCGGCTACCTCGGTGAATACCTGCCGGGTAGCACGTCACACAGTACTCGTTTGGGTTGGGTGGTCCCATACAGAATCTCTCCATGCTGCCTAATGTTTTCCTAACGTCACACTCGTCACGTACTTCACTTTTATGTCATAATCATTTCTGAGAGGCAAAGAAATTGCATGACAACAAGCAGAGCTAGTGGCGTCAAAATTAACACACATACTTTATGTGACTCAAAAGCCGAACGAGTTACTTTCCGACGTTGTTTTAGATGTGCAAGTGATAGTCAAAACTCGCTGTGTCGGCACTCTGCCGACCATTTCGCTAGTTAACACCGGTCTTGTTGTGTGTGTTTCAAGCTCAAGAGCATCTCCAAGCAAAAAATGGTCAACAGCAACATTCAGACGGTTTCGTACTGTTCAATTGCAACATTAAAACGGTATGTTTCTTTTTCAGAACTGGAGAAACACAAGCGTGACAGCATTCGAACCTGTAATCTTCATATCCGAAGTCCGACGCCTTATCCATTAGGCCACACGGTCACTGACGACCAACATTTACATGTATACGACTCATCTCGAAACGCTCACACCCCTGAGGATTTGTGTTTTCATTCTACACAGCCGCTGCCCCTTGCTCTTTCCCACCCATTCGTTACATTCAACCTCTGACGAGACCGACCAAATATAGACTGAGAAACAAGACCACACACTTTGTGCATTCGGAATCGAAGGCAGGGCGTCCCTCGCCGCATTTGCTACGATGGCCATTTGCTACTTCTGCAGAAGCGGCGGCGGCGGCGACGACGACGACGACGACGACGACTACAACGACGACGACGACGACGACGAAGATCGCGAGAGGCTCTGAGATATGTGAGAAATACATCTATAAAATGTAATTCAGACTGCCTCGTCCCACCTTATGCTGTACCGCTTTGGCAAATGCTTTATCTGCGCCATTCGCCTTAATCACATCTGAGAGTAATTCTTAAAAAAACGCCTGTCGCTAATTGTTCGTCATCACAGGTACTGTTTGCTATACGGCCACGACGCGCAACTGATTTCCAAAATTCATCTTTTTCCTGTGAGGATGGAACTTACGACCCCTGCTTTATTAGACAAGTGCTCTACCACTGAGCTAAATAGGCGCGGCCTAGCGGTACTTATTGTAACTTCGTCCTTACGGTCGTCTGCATCATCAGACTTTAGCTGACAACACTTCATATTACCGGCTAATATTTGCAGCTATGGCGACAAATTACTGCTTGGCTACACATCTGTCACGTAACCGATGTGCTCTCCAAACAACAACACTTGCATTTCAGAACATGTCTTTCACACATGTCTACAAAATCACCTTCACCTTCAAATACAGTTTCCTTGCGACTGACAGAGACGTAGGCAAAGTTTAAAGTTGCTATTTCCATTAAATCTCGTTAATCAGAAAAACGGTAATTTACATCTGCAGCGGAACAAAATTCCGTTCCGCCCAACGTCTGGCTCGAACCCACGACCCTGGGATTAAGAGTCTGACCCTCTACCGACTGAGCTAGCCGGCTACCTCGGTGAATACCTGCCGGGTAGCACGTCACACAGTACTCGTTTGGGTTGGGTGGTCCCATACAGAATCTCTCCATGCTGCCTAATGTTTTCCTAACGTCACACTCGTCACGTACTTCACTTTTATGTCATAATCATTTCTGAGAGGCAAAGAAATTGCATGACAACAAGCAGAGCTAGTGGCGTCAAAATTAACACACATACTTTATGTGACTCAAAAGCCGAACGAGTTACTTTCCGACGTTGTTTTAGATGTGCAAGTGATAGTCAAAACTCGCTGTGTCGGCACTCTGCCGACCATTTCGCTAGTTAACACCGGTCTTGTTGTGTGTGTTTCAAGCTCAAGAGCATCTCCAAGCAAAAAATGGTCAACAGCAACATTCAGACGGTTTCGTACTGTTCAATTGCAACATTAAAACGGTATGTTTCTTTTTCAGAACTGGAAAAACACAAGCGTGACAGCATTCGAACCTGTAATCTTCATATCCGAAGTCCGACGCCTTATCCATTAGGCCACACGGTTACTGACGACCAACATTTACATGTATACGACTCATCTCGAAACGCTCACACCCCTGAGGATTTGTGTTTTCATTCTACACAGCCGCTGCCCCTTGCTCTTTCCCACCCATTCGTTACATTCAACCTCTGACGAGACCGACCAAATATAGACTGAGAAACAAGACCACACACTTTGTGCATTCGGAATCGAAGGCAGGGCGTCCCTCGCCGCATTTGCTACGATGGCCATTTGCTACTTCTGCAGAAGCGGAAGCGGCGGCGACGACGACGACGACGACGACGACGACGACGACGACGACGACGAATATCGCGAGAGGCTCTGAGATATGTGAGAAATACATCTATAAAATGTAATTCAGACTGCCTCGTCCCACCTTATGCTGTACCGCTTTGGCAAATGCTTTATCTGCGCCATTCGCCTTAATCGCATCTGAGAGTAATTCTTAAAAAACGCCTGTCGCTAATTGTTCGTCATCACAGGTACTGTTTGCTAAACGGCCACGTCGCGCAACTGATTTCCATAATTCATCTTTCTCCTGCGAGGATGGAACTTACGACCCCTGGTTTATTAGACCAGTGCTCTACCACTGAGCTAAATAGGCGCGGCGTAGCGGTACTCTTCTGTACTTCGTCCTTACGGTCGTCTGCATCATCAGACTTTAGCTGACAACACTTCATATTACCGGCTAATATTTGCAGCTATGGCGACAAATTACTGCTTGGCTACACATCTGACACGTAACCGATGTGCTCTCCAAACAACAACACTTGCATTTCAGAACATGTCATTCACACATGTCTACAAAATCACCTTCACCTTCAAATACAGTTTCCTTGTGACTGACAGAGACGTAGGCAAAGTTTAAAGTTGCTATTTCCATTAAATCTCGTTAATCAGAAAAACGGTAATTTACACCTGCAGCGGAACAAAGTTCCGTTCCGCCCAGCGTCTGGCTCGAACCCACGACCCTGGGATTAAGAGTCTGACGCTCTACCGACTGAGCTAGCCGGCTACCTCGGTGAATACCTGCTGGGTAGCACGTCACACAGTACCCGTTTGGGTTGGGTGGTCCCATATAGAATCTCTCCATGCTGCCTAATGTTTTCCTAACGTCACACTCGTCACGTACTTCACTTTTATGTCATAATCATTTCTGAGAGGCAAAGAAATTGCATGACAACAAGCAGAGCTAGTGGCGTCAAAATTAACACACATACTTTATGTGACTCAAAAGCCGAACGAGTTACTTTCCGACGTTGTTTTAAATGTGCAAGTGATAGCCAAAACTCGCTGTGTCGGCACTCTGCCGACCATTTCGCTAGTTAACACCGGGCTTGTTGTGTGTGTTTCAAGCTCAAGAGCATCTCCAAGCAAAAAATGGTCAACAGCAACATTCAGACGGTTTCGTACTGCTCAATTGCTACATTAAAACGGAATGTTTCTTTTTCAGAACTGGAAAAACACACACGTGACAGCATTCGAACCTGTAATCTTCAGATCCGAAGTCCGACGCCTTATCCATTAGGCTACACGGTCACTGACGACTAACATTTACATGTATACGACTCATCTCGAAACGCTCACATCCCTGAGGATTTGTGTTTTCGTTCTACACAGCCGCTGCCCCTTGCTCTTTCCCACCCATTCGTTACATTCAACCTCTGACGAGACCGACCAAATATAGACTGAGAAACAAGACCACACACTTTGTGCATTCGGAATCGAAGGCAGGGCGTCCCTCGCCGCATTTGCTACGATGGCCATTTGCTACTTCTGCAGAAGCGGCGGCGGCGGCGACGACGACGACGACGACGACGACGACGAATATCGCGAGAGGCTTTGAGATATGTGAGAAATACATCTATAAAATGTAATTCAGACTGCCTCGTCCCACCTTATGCTGTACCGCTTTGGCAAAAAATGTAATTCAGACTGCCTCGTCCCACCTTATGCTGTACCGCTTTGGCAAATGCTTTATCTGCGCCATTCGCCTTAATCACATCTGAGAGTAATTCTTAAAAAAACGCCTGTCGCTAATTGTTCGTCATCACAGGTACTGTTTGCTATACGGCCACGACGCGCAACTGATTTCCAAAATTCATCTTTATCCTGTGAGGATGGAACTTACGACCCCTGCTTTATTAGACCAGTGCTCTACCACTGAGCTAAATAGGCGCGGCCTAGCGGTACTCTTGGGTACTTCGTCCTTACGGTCGTCTGCATCATCAGACTTTAGCTGACAACACTTCATATTACCGGCTAATATTTGCAGCTATGGCGACAAATTACTGCTTGGCTACACATCTGTCACGTAACCGATGTGCTCTCCAAACAACAACACTTGCATTTCAGAACATGTCTTTCACACATGTCTACAAAATCACCTTCACCTTCAAATACAGTTTCCTTGCGACTGACAGAGACGTAGGCAAAGTTTAAAGTTGCTATTTCCATTAAATCTCGTTAATCAGAAAAACGGTAATTTACATCTGCAGCGGAACAAAATTCCGTTCCGCCCAACGTCTGGCTCGAACCCACGACCCTGGGATTAAGAGTCTGACCCTCTACCGACTGAGCTAGCCGGCTACCTCGGTGAATACCTGCCGGGTAGCACGTCACACAGTACTCGTTTGGGTTGGGTGGTCCCATACAGAATCTCTCCATGCTGCCTAATGTTTTCCTAACGTCACACTCGTCACGTACTTCACTTTTATGTCATAATTATTTCTGAGAGGCAAAGAAATTGCATGACAACAAGCAGAGCTAGTGGCGTCAAAATTAACACACATACTTTATGTGACTCAAAAGCCGAACGAGTTACTTTCCGACGTTGTTTTAGATGTGCAAGTGATAGTCAAAACTCGCTGTGTCGGCACTCTGCCGACCATTTCGCTAGTTAACACCGGTCTTGTTGTGTGTGTTTCAAGCTCAAGAGCATCTCCAAGCAAAAAATGGTCAACAGCAACATTCAGACGGTTTCGTACTGTTCAATTGCAACATTAAAACGGTATGTTTCTTTTTCAGAACTGGAAAAACACAAGCGTGACAGCATTCGAACCTGTAATCTTCATATCCGAAGTCCGACGCCTTATCCATTAGGCCACACGGTCACTGACGACCAACATTTACATGTATACGACTCATCTCGAAACGCTCACACCCCTGAGGATTTGTGTTTTCGTTCTACACAGCCGCTGCCCCTTGCTCTTTCCCACCCATTCGTTACATTCAACCTCTGACGAGACCGACCAAATATAGACTGAAAAACAAGACCACACACTTTGTGCATTCGGAATCGAAGGCAAGGCGTCCCTCGCCGCATTTGCTACGATGGCCATTTGCTACTTCTGCAGAAGCGGCATCGGCGACGACGACGACGACGACGACGACGACGACGACGGCGACGACAACGACGTCGACGACGACGACGACGAAGACGAAGATCGCGAGAGGCTCTGAGATATGTGAGAAATACATCTATAAAATGTAATTCAGACTGCCTCGTCCCACCTTATGCTGTACCGCTTTGGCAAATGCTTTATCTGCGCCATTCGCCTTAATCACATCTGAGAGTAATTCTTAAAATACGCCTGTCGCTAATTGTTCGTCATCACAGGTACTGTTTGCTATACGGCCACGAGGCGCAACTGATTTCCAAAATTCATCTTTCTCCTGTGAGGATGGAACTTACGACCCCTGCTTTATTAGACCAGTGCTCTACCACTGAGCTAAATAGGCGCGGCGTAGCGGTACTCTTGGGTACTTCGTCCTTACGGTCGTCTGCATCATCTGACTTTTAGCTAACAACACTTCATATTACCGGCTAATATTTGCAGCTATGGCGACAAATTACTGATTGGCTAGACATCTGACACGTAACCGATGTGCTCTCCAAACAACAACACTTGCATTTCAGAACATGTCTTTCACACATGTCTACAAAATCACCTTCACCTTCAAATACAGTTTCTTTGCGACTGACAGAGACGTAGGCAAGGTTTAAAGTTGCTATGTCCATTAAATCTCGTTAATCAGAAAAACGGTAATTTACACCTTCAGCGGAACAAAATTCCGTTTCCGCCCAGCGTCTGGCTCGAACCCACGACCCTGGGATTAAGAGTCTGACGCTCTACCGACTGAGCTAGCCGGCTACCTGGGTGAACACCTGCCGGGTAGCACGTCACACAGTACTCGTTTGGGTTGTGTGGTCCCATACAGAATCTCTCCATGCTGCCTAATGTTTTCCTAACGTCACACTCGTCACGTACTTCACTTTTATGTCATAATCATTTCTGAGAGGCAAAGAAATTGCACGACAACAAGCAGAGCTAGTGGCGTCAAAATTAACACACATACTTTATGTGACTCAAAAGCCGAACGAGTTACTTTCCGACGTTGTTTTAAATGTGCAAGTGATAGTCAAACCTCGCTGTGTCGGCACTCTGCCGACCATTTCGCTAGTTAACACCGGTCTTGTTGTGTGTGTTTCAAGCTCAAGAGCATCTCCAAGCAAAAAATGGTCAACAGCAACATTCAGACGGTTTCGTACTGCTCAATTGCTACATTAAAACGGTATGTTTCTTTTTCAGAACTGGAAAAACACAAGCGTGACAGCATTCGAACCTGTAATCTTCAGATCCGAAGTCCGACGCCTCATCCATTAGGCCACACGGTCACTGACGACCAACATTTACATGTATACGACTCATCTCGAAACGCTCACACCCCTGAGGATTTGTGTTTTCGTTCTACACAGCCGCTGCCCCTTGCTCTTTCCCACCCATTCGTTACATTTAACCTCTGACGTGACCGACCAAATATAGACTGAGAAACAAGACCACACACTTTGTGCATTCGGAATCGAAGGCCGGGCGTCCCTCGCCGCATTTGCTACGATGGCCATTTGCTACTTCTGCAGAAGCGGAAGCGGCGGCGACGACGACGACGACGACGACGACGACGACGACGACGACCGCGAGAGGCTCTGAGATATGTGAGAAATACATCTATAAAATGTAATTCAGACTGCCTTGTCCCACCTTATACTGTACCGCTTTGGCAGATGCTTTATCTGCGCCTTTCGCCTTAATCACTTCTGAGAGTAATTCTTAAAAAAACGCATGTCGCTAATTGTTCGTCATCACAGATACTGTTTGCTATACGGCCACGACGCGCAACTGATTTCCAAATTTCATCTATTTCCTGTGAAAATGGAACTTACGACCACTGGTTTATCAGACCAGTGCTCTACCACTGAGCTACAGAGGCGCGACCTAGCGGTACTCTTGGGTTCTTCGTCCTTACCGTCGTCTGCATCATCAGACTTCATCTGACAACACTTCATATTACCGGCTAATATTTGCAGCTATGGCGACCCATTACTGCTTGGCTACACATCTGACACGTAACCGATGTGCTCTCCAAACAACAACACTTGCATTTCAGAACGTGTCTTACACACATGTCTACAATATCACCTTCACCTTCAAATACAGTTTCCTTGCGACTGCCAGAGACGTAGGCAAAGTTTAAAGTTGCTATTTCCATTAATTCTCGTTAATCAGAAAAACGGTAATTTACATCTGCAGCGGAACAAAATTCCGTAACGACCAGCATGTGGCTCGAAACCACGACCCTGGGATTAGGAGTCTGACGCTGTACCGACTGAGCTAGCCGGCTACCTCGGTTGTGTAGAACGAAAACACAAATCCTCAGGGGTGTGAGCGTTTCGAGATGAGTCGTATACATGTAAATGTTGGTCGTCAGTGACCGTGTGGCCTAATGTAGCGATAGTCTGCCTGCAGCAGTCGTGGCGTGCGGTTGTCTTTGGTCAGCGCTGTGTCTGGCTTGTTTACTTCTGCGGGGTAAGTCGCTCGCTAGCAGCGGTTATTCTTGCGTGTGAGGAATGATGTTGATGAATCAGTGATGACACAAGCTATGAGGATAGATACTTTGAAGTTAACTTTCGATAATTCATTTGCTCGACCAACCTCTTTCGAAATCGAGGATTTCATCGGAGACGTGATGAAAATTGGGATCGGCGGCGGCGACGACGACCGCGAGAGGCTCTGAGATATGTGAGAAATACATCTATAAAATGTAATTCAGACTGCCTTGTCCCACCTTACGCTGTACCGCTTTGGCAAATGCTTTATCGGCGCCATTCGCCTTAATCACATCTGAGAGTAATTCTTAAAAAAACGCCTGTCGCTAATTGTTCGTCATCACAGATACTGTTTGCTATACGGCCACGACGCGCAACTGATTTCCAAAATTCATCTATCTCCTGTGAAAATGGAACTTACGACCACTGGTTTATCAGACCAGTGCTCTACCACTGAGCTAAAGAGGCGCGGCCTAGCGGTACTCTTGGGTACTTCGTCCTTACGGTCGTCTGCATCATCAGACTTCATCTGACAACACTTCATATTACCGGCTAATATTTGCAGCTATGGCGACCCATTACTGCTTGGCTACACATCTGACACGTAACCGATGTGCTCTCCAAACAACAACACTTGCATTTCAGAACGTGTCTTACACACATGTCTACAATATCACCTTCACCTTCAAATACAGTTTCCTTGCGACTGACAGAGACGTAGGCAAAGTTTAAAGTTGCTATTTCCATTAAATCTCGTTAATCAGAAAAACGGTAATTTACATCTGCAGCGGAACAAAATCCTATTCCAGCCAGCGTGTGGCTCGAACCAACGACCCTGGGATTAAGAGTCTGACGCTCTACCGACTAAGCTAGCCGGCTACCTCGGTGAATACCTGCCGGGTAGCACGTCACACAGTACTCGTTTGGGTTGGGTGGTCCCATACAGAATCTCTCCATGATGCCTAATGTTTTCCTAACGTCACACTCGTCACGTACTTCACTTTTATGTCATAATCATTTCTGAGAGGTAAAGAAAATGCATGACAACATGCAGAGCTAGTGGCGTCAAAATTAACACACATACTTTATGTGACTCAACAGCCGAACGAGTTACTTTCCGACGTTGTTTTAGATGTGCAAGTGATTGTCAAAACTCGCTGTGTCGGCACTCTGCCGACCATTTCGCTAGTTAACACCGGTCTTGTTGTGTGTGTTTCAAGCTCAAGAGCATCTCCAAGCAAAAAATGGTCAACAGCAACATTCAGACGGTTTCGTACTGCTCAATTGCTACATTAAAACGGTATGTTTCTTTTTCAGAACTGGAAAGAAAAGAGCGTGACAGCATTCGAACCTGTAATCTTCAGATCCGAAGTCCGATGCCTTATCCATTAGGCCACACGGTCACTGACGACCAACATTTACATGTATACGACTCATCTCGAAACGCTCACACCCCTGAGGATTTGTGTTTTCGTTCTACACAGCCGCTGCCCCTTGCTCTTTCCCACCCATTCGTTACATTCAACCTCTGACGAGACCGACCAAATATAGACTGAGAAACAAGACCACACACTTTGTGCATTCGGAATCGAAGGCAGGGCGTCCCTCGCCGCATTTGCTACGATGGCCATTTGCTACTTCTGCAGAAGCGGCAGCGGCGGCGACGACGACGACGACGACGACGACGACGACGACGACGACGACGACGACGACGACTACCGCGAGAGGCTCTGAGATATGTGAGAAATACATCTATAAAATGTAATTCAGACTGCCTTGTGCCACCTTATACTGTACTGCTTTGGAAAATGCTTTATCTGCGCCTTTCGCCTTAATCACATCTGAGAGTAATTCTTAAAAAAACGCCTGTCGCTAATTGTTCGTCATCACAGGTACTGTTTGCTATACGGCCACGACGCGCAACTGATTTCCAAATCTCATCTATCTCCTGTGAAAATGGAACTTACGACCAGTGGTTTATCAGACCAGTGCTCTACCATGAGCTACAGGGGCGCGACCTAGCGGTACTCTTGGGTTCTTCGTCCTTACCGTCGTCTGCATCATCAGACTTCATCTGACAACACTTCATATTACCGGCTAATATTTGCAGCTATGGCGACCCATTACTGCTTGGCTACACATCTGACACGTAACCCATGTGCTCTCCAAACAACAACACTTGCATTTCAGAACGTGTCTTTCACACATGTCTACATAATCACCTTCACCTTCAAATACAGTTTTCTTGCGACTGACAGAGACGTAGGCCAAGTTTAAAGTTGCTATGTCCATTAAATCTCGTTAATCAGAAAAACGGTAATTTACATCTGCAGCGGAACAAAATTCCGTAACGACCAGCATGTGGCTCGAAACCACGACCCAGGGATTAGGAGTCTGACGCTGTACCGACTGAGCTAGATGGCTACATCGGTTGTGTAGAACGAAAACACAAATCCTCAGGGGTATGAGCGTTTCGAGATGAGTCGTATACATGTAAATGTTGGTCGTCAGTGACCGTGTGGCCTAATGGAGCGATAGTCTGCCTGCAGCAGTAGTGGCGTGCGGTTGTCTTTGGTCAGCGCTGTGGCTGGCTTGTTTACTTCTGCGGGGTAAGTCGCTCGCTAGCAGCGGTTATTCTTGCGTGTGAGGAATGATGTTGATGAATCAGTGATGACACAAGCTATGAGGATAGATACTTTGAAGTTAACTTTCGATAATTCATTTGCTCGACCAACCTCTTTCGAAATCGAGGATTTCATCGGAGACGTGATGAAAATTGGGATCGGCGGCGGCGACGACGACCGCGAGAGGTTCTGAGATATGTGAGAAATACATCTATAAAATGTAATTCAGACTGCCTTGTCCCACCTTATGCTGTACCGCTTTGGCAAATGCTTTATCGGCGCCATTCGCCTTAATCACATCTGAGAGTAATTCTTAAAAAAACGCCTGTCGCTAATGGTTCGTCATCACAGATACTGTTTGCTATACGGCCACGACGCGCAACTGATTTCCAAAATTCATCTATCTCCTTTTAAAATGGAACTTATGACCACTGGTTTATCAGACCAGTGCTCTACCACTGAGCTAAAGAGGCGCGGCCTAGCGGTAGTCTTGGGTACTTCGTCCTTACGGTCGTCTGCATCATCAGACTTCATCTGACAACACTTCATATTACCGGCTAATATTTGCAGCTATGGCGACCCATTACTGCTTGGCTACACATCTGACACGTAACCGATGTGCTCTCCAAACAACAACACTTGCATTTCAGAACGTGTCTTACACACATGTCTACAATATCACCTTCACCTTCAAATACAGTTTCCTTGCGACTGACAGAGACGTAGGCAAAGTTTAAAGTTGCTATTTCCATTAAATCTCGTTAATCAGAAAAACGGTAATTTACATCTGCAGCGGAACAAAATCCTATTCCACCCAGCGTGTGGCTCGAACCCACGACCCTGGGATTAAGAGTCTGACGCTCTACCGACTAAGCTAGCCGGCTACCTCGGTGAATACCTGCCGGGTAGCAAGTCACACAGTACTCGTTTGGGTTGGGTGGTCCCGTACAGAATCTCTCCATGATGCCTAATGTTTTCCTAACGTCACACTCGTCACGTACTTCACTTTTATGTCATAATCATTTCTGAGAGGTAAAGAAAATGCATGACAACATGCAGGGCTAGTGGCGTCAAAATTAACACACATACTTTATGTGACTCAAAAGCCGAACGAGTTACTTTCCGACGTTGTTTTAGATGTGCAAGTGATAGTCAAAACTCGCTGTGTCGGCACTCTGCCGACCATTTCGCTAGTTAACACCGGTCTTGTTGTGTGTGTTTCAAGCTCAAGAGCATCTCCAAGCAAAAAATGGTCAACAGCAACATTCAGACGGTTTCGTACTGCTCAATTGCTACATTAAAACGGTATGTTTCTTTTTCAGAACTGGAAAAAGAAGAGCGTGACAGCATTCGAACCTGTAATCTTCAGATCCGAAGTCCGACGCCTTATCCATTAGGCCACACGGGCACTGACGACCAACATTTACATGTATACGACTCATCTCGAAACGCTCACACTCCTGAGGATTTGTGTTTTCGTTCTACACAGCCGCTGCCCTTTGCTCTTTCCCACCCATTCGTTACATTCAACCTCTGACGAGACCGACCAAATATAGACTGAGAAACAAGACCACACACTTTGTGCATTCGGAATCGAAGGCAGGGCGTCCCTCGCCGCATTTGCTACGATGGCCATTTGCTACTTCTGCAGAAGCGGCAGCGGCGGCGACGACGACGACGACGACGACGACGACGACGACGACGACGACTACCGCGAGAGGCTCTGAGATATGTGAGAAATACATCTATAAAATGTAATTCAGACTGCCTTGTGCCACCTTATACTGTACTGCTTTGGAAAATGCTTTATCTGCGCCTTTCGCCTTAATCACATCTGAGAGTAATTCTTAAAAAAACGCCTGTCGCTAATTGTTCGTCATCACAGGTACTGTTTGCTATACGGCCACGACGCGCAACTGATTTCCAAATCTCATCTATCTCCTGTGAAAATGGAACTTACGACCAGTGGTTTATCAGACCAGTGCTCTACCATGAGCTACAGGGGCGCGACCTAGCGGTACTCTTGGGTTCTTCGTCCTTACCGTCGTCTGCATCATCAGACTTCATCTGACAACACTTCATATTACCGGCTAATATTTGCAGCTATGGCGACCCATTACTGCTTGGCTACACATCTGACACGTAACCCATGTGCTCTCCAAACAACAACACTTGCATTTCAGAACGTGTCTTTCACACATGTCTACATAATCACCTTCACCTTCAAATACAGTTTTCTTGCGACTGACAGAGACGTAGGCAAAGTTTAAAGTTGCTATGTCCATTAAATCTCGTTAATCAGAAAAACGGTAATTTACATCTGCAGCGGAACAAAATTCCGTAACGACCAGCATGTGGCTCGAAACCACGACCCTGGGATTAGGAGTCTGACGCTGTACCGACTGAGCTAGATGGCTACATCGGTTGTGTAGAACGAAAACACAAATCCTCAGGGGTATGAGCGTTTCGAGATGAGTCGTATACATGTAAATGTTGGTCGTCAGTGACCGTGTGGCCTAATGGAGCGATAGTCTGCCTGCAGCAGTAGTGGCGTGCGGTTGTCTTTGGTCAGCGCTGTGGCTGGCTTGTTTACTTCTGCGGGGTAAGTCGCTCGCTAGCAGCGGTTATTCTTGCGTGTGAGGAATGATGTTGATGAATCAGTGATGACACAAGCTATGAGGATAGATACTTTGAAGTTAACTTTCGATAATTCATTTGCTCGACCAACCTCTTTCGAAATCGAGGATTTCATCGGAGACGTGATGAAAATTGGGATCGGCGGCGGCGACGACGACCGCGAGAGGTTCTGAGATATGTGAGAAATACATCTATAAAATGTAATTCAGACTGCCTTGTCCCACCTTATGCTGTACCGCTTTGGCAAATGCTTTATCGGCGCCATTCGCCTTAATCACATCTGAGAGTAATTCTTAAAAAAACGTCTGTCGCTAATGGTTCGTCATCACAGATACTGTTTGCTATACGGCCACGACGCGCAACTGATTTCCAAAATTCATCTATCTCCTTTGAAAATGGAACTTATGACCACTGGTTTATCAGACCAGTGCTCTACCACTGAGCTAAAGAGGCGCGGCCTAGCGGTAGTCTTGGGTACTTCGTCCTTACGGTCGTCTGCATCATCAGACTTCATCTGACAACACTTCATATTACCGGCTAATATTTGCAGCTATGGCGACCCATTACTGCTTGGCTACACATCTGACACGTAACCGATGTGCTCTCCAAACAACAACACTTGCATTTCAGAACGTGTCTTACACACATGTCTACAATATCACCTTCACCTTCAAATACAGTTTCCTTGCGACTGACAGAGACGTAGGCAAAGTTTAAAGTTGCTATTTCCATTAAATATCGTTAATCAGAAAAACGGTAATTTACATCTGCAGCGGAACAAAATCCTATTCCACCCAGCGTGTGGCTCGAACCCACGACCCTGGGATTAAGAGTCTGACGCTCTACCGACTAAGCTAGCCGGCTACCTCGGTGAATACCTGCCGGGTAGCAAGTCACACAGTACTCGTTTGGGTTGGGTGGTCCCGTACAGAATCTCTCCATGATGCCTAATGTTTTCCTAACGTCACACTCGTCACGTACTTCACTTTTATGTCATAATCATTTCTGAGAGGTAAAGAAAATGCATGACAACATGCAGGGCTAGTGGCGTCAAAATTAACACACATACTTTATGTGACTCAACAGCCGAACGAGTTACTTTCCGACGTTGTTTTAGATGTGCAAGTGATAGTCAAAACTCGCTGTGTCGGCACTCTGCCGACCATTTCGCTAGTTAACACCGGTCTTGTTGTGTGTGTTTCAAGCTCAAGAGCATCTCCAAGCAAAAAATGGTCAACAGCAACATTCAGACGGTTTCGTACTGCTCAATTGATACATTAAAACGGTATGTTTCTTTTTCAGAACTGGAAAAAGAAGAGCGTGACAGCATTCGAACCTGTAATCTTCAGATCCGAAGTCCGACGCCTTATCCATTAGGCCACACGGTCACTGACGACCAACATTTACATGTATACGACTCATCTCGAAACGCTCACACTCCTGAGGATTTGTGTTTTCGTTCTACACAACCGCTGCCCCTTGCTGTCTCCCACCCATTTGTTACATTCAACCTCTTACGTGACCCACCAAATATAGACTGAGAAACAAGACCACACACTTTGTGCAATCGGAATCGAAGGCAGGGCGTCCCTCGCCGCATTTGCTACGATGGCCATTTGCTACTTCTGCAGAAGCGGCGGCGGCCACGACGACGACGACGACGACGACAACGACGACGACGACGACGAAGATCGCGAGAGGCTCTGAGATATGTGAGAAATACATCTATAAAATGTAATTCAGATTCCTCGTCCCACCTTATGCTGTACCGCTTTGGCAAATGCTTTATCTGCGCCATTCGCCTTAATTACATCTGAGAGTAATTCTTAATAAAACGCCTGTCGCTATTTGTTCGTCATCACAAATACTGTTTGCTATACGGCCACGACGCGAAACTGATTTCCAAAATTCGTCTTCCACCTCTGAGGATGGAACTTACGACCCCTGGTTTACTACACCAGTGCTCTACCACTTTTTATTTGTTTATTTATTTATTTATTTATTTATTTATTATTTTTTTTGTTGTGTCGGTCCTCCAGCCACTCCTTCTAGCCCGTCCTCACGCTCGCCAAAATTGCCTTCATCGGCTCGGCTTCTCCGCCATAAAAAAAAAATCACCGTTTATATTAAATAATATTCGTGTGACAGTTTAATGCTCTTCAGTATGCATTTGGATAGTTGGTTAAACCACTATATTGCATGTGGGGATTAAACAAATTAACTCTTCTGCGAGAATGTGAGTCATCACAACGTCCAAGGAAGACTGCATATGTGAAAATAAACTGGAGGGTGCTGGAGTCTTCCGCAGTATGAAGGAACAAATCTTCTCCTCCTCTTGTATGGGAGATTCAAACATAAAAGAAACACCTCTTCTTTGCAAATAAACGAATCTTCCTAAATAAGTAAGAAAAGAATAAGTGTAATGTGAGTATTAGATCTCCGAAATTCCACGGGGTTCCTGTAGAACAGTCTCGTATTACTGTCGACAGGAGAGGTATCGCCCCCCAAAGTGTCACCACTGTCGGGGCGGTCCGTCGCATATTCGTGACCGTTCGATTCCCGCAATCCGAATCCTAATTGCGGCCATTATAATTCTGAAGGGGCCATCCAGCAGTATTTTCGTACTGCAAACGTCGCCCTGGATGAATATCTCTCTACGGTAATGTTCGGAGTAGGAAGGACGCATACTTTTCTCTATATTTGTCTATTCGTTGAAGTTTCTGGTGTTGAGTTAGTAGGTATAACCAATAGTCTACTTTATTTTTTTCTGGCGCCGATAATATATAATACACCGTCTGACCTTGACGCCAATTGACTGCTCGTCGTTTTGCGGGGGGGTATGAAACGGCATCGGGAGTGAGGAGTCCAGCTGGAGTAATCATCTTAGGTGCAGTACGCAGCATACTTGAGAGCTTCCGTGCAAAGAGAATCCAGATGTCCTTCACATCGTCGCATAGAAAGCGATGTTCAATGGTATCTAGTAAAGTACAGTGAACGCAATTCGGAGTGTCGGACAAGTGAATCATGTGTAGCTTTGAATTTGTCGGTATGATCCTATTGACCGCCACGTACCACGTAGACCGCACCTGCGATGGTAAGTGTGCGTCGTGAATGTTTTCCCAGATCTTTGCCCAATTGCAGTCTTTATACTTTACTTCTATTCTGTTCCGCGATTTACTGTCCGTCAGGCAGCTGTAAAGCGCTCTGACCCTGTAAAGATCATTCTCAGGTATGGTGCATTGAACATAGCTGTAGTCTAGGAAAAAATTACTAAAGTGGCATAATGCAGTCGGGATGTGACTTACGTTGACAGGAGGCGTCATGCTGGCTAGTGCGATTTCATGGAGAAGAAGGGCCATTAAGGAATGTGGTGTTCATTGCCATTGTTTATACACGTTGCTGATATATAATGCTTTCGCTTTGTGGTAAACATCAGTCAGATTGAGGCCGCCCTTTCCCATGGGGAGCGTCAAGGTTTCAAATGCGACTTTGAAAATTTGTCCCCTACTGACAAAGTGGCCGAGCGCCGCAAGCATGCGTTGTGCTATGACTTTTGGTATTGGGAGGATTTGCGCGACATAATTGACTTTTGAAACGATGTAAGTATTGACTAAAAGCTCTCTTTGCATGGCGTTGATATTTCGCAAATGATGTTGCCGTATGCCGGCCCGAATTTGTGCCAACAATCTCCTATAGTTAAGAGCAGCCGTGCAGCTGATGCTGCGCGTGTATTCAATGCCGAGACATTTAAAAGTTGCCATCCTTTTTAGTGAACGGCTATTGACAAGTTCTAGTCCCCTACCAAGTGGCATAACGCCAGACTTTTTACAGTTGACTTTCGCTCCTGAGGCGGCTTCATAAGTGTTTATCAGCTGAAACGCGCGTTCTAAGTCTTCATCGTTCGTCACCACGAAACTGACGTCATCCGCAAATGCCTGGCAGACAATCTTCTGGCCATGTATACGTAATCCCGGAAGGTCTTGCGTCAGGGAGAACAGCAAGGGTTCAAGAGCAACTGCAAACAAAGCCATTGACATCGGGCAACCTTGTCGGACCGACCTAGTGATGGAAATAGGTTTACTTAGTTGTCCGTTGAGACAGATCTTGGATGTTCCGTTTCTCAGCAGGAGTGTAACAGTGTCAATAACTTTCCGTGGAAAATTCATTGCTGCCATCGCGCACAGAAGATAGGAGTGAGTGACTTTATCGAATGCTTTTTCAAAATCTAGCGAGACTAAAGCGCATCGGATGTCACAAGCGGCGGCTGTAGCTATGATATCTCTATATTCGCTTAACGTCTGCTGGATGTTTCTAGTTTTCCCAACGCTCGTTTGATAGGCCCCCGTGACAGTACTGAGTACCGTACTGAATCGCTGCATCATGACCCGCGCGAATATCTTATAATCCGTATTAAGTAATGTAATCGGTCGGAGATTGTCGACTGTCTTGCCCGCTGGGGTTTTGGGGACCAATACCACTATGCCCTCACAGTATTCCCTTAAGATATCATCTCCAGCGTTTACGATATCATTACAGACCATGGTCATCTTTGGAACTAAATGGTGTCGAAAAGTTCTATAAAACTCGGCCGGTAATCCGTCGGGGCCAGGCGATTTATTCTGTGGGCTCCCTCGAATGGCGTCCGCTACTTCATCGTCAGTTATTACTGCAGCGAGGCCGTCTGCTTCTTCCGTGCTCAATGTCGCAAAACGGCGTGCCATGAGGGCTTGCTGCGCGGCTATATCCACCGGGTGTTCCGTTAACTGTGCTGTGAAATGTTTATAAATCTCGTCTCGTATGTTGCGCTGGTGGTGTAAGTGTCGGCCATCTGCAGTGTGCAGTTCTGTCAATATCTTTCTGTGCCCCCTTTTCTGTTCGCGAATAACATGATACATTGATGTCGTTTCGTCCTGTACGGCGTTTTGCAGACGTGTCCTGACTTTACAGCCTTCCAATTGCTTCCGTTTGAGGGTTAAAATCGTAGCCAGTATTCGTTTAATATGCATACGATTTGCTATTACCGTTGCATCTTCTCGATATAAATCCCTTAAACACTGAAAGTAGAATTCCAGGGTTTGCTTCTGCCAGGCACATCGATCTCTGGAATAATTCTTCATCGCTTTTGTTAAGGCGGGTTTTGCACATTTTACCCACGCGGGAAACTTTCGTTCGCATTCTGCCCACGTGTTGCGGAAGACTGTGTGACACTCGGGTTCTGTTAAATGCTCTACATTTAGTTTCCAGGGTCCCCTTGCCCTGTACGTCCCTTGTTTGGCTAAATTGACGGTACATATATATGCCACATGATCTGTAAAGACAGTCGGCCATAGCTCTGACTGCAAAACATGTTCCCTCATATTTGCTGATGCGTAGATTCTATCGACGCGGGTAGCTGAGTGACCAGTAACGAATGTGAATCCGGGCCTGTCACCGTGTCTATGCTCCCATGTGTCTATTAAATTTAACTCTTCAATGATGGCGCGAAGCTCGGCGGACGGATTGAAATTTGGTGTCTGGTCTTTGGGACTGAGTACACAGTTAAAATCACCAGCGAATGTAAGTTGGTCTGAAGGTGGTGTGAAAAGTGGCACAATGCCATCTTTAAAAAACTCTGCTCTCTGTCGTCGTCTCCCAGAACCGGAAGGGGCGTAGAGATTAATAAATCTGGTAGTATCGATAGTAGTCGCTATACCTCTGCTATTCGCCAGGCGTTCGATATGTGACATCACTATCCCTTCCTTAGCCATGATCGCGGTCCCTAGTTCTGTACCATTTCCAGGATTAACGACGGCATTGTAACCTGTGATACGGTCAAGGTTAATATTGGTCACTTCCTGCAGCATAATGAGATCAATATCAGCGGCATAGAGAAAATCTTGAAGGTTTTTTAAGTTGAGTGGGCTACTGATCTTATTGATGTTCAGTGTCGCAATGCGGTAAGCTTGCAAGGACGTCATGAGAACAGAGGTCTAGGTGACAATATGCCTACTATTCAAGTTCATGGCGAACATCATCTAAAAGAAGTCCGCGTCATCAGCCACTGCACCGACGCCGGCGGTAGCCGTTTGTTGCTGGTGGGACACATCTGCTTGAGCTTCTGATGACGGATTCTCTATACCGCGCCGATCCCGTACTAAATCTTCTTCCCGACCACCCTCTTCAACGTCATCTGACCAATCGCACACGAACTGGTCTGCGTTCATATCGCAATCCGAGAGCTTGGAACATTCAGGCATAGTGTTCGGATCCAATGAATCGGCCACCGCAGGGTCCCCTGAGGGCGATCGTCCGTGATCAGTGTCCGATTCGTTCGTTCGAGATTTTTTTGCCGTTTTGCTGGTTGCCGACGACGGTGGGTCAGTTACTTCGGTCAGTTTCTGTCTGACGTGGTTCGCCTTTTCACGCAATATTGGCGCCTTTGCTTCTGCCCCTTGATGTGCTAGCCGGCGTTTCTTCTGAGATTTGGGAGACGGCGGGGGCTGGTGGACAGCCATCTCGTTCGACTCCATCCGGTCCACGTCGGACTTGTCGTGTCGAACCGGTACGCCCACCGGAATACTTTCGGTGTCCGGTGGGTGCCCCATCTGCGAGTGAGTATTGCCCTCCTTCTGGGTGTGTGAAGAAGGAACATTCGGTACATCGTTCGCTTCCATCGGTGTAACGCCTTCGGGCACTGCGCGCAAACCCTCTAGCGAAACATCTAAACTAGGTTCCGAGGTGACATTAGCCCGAGTGGCGGCGACGTATGATAATGGCAACGTAGACGTCGGGCCGCGCAACTCACGCTCACCGGCCGGTATTTGCGCCACGCGTCGTTGGATACACTGAGCACGGATATGTTCTGTGGACCCACATCCCGCACAAGTTCTAGGCTGCCCGTCATAAATCACTATGGCCCTGTAGCCACACACAGTGATGTAGGACGGAATGTGCTTTAACATATCTATCTTCACCTGACGGACACCGTTTAGCACCGGGAAAATATGCATAGTCGACCACTTTTCTGCCGTATTGCTGATGACTGTTCCATACTCCCTCAATCTGGCATTAATCTGGTCAGCGGAAATTTCAAAGGGTAATTCAAATATGCGAACAGTTCTAACTCCGAGACCAGCAAGCGAAATTCTGACATCATCAACATTGCCGTCAGAATGGTTGAACTTCAACACTCCTCCACAAGATTGAACGACCTGCTCGCATTTCTCGGGATTCAACAATTTGAGGTACACCGTACTGCTGACGATAGATAGGTGAATGCCAATCGTATCATCAATAGTTATTTTCATGATGTCTCTAATAACTAACTCAACCTCAAAGGATTTGGGTCGTGCATAATGAGGGTCAAAACTCAATTTCAACGTGTCTTTCCGTATAAGTTGATCCATTATAGTCGAATGCAATTCATCACGCCACAATCAAACAACGTAGCAATGCGCACATTCACCAAACAGCACGCGACCGACACAGGCGAGAGCGAAAACACCACTGAGCTAAAGAGGCGCGGCCAAGCGGCACTCATGCGTACTTTGGCCTTACGGTCGCCTGCATCATCAGACTTCAGCTGACAACACTTCATATTAGCTTCTAATATTTGCAGCTATGGCGACCCATTACTGCTTGGCTACACATCTGACACATAACCGATGTGCTCTCCAAACAACAACACTTGCATTTCAGAACATGTCTTTCACACATGTCTACAAAATCACCTTCACCTTCATATACAGTTTCCATGCGACTTATAGAGACGTAGGCAAAGTTTAAAGTTGCTATTTACATTACATCACGTTAATCAGAAAAACAGTAATTTACATCTGCAGCGGAACAAAATTCCGTTCCGCCCAGCGTGGGGCTCGAACCCACAACCCTTGGATTCAGAGTCTCACACTCTACCGACGATTTTTTTTTCTTTTCATTTTTTTTACTTTTTTTATTTTTTGGAGGCCTCCTTCCTCCCCTACAGCCCGTCCTTCCGCTCGCCATTTGTGCCTTCTTCGGCTAGCTTCTGTGCTATGTTTGGTCCAAATGAGATAGGTGAGTAACGAAGTAAATGTATACAAGTAAATAAAATCCCTTCTTTTGGGGTTATGGAAAGGAAATAGTTCCGCTACATTCTTCCATCATTGAGTGGGAGCGATTTTTATATTAGAGCCAGGCTTACTTCAGCCTGATGGCTTCTCATGGGTGTGTCAGCAACCTATTAGTGCTGCGACACGAGGGCGAAGGGTAAACGAAATAGCCACCTTGTTGGCGTAAAATGAATGAGAAGCTTAATAGATAATTTCATAAAGGAAAAAAAAAAAGAATTCTGAGGTTGAACAACATGTCGTTTGATCGTTCTTCAGCTCTGTCGGTGAGACAATGTTCGGTTCAAGAAATTTGCGTAGTTGTCTTTGTATTTCATTTGTCGTTCGAGCTTTAGATGTTCTGTCATCAGGTACATCCAATAATCTGCTTCACTTTTCGTCATAGCCGTTGAGATGTAATGGACTGTCAGTCCTTTGAGCCAGTTGGCTGACCTTCTTTTAGTGTTAGGATATGGCACGTCATCAGGCAGAAGGACGTGTGTCGGTGAAATTGTGTTAGGTGACGTACGTAGCACATGTGCTAGTTTTTGCCTGAAGAGATTCCACACGTCTTTCACATCTTCACAGACGAAGCGATGTTCTGCAGTGTCGACGACATTGCAGCTGGAACAGTTTGGTGTGTGTGCCAGACGTATCGCGTGCAGTTTGGAGTTGGTTGGGATTTTTCTATTGACTGCGAGGTACCACGTCGATCGCACATTGGATGGTAGATGGGGGTCAGATATGTTGTCCCATATGTTTTTCCAATTATAATGTCGAAACTTGTTTTCTATTCGATTGCGCAATTTTCCTTCCAGCAAGGTGTTGTAAACCTCCTTAACCCGATATATGTCCTTCTCCGGTATTCTATGGCGTACATAGCTGTATTCCACCAGAAAGTGTTTATAGTGGTACAGCTCGTGGGAGATGTGATGCACATCGATTGGTGGATCTCTGCTGACTGGGGTGATTTCACGTAAGAGATGAGCCACTAAGGTCCGCGGTGATCGTTGCCACTGTTTATAAGTTTTGCTAACGTATAGCGCTTGCGCTTTAAGGTAGATGTCTGTCAGTTGTAGCCCTCCATTGCGTGTCGGTAGCGTCAAGGTATCATATGAAACCTTAAATATCTGACCTCTGCTGACAAAATAACCAAGCGCTGCTTGCATTTGGTGTGCAATGGTTCGTGGCAGAGGCAGCACTTGAGCAACATAGTTGACTTTGGAAGTGATGTATGTATTGGCCAGTTGCACTTTTTGTATTACGTTTAAATTACGCAAGCTGTGTTGTTTTATGCTTGCCAATAAGGTGGCAAGTAATTTTCGATAATTGAGAGCGGCCGTGCGGCGGATATTACTCGTATATTCTATTCCAAGGCATTTGATTTTTTCCACAGTGTTGATACTTCCAGCGGCTCTGATCTCTATACCCCGACCAAGATTCATAATACCAGATTTATTGCGGTTGAGTTTAGCTCCTGACGCCATTTCGTAGGTCGCCACAACTTCAAGTACTGTTTCCACCTCTCTTTCGTCAGTCACAAGTACCACTGCATCGTCCGCGTAGGCTTGACATATGATCTTGTGTCCGTGTATATGTAATCCACGGAGTTGCCGAGTCAGAGATACTAAGAGAGGTTCAAGCGCAATCGCGAAAAGCGTCATGGACATTGGGCAACCTTGTCTTACCGAACTCTGAATATTGATCGGGTGACTGAGTTGTCCGTTGACACTGATTCTTGACGTGCTATTCGTCAGTATGTTTTTAACGGAGGCTATAATTTTCTGGGGGAAGTGCATGGATGTCATACACCGGAGCAGGTACGAATGATTAACTTTATCAAAAGCTTTTTCAAAGTCAAGCGACATCAGAGCACAGCGAATGTTGCAGTCTTCCGATATCGCTATAATGTCTCTGTAGTCGCATAAGGTCTGAAATATCGTTCTGTCCTTTCCTACACTTGTCTGGTAGGCTCCTGTCACTGTACGAATAACAGAATTGAACCTTTGCATCATGATACGGGCGAAGATTTTATAATCACTATTGAGAAGTGTTATGGGTCGAAGATTCTCCACGGTTTTGCCTCCTGGTGTTTTGGGGACTAAGACCACTGTACCTTCACAGAATTCCTTCGGAAGGTCAGTGTCCGCATTTAGTATTTCATTGCATACGAGTGTCAATTTAGCAATTATTTGTTCGCGAAAAGTTTAATAAAATTCAGCGGGTAGCCCATCTGGTCCAGGTGATTTGTTCTTTGGGCTCTTCGAGATGGCATCTTCGACGTTTTCGTCAGTTATTCTCGCTGCGAGCACATCAGCTTCTTCAGGAGTGAGTCGCTCTGTCGTCCTAGCAGTGAGAGCTTGCTGCGCCGTTTCATCTGTCTGTGTATTGGCCAGCAATTCACTAAAGTGTCGATGGATCTCGTCTCGTATTGCAGCTTGATCTGTCAAGAGTCTCCCGTCTGAAGTTTTGAGTTCCGTCAGAATTTTAAGTTTTTGTCTTTTGTTCTCTTGGAGAATGTGGTACATCGATGTTGTTTCTTCTCGTGTACCGTTCTGCAAACGCGTTCGTATTTTACAGCCTTCGAGATGGTGTCTCTGCAGGTTGAGCAATTTTGCTTTTATTCTGTTGATTTGCCCATAATTTGTTATGACTGTAGCATCACGAACGCACAAGTCTCTCAGACAGCTGAAGTAAAACTCTACTGTCCGCTTCCGCCAGACTACTTTTTCATGGGAGTAAGTTTTCATTGTCTTTATTATTGCGGGCTTCGCGCAGTTTAGCCACCAATTCAGCGCCGTGCCGTACAAGTGGAACTTCCTTTCACATTCTGCCTAAGTGGTGTGGAAGGCGGCGTGACATCCAGGATCCGAAAGATGAGTAACGTTTAGCTTCCACTGACCTCTCGCCCTGTAAGTGCCTTGTTTCTCTAAATTTACCGTACATTTGTACGCGATATGATCAGAGAAAATCGTGGGCCATAGCTCGGACTGTAATACGTGTCTCCTTAAATTGGATTTGCGTAAATTCTGTCGATACGACTGGCAGAATGGCTGGTGATATAGGTGAAACCTAGCCTATCACCGTGTTTTAGTTCCCAAGTATCAAACAGTTGGAAGTCTCTGACGATGTCCTCCAGCTCCAGAGATTTGTTAAAATTTGGCGTCTGATCCTTGGGACTCAGCACGCAATTAAAGTCACCCGCAAAAATTATTTGGTCAAATCGCACCACGAAAAGGGGGGCGATGTCCTCTTTGAAAAATTCGGCCCTGCGGCGCTTGTTTCCTGTTCCTGACGGGGCATATATGTTGATAAACCTGGTGTTGTTTATCGTGACAGCGAGACCTCTACTGTTAGGCAGTTGCGCCACGTCTGTAAGTAGGATCCCCTCTTTAGTCATAATCGCTGTGCCGAGGCTATTGTCATTGCCAGGATTGATGACGGCGTTGTAGCCAGTGATGTCGTCCAAACGGATAGCCGTTACTTCTTGCAGCATTAAGATGCCAATATCAGCGGCGTACAGAAAATCTTGGAGATTTCTCAGATTGAGGGTGCTGCTAATTTTATTTATATTCAAGGTTGCAATTCTGTACGCCTGTAAAGCCGTCATGTCGACTATACCGTGTCAGGTGGGGTACTGTTTGCCAAGGGAAGTGGATGCTTGCTCCACTTAGAAGAAGTCGGCATCATCATCTGCCGCACGAGTATTTTTGATGGTGGTTTGTTGCCGGGTGGACACATCCTGTCGACGGTCGGGTGCCGTCCGTCCTGAACGTTGTGCTATGTCAGCCATCTCTGCATCATGGCTTTGCTCCTCCATGTCATCCGCCCAGTCTCGCGTGCACGTAACTTCCCGCGTGCACGTGTTGGGTGCAGGTGGAAGGTCCTTCAGACTAGCTGTACCGTCTTGAATGTGGATTCCACGGTCGGGGTCAGTGTCCTCATTTCGAGTCTTCCTTTTTGTTGTTCGATCTTCCGGAGGAGTTGCCTGTGTCGTCTCCGCCAGTTCTTGGCCTATTTGTTTCGCCTTTTCACGCAGAATTGGCGCGATTTCTGCTGCTCCCTGACGGGCTATTCGACGTTTCTTCCGTTTCTTTGGCGAAACAGTTGTAGGCTGCTGGTCATTATCCTCCGACGTGGCAACCGTATCTTCTTTGTGTTGCCCGACGTCTTCGAGTGATTTGCACATGCCTTCTTCTGCCGTCTTAGCCTGGTCTTGTTCTCCACGCCTGTCAGTTTCCTCGTCTTGTGAGTGTGCTGGACCTGTAGCTTCTGTGCTGCTAGTATCCATGGCTACGCTACCATCGGGAACGTCGGCATAAGCAACTATCGCCGTGTCGAAACACATGTCTGAGGCGACGTCACTGCGTAGTGCGGCGGCGTACGTCACGGGTAGCGTGGCCATTTGACTAGGCGGGTCTCGCTCCCCAGTCGGCAGTTGCGTCACACGCCGTTGAACACACTGCGCGCGGACGTGTTGGGTCGAACCACAACCCGAGCAGGTTCTCGGCTGGCCATCGTAAATGATGATCGCTCTATATCCACCAATCCAGAGATACGACGGGATATGTTTCAGCATGTCAATCTTAACTTGCCTGACTCCATTTAATACTGGATACTTGTGCAAGCTAGACCATTTTTCGGCGACATTGCTGATAATGGCGCCATAGTCTCTCAGTTTGTTGTTTATCTCCTCGGGCGTTACTTCAAAGGGGAGCTCAAAGATTCGAACCGTTCGTATTCCCATCCCGGCACGCGAAACCGTGACCTGCCCTATGTGTCCGTCTGAATGTTTGAATTTTGCCACCCCACCACATGCTTCTACAATTTGGTCGCACTTGTCAGAACTGGATAACTTAAGGAACACAGTCGGACTGACAATCGACAGGTGTATTCCAATCAATTCATCCACTTTGATCTGAAAAGTTTCTTCGATAAATGCCTCAAATTCGTAAGATTTCGGTCGGGCGTAGTTCGGATCGAAAATCAACTTCAAAGTATCCTGTCGCGTTGTCTGATCCATTATGTCAATCTAAATATGTGATCGTGAACTATGACTAACGCAGAAAGCGCGCACTCACCACACAGCGCCGGCCGCTCGCAGCGACGATGTAAACACCGCAACAGCCGCACCGCACGTCCGCACAGCACGGCCGCTGGCGGCGGAATACCACTGAGCTAAAGAGGCGCAGCCCAGCGGCACTCTTGAGTACTTCGGCCTTACGGTCACCTGCATCATCAGACTTCAGCTGACAACACTTCATATTAGCTTCTAATATTTGCAGCTATGGCGACTCATTACCTCTTGGCTACACATCTGACACGTAACCGATGTGCTCTCCAAACAACAACACTTGCATTTCAGAACATGTCTTTCACACATGTCTACAAAATCACCTTCACCATCAAATACAGTTTCCTTGCGACTGACAGAGACGTAGGCAAAGTTTAAAGTTACTATTTACATTACATTACGTTAATCAGAAAAACGGTAATTTACATCTGCAGCGAAAGAAAATCCCATACCGCCCAGCGTGGGGCTCGAACCCACAACCCTTGGATTAAGAGTCTCACGCTCTACCTACTTAGCTAGCCGGCTGTCTCTGTTAACACTTGCCGGGTAGCACGTCACACAGTACTCGTTTGGCTTGGGTGGTCCCATACAGAATCTCTCCATGCTGCCTAATATTTTCCTAACGTCACACTCGTCACGTACTTCACTTTTATTTCATAATCATTTCTGGGAGGTAAAGGAATTGCATGACAACATGCAGAGCTAGTGGCGTCAAAATTAACACACATACTTGATGTGACTCAAAAGCCGAACGAGTTGCTTTCCGACGTTGTTTTAGATGTGCAAGTGCCAGTCAAAACTCGTGGTGACGGCACCCTGCCGACCATTTCGCAGGTTAACACCGGTCTTGTTCTGTGTGTTTCAAGCTCAAGAGCAACTCCAAGCAAAAAATGGTCAACAGCAACATTCAGACGGTTTCGTACTGTTCAATTGCTACATTAAAACGGTATGTTTCTTTTTCAGAACTGGAAAAACACGAGCGTGACAGCATTCGAAAATGTAATCATCAGATCCGAAGTCCGACGCCTGATCCATTAGGCCACACGGTCACTGGCGACCTACTCTAACTTGTATACGACTCATCTCGAAACGCTCACACCCCTGAGGAATTGTGTTTTCGTTCTGCACAGCCGTTGCCCCTTGCTCTTTCCCACCCATTCGTTACATTCAACCTCTTACGAGACCGACCAAATATACACTGGGAAACACGACCACACACTTTGTGCATTCGGAATCGAAGGCAGGGCGTCCCTCGCCGCATTTGCTACGATGGCCATTTGCTACTTCTGCAGTAGCGGCGGCGGCGACGACGACGACGATTACGACGACGACCGCGAGAGGCTCTGAAATATGTGAAAAATATATCTATAAAACGTAATTCAGACTGCCTCGTCCCACCTTATGCTCTACCGCTTTCGCAAATGCTTTATCTGGCTGGCGTGAGGTCGGTCGCTCGACGGCGCGTTCGGCGCGGGCCCGCCCGTAGCCGGCGCGCCGTAAGGCACGGAGGCTCGCACTGGGGCGTATCGCTTCCAGACGGGCGTATCGCTTCCAGACGGGCTTGCCGCGGTAGTCCTCACAGGGGAAGTGATGTGTCTCTTATAGCCTCTCCTTCCCAAGTGGCTCTTTCCGCCTTCCCGTGGTGCCAGACGTTAAGCTTGGCATTCTGCCTTGCGACAAAAGGGAGAGCTGCGACCCAACCCGATGCGAAAGCGAAGCGTGCATGGCACAGGGGGAGCTGTGTCGAGGGACCGTACATCAGTCTCTTCTTTTCGCAGGGCACAGACCAACAGGTGCTCTGCATGCCGGTGATCTCGTTTGTCGGCGTGGGATCGCGGCGCGTGTCGGCAAGGGTGCTTCGCCGCGCCCCTGGGTATCCGGGGCGTGTTCTGCCAAACCCAGGTGGTGGTAACATCGCCTGGGCCAGGTTAGATGGGTCCAGACCGCCGAACGCCTGGGGGACCGGCCCGCCACCTGAGTAGGAGTGGGTGCCTGGCCGAGAGGTGGAAACTCGGGCAAGTAGGCGGCGAAGGGCGAGAGGTGCATCCGCCTCTCCGGAGTGCGGGGTGCAATTGCCGGGGTGCGTCGCGTGAAATCGCCGATGACGGAGTCACCGAGGGGGACCAGTGCGCTGGAAACGGCGCGCTGAACCCAGCAGCTCTGGAGTGCTCTTGACCTAGGGGCGAGGTCGGTGAGCGAGCTGCAGAAGTCCACCCCCCCCCCCCCCCCATGCCAGAGGAGCCGGTCTGGGGCAAGAGACGGGCTCCCACCCCCCTTTTTTATCACTCGTTCATCATGGCTACACCAGAAACGAGTGATTCGAGTGCACCAACGCGAGCTTCTGTGATGTCTGAACCCGCTCCTCAGGACGAGTCGGGACAGGCAATTGAGGAACACATCAAAAATGGCAAAATTAGTCAAGCGGCTTTGACTATAATCAAAAATGAACTGGCGGCGTGGGCTATCGCAAACGCCAAGCTTGAAGGCCGCGTCGAAGAACTTACAAAAGAAAATGAAAGACTAAGAAAACAACCCGGAAAGACTTGGGCGGCGGTGGTCGCACAAGCGCCACCAAAACCGCAGACTACAAAGGATGTCATTGCAAAAGTCACTAAAAGATCAGACACAACGGTTTTCCTAAGGACACTGCCTGGTCAGGACACTAGCGTAAAAAGAATCCCGGAATTGCTTACGACCACTATCAATCCAGCAAAAGACAAAATTAAAATAAATAAGGTAAAACCCAGCAGTAACTCTGTTATTGTTGAAGTAGCTTCAGAAGAGGACAAAGAGAAACTGTTAAGTAATGCAAAACTAAACTCGGTGGTCAAATGCGAGCCACCAAGGAAAAGGAACCCATTGGTCATCTTATATGATGTACCAACAATTATGACAAATGAAGAAGTGCAAAAATCTATAAAGGCTCAGAGTTTCGAAGATATGACAGAAGAAGAATTCAAAGCAAATTTCAATTTGAGATTCAAAACTGGGCCTCGGGTCCGTGATGTGGTCCATCAAGTTGCCGAGGTCTCCGCTCAAATGTGGAAAAAAATTACAGCAGTGGGCAAACTATACGTCGGCTTTCATGCCATAAATACACGCGACTATCTGGTCGTACCGCGTTGCCACAATTGTGGAGATCTCGACCACGTTTTGAGGCACTGTACCAGGGGGTCGGCCTGCTCGAAATGTGGCGAGGATGGCCATGTCAGGAAGGACTGTAGGGCTGCGGCAGTTTGCATCCCCTGCAAGAGACGGGGTAAAAAACCCTGTCGAAACTTGGGACGTAGCTGCCCCACCTACAGACTTCTGGAACAAAGGCTTATTTCAAGAATAGACTATGGCTGATCAAACCAAAGCCAACAGGATGCCCAAAAGAAAATCCCCAAGCAAAAGGAGGAGGGATGCCATGAGGGCGAGTGCCTTCAAGCTTTTCTTGAGGTCGCACATGGGCACCACAACCAGAACCGTAGACATAGGCACTCAAACTGACTCTACCACTACGGATAGAGGGACACAAACTAGGCCTCTGGCAGTCACGCTACCCTCCTCCCCAAGCAGGGAAACAAGGCCGACTAAAGACCTACGGCAACGGCATCCTGTACCAGAGACTGTGGCAGTCTCAGCAGAAATAAATATAACAACAAAACAACCAGTTCAAGAAAATAAAATAACTAGTTCAAGTGAACCAGCTGCAACAAAAGATCCTGTAGTGAGGCTGCCACCTGTCGATCCCGTTAGAGTCTATCCAAACCTTGAACTCACCATGCAACTGGCGAGGCTGGAGCAGCCGACTACCCTGACCACTGCCTTGAGACATGTGGTTCGGGTGGGACATGAATATGGACAGAGAGTCACCTTCTCGGTAATGGAGGCTGTGGACAGAATTCAACTCAAGTCATTGAATCTCCCCACTGACTTCTGAGCCCTGCGTGACCTACTAAAGAAAGTCTTTGACAGACGTGGTGAAAAATTCGACCTGAACGAAATTTATCGACAAGCAGTTCTGGCAAATGGATGTATCACATTTGACTGGAACAAAACATGGCCTCATGACAGAATTCATACATACACTCCATAGACAACTACATGACGGAAATCACCATTGGCCAACTCAACACTCATAACAGCAGACTTGTCATGCAGGAGTTACGAAGGGAAGTGGAGGAGAGGAGACTGGATGTGGTCTGTCTGCAAGAGCCGTACTCCCTAAACGGGAAGATAGCTTTCACAGCTGCGACCTGGCAAGTCGTCTGCAGAGGAGAAGACCCAAAAGCGGCAATAATTATTACAAACAAACTGATAAGGGCTACAGTCCTAACGCAGTTCACAACCAGCCACTGCAACGTCGTGGAGCTGCAGTCTCCATCAGGAGCTATTATTGTGATCAACATGTACTTCCAATATGGTGATGATATTGAAAGACACATAGCACACCTCACCACAGCTATCACGGCGTTGCGGGGGCGGAAAGCATTTGTGACTGCCGATATGAATGCCAAATCCCCCCTATGGTACAGCGGCACCAGGGATCCCAATGGAGAGAAGGCAGAAGAGGCCATCATGGCCTTGCAGCTTGTGGTGGCTAACAAGCCTGGCAACCCTCCGACCTATGCGGCGGGAGGTGGCCAAGGCACAAACATCGATGTGACCCTGGCTACGCCAAATGCAGCACACCTAATCCAGCAATGGAAAGTAGTGGAGAATGCCACTACAAGTGACCATAATCTCATTACTTTCAACATAGGAGATGGCGAGAGCCGCTGGGCCATAGGGTGGGAAATACAATATAATTACAATAGAGCCGACTGGGAGAGGCTTGCTGGGGAGTGCGACATTCCTCCGTTATCAGAAGGTGACGACCACAGAGACCTTGACGTTGACAACAGAGCCGAAGAACTGGTTTCAGTAATAACTCGAGCAGTCAAAGCAGCCGTAACTACTAGGAGGAGGGCCATGCCGGCCTCTCCGTCACCATGGTCTGCTGAACTAGAGGAGATGCGCCGGTCGGTCAGAAGGCTCAGGAGGCACTACCAGCGCAGTGTCGTCTGGCCAGAAAGACAAAGATGGCTGCAGCTTTACCGGGAAGCCAAAGATAACTTCCAAGAACAGCTACGGGAAGTTAGAACAAAGAGTTGGGAACACTTTGTTCTGAACCAATTAGCACTAGACCCATGGGGAGTTCCCTACAGGCTTGTCCGGGAAAAAATCCGTTCTCCGATGGAGCTCTCAACCGTCAGGCATGGGGACCGGATGACGGGGTCTTGGCAGGAAACTGCTGAGGTCCTTCTCCACTCCCTGTTGCCTGATGATACTGCGGATGAGACAGACGAACAACGGCAGCTGCGGGAGAATAACAACAATGCATATGAAAATGATATGGCAGTCTACCCATTCTCTGAAGAAGAGGTAGCTGCCCATATAAACTCCCTGAAGAGAGGAAAAGCTCCTGGGCCAGACGGTATTGTGGCGGAGGTGGTGCAATTCCTGGCCCCCCAGATAGTCGCCCCTCTAACTCATTTATATAACGAATGCCTCAGGCAGAAAAAGTTCCCTCGAATATGGAAGAGGGCAAAAGTGATAATTATAAAAAAGGAGCTGACAAAGACCCAGCAGAAACTAAATCTTACAGACCAATCTGCCTGCTTGATCTGCTTGGGAAGATTCTGGAGAGACTTCTGGCTGATAGACTTGCTGCACACCGAGTGCTGTGCGGAATGAGCAACAGGCAGTTTGGCTTCAGGCCTGGACGATCGGCATCTGACGCAATCGCCCTGGCGGCCGAGGTCTGCGGCTCTACCCCGTACAAGTACGTTGTTGGCATCATGGTGGATATAAGTGGCGCCTTCGACAACCTGTGATGGCCTTCGCTGTTCTCCTGCTTAAGGGAGAAGGAGTGTCCAGGGCCTCTATATGGCTGTCTGAGGAGCTATTGTGAAGATCGGGAGGTCTGGCTATCATCTACTAGCACAAGAGTAAGGAAAACTATCACCAATGGATGTCCCCAGGGTTCCGTACTGGGTCCGCTGTTCTGGGACATCCACATGGAACCCTTACTAGACACATTACAGCAAAGTGATGAAGTGCTGGAGGTGATAGCCTACGCAGATGACCTCCTCCTACTGGTCGGCGGCCGTAGCCGAGAAGACATAGAGCCTAAGATCGATAGAACAATAAACACACTTCAACTGTGGTGCCGTAAGACTAAAATGAAAATTTCACCGGCTAAGTCTACATACCTTCTTCTAAAGGGACAATTAGCTCGTAACCCAACTGTTAGGATAGATGGATCACCAGTTCTCCGGCGACGTGAGACACGCTACCTTGGTATCATCATTGATGAAAGGTGGACTTTTGGTAGACACATCGAAACCGTAACTCAAAGAGCTTTACAGGTACTCAACAACCTCATCTCCATTGGGCACAAGCGGTTTCATCTTCCACCACATCTCATCAAACTTTATCATAACAGTATACTAAGATCTATAGTGGGTTACGGCTCCGGAGTCTGGGCACACAGGCTCACGAGGGTGGTGCCCGCCATGACAGTGAGGAGAGTGCAGAGAAATATGATTCTGAGATCAGTGGGGGCATACAGAACTACACCGGGAGGAGTCCTGTTAGTTATAATGGGGCTTTGCCGCTTGGATATCAAAATTCGGGAGCAGGCCGCTTGGTACTGGACTAAAAAGGGGAATTTGGAAAAAACAGAGGAAATTCTGGGCATCAGGACTGAAAATAAAGTAGAGATTAGGAAAAAAGGGGAGCTGCTATGGCAACATTCGTGGGAAAACGAAGAAACAAGGCGTCGAACCTTTGAGCTCCTACCAGATGTCAGGGAAAGGATGGGAATGTCACATTTCGATCCATCCCGGGGACTCATCCACTTCCTCACTGGACATGGACCGTACTCGACATATCTATGTCGATTCGGTAAAAAGGCGACACCTGCGTGTGACTGTGGTGTTCCGGAGGGTACTCCTGACCATGTAGTCTACGAGTGCCCCCTTTTCAATGATGTGGCCCCAGTACTGCGGGACCAACCACCACACAACGACACATATAGACTAACCAGACATCGCGACACTTTCCATATCATCAATAAACTGGCCAACGCGGTATCTCAGAAAGTATTAAAGGACCACCTGAAAGAACTATATTAGTACAAGAAAGAGATAAACCAGGACACAGATAGAGTTCGATACCCTACTCCCAAACCGCCTGGGCGCGGAAAGGCCGACTTCCTCAGTCTGAACCCGCTGCGCCACAGGATTCTGGGGGAGTGGGGTGCAGCCTAACCGAACCACACAACGCACCGGACTTGACCGTAGGATAAGTTAGTTGTAGGACTTAGTTTTTAGACATTATTATTAGAAACATGCAGCGATTACCATCTTGGCCTGCCCAGTGTCAGGGGCACGCTCATTGGGGTTAGCTCAATGAGCAAGGCTCTATAGTAAGTTTATACTAATTAGCTGACACAACTGTAACGCTGTAGGATTTAGTAACTAGTCTTAAGATTACATGTTTGTAGTAGACTAACATTAACGTTTGCCCATTGCTTACTCCTGATCACTCACATACTAACTAGTTACTACATAGGACTTAGAATTAGCTGCTAATTATCTTTGTATTACTAACTAGGCCCACTAATCAAATAAGGCAGTGTGCTGGATGTAAAATTAACATTCTTTTATTGGAAATAAAGAATTTTTTTTTACATAAAAAAAATGCTTTATCTGCGAAATTCGCCTTAATCACATCTGAGAGTAATTCTTAATAAAACGCCTGTCGCTAATTGTTTGTCATCACAGACACTGTTCGCTATACAGCCACGACGCGCAACTGATTTCCAAAATTCGTCTTCCTCCTCTGAGAATGGAACTTACGACCCCTGGTTTACTACACCAGTGCTCTACCACTGAGCTAAAGAGGTGCGGCCTAGCGGCACTTTTGCGTACTTCGGCCTTACGGTCGCCTGCATCATCAGACTTCAGCTGACAACACATCATATTACCAGCTAATATTTGCAGCTATGGCGACCCATTACTGCTTGGCTACACATCTGACACGTAACCGATGTGCTCTCCAAACAACAACACTTGCATTTCAGAACATGTCTTTCATACATGTCTACGAGTTACTTACCGACGTCGTTTTAGATGTGCAAGTGCCAGTCAAAACTCGCGGTGACGGCACTCTGCCGACCATTTCGCTAGTTAACACCGTTCTTGTTGTGTGTGTTTCAAGCTCAAGAGCAACTCCAAGCAAAAAATGGTCAACAGCAACATTCAGACGGTTTCGTACTGCTCAATTGCTACATTAAAACGGTATGTTTCTTTTTCAGAACTGGAAAAACACGAGCGTGACATCATTCGAACCCGTAATTTTCAGATCCGAAGTCCGACGCCTTATCCATTAGGCCACACGGTCACTGACGACCAACTATAACTTGTATACGACTCATCTCGAAACGCTCACACCCCCTGAGGAATTGTGTTTTCGTTCTACACAGCCGCTGCCCCATGCTCTTTCCACGCATTCGTTACATTCTACCTTTTACGAGACCGACCAAATATAGACTGGGAAACAGGACCACACACTTTGTGCATTCGGAATCGAAGGCAGGGCGTCCCTCGCCGCATTTGCTACGATGGCCATTTGCTACTTCTGCAGAAACGGCGGCGCGGCGACGACGACGACGACGACGAAAGGCTCTGAGATATGTGAGAAATACAACTATAAAATCTAATTCAGACTGCTTCGTCCCACCTTATGCTGTACCGCTTTTGCAAAGCGTAATTCTTAATAAAACGCTTGTCGCTAATTGTTCGTCATCACAGATACTGTTTGCTATACGGCCACGACGCGCAACTGATTTCCAAAATTCGTCTTCCTCCTCTGAGGTTGAGAGCTCACGACCCCTGGTTTACTAGACCAGTGCTCTACCACTTTTTTTTATTCCTTATCCATTTTTTTATGCCTTATCCATTTCTTTTTCTTTTATTTTCTTTTAATTCAACTCCTTAACCACTTTTTTGTTTTGTTTTTTTGTTTAAATTTTTTTTCTGGCGCCTTAGACTGTTTTTTTTTTTCCTGAACCACTTTTTCTCTCTCTCTCTCTCTCTCTCTTTTTTTTAAGCCAGGTATCCTAGACACTTTTCCTTTAGTCTGGCGCCTTCGACCACTTTTTATTGTTGTTTATAAGGATGCATATCAGTAGGCGCATGACGGGGACAACGAGGGCAGGGGTCAAAGAAATCGATGTTTGGCCACGATGCCCCCACCATCACTCCCACCGAATGGCTCCTTCAGTGCATTTTAATTGTTGTAGGAAAGCGGTTATAGTTGTGTATATTTTTCGCCTGCTCTTTTTATTATGGTAAGGAGCACTGGTTGTACGACGTCTTGGGGGGGAGATCCCATTGCAAAGCCGTCATTCGAGTTTTCAGTCAACAGACATTCGAGTAGGAATCATGTGATTATACTGCAATATACAGCGAGCATTTATGAGACACTTATTGGGGGGCAGACGTAACATGAATGGATAAAAGAAAGGCATTTCCTTCATCTTGAACGTAGATTCATACTTCACTTCTTCATTACCCCTAAAATAGTACATTTAGTGTTAGACTGTGCGCTTTAACCAACACCTATTCGTTTGAATAAAATGATCAACATGTTTCCATAGATTTTCCTGTGGTCTGCATATTGCTTAATGTTGCTGTACTCCATTTGCATTAAAAAGCTTGAATTCCGTTTCGTCGTCACCACCTATTTTATTGATAATGTAATGGACAAACTGTCCCATTAAACAGTGTATTGCATTATTTTTGGTTTTGGGGTAAAACTTAGTTTCAGGTCTGAAAAGCACTGGGTGACGTGCGTTGCAGTAGTGCAATACTTTTCCTGAGCCAATGCCAATTGTTGAGATTTCCACCACACGTAAATCTATGAATCGCAGTGTCAACTAGTTTACATTTCTGACATAAGGGGGTTTCAGCTTTCCCAATTTTATAAAGCCGCTCGTTGGTGCTGACAATATTATTGACGGCTTTGTACCATGCCGTTACCACATGTGAATTGAGCCCAATTCTCCCAAATTGCATCCCAGTTGTGACTCATATATTTCGTGGCAATTTTATTTTGTCCTTCATATTGTTGTCTTTGTCTCATGATATCTCTGGCTGTAATGTGCAGTGAAGTTCTGAGTTTCTCCTGAACATAGCTCAATTCTGTGTACAAGATCCTAACGTATCGCAGTCGGGGGTTAATTTCTTGTACGTCTGCCGGTGGTTGAAGGCTTTCTGGTTGGACACATTTAAACAATTGTGTAGTAATACTGCCGGCGTTGGCGTGGAATATGTTTAAAGACCTTTTTATGAAAAGCGCAGAAGCTTTATTGCGTATGTCCACCAGTCCGAGGCCTCCATTTCTAGGATGTAAAGTCGCAGTTCTTAGGTTAACCCTGAAGATTTCCCCCTTCCTTAAGAAATTTGCAACCCTCGACATTATTTTCTGAGCTATCAACTTCGGCAAGGGAAAAACTTGTGCCATATAGAATGCCTTTGAGAGAATGCAGAAGTTAATGAACCTGACCCTCTGAACCTGGTTCATAAGTCGTTGTGAGTTCTCAATAAGTCCCCCTTGAATCTTTGTTAAAACCTCTTTCCAATTGAGGGCTGTCATCCTCATTGGACATGCCGTCAGGATTGTCCCCAGGGTTTTATGGGTGGTAACTGACTTCGCCCAATCGATGTGTATCCGTTCAAGACCCCGCATTCCCAGGATTGTACTTTTATTTTCGTTCGTTGTCGCACCCGATGCGCGGCAGTAGTTTTGAAGAATGGCCCCTATTTGAATTACATCATCTTGCCCTCTTATGACGACACCAACATCGTCAGCATAGGCTCTCACTACAGTTTTCCTGCCAGTTATAGTTATGCCCTTTAACCTTTCATGAACACTTCTTAAAAAGGGCTCTAACGACACAACAAACAAAAACATAGATAAGGGATTTCCCTGTGGGATGCCGCGGTTTATTTGAATTTGCCGCGTCAGCTGACAGTTGACAGCTAATTTAGCGTTCAGACCAGTAGCAACGTTTTTTATAACATTAACTGTTTGGTGGACGAGTCCCATTTTTGTCAGTACCTCAAATAGGAAGCGGTGATTCACCGAGTCGAAAGCCTTAGTAAAATCTATAAAAAGTAAAGCACATTTGATATTGGAAACCGATGCTAAGGCGATGATGTCTCTATATTCAGAAATCGTATTAAAAATACTTCTATTTGCTGCACATGACTGATGTTGACTAATTAATTTGTCGGTCAGAGGGGAAAGTCTCTTTTTTAAAATCCTGCATACTATTTTGTAGTCAGAGTTTAAAAGTGAAATAGGGCGGTAATTGTTTAAACTTTCGTCCCTTTGTTTTTCGGTAGAAGTACAATTTTGCTGTCTTTAAAATCTGCAAGTATCGTCTGCTCGTTAAAAATCTCATTGACAATGCATGTAAACGTGTCACCAATTAAAAACCAGAACTGTCTGTAAAATTCTACAGGGAGTCCGTCGGGTCCAGCAGATTTATTCACCGGGGACTTGGTTATTGTCTCACGAATCTCTTCGTTACTGACTTCAGAAAGGATTTCGTCGTTTTCAGAACTTGTCAGTTGTGGGGATAAAACACTGAGAAACTCTTGCAGAGACCTCTCGTGAGGTGGGCTGGAGGAATATAATGCATAGTAGTACTGGTATACTGCACTTAGAATCTCCTTCTGAGACGTCAGTGTTGTCCCATTGGGGGTTTTAAGTTGACTGATAACAGTGCGTCGCCTATTCTTTGCATGCCGAAGCAGATGATATAAGGATGTTGTTTCATCATCTACCACCGACTTCGCCTTTGACTTCAGTTTTAAACCTTCCATCTGTTGTCTTTTAATGGCGAGTAATTTCGCTTTGGTGTGTCTGATGTCTTGTAATCCAATGGTTGACACGTTTGCCTGTTCATAGAGGTCTCGCAACAAACTGTAATAAAATTCTATACTGTTTTTTAACTCCCACGCTCTTTCTCTGCTGTATCGGGTACACACTTTTCTCAGTCTTGGCTTTGCAACCTTAATCCACCAGTCTAATACTGTGGGCTGCCTCTCGATCGATCGCAGACATAAGGTCCACGCATCCGTTACCGCTTCTGCCAAATATTGCTCTTTTAAGAGAGAGACATTTAGATGCCACTGGTTCCTAAAAATCTGAATCGGCTGTGGAGCTAAATTAATGCACGCCTTCATACTGCAGTGGTAACTAAAATATACAGGTACGATTTCTGAATTTAGTAGACATCTTTCCAAGTTTTGGGAAACATAAATTCTGTCTATTCTACTGCGCGAAGTCTGTGTTATATACGTATATTCAACCTTCGTTGGATATTTTAGTTCCCATGCGTCCTTAAGTTTTAGGTCGGTTACTAGGCGTTTAAGTTCCAAAGAACGGTGAAAATGTGGTTGTTCATCTTTACGATTTAACACACTGTTAAAATCACCGCCCATTATAAAACTGTTTGGGTTTCGACGTAATAAATATATAAGTTCCTCTTTATAAAATGCTGCCCTGTCCTGTCTATTACTATTTCCTGAGGGCGCGTATAAGTTAATCAATGTGGTACCTAAAACGTTAATACTAATTGCCCTTCCGTATCCCAACCGCTCCACTTGAGATACGGGAATCCCTTCCCTGAGCAGAACCGCTGTTCCTGTATGTGTTTCACAAGATACGTTAACAATTGCGGTGTATGGTATTACAAATTCCGTCGTTACAACCTCCTGTAGCAAAGCGATATCGGTTCCAGAGTCATACAAAAATTCCTTGAGCGCAGCTAGCTTTAATGAGGTTCGAATTTTATTTATATTGATCGTTGTGATAGAGTATGCTTGTATCTCTAACTTGCTACTGGCCACCGACAAAGTTGGTCAAAAAACTGTTGTACTTTTGGTTTGCTGAAATCCGGTTTAGAACTACAGTCATTCAGAACTTGGTAGCAGTCCTAGTAACACGGTCGCTAAACGTTAGTTTGTCTGCCATTGTCATCCCGCACCTTAGTACTGAGGGGCTGTTCGACATTGAGTGTGTCAGGAGGCTCATCTGGAGCACCTTCTCTGACAATTTCATATCGTATATTTTTCTGTGATTTTACGTCTGACTTCTCCGCTTTTTGTTTGGCTTGGGTGCGAGAAACAGTAAGATTCGGTTGTGGTTTTAGCGTACGGCGGTGGACGCCCTGAAAACCCTGACCGGATTTTGTTGTGGCAACACTCGACGCGGCCGCTTCAGCAGCAGTGTCTAGAGAGAACTGGTTTGTAAACACTGCCTGCTGTTTACATACTACCTTCGTTTGTTGTGATGCTTGCGACGGTGTTTGCTTATTTTCCGGTTCAGGAGTAAACACTTTCACTTGTTTACACTCTGGTTCCGGTTGCTGTGCTGTTGCGGTGTCGCGGTGTTGTTGTTCTACCGCTTCCGCGAACTTCCCGTCGGTAAACAGCTGATTGTCGCTGCTTGGGGGACTTCTACTTTCTCGCTGTCGGCAGCTGCCGTTGCATTTTCTGGCAGTGAGCGAGATGTATCAGAAACTGCAGTTAAATCTACTTGCATTCCGTCTTGGGGCACATGCAGATTTTCATCGCCAGCTTTCTGTTTACGTACAGTAGGAGATTGTCGGGAGGTATCATCATCAGAATGATCATCTGTATGTTCAAGTGGTCGTTTCTTGGTTAGTACGTCTAACTCACGGGCAGAGGAATCACTGAAGCGTGTTACCAGGGGTGGAAAATCACTGCCATCAACAGCAATAGTTCCAGAACTAGGTACAGGATCCGAACCCTCACCCTGTTTGGCTGTGTTATCGGTTGCCAAAACTTCGCTCAAGGTCATCTTGCGGCGTTGGACTAAATTTGTTTTTAGTACAAAGACACGACGGGGACAGTCCTGCCTTAAATGACCCGATTCATTGCATATATGGCACGTAGGGGTTTGACCAGTATAAATCACGTGAGCTTTATGCCCGTCAACAGTTATATGAGATGGGATATTCGTCTTTCCTTCCATCTCTACCGAACGAATACCATTGAAGCTCTGAATTTTAAATTGCTTCGACCAACGTTCGTTAACTATATCCTTTACCTCACCACATTGAGACAGGGCAACCTTGATTTTCTCATTATCTATCTCGATAGGTAAATTTAACACCCGCACAGATCTATAAAGAGCATCAGTTCTCCTGATAGCCAATTTACTTGTAGTGCCGTCTCTATGCAAAAATTCGACATGATACCCGAATTTTCCAATAATTTTATCGACCGAAACGGGATCCAAAAACTCTACGAAAACACAGTAGTTGTCATTATCTAGCTGAGTGGTATGCACCATATCAGAATTTATGCCAACTACCTGATCAAGCCAATCATGAATTTCCAGAGCAGTCGGCTGAACACGTCGTGTTTCCTTAGCGAAGGCAAAAACCAGCGTATTCTTCCTCACAGTTGTAGCCATAGTATGCAGTAATCAAGGGGAGATTCCAGTAATTAACGAAAACTCCACAAACGACAAATAATCGTCGGTAGAAAACACAAAAACAGAACACAGGAGGCAGAAGAAAACACGAGTTACACACGAAGAAAATCACAAAACTTAAAAACACCGAAATGCAAAGGTAAACACTGGCGAAACACTGACTACACGCAGAAAACGGAGGCACGTCCGTACGCGTCGGCAGCTAGAGCCAGAATAGCTAGCAGGCTGCCTCGGTGAATACCTGCCGGGTAGCACGTCACACAGTACTCGTTTGGGTTGGGTGGTCCCATACAGAATCTCTCCATGCTGCCTAATGTTTTCCTAACGTCACAATCGTCACGTACTTCACTTTTATTTCATAATCATTTCTGAGAGGTAAAGGAATTGCATGACAACATGCAGAGCTAGTGGCGTCAAAATTAACACACATACTTGAGGTGACTCAAAAGCCGAACGAGTTACTTTCCGACGTTGTTTTAGATGTGCAAGTGCCAGTCAAAACTCGCGGTGACGGCACCCTGCCGACCATTTCGCTAGTTAACACCGGTCTTGTTGTGTGTGTTTCAAGCTCAAGAGCAACTCCAAGCAAAAAATGGTCAACAGCAACATTCAGACGGTTTCGTACTGCTCAATTGCTACATTAAAACGGTATGTTTCTTTTTCAGAACTGGAAAAACACGAGCGTGACAGCAATCGAACCTGTAATCATCAGATCCGAAGTCCGACGCCTGATCCATTAGGTCACACGGTCACTGACGACCATCTATAACTTGTATACGACTCATCTCGAAACGCTCAAACCCCTGAGGAATTGTGTTTTCGTTCTACACAGCCGCTGCCCCTTGCTCTTTCCCACCCATTCGTTACATTCAACCTCTTACGAGACCGACCAAATATAGACTGGGAAACCAGACCATACACTTTGTGCATTCGGAATGGAAGGCAGGGCGTCCCTCGCCGCATTTGCTACGATGGCCATTTGCTACTTCTGCAGTAGTGGCGGCGGCGACGGCGGCGACGACGACCGCGAGAGGCTCTGAGACATGCGAGAAATACATCTATAAAATGTAATTCAGACTGCCTCGTCCCACCTTATGCTTGTAAAGGAACTGAAAATATTGTGATTTAATCGCAGAGGTGCTGAAAAATTGTTCCAGTGACACACCAGAGAAATATCTGGTAAACTTTTTATCTTTGAGAGGTATGAACGACTTCTTTTTGTTCTGATGGGCTGGTGGGATGTCGTACTGTCTAATTACTAGTGTGTGTGTGTGTGTGGTAATTGAAAGAGTTAAAAGACGCAAGATGTGTTTTATATTATTTTCATCGCACAACAAGCCTTATTCCCATGCCTATGGAGTATTTATGTTAAGCAGAGAAGGCGAGTTTTAGATGGAACCGAAGATCTTCAAAACGGCGCTGCTCAACAATAGAGGTGCGTGATTGTACTCTCTACTTTCCTTTCGTGGCCGCTCAAATTACTTCCGATTCGTTTTGCCGAGACATTCAGAACCTGCAATCTTCTTTTTCTTATAAAAATACTAGTCCGATGCAAAAGAAATACTCTTAGATTTAAATAATTGCCATTCTTTTACCCAGGCCACGGGGAATGATAGAACGTACGTGCCTCTACTCTGAATGTACGTTGGCAATCTCCGGGTGTGTTACGACGAAATTATTTCACAATGAAAATTTCTCATCAGACCGCAACCACTCGCACGCGAATGTACGTACCCTCTGAATGTATCTAGTCAGTCACGCGCGTTGTTCAAAAGCTTTACTTTTAATATTCAGTGGATTAAATTTCCGAAATTAATTTTTGTTCATGCTGCAAATCGTACTTCACGCGAAGTATTTATTACGTAAGTTTCAGGCTCAATTTAATAAAAAAAAAGATACCGAATAATAGAAATAAAGAATAACAATCAAACAAATCAAACCTAAATAAACAGAAAGAGGGAACGTTACAATGGCGACCGAGTGCCATGACCATAATTTCAGTAAAAATCAGTAGAATTGTTAGTTGAAATATTTAAGTTTTTTTTCTTGCCATCCATTATTGCCACTACAACATATTGTTTCTGTTGCATGTCATGCGAGCTACGTACCAGAAACGAAAAACCACATCGAAATTACTAATTTTCGAAAAAAAGTTTTGGACCATTTAATGTTAGTTCTTCTCACTACAAAACCGTCAGAAAACACACGTAAGGTAAGAACAACAGCACTAATCCGCTTTAGTTGAAAGTAAATGTGGGACAGTTTTTTTTCATTTTTTCGACACCCACTGCGTAGAACGCATCAATTCCTTTTTCCAAATTCTTTTCCATTTCTTTTTAGTTTACGTAAAAATTGCATTAGTTCATTTTCTATTATATGTAAATGCATCACAAGATGGCGGACAATTTTATTGATTGAGCGCGAAAAAAGTAAGAGTCATTTATCAGTCTTCTGTTTTGCCAGAGACATATTTTACTACGTGAATTTTCACGGACGAGTGCAAAGCCATCTGTGATTTATTTACGTGTAGTACGAGCTGTAGTGATAGTGAAGTTCGGCTGCACGCTGTTTTGTGTTGTGAATCGGCATGGTGAAACTCAGATCTCAGACAAAATCATGGATAGTTCGTCAGATGAGGAATCAATAGTCCAACCCTTACAAAACTTTGAGGCCGAAAGTACTGCGAATACCGAAAACACAGTCGCAGCGACCGGCAGTGCTCAGTCGCAGGCGACGGGCGACAATATGTCGACTACAGAAACAAATACGAATGCTGACAATACACAAGACCCAGTAGAAACAGACCTTATACGCATGTTTAGAGAGATGCAGACAAATTTAATGTCGCAGTTTGCAGCTCAAGTTGTAGAAAATGTTGCGTCACAAATGCAAGCTCACACAGAAAATGTTGCAGCTCAGATAGGTACTGTTAACACACGAGTAGAAAATGTTGCAGCACAAATGCAAGCTCACACAGAAAATGTTGCTGCTCAGATAGGTACTGTTAACACACGAGTAGAAAATGTTGCAGCACAAATGCAAGCTCACACAGACAATGTCACAGCGCAGATAAACGCTGTCACTACCCAGATAGCCAGTGTAACGACACAAATGGACAAAATAGACAATGACGTGAAGAACCTGACCGACATGCAAAATAATCTGACGACTCAACTGACCCAGTTAAAAAGAGAGGGAGCAGATCAAGTGATAGAGGTACTACGCGAAGATTTAAATTACATGAGCCAAGACATTGATAACTTAAAGTCCACAGTTAAGGATATGCCAGAACAGATCCGTACCTTAACCGAAAATTTTGAAGCTATGAGTTTTCAGCAGACCGAGCTTAGTGTCAAAATGCAGGAGGCTGTAGACCAAGTTGATGACATGACGAAACAACAAAAACAGCAGTTTGACGAATTTTTAGAGGAAAAAGACAAACATATCAACCATACATTAGAAACAGAACTGAAAAAAGCAATAACTAACACTGTAGAACAGGTGTACACTACCCAAAACACGTCTGTAACTAAACTTCCAACTGACCTAGCTCAGTTACAAAAGACTCTGATACAGGACTTACCTGACTGGAAAAAACATGTAGACAAGCAACTAAAGAGTAAACACCATACACAGAACGAAAGAGAACAACATTCAGAAGAGGAATTTGATGACAGACGCACAGGTAAGAGTGACGACGCAGCAAACAGTTATCTTTATCCCGATGTACCCATGTTTTCACCAAACCAAGGTCGTTACGGTAATCAACATTACCGCGACGAACGACAGAGACACCAGACAACCGAACCAACTTTGTCGGCTGTTCTGTTAGAGGAAAGCCTTATAAAACACAGGCAGTTTCAAGTGTTTATCCGAGAAAAAAAATCCGTCCACCCGGTAATTTTTATAAAGTCATTTAAGAATGTGTTGCCTAAGACCTGGTCTGAAAAGCAAAAAATACAGTATGTAACTGGATATATTCAAGGGGATGGTGCCCTATGGGCAATGGAAATGTCGGAAAATTGTCAGACATTAGAACAATTTGAGGCAGCATTTTTATCTAAGTATTGGTCCCATGGTGTACAAGAGAGATTGAGAAAAGCTCTGTTTAACCCGGAGCCATACAATGCAAAATTTGGATCACTCCGGAAGTATTTTGAAAAATACTTAAACAAAACGCGATTCTGGGACGAGCCCGTCACACACACAGACGTACTGCGCATCCTGAAGGCAAAATTACCGATCAGTATCAGAGAAAAATTAGTACAAGTACCAGAGAACAATCTCGAATATTTCCTATCTGTATTAGATTCTATCGATTTAGTTAATGAGGATGCTAGGCAAAATCAAGCCTATCAAAACAATTTTCGTGGCAGCGGTAGCAACCAGCTTATACAGCGCCAGCAGCATTACGGCGTCAACAATGTAGCGTGCGCGGCTGAATCGCGACCGGCTTTTGTCGATCGCGCCCCTACAGCACAGATGCCAGGCCCGAGTTCGGGAGGAAATTACAACTGCTACAATCAGACCTGCCATCCGCAATACAATAGAAAAGGAAAAAACGGGGATAGGAATTTTTCTGGTTATTCCGGTGACCGAAAACGTAACTGGTACAGAAATGGCAATAGGAACCAGTGGGGAAATAGTTATAATAATTTCCAGCCTGAATTTAGCCGCAACCACACAGGAGATCATCAAAGTAGGCAGTGGCAATATCCTGTTAACAGCCAAGCCTATCAATCAGAAACGCTAGGTGACACTATTTCGCTAAACTCAGGGCAAAACCACGACAGAAATACTCAGCCAAGGAGCAACACGTCAGGGGTAAACATAATTGAAGTCGCAAACGAAACACAAACAGATATGAACCGTGGAGCGTTAAACTAAACATGGCCTCATTATGCTCCCCAATGTTGGCCATAGATTGTCGTGGGGGCGATCCATGCTGTCATGAAAGTAAATTGCTCAGGTACCAAGATGAAACGGATATGCGTGATTTATTGACCAAGGAGGAAGAACCACAGTCATGTGAAGGTGATGGTATAGTACAAGCTAATTTACAGGCCGTAGTAGGAAAAGTACCTACGCATATCCTTGTAGATACTGGTGCGAAAATTAGTGTGATGTCCAAGGCACTATTTAAAGAGATTAATATCCACACGACTTTACCGACCTATCCAGTACAAAATTGTCGGATATTAGGAGCCATAGGCGGTAAATCCAAGTTAATTAAAATGCAAACCATGGTCGAAGTGCAGATTGAAGACATTGTTTTTCAGTCAATTTTTCTAGTTGTAGAAGGGTTGACAGAACGGTGCATTTTCGGCATGGACTTCTTAAGGGAAAAGTATGCTAAAATTGACTTGGAATCTGGAAAGTGTCATTTATATATTAACGGAAAGAACTGTAGTGTGGATTTAATAAAAGTCAAGAGTAGGAACGACAAAGCTTGTCGAAATATACACATCCAAATCCTATAGGTCAATACTTCACGAAATAGCGACTCGAGTGAACTGTGGTATCAGCAGGTAGAGCAGCATGAAATTGAACAGAAAATATCTGAATGCTCGGAAATCTCACAACAACAGAAGGGTGATCTTAGAAGTGTATTGTTACGCTATGCTCGTGTGTTTGATGAAAGACCCGGGGTCATTAGGACGTATCAGTATAGCATGGATGTCCGGCCCCACGACACTTTCTGTAAGAATACCTATTCTATACCTTGGTCACAAAGAGAGGCAGTGGCTCAAGAAATAAAGAAAATGCTCTCGTGGAATATCATAGAGACTTCATTATCGCCTTATTGCAGTCCATTATTAGTGGTCAAGAAAGCCGACAATTCGGTGAGACTCGTTCTCGACGCAAGGGAAATTAATAAGATTATAGTTCCAGTAACCACCCGAGCTGAAAACCTGGAAGAACAGCTGCAGCGTTTTCATGGGGTGCAATATTTAACTAGTGTAGACCTCCGTGGTTCATATTGGCAAATCCCACTATCACCTGATAGTAGGAAGTATACAGCATTCATATTTGCAGGTAGGTCCTACCAGTATTGTGTTCTACCGTTCGGATTGAACGTTAGTGCCGGCGTTTTCATAACTGCGCTCGACACTGTTTTAGGACCTGACCTTCTTGACAAACTCACAGTTTATATAGATGACATATTAATAGCAACACCTACATGGGAAGAACATATAGAGCTTTTGGAAAGAATGTTACAGAGGCTTTCAGCGGCAGGTGTCACAGCAAACCTTAGCAAATCAAAATTTGTGAGAAAAGACATAAAATTTCTCGGTCACATTATTTCGCCGGCAGGGATAAGACCCGACCCAGAAAAACTGTTAGCCATAAAAAACTTTTCCGCGCCGTGCACAAAACGACAGCTAAAGGCATTTGTGGGATTGTGTTCTTTCTTTCGCAGGTTCGTGCCGAACCAATTGCTCAATAGCCCTGCATTATTGGGCCTCTTAAAGAAGGACAAACAGTGGATCTGGACGCCTCAATGCCAGACCGAGTTTGAAAAAATAAAACATGCTTTGGTTAATTCTAAAATACTAGAACATCCTGACATGAGCAAAGATTTCTGTATAGCGGCGGATGCTTCATTTTCGGGACTAGGAGCCTGTCTATTTCAGCTGGACATAGGCGCTAGCTCCGACAATGTTAAGATAATTAGTTTTGCTAGCCGTACTCTGTCAGAATGCGAGCGCAGGTATTCCACAACAGAATTGGAAGCCCTTTCTATTTTGTGGGCTATTAAAAAATTCCACTATTATCTATTTGGCAAACATATACGAATCTACAGCGACCATCAGGCATTAAGCTTTTTACTCACTTGTAGGTTGCTACACAATCGCCTTGCGCGGTGGACGTTATTTTTGCAGTCTTATGATTTTGAAATTATATATGTGAATGGCAAGGATAAGGTAATCGCCGACGCACTGTCAAGATTACCACAAGGACTACCTGAGTTCGAAGAATTGGTAGGAGAGAACACAGAATTTAAAGTTATGCTCATCAAGGACACAAAATTCAGGAAATATTTTTTGGCTATGTGCAATAATATGGCCAAATTACAGGAAGAAGGTGACCGGTGGAGAAAAGTTAGATTCCAGTTAAACAATAACCCCCCTTTACCCATAAGACAACATTACAAATTACACAAGGATGTATTATTTTACAGGAGGAACATGTACAGCGATACATGGTGCGTTTGTGTGCACGAAGCATATGAGAAAAGTTTAATTTGGCATACTCACTACGCTTGGGGACACTACGGTGCCCGCAAGTGCTATAAGAAATTAAATATGTACTGTCACTTTCCCAATATGCTTCGACGCACACAACAAATTTTGAAAACTTGTATTATTTGTCAGAAGGTTAAGCCTGTCAATCTGAACTGCGAGACAGAGTTGCATCCTATTTTACCAAAAAACCCACTAGAGCTAGTATGCATAGATGCTATGGGTCCTTCACCCTCTGCCAGGGGAGGTGTAAAATATATTATTTGAGTATATGATGTATTTTCAAAGTATGTGAAATTATATGCCACGAAAACAACTGCAGCTAAGCCTATTATCAGACGTATGCTAAACGACTACTTCCCGTCTGTTGGGAAACCACAGGCGATCTTAACAGATAACGCAACCAATTTTACGTGCCATGCTTGGAAAAAATTTCTGAAAGAACAACAGGTTAAACGAATACTGATATCCCGGTATAGCCCGCAATCAAACCCTATTGAAAGAATATTCCGTGAATTGAATAGGTTTATGACGACATACGTAGCCAACAAGCAGTCTAAATGGATTGAATACTTAAAAAGTTTTTGAACAGGTGGTAAACAATCTCCCAATATACGACACTGCAGTTACGCCGTCAGAACTAATATGCAATAAGAAAGAAAATAATGAGTGGGTAAACCCTATCCCGTCTTTTCCTAGACAACCCGTCGACCTAAATGAAAAAATAAGGCAAGTATTAATCTCTATCACACAACAGGCCCAATGCCGAAAGAAGCATTATGATAAACGGCTACATGGTGTTACCAGATTTATAATCAGAGAAAAGGTGTTACTCAAAACTCACGTGAAATCTTCCTTGCTAGCTAAGAAAAACGCTAAGTGGCAAATGAAATATACTCGTCCGTACGTAATCGCACATATTCCGCACGACGGTTGTTATTTACTTGCATACCCTCACAGTGGTAAGATCAAAAGGCTGTATGCACACAGAGACTTAAGAAAATTCTACTATAATTAAGTATCATACGTCATACCTAATAATGCACAAGTATAAAATAAGTTACTGTAAAAAAAAAAAAAGGAACGAGCACGATTAGGATAAAGAAAATACATCTAATGCAGCTAAGTGAATCAGAGCATTTCACTATTTCTGTTTACATTTGTCAGTGAACGTGGACGCAAGACACAGGTAAGCTAGGACATACACGTCAGTTGGTGACTAGCGATGTTTGCCGGCCGCGGTGGTCTCGCGGTTCTAGGCGCCGAGTCCGAAACCGTGGGATGCTACGGTCGCAGGTTCGAATCCTGCCTCGGGCATGGATGTGTGTGGTGTCCTTAGGTTAGTTACATTTAAGTAGTTCTAAGTTCTAGGGGACTTATGACCACAGCAGTTAAGTCCCATAGTGCTCAGAGCCATTTTGACTAGCGATGTTTAACACGAAGTGTACTTGTAAGTTTTGACGGAATGTTTTTTTGTTTGGTCACAGTGGTATTTTAGTTTTAAGTTTATGTACGGAGGTATCTGGAGCGAACAATTGGCACAGACCTCACAGCAAAATAGATGTAAGTTATTTATTCTTTTTTTTTTTTGCCACTTGTGTATCAAGGCAGTAAGGTACAGGGTAAGTTACAAAGAAAAATATTGGACTCCCTAAGGTACAAAGGTTAATTTTGTGACGCAAGTACACGATAGGTTGCTGAGAAAGTATTTTGTGTCTTTGACGTATCCACACCACAAGTTTTTATCTATAAATATATCGCACAAAACACGAACTTAAATTTTTTTTGTATGCTGCAATTATAAAAAAGGATTCCTAACTGCTAATGAAAGTGTAGGGTACTATATATATATATATATATATATATATATATATATATATATATATATATATATATATATATATACCATACGCACTGTAACTTGATCTAAGAAAAGTGCACCTAAAGATAGGATACATGAATAACAACTTGTGTGATCTTACTGTCATACAGATAATTTTTTTTTTAACTTTATATACATGTTTCAATGCAAGTACGATGTTGAGATACAATCTGTGAATGTTAACTGAAGCAAACATAACACCGTCCCTTATTAAAAAAAAAATAAAGGAGTATGTATAAGGTAAGTTACAGGTAGCCAACTAGCCGAAAAAATGAGGTAACGCCGAAACAAACACAATTATTTACAGGTGGCGCTCGGCGAGATACTGCGAGACTTCAACCGGCGGGGAAAAGTCATGAAGTTACATTAATGTCACTATGACTGACGATTGACGTAATAAAACATTACCAAGATCACTGAGAAACGCACTACGTGATACCAAGTAACGCCAAAGAATTTTAATAATCTATTTTTTTTAGTATGAAAATACGGAGGATGTACGCTGACTTTAGAGGGATGCAGTACATTGATTATATTTTTTATGTGTTTATAATATTTTGACCAATCTGAGCGGAAGATATTTGATGGAAGGAGAAGAAGTAACACAAATATGAACACAAAAAAAAAAAACACCATATACGCGAGCACAGACTTTAGAGGCAGTAGCGCACAGCAGCCAAGCTTCATTATTAATCTGTTGTTTGTACTACCTAGCAATTTATGTATAGTGATTTATTTATGTCTGTTTACTCATTTCCTATTATTATTTTATTCCTTTATGTTTATGATGTGTGTGTACCATGCGTTGTTACAAACTTGGGTGACGAAAGGATGAAAGAATCCCCCCCCCCCTCCCACATAGTAACTCGCGGGTAGAGAATGAACAAACTTTGCCTCATTTGTAGACAACTTCTAAAAGCACTTATAGTGCGTTCATGTCCTAGTATTGTTATTTCAATACATAAGTGCATCAGTAGCACGACATAGAGTAAAAAAATGCTGTTGTTCTCAAACGTGTTCTCCTATGCTCTATGAGATATCAGACAGTGTCACGATCGCGAAATATAGTATTAGAGGCACGTACTTTCTGAGAACACAACCACCTACCAATTTATGTAATAAAAATGTTATGAGCAAAAAGGTACGCCGACAAGGTTCAGTAAAAAATCGCTGGAACAAATAACGAACGTGGGCATTTTTCATAAAAGACAAGCTAGTGATATCATTAGCTACAGTTTTGTTTCTGAATGGACAGGACAGTGTCACAATGTTATTCAGTGTCAGTGACCTGTGAGCTATATGCAAACAGACAAGTGAAAATACGTTTCATATCACGAACCTTTTCCTTCGAGGTAAAAGAGACATAGTGAATCGACGAAGACTGCGGCGGTACAAGTGTTTGTGCACTACATAGGACAGTGTGCCGTTGCTAGCCAAATAGTGAAGTGCAGTACTTAAATTTGTGCAGTGGACTTCGGAGGCACCGAGTGGTCCCTTCCCACAGCCAAGGTGTACAGCAAGTGGAAACAAGTGCGGTTGGTTTTTTTGCAAACTCTGTGAACACTGCTCGAGACACTGAAAAGTTTGGACCGAGACGCGCGGTATCGCTTTACGGCGGTGAGCCCGCGCAACTGCCGATTTCCACACGGCGCGCAGCGCGCCACCAAACTGATTGTTGCGAGTGCAGTTATGTGCATATGACACATTATTGGCTAACGGCATAACATAGAAGGACAATTTAAATGCAAAGCAAAATCTATGTTTAATTGGACACCCAACGAAGTGCCAAGACATGTAGAAACACAGATTCCTGAAACCCGAAATAAAGTCTGACTACCCCAGCTCATGATTTACGCCCCCACGTTACCTTTGAACAACGCCTTTGTTTATATGTATATATATGTATTAGTATTGAGTTAGACTAAGTATTAATCCATGTGAATTTTTGTTTGTTGTTTATATTACCCATGACGAGACAATAGTAAAATACGGAAAGGATGTCACTAAGCAGATCGTGGAGTAGAAGAGAGAAGCAGTGGAAAGCAGAACCAACTCTAAGCAAGAGCTAACACCTCTTGCTGCCCCAGACACGACTATTAACCCACGATCTAGATCCGAACACTCTAATAAATATGTGACTTTCCTGAAAATTTTTTTAATAAAAAAAAAGACTTAGGAATTATGAATTTTATGAGCAGCAAGTGTAAAAGAAGACTGTTTATATAGCGATAGACTATGTATAAAACAATGTAATACCTTTGTATAATGCTATGTACCAAGAAATAATAAAATAAATTTGTGTATACAATACAAAAAAAAGAGAAGAAAGAAGGTAATAGGAGGATGTAACAATTATCCAAATGTGATGATTTTGTGTCAAGGACGATGTAATAATTTTGTGTGTATAGTATGTAAGTTTATGTGTGTTTTACATGTGTTCTGTGTATCCTTATATAAATGATTTGTCCTCACTGTCATGTGTCAAAACTGGCATAAAACCATGTTTGTAGAATGAAGTGATCGGGAGAGAGACACTGACAGTGCAATCCCATTACGTGTGAATAACAGACAAGGACTACCAGTGTGCAAAGTGTTTGGGCTCATTGTCCGCAAAATTGACATTTCTTCAGACAATTCGCCCAAGGGGGCGATGTCAAGGAACTGAAAATATTGTGATTTAATCGCAGAGGTGCTGAAAAATTGTGCCAGTGACACACCAGAGAAATATCTGGTTAACGTTTTATCTTTGAGAGACATAGGAACAATTTCGCCCTTCGTTTTTTATTTCTGGTATGAACGACTACTTTTTGTTCTGATGGGCTGGTGGGATGTCGTACTGTCTAAATACTAGTGTGTGTGTGTGTGTGGTAAGTGAAAGAGTTAAAAGACGCAAGATGTGTTTTATATTATTTTCATCGCACAACAAGCCTTATTCCCATGCCTATGGAGTATTTATGTTAAGCAGAGACGGCGAGTTTTAGATGGAACCGAATATCTTCAAAACGGCGCTGCTCAACAGTAGAGGTGCGTGATTGTGCTCTCTACTTTCCTTTCGTGGCCGCTCAAATTACTTCCAATTCGTTTTGCCGAGACATTCAGAACCTGCAATCTTCTTTTTCTTATAAAAATACTAGTCCGATGCAAAAGAAATACTCTTAGATTTAAATAATTGCCATTCTTTTACCCAGGCCACGGGGAATGATAGAACGTACGTGCCTCTACTCTGAATGTACGTTCGCAATCTCCGAGTGTGTTACGACGAAATTATTTCACAATGAAAATTTCTCATCAGACCGCAACCACTCGCACGCGAATGTACGTACCCTCTGAATGTATCTAGTCAGTCACGCGCGTTGTTCAAAAGCTTTACTTTTAATATTCAGTGGATTAAATTTCCGAAATTAATTTTTGTTCATGCTGCAAATCGTACTTCACGCGAAGTATTTATTACGTAAGTTTCAGGCTCAATTTAATAAAAATAAAGATTCCGAAGAATAGAAATAAAGAATAACAATCAGACATATCAAACCTAAAAAAACAGAAAGAGGGAACGTTACATGCTGTACCGCTTTGGCAAATGCTTTATCTGCGCCATTCGCCTTAATCACATCTGAGAGTAATTCTTAATAAAACGTCTGTCGCTAATTGTTCGTCATCACAGATACTGTTTGCTATACCTCCACGACGCGAAACTGATTTCCAAAATTCGTCTTTCTCCTGTGAGGATGGAACTTACGACCCCTGGTTTATCAGACCAGCGCTCTACCACTGAGCTAAAGAGGCGCAGCCTAGCGGTACTCTTGGGTACTTCGTCCTTACGGTCGTCTGCATCATCAGACTTCAGCTGAAAAACACTTCATATTACCGTCCAATATTTGCAGCTATGGCGACCCATTACTGCTTGGCAACACATCTGACACGTAACCGATGTGCTCTCCAAACAACAACACTTGCATTTCAGAACATGTCTTTCATACATGTCTACAAAATCACCTTCACCTTCAAATACAGTTTCCTTGCGAATGACAGAGACATAGGCAAAGTTTAAAGTTCCTATTTCCATTACATCACGTTAATCAGAAAAATGGTAATTTACATTTGCAGCGGAACAAAATTCCGTTCCGCCCAAGGAGGGGCTCGAACCCACGACCCTGGGATTAAGGGTCTCATGCTCTACCGACTGAGCTCGCCAGCTGCATCGGTGAATACCTCCCGGGTAGCACGCCACACAGTACTCGTTTGGGTTGGGTGGTCCCATACAGAATCTCTCCATGCTGCCTAATGTTTTCCTAACGTCACACTCGTCACGTATTTCACTTTTATTTCTTAATCATTTCTGAGAGGTAGAGGAATTGCATGACAACATGCAGAGCTAGTGGCGTCAAAATTAACACACATACCTGATGTGACTCAAAAGCCGAACGAGTTACTTTCCGACGTTGTTTTAGATGTGCAAGTGCCAGTCAAAACTCGCGCGGCACTCTGCCGACCATTTCGCTAGTTAACACCGGTCTTGTTGTGTGCGTTTCAAGCTCAAGAGCAACTCCAAGCCAAAAATGGTCAACAGCAACATTCAGACGGTTTCGTACTGCACAATTGCTACATTAAAACACTATGTCTCTTTTTCAGAACTGGAAAAACACGAAGCGTGACAGCATTCGAACCTGTAATCTTCAGATCCGAAGTCCGACGCCTGATCCATTAGGCCACACGGTCACTGACGACCAACTACGACTTGTATACGACTCATCTCGAAACGCTCAAACCCCTGAGGAATTGTGTTTTCGTTCCACACAGCCGCTGCCCCTTGCTCTTTCCCACCCATTCGTTACATTCAACCTCTTACGAGACCGATCAAATATAGACTGGGAAACCAGACCACACACTTTGTGCTTTCGGAATCGATGGCAGGGCGTCCCTCGCCGCATTTGCTACGATGGCCATTTGGTACTTCTGCAGAAGAGGCGACGGCGGCCTCGACGACGACGATGACGACGACGACCGCGAGGGGATCTGAGACATGTCAGAAATACATCTATAAAATGTAATTCAGACTGTCTCGTCCCACCTTATGCTGTACCGCCTTGGAAAATGCTTTATCTGCGCCATTCGCCTTAATCACATCTGAGAGTAATTCTTAATAAAACGACTGTTGCTAATTGATGGTCATCACAGATACTGTTTACTATACGGCCACGACGCGAAAGTGATTCCCAAAATTCGTCTTCCTCCTCTGAGGATGGAACTTACGACCCCTGGTTTACTAGATCAGTTCTCTACCACTGAGCTAAAGAGGTGCGGCCTAGCGGTACATTTGTGTACTTGGTATCACGGTCGTCTGCATCATCAGACTTCAGCTGACTACACTTCATATTACCGGCTAATATTTGCAGCTATGGCGACCCATTACTGCTTGGCTACACATCTGACACGTAACCGATGAGCTCTCCAAACAACAACACTTGCATTTCAGAACATGTCTTTCACACATGTCTACCAAATCACATTCACCTTTAAAACAGTTTCCTTGCGACGGACAGAGACGTAGGTAAAGTTTAATGTTGCTATTTCCATTAGATCACGTTAACCAGAAAAACGGTTATTTACATCTGCAGCGGAACAAAATTCCGTTCGCGCCCAGCGTGGGGCTCGAACCAACAAACCTAGGATTCAGAGTCTCACGCTCTACCGACTGAACTAGCCGGCTGCCTCGGTTAATAAATACAGGGTAGCATGTCACACAGTACTCGTTTATGTTGGGTGGTCCCATACAGAATCTCTCCATGCTGCCTAATGTTTTCCTAACGTCACACTCGTCACGTACTTCACTTTTATTTCATAATCATTTCTGAGAGATAAAGGAATTGCATGAAAACATGCAGAGCTAGTGGCGTCATAATTAACACACATACTTGATGTGACTCAAAAGCCGAACGAGTTACTTTCCGACGTTGTTTTAGATGTGCAAGTGCCAGTCAAAACTTGCGTTGACGGCACTCTGCCGACCATTTCGCTAGTTAACACCGGTTTTGTTGTGTGTGTTTCAAGCTCAAGAGCAACTCCAAGCAAAAAATGGTCAACAGCAACTTTCAGACGGTTTCGTACTGCTCAATTGCTACATCAAACGGTATGTTTCCTTTTCAGAACTGGAAATACACGACCTTTACAGCATTCGAACTTGTAATTTTCAGATCCGAAGTGCGACGCATGATCCATTAGGTCACACGGTCACTGACGACCAACTATAACTTGTATACGACTCATCTCGAAACGCTCACACCCCCTGAGGAATTGTGTTTTCGTTCTGCACAGCCGGTGCCCCATGCTCTTTCCACCCATTCGTTACATTCACCCTTTTACGAGACCGACCAAATATATACTGGGAAACAAGACCACACACTATGTGCATTCGGAATCGAAGACAGGGCGTCCCTTGCCGCGTTTGCAACGATGGCCATTTGCTACTTCTGCAGAAGCGGCGGCGACGACGACGACGATGACGACGACGACGACGACCGCGAGAGTCTCTGAGACATGTGATAAATACATCTATAAAATGTAATTCAGACTGCCTCGTCCCACCTTATGCTGTACCGCTTTGGCAAATGCTTTATCTTCGCCATTCGCCTTAATCACATCTGAGAGTAATTCTCAATAAAACGCCTGTCGCTAATTGTTCGTCATCACAGATACTGTTTGCTATACGGCCACGACGCGCAACTGATTTCCAAAATTCGTCTTCCTCCTGTGAGGATGGAACTTACGACCCCTGGTTTACTAGACCAGTGCTCTACCACTTTTTTTTTTTTTTTTTTACTTTCGTTTTCGTGTGCCATTGTTTCAAATTTAGGGGTGACAGTCAGATTCAGGCTGCGGAAACAAAGCGGGCAGGGGTCGAAACCCGAGGCCTGGCCACGATGATTCCACCGTCCTGTTTCCGAATGGCACCTGTACAATGGCGTCGTATTTTCCCCTACTGTCTCGGTCCTTGGTCTTACTTTTGTTTTTCTTGTTTGCCCTAAAGGTCCACGTAAACTTCAGTCCAGGTGTAGAGAATAATATTTCATAAAGGCGGCAATACCAGCTACAGTATAAAAGAAATCGGCTCACACAGGCGACCTTAGCCAACACCCTCCCTTTCAAATGTCAGGCTAAGCATATTTGCAAAATCTTTACGGAGTCCTGGCAAGCGCAATCGGTTCCAGTAAGCAGTAAGGATGTACTGCCGAAACGTTAGGTGTTCATCCTCTTCATGACAACTATTGACAAAATGTACGAAGTGTCCAAGCAACCACATAACGGTGTTGAGCTTTGTTCGCGGATAAAAGGAAGAATCGGGCCATACGATGATGTCAATGGTATAAGCGGTTTCGGCAGTCCTAGTGACAAAAGCCAGTTGTTTCCTGAGCCAAAGCCAATTAGCAAGGTGCCCACTGCAGGTGAATCGATGCTCAAGTGTGTCCAGGAGACCACACCGAGTGCAGTTGTCCGTGTCAGAAAGACCAATACGGTGCAGTCGTACGTTGGTGGGGACCAAACCATTAACTACCCTACACCACGTGGACGCCACAGCCATTGAGTGGATCGGCAGACTAACATTCTTCCAGATGTTCCTCCAGGACACTGATGGAGACGCCAGTTCGATTGGATTGGGACCAGCCAGCCCCTCACAACGGGCAATCAAGCTCTTGGTCGTTGGCACCGGTTGTCGCAAGAAGACGTCACCGAGGTAACTAACCGCAATATAAAATTCCCGGACCTGTTTCAACTTAAAATTGAGGTGACCGACGTCGACAGGTGGAGCAAGGCTCTTCGGACGCACAACAGTAAAAAGTCTGGATGTAATTGAAGTCACTTCTTGCGTAACAATGAGAGTCGTACGGCGGACGTACAAGGCAGATGCCTTACGAGTAATGTCAGTGAGGCCCAAGCCTCCGGAGATACGCGGTTTCGTCATAACCTCGTAACGCAACTTGAAAGGATGACCCTTCCATATAAACCTGCTAGACAATTGGCGCAACCTTTTCGCCACCATAATGGGAAGTGGGAACAGCTGAGCAACATAATAGGCTTTATATAACACGTACGTGTCTAAAATTCTGACTTTTTGCAAAATGGTAGCAGAGCGCTGCTCATGGACCATCAGAGCCCCCTGTATCTTCTCGATGACAGATTTCCAATTAAGAGCCGCCATTTTTATGGGACACCGATCAATGCTAATCCCCAATGACGTATGGCGATCGACAAAAGTGGCCCAAGGGACATCAGCATCGCGAAACCCTCGAATATCAAGGAACTTACATTTACCCTGATTGAGACGCGCTCCAGAGACACAACAGTATGCATGAACTGCCCCTTTCAACAATGTGATATCATCACGTTGACGGAGGAGAACAACGACATCGTCCGCGTACGCCTTAACAGTGAGCTTCCCACCAGAGAGGGTCATACCCTGAAGCTTGAAAGCAAGAGTCCGAAGCAGCGGTTCCAGGGACAATATGAATAGAGACATAGAGAGCGGACTACCCTGAGGTACCCCTCGGCGGATAGCAATGGGCGGCGTCAGCTGCCCATTGACTGACACCCGAGCAGTTATTCCCCTATACAAATTACGAAGAACACCACGTGATGAAGCGTTAAAACCTATTGTATCTAAAACACGATTTAAAAACACATGACTGACGTGATCAAAGGCCTTGTAAAAATCGAGGAAAGCAAAGGCACAATGAACGTTTGTAACCGCCACAACCGAGACAACATCCCGATATTCGGCTACTGGGGTCAGAATAGATCTACCAGGAGAACAACATTGATGTGCCCCAATCACAGACCGCAGCAGAGAAGATAATCGACTATTGAACGCTCTAGCAGCTGTCTTGTAATCAAAATTCAGCAATGTGAGCGGACGAAGATTGGCAGCAGATAAATGACCAGTGGACTTCGGAATTAAAACAATTTTCCCTACTTTAAAATCGGCTGGCACATCCATCCCCCTGACAATCTCATTTAAAATCTGCGTAAAAGTCCCACCCAAAAGAGGCCAAAAACGGAGATAAAATTCTTTAGGCAGGCCGTCAGGACCCGGCGATTTACCGGACGGAGAGCGAGCAATAAAATCGAAAACATCATCTACCTGGAACTCCCGGAGAAAGTCGCCGTTCGCGTCAGGCGTGATCGTCGCAGGAAGATCCTCAAGGACATCATCAGAAAGTGACGCACCAGAATCATCGGCAGAATAGAGACTAGCGTAATACTGATGAAGAGCACGCATCATATCCTCCTGTGCAATAAGCTGCCGTCCATCATCCACCATAAGAAAAGAGATGAAGGTGCGACGACGTCGAGTCTGATGCCGCAGCAGGTGGTACAAAGAAGTCAGTTCACCTTCAACAAGAGAGTGAGGTTTCGACTTTACTCGCAGACCATCCAACTGTCGTCGTTTGAGGGTCAAGAGCTTTGCTTTAATACGACGAACATCATGGATCCGCAGAGGAGAAGGACCCGCCGCGTCATACAGTTCACGCAGGACAGTGTAGTAAAATTCATACGTGTTCTTAAAATCAAGCGCCCTTGCGGCACAGTAAAAAATCAAAGACTGACGAATCTTGGGCTTGGCAAACGCAGTCCACCAAACGAGTAAGGAGGGGTAACGCGGGACAGAGCGAAGACGTCGCTCCCACACGGCACTTACAACTTCATCAATGGCCCTGTCGGCAAGGTGGGAAACATTTAACATCCACTGGGAACGATAAAGTTTTGCTGGTTGGTGACTAAGATTTACAGTTGCAGTAAAAGCACAATGGTCAGAAAAACTAGTAGGAATAACATCGACAGAAAGAATGTTATCACATAAAAAATCAGAGAAGTAGAATCTGTCGAGTCTACTGCACGAGGACGCGGTAAAATACGTAAATTTCACCAGGGTTGGATATTTGTGTTCCCAAACATCACGCAGGTGCATCGTACGAACCAAGTCATGTAAATCTCGGCAGTAATTGAAATTTGGGGACTGGTCTTCAGGGCGTAAAACACAATTAAAATCGCCTCCGGGCAGGAGACTCCGAGGACTCTTGCGCAAAAGATAAATAAGCTCTTCCTTATAAAAGCGCGATCGAGCCACAGTGCGACCCGAACCAGAGGGGGCATACAAAACAACTAGGCAGATATCAAAAAGACGACAACCAATGCCACGGCCAGAGTCAAGGAATTCAATGTCAGTAACAGGAATACCTTCTCGAAAGAAAAGAGCAGTTCCTGTTGAATTTTCCGGTGCGACATTAAAAACAGTTTGAAATCCAGGTAGAGAGAGATCAGAAAACAATACTTCCTGCTAAAATACTACGTCCGCACAGGAGTCGTAGAGAAACTGCCGCAAAGAGGCAATGCGAACGTGGGACTCAATACGGTTAACATTTAAGGTAAGAAAGGTGTATGCTTGAAGCATGAAGAGAAAATCGAGAGAAGAAATCACCTACACCGACGCATCAACATCACAGTCCATAGCAGGGGAGACGGAGGCATCCGAGGGAAGGGGACTGCTATCCCCTTTCGCGGATCCCTTACGTTTCGGTTTTTTACGAACAGCATTGACGTTCGGCTGAACGCGCAACTTGCGTCGGCTGACGGGCAGGGAAGCGGGAGCCGCCGGTGACGTAGGAGGGTCAAGTTCTGTATCCGACACCACCCGCGCCGGTCCACAGTCAGGGTCCGGGGTCGCGGGGGAAACATCCGACGAAACGGACTGGTCTACACCAATACTAGCTTCCGGCAAACATGGATTACACGGAGGCGAAACGTGAGCAGGAAGCTCCGAAGCTGCTAAGTTGGAAGGAAGCGGAGCAGCTCCGCTGGCAGAGGTATGGGGCAGCGAAGCAGGAAGTTATTGCGGCTCAACTTGTTGTGACAACGAAGACGGTTCGGAAGGCGGTGCCAACAGGCCCGACCGACGAGCCGACTCGAGAGAAGCCGCGTCGGAAGCCGGAGGGGCGTCAGCAGCCGCTACCGGAACAGCTACTTTAGGGGAACAGGGAGCATCTACACTACTCTGTGGCTCGGAGGATGTCGGTCTCTCGGATTGGGGCATCTCGGGGAGATCCTCATCCGTACTATTTCCATCATGTGCGCGACGCCGTTTATTATTCAAAAGCGGCACACCCACCTGAGGAACAGACGGAACAACATCAGATTTGGCACGCAAAGGAGGAAATTCATTGTCAGGGGCGTGCAAAACCTGCGGCGGGGCGCTACTACCACTGGACTGTTCGACACCAAGAGCAGAACCACCGGCAACGAGGCCAGCGACCGTTAACTTGCGACGCTGTTCGAGAGAATTTTTTAACACAAAACCCTCCGCGGACAGTCGGTACGCACGTGGCCACTCTCATTACACAAGAAACAGGTGCCAACCTGACCACTATATGTTACATGGACACGATATCCACCGATCTGCAGGTGCGAGGGAATATTCTGCTTCACGTGCATTTCGACGGAACGAATACCACTGTAACACTGCAGACGATGTTGGCTGGACCAGCGTTCAAGGCGAATACTCTTAACATCACCATACTTGAGTAAACCCTCCTTAAGATACACATTATCCACCTCCGGCTGAAGGTTGTAAACACGAGCACTGGTGTACGTAATGGAAGCATTTGAAAGCAGTACGGTACTGACAGAATCATCCCGATGTCGAAAGAGAACCTGATGACCAAATTTGGAAATAATTTTATCAACCTGAAGGGGGTCCATAAATTTAACAAAGAAAACATAAAGTTCTGTATCAAAATATGCAGTGTGCACCTGATCCGAATTAATGCCAAATGTATCTACTAACCAATCATGAATCTCAAGGGAACAAGGTTGCACATGGCGGGTGGACTTGTCGAAAGCAAAACTAACTGTAGCCTGACGAGGAATAACCTGAGACGACATTTTCAAAAAAGTACGCGGTCTAAACCGCTAAACAAAAACACTGAAATACACACAGAAAGTAACACAAGGAACGAAACAACGACGGAGAAAAACTTACAGAAGGTACAACACTACACGTAAACAAACGATATCCCACTATACGTAACGCTACGGCGGAGCGGAAGACTAGGCACGTTCACACTGCACGGCGTCTGAAGCGGAACCGCCTAATGTTTTCCTAACGTCACACTCGTCACGTACTTCACTTTTATTTCATAATCATTTCTGAGAGGTAAAGGAATTGCATGACAACATGCAGAGCTAGTGGCGTCAAAATTAACACACATACTTGATGTGACTCAAAAGCCGAACGAGTTGCTTCCCGACGTTGTTTTAGATGTGCAAGTGCCATTCAAAACTCGTGGTGACGGCACCCTGCCGACCATTTCGCAGGTTAACACCGGTCTTGTTCTGTGTGTTTCAAGCTCAAGAGCAACTCCAAGCAAAAAATGGTCAACAGCAACATTCAGACGGTTTCGTACTGTTCAATTGCTACATTAAAACGGTATGTTTCTTTTTCAGAACTGGAAAAACACGAGCGTGACAGCATTCGAAAATGTAAACTTCAGATCCGATGTCCGACGCCTGATCCATTAGGCCACACGGTCACTGACGACCAACTATAACTTGTATAGGACTCATCTCGAAACGCTCACACCCCTGAGGAATAGTGTTTTCGTTCTACACAGCCGCTGCCCCATGCTCTTTCCACCCATTCGTTACATTCAACCTTTTACGTGACCGACCAAATATAGACTGGGAAACAAGACCACACACTTTGTGCATTCGGAATCGAAGGCAGGGCGTCCCTCGCCGCATTTGCTACGATGGCCATTTGCTACTTCTGCAGAAGAGGCGGCATCGACGACGACGACGACGACGACCGCGAGAGGCTCTGAGACATGTGAGAAATGCATCTATAAAATGTAATTCAGACTGCCTCGTCCCACCTTATGCTGTACCGCTTTGGCAAATGCTTTATCTGCGCCATTCGCCTTAATCACATCTGAGAGTAATTCTTAATAAAACGCCTGTCGCTAACTGTTCGTCATCACAGATACTGTTTGCTATATGGCCACGACGCGAAACTGATTTCCCAAATTCGTCTTCCTCCTCTGAGGATGGAACTTACGACCTCTGGTTTCGTAGACCAGTTCTCTACCACTTTTTTTTTTTTTACGCCTTAACCACTTTTTTTTCACATTTCTTTTTTTGCTTGCCTTAGACCGCTTTTTTTTTCGTTTATGTTTATTATGTCCTTTTTAGGTTTTTCTTTATTCATATTTTTTTAACACTGTCTTTTCGTTTTTCCTTTGTAATGACCCAGGGCAGGTAGGTGGAGGCGCGTTGGGCAAGGGTCGTATCCCGAGGCCTGGCCATGACGTCTCCTCCTCCCTGCACCGAAGCACAGTGTCACCAATACGTTGCAATTGTCTTTGGTTCGGAGTCTTATGATACCTATATGTGAACACGGGACCTATGAAGCGTTGTCTATCCAAACAGTTATTTTGCCTTCCTGCCAAGATTGTACCTAAGAACTAGCGAGAATGTCTTCCCTGTCATGAAGTTAGCTCAGTATGCCCCTATACCGGTGCCATTAATGATTCAGTCGCAGGAGCGATCAATAGAAATTGAAACTTAACCAACTCCCTGCTTTTCGAAAACAATAGTAAGCATATTCGCAAAGTCCCTCTTAAGGTGTGGGAAAGACTTTTGCGTCCAGTACTCATGAAGAATGTAACCAGTAAACGAAATAAAATCGGTAATACCATGATCATCAACCACTGCAAAAATGTAACGGCCAAGAACCCACATAACGGTGTTGTTCTTGGTCCGGGGATAAAAAACCGTGTCCGGCCAGCAGAGAATATCAGTCTTAAATGCCGATTAGGAGCTCCTGGTGAGTAAAGCCAATTGTCGGCGCAGCCAGTGCCACATGCAATGACGGTCAGCGCAGGTAAATCGGTGTTGGAGTGTGTTGGAGTGTATCAACACAACCACACGTTTGACAAAGCGGAGAGACACATAAACCTATACGATGAAGGCGTTCGTTCGTAGGAATCAGCTGATTAACTACCTTATACCATAGGGAGGCAACAGTTGCTGAATGAACGGGTAAGCTAATATTCGTCCATATTTTACGCCAATTAAAACTGGGATAATGCAAAACAATCGGGTTGGAAGAAGAAGACCGGTGCCATTTGTCAAGCAGGGCTAGCGTAGTAATAACAGGACGACGTTGTAAGTGGAGATCTAGGTAACTAATCTCAATGTAGAAGTCTCGAACATGCCGTAGCTTCGCATTTAGAGGCCCAACGTTAATAGGCGGTGACAAGCTCGCAGGACGAACGACATGGAATAATCGCGAAGTAACAGTCGGGGACTCAGATAATAAAAGATGGAGGGTTCGCTTAACATAAAGGGCAGCAGCCTTGACACGGACATCGGTGAACGACAAGCCGCCCTCAAGACGCGGCTTCGTAAGAACATCACAACGTAATTTAAAAATATGCCCCCGCCAAATATATCTGTTAGTAAGCTGGACCATTTTTGCACCCTGCATTCGGGGAAGCGGAAAAAGCTGAGCAACGTAATATACTTTACATAAAACATAAGTGTCTAATACACGCTTTTTTTGCAGTAGCGGTATCGAACGCCATGAGTGTTCTAATAAAACACCTTGCAGCTTGGAAATGGCCACTTGCCAATTTTTTGCAGCCATCCGAATAGGACAACGTTCAAGATAGATACCTAAATGTGTATGGTGTTCAACAGCTGTAACCCACGGAACAACCACACGTTCAAAGCCCCGCAAATTAAGGAGCTTGCTTTTACGGGGATTGATACGAGAACCTGAGGCAGCAGAAAATTTATCGAGTTCCATTTTCAACTGCGGCACTTCTGCGGTGGAACGAAGCAAAACAACCAAATTATCAGCATAAGCTGTTGCCGTCTGGGTAACCCCAGAGATCGTAAGACCACGAAGTGTCGAGTTGAGACGTGTGAGGAGTGGTTGAAGGGAGAGAGCATAAAGGGTCATGGATAAAGGACTACCTTGCGGGAAGCCATGTTGAATATCAATGACCTTTGTTAGCTGCCCATTAATGTCAATCTTAGCAGAAATGCCAGTCGTCATATTCTTAAGTACCAGCAGCGCCTGTTCATTAAAACCGAGCCGGTGCAGCAGAAGCTCTAAAAACGAATGGGACACACGATCAAAGGCCTTACTAAAATCAACAAATAAAAGCGCACAGGAAATATTGGTGACAGCGACAATCGACACGACATCACGATACCCCGCCAGAGACGTCAATATGGAGCGCCCTGGAAAGCAGCTTTGACAAGGAGGTATCACAGGTGTAAGCAAGAGGGATAGACGTGCATTAACAGCCCTAGCGGCCGTCTTATAGTCAAAATTTAAAAGGGTTAAAGGACGAAAGTCACTAGCTGTCTTCAAACCAGCAGATTTAGGTATCAGGACAACCGTACCTCTCTTGAAATCGGCTGGAATTGTGCCACCATTCAAGATTTCATTCACAATATCCGTAAAAGCAGGCCCTATAATAGGCCAAAAGCGAACAAAAAACTCCTTAGGTAGGCCATCAGGACGAGGAGATTTGTGAGATGCTGACCAAGCAATGAAAGCTGAAATTTCGTCTGCAGTAAAAGGAGCTAAAAATTTCGCATTATGGTCCTCTGTTAAAACTGATGGGATAGCAGTTAAAATCTCGTCAACATCAATCGGATCAGAATCAGCCGCAGTATATAACGTCTCATAGTAGCAGGTAAGTTCATGGGTTATTTGATTCTGTAAGGTAAGCCGGCGACCATCAGCTGCCATAAGGCCGTCAATCAATACACGTCGACGGTTCTTGTGGTGACGAAACAGATGGTACATAGAAGTCATTTCATGTGCTAACGTGGACGGTGGTTTAGATTTAATCTTCAATCCTTCCATCTGAAGCCGCTTAATACTAAGAAGCTTGGCCTTAATTTTCCGAATCTCAGAAAGGTGGGCACATGTCATTGTAGAATTATCATAAAGTTCGCGAAGCACCGAATAGTAATATTCAAAAGTCAGTTTCAGAACTCGCGCTCTATTATAACTGTAGGACATTAAAGTGCGACGTAATTTTGGCTTCACACAGTGGATCCACCAGTGAAGCTTAGACGGATAGTATCGCAGAGAACGTAAACAAATGTCCCACGCCGTCTGTATTAGAGGTTCGATGTCAGGGTCATCGAGCAAGGAGACATTTAATTTCCACAGCGGCCTATAAAGTTTAAGAGGTTGACGCTCCAAATTAATTATAACAGCAAGGGCACAATGATCCGTAAAACTGGGTGGAATAACATCTACATCTAAAACAGAAACATTAAGGGGATCAGAAATATACAATCGATCAAGTCGACTACTTGAGGTGGCAGTAAAAAATGTAAATTTAACAAAAGTGGGGTGTTTAACCTCCCACGCATCGCGTAGTCGTAATTGACGTACAAGAGAATGTAGCTCGAAACAATAATTAAAATGAGGGGATTGGTCTTTAGCTTGTAACACACAATTAAAATCGCCCCCCAATATCAAGGTCGCAGGATTTTTTCGTAAAAGGTAAATCAGATACTCTTTATAAAAACGAGACCTTTCCTGCCGCTTGCTAGAACCAGAGGGGGCGTAAATGTTAACCAAGGTCGTGTCAAATAACCGACAACCAATGTCCCGTCCCGAGTCTAAAAGCTCAATTTCGGTAACGGGGATACCGTCACAAATTAGGAAAGCAGTACCTGCAGAAAACTCAGGTGCAAAATTTATAATAGTGCGAAAACCAGGAACAAACAGGTGTGCAACGGAGACTTCCTGCAGGAAAACAATATCAGCTGCAGAGTCATAAATAAACTGCTGCAGAGACGCTAACTTCAGAGCAGATTGAATGCCATTTATATTTAAGGATATAAACATGTACGCCAGCAACATCAACCAAAAAATGGGAAGAAAACTCAAATTACACCACACTAGAAGCAACTACATCCATATCATCAACATCAGACATGGCAGAGGGTGATTGTCCAGAATCAACGGAATCAGAGTCGTCCTTCGCATGCTTATGTTTCTTCCGCACCGCGTGGAGATTGGGGGGCACTTTCACCCGACGACGTATCTGATGCACACCAGATTCAAGAGCAGGCGGAGTGGGGGGTTCGAGATCAGGCACGTCAACCAAAGCGTCCGAAGGATTAGCAGGGCGAGAGCAGTCAGAAGGAGGAGCCATCATGGGGAAAACTGCATCAGGAACATCGGCACCGGTTTCAGAATGTGTAGGAGGTGGTAAGATAGGTTTGGAGTCTGCTGATGCGGAGCGCTCAGGTCTAGGAGCGGTTTTCCGACAAACAGCCGTCTCCACCGAAGTGTCGTCAACATGTTGTGATGCCTGTGGCGGTGGGGATGTCAACAACACCTCGACCGAATGTTGTGGCTCTTGCACCGACGGCCTGGCAGCAAGTTTGACGTCATCAGGCAAAGCAGTAGACACAGCGGGAACAGAATCCGAAACAGGCATGGGAGATTCTGGAATTCTCTCATCAGATTCGCAAACCGGCTGCGTAACAGCAGCTTCGTCATCAGTGCTACCGGTATCACTAGCACGACGGCGTTTGTTGTTGGAAACAGACGGAATCGGTATAGGAGCAGCCGATACGTCTGGGCGAGTGGGTAGCGGAGGAAAACCTGCATCAGGGGAGGGTGACACCTGTTGTGAAGAAGCTACTGCAGGAGGCAGGTAGGAAACAGTGGAGGAAGCTGCTGGCACAAGATCGGCAACCGTTAATTTGCGGCGCTGTGCTAGGCCATTTTTAAGCACAAATACCCGCTTAGGGCAATTAGCTCGAACATGACCATGTTCATTAAATAGGAAACATGTACCAAGCTGCCCCTCATAAGTAAGATGTACACGATAACCACATACAACCAGATCGGACGGTATATTAGACTTAATATGCATTTCAACTGATCTGACACCATTATAACATTGCAGCTTATGTTGTGCAGACCAACGTTCATTTCGAATTGACCGAACAGTACCATAACCAAGCAAAGCTTCCTTAAGATAGCTGTTGTCAACTTCAGGGGGTAAATTATACACCCGAACTGTGGTATACGTAATTTCAGCATTTGAGACAGTAACACTGCTAACAGAACCATCCCTATGACGGAACGACACTTCCTCACCATGTTTAAGTAATATCTTATCCAGCAAAACCGGGTTCAACAATTTCACAAAAAAGCAGTATAATTCTGTATCAAAATACGCAATATGTACCTGGTCCGATGTAATGCCAATCGTGTCCACAATCCATTCGTGAATTTCCAACGATGTCGGTTGGACATTCCTGGTAGACTTGTTAAACTGAGAGTACACTTCCGCGGAAACAACCGGGAAGCCATAACACTTAATTAATGCGGCAAAAGCCGCAATACAACGCAAGACACAAAACAAACACTAAGGCAAAGAAACAACGAAAAACAGAAGACAAAGAAACGTCACACACAGAAGGTAAATATTCACAACCCGAGGGTAACGGCGAATCGAATACACAGCACGTCCGATCGCTGTCGCGTCTCAAGCGGAACTGCCACTGAGCTAAAGAGGCGCGGCCTAGTGGTACTCTAGCGTACTTCGGCCTCACTGTCGTCTGCATCATCAGACTTCAGCTGACAACACTTCATATTACCGTCTAATATTTGCAGCTATGGCGACCCATTACTGCTTGGCTACACATCTGACACGTAACCGATGGGCTCTCCAAATAACAACACTTGCATTTCAGAACATGTCTTTCATACATGTCTACAAAATCACCTTCACCTTCAAATACAGTTTCCTTGCGACTGACAGAGACGTAGGCAGAGTTTAATGTTGCTATTTCCATTACATCACGTTAACCAGAAAAACGGTTATTTACATCTGCAGCGGAACAAAATTCCGTGCCGCCCAGCGTGGGGCTCGAACCCACAACCCGGTGATTAAGAGTCTCACGCTCCACAGACTGGGCTAGCCGGCTGCCTCGGTTAATACCTGCCGGGTAGCACGTCACACAGTACTCGTTTGGGTTGGGTGGTCCCATACAGAATCTCTCCATGCTGCCTAACGTTTTCCTAACGTCACACTCGTCACGTACTTCACTTTAATTTCATAATCATATCTGAGTGGTAAAGGAATTGCATGACAACATGCGGAGCTAGTGGCGTCAAAATTAACACACATACTTGATGTGACTCAAAAGCCGAACGAGTTGATTTCCGACGTTGTTTTAGATGTGCAAGTGCCAGTCAAAACTCGCGGTGACGGCACTCTGCCGACCATTTCGCTCGTTAACACCGGTCTTGTTGTGTGTGTTTCAAGCTGAAGAGCAACTCCAAGCAAAAAATGGTCAACAGCAACATTCAGACGGTTTCGTACTGCTCAATTGCTACATCAAACGGTATGTTTCCCTTTCAGAACTGGAAAAACACGAGCGTGACAGCATTCGAACCTGTAATCTTCAGATCCGAAGTCTGACGCCTGATCCATTAGGCCACACGGTCACTGACGACCAATTATAACTTGTATAGGACTCATCTCGATACGCTCACACCCCTGAGGAATTGTGTTTTCGTTCTACACAGCCGCTGCCCCATGCTCTTTCCACCCATTCGTTACATTCAACCTTCTATGTGACCGACCAAATATAGACTGGGAAACAAGACCACACACTTTGTGCATTCGGAATCGAAGGCAGGGCACCCCTCGCCACATTTGCTACGATGGCCATTTGCTACTTCTGCAGAAGCGGCGGCGGCGACGACGACGACGACGACGACGACGACGACGACGACGACGAATATCGCGAGAGGCTTTGAGATATGTGACAAATACATCTATAAAATGTAATTCAGACTGCCTCGTCCCACCTTATGGTGTACCGCTTTGGCAAATGCTTTATCTGCGCCATTCGCCTTAATCACATCTGAGAGTAATTCTTAATAATACGACGGTCGCTAATTGTTCGTCATCACAGATACAGTTTGCTATACGGCCACGACGCGAAACTGATTTCCAAAATTCGTCTTCCTCCTCTGAGGATGGAACTTATGACCCCTGGTTTACTAGACCAGTGCTCTACCACTGAGCTAAAGTGGCGCGGCATAGCGGTACTCTTGCGTACTTCGGTCTTACGGTCGTCTGCATCATCAGACATCAGCTGACAACACTTCATATTACCGGCTAATACTTGCAGCTATGGCGACCCATTACTGCTTGGCTACACATCTGACACGTAACCGATGTGCTCTCCGAACAACAACACTTGCATTTCAGAACATGTCTTTCACACATGTCTACAAAATCACCTTCACCTTCAAATACAATTTCCTTGCGATTGACAGAGACGTAGGCAAAGTTTAATGTTGCTATTTCCATTACATCACGTTAACCAGAAAAACGGTAATTTACATCTGCAGCGAAACAAAATTCCGTTCCGCCCAGTGTGGGGCTCGAACCTACAACCCTGCGATTAAGAGTCTCACGCTATACCGACTGAGATAGCCGGCTGCCTCGGTGAATACCTAACGGGTAGCATATCACACAGTACTCGTTTGGGTTGGATCTTCAGATCCGAAGTCCGACGCCTGATCCATTAGGCCACACGGTCACTGACGACCAACTATAATTTGTATACGACTCATCTCGAAACGCTCACACCCCTGAGGAATTGTGTTTTCGTTCAACACTGCCGCTGCCCCTTGCTCTTTCCCCCCCCATTCGTTACATTCAACCTCTTACGAGACCGACCAAATATAGACTGGGAAACAAGACCACACACTTTGTGCATTCGGAATCGAAGGCAGGGCGTCCCTCGCCGCATTTGCTACTATGGCCATTTGCTACTTCTGCAGAAGCGGCGGCGGCGACGGCGACGGCGACGACGACGACGACTACGACGTTCGTGAGAGGCTCTGAGATATGAGAGAAATACATCTATAAAATTTAATTCAGAGTGCCTCGTCCCACCTTATGCTGTACTTTTTTTTTCTTTATTGTTATTTCATACCTATACATAGGTAGGCCAGAAGTGGCGTAACTAAGCCGCTCTTCGGCCACAGACAAGAACATAGTACAAGCAGTAGGAGATACAAAGGGACATGGAGGTTAAAAAACAGTAGACAAACAGAGTAAAATAACAGAAGCCGTTCACTGTGGAGCAGTCAAGTTAAAAGCAAGTCACACAGCACATAACGGAGAGATACAAAGTAGCACACGTGAACGATGGAGCACGGAACAAGAGACACAGATCCACTAACAGGACGACAAAACACATAATCACTGCGGCGACAATCTCCGGCGGTTGGTGATGCACTTGTCACACGAGTAAGGCCGGGGACCTGCCAGAGGGAAGGAGCGAGGGTAGGAAGGAATGGGGGAGGGTTTGATGCCAATGGGGAGGGGATGGGAGAGGGAGGGGTGGTGTGTGGAAGCCCAGGGAGAGGGGGAGGGGAGGGAAGGAGGGAGGGAGAGAAGGGAGAGAGGGTGCCCACAGGATAAGGAGAGGAGAGGGAAGGCAAGGCTCAAAGTTGGTAGGAGGGGTAGATGGAGGGGAGGAGGGCATCATCTGGGAGGGTGAGTTGGGCGAAGCCACCTTGGGAGAGGGTTGTGGAGAGTGTAAAGATGGAGAGCAGGTGGGATACAGGAGTACAGGCGCGGCAGCAGATTGGGGTGGGAGAGATGGGAGAGACAAGCGGGTGGGGAGGATCAAGGTTGCGGGAGGTGTAGAGGATCCGTATCCGTTCGAGGAAAAGGAGGAGGTGTGGGAAGGGGATGAGGTCATAGAGGATCCGCATGGGGGAAGGGAGGCGGATGCGGTAGGCGAGGCGGATCGCATGGCGTTCAAGTATTAGAAGGGATTGGTAAAAGGTAGGAGGGGCGGAGATCCAGGCGGGATGGGCATAACAAAGGATAGGACGGATGAGGGATTTATAGGTGTGGAGGACGGTGGACGGGTCCAGACCCCATGTGCGGCCAGATAGGAGCTTGAGGAGGCGGAGTCGGGAGCGTGCCTTGGCTTGGATTGTCCGGAGATGAGGGGTCCAGGAGAGGTGACGATCAAGGGTGACGCCAAGGTACTTGAGGGTGGGGGTGAGGTTAATAGGACGGCCATAAATGGTAAGATAGAAATCAAGGAGACGGAAGGAAGGGGTAGTTTTGCCTACGATGATTGCCTCGGTCTTGGAAGGATTGACCTTGAGCAACCACTGGTTACACCAAGAGGTGAGCCGGTCAAAATGGGATTGGAGAAGGTGCTGGGAGCGTTGCAGGCTGGGGGCGAGGGCTAGGAAGGCGGTGTCATCGGCGTACTGGAGAAGGTGTAGGGGGGGTGCAGGCGGAGGCATTTCCGCCGTATAAAGAAGGTAAAGAAGAGGGGAAAGGACGGAGCCTTGGGGCACAACGGCGGAGGGGTAGGAGGTGTAGGAATCCTTGTTATGGATGGTGACATAGGAAAGACGGTGGGAGATGAAGGAGGCGACCAGACGGACGCAGTTTATGGGAAGGGCAAAGGTTTGGAGCTTGAAGAGGAGACCAGAATGCCATACACGGTCATATGCGCGTTCAAGGTCGAGGGAGAGGAAGATGGCAGAGCGACGGGAGTTGAGTCATTCTGATAGGAGGTGAGTGAGGTGAAAGAGAAGGTCATCGGCAGAGAAGGATGGCCAAAACCCACAATGGGTGGAGAGAAGGAAGCGGTGCTGGTGGAGGTGCTGGTGGATGCGGCGGGTAAGAATGGATTCCAGGACCTTGCTGAAGACCGAGGTAAGGCTTATAGGACGGTAGGAGGAGACAGCGGAAGGTGGTTTATCAGGTTTGAGGAACATCAGGATCCGGGAGGTTTTCCACAGGTCGGGGTAGAAGCCGGTGGACAAGACCACATTGTACAGTCTGGCCAGGGTGGAGAGGAAGGAGGCGAGAACTTCACGGAGGTGACGGTAAGTAACACGGTCGTGACCAGGAGCGTTGTTGCGTTTGGTGCGGAGTATAGCTAGGATGTCTTGAGTAGTGATAGGGGTATTGAGTTCGGTGTGTGTAATGTTGTCCAAGTATTGGAAGCCAGGAGCGAGTGGAGGGACAGAGGTGTCAGTTCGATCGTGGACATCGGGGAAGAGGGAATAATCGAACTGGGGATCGTCAGGGACGGTAAAGATATCCGTGAGGTAGGAGGCAAAATGGTTGGCCTTACTAAGGTTGTCAGGAAAGGGACGGTCATTATGCAGGAGAGGATAGTATGGGTGGGGGGGGGTTAGATCCGGTAAAGGCGGCGGAAGGCAGACCAGTACTTGGACGAGTTAAGAGGTAGGGTAGCATTAAGACAGGTGCATGTCTGTCGCCAGTCCCGGCGTTTCTTAGCCGCGAGCAAGTTCCAGATGTGTCTCTGGAGTTGCCGGTGACGTCGTAGTGTGTCCCGGTCACACGTGTGAAGGAAGGCATGGTAAAGACGACGGGATTCTCGAAGGAGGAGGACGGCCTGTGGGGGTAAAGTGGGACGGTGCGGGTGGATAGCGATGGTAGGGATGTGGGCCTCCACGGCCTCAGACAAGGTCTGTTGGAGAAAGGACGCGGCATGGGCGATGTCATCAGGTTGGTGGTAGGTGAGAGGGTGGCTATCGACTCGGGCAGTAAGGGTATCCCAGTAGGCATTCCACTCGGCATGGGAGTAATCATGGACATACTTGGGGGGTGGGTCAAGGCGAGGGTCGGGACGGGGACGACGACCGTCAGATATGGTAAGGAGGACAGGGAGATGGTCACTGCCAATAGGATCAAAGACGTCCACCGCGATGCGGCCAAGGAGGTTGGGGAAGGCCAGGACAACATCGGGAGTGGTATTGGATTCAGGGCGGGTGTGTTGGGGAAGAGGAAGGACATCTCCTTGGAGGGTGGCGAGGACCGATGCCACCGCTGTAGCTGGGCAGCGGAGAGACTATGGATATTAAGGTCGGCAGCAATCACGTAGGAGGAGAAGGTACGGTCGATGTGGGAAAGGAAGTCGAAAGGAATAGGGGCAGTGGAGAGGACATAAATGGTGGCACAGGTGATGGTGAGGCCGGGGAAGAAGAGGCTGAGGATCAGATGTTCTGTGGGGTCAGGAAGGAGGGGTTGGAGCCGAACAGGGATCTGGCAGTGGTGGCCAATGGAGACTCCACCACACGCTATTGGGAGGGGATTGTCGGAGCGATGAAGGAGGTAGGGGGAGGTGTGGACGGTGAAGTGGGGCTGGAGAAAGGTTTCGTTCAGGAGGAAGGCATCCACGCAGTGGGTCGTGAGTGTATGCAGAAGGAAGTTCTTGTTGACAGGAAGGGAGCGGATGTTATTGAACAAGATACGGTGCTGTCGCGCCATGATGGGAATTTAGACGAGGGTGTCAAGACGGGAGAAGGTGAAGTGAGCCTGGTTATGGGAGTAGGTGGCATAGGTATTGAGATGGAACACGGAGCATGCGGCGAGGGATATCTGCTGGAGGGTGTGGGGGTGCTGAAAAGGATGGACGTTTTGGAGGACGATGGTGACAAAGCGGATGATGTCCTCGGCGGTGGGGGGGGGGGGGACGAAGTGAGTTACCAGGGGGGGTAGGGTCATCCAGAGGGCGGACAGGGTCGGCGAGTTCAGGAGTGGAAGGGGCTTGTCTAGCCTTGCATTTCTGGGAGTATGTGGGGTGAGGGAGGTTACAGGTGTTGCAGGATGGAGGGGACTGAAGGTTGCGGCACTGCCGGAGGAAGTGAGCTTGTTTGCAGTGCGGGCAGACAGGGGCCTTGCGGCACTCAGATGTTGGGTGTGCATTATAGTGCAGGCACCTCTGGCATCGGATGGACTGGGGAGGGGAGCGGGAAGGGTCGACCTTGTAGCGGCGGTTGAAGAGGAGGGCACCCTCCTTAAGGAGAAGGTCGATCGAAGGAGCGTGCTCAGAAAAAACCCGCATAAGGTGGGTGGGGCCGGCAGGGTTGTGGATCCAGCGAACGGAACGAAAATCGAGGTAGGGATGCGCCTTAAGCTCTGCCAACACCTCCTCCTCCGTGATCGTCGGACTAAGCCGAGTGATCACAGCGGTGAGGGTTGGCGGGCGACGCGGGGGTTGGGGTTGACGGGAGGAGGAAGAGGAAGGAGCAGGGGCGAGAGAGGCATTGGGGCCGAAGCGGGTAATGGGGATGCAGGATAGGATGTCGGTGTGGAGGGTGGGGCTAGAGGAGGCGATAAGGACGGAGTCCCTACGAGGGGTGAGAAGGGAGATAGGGGCGCCAGGAAAGTGTTGGCGGAGGAGCAAGGTGAGGTTGCGGGCCTCCAGGAGAGAGGGATATGGATGGGAAAGGAGGTATCTGTAGGAGGGGGTGGTAGAGGAAGCGGTAGAAGGGGCGGGCGGGGAGACATCCATGACATCTTTGGGGGGAGGAGGGGGAAGGGGCTGTGATTTCTTGGGAGTGGAGTAGGCAGTGGTGCCACTTGGACGTTTTACAGGAAGGGAAGAGGGGCGGGGTACAGGAGCAACCAGGAGATGGTGGGAGGAGGCAGGTCCCGGCAGTGGTGCTGGGGCCGGTTCTGCAGATGATGCAGGTGCGGGCGCAGGTGCTGGTGCCCGTGCTGGTGCTGGTGAAGGCGCGGCATGGGTGGTGGCTCTCCGAGCCACAACCCTGGCGGGGGCTGCATGAGCGGATGAAGTGGCGTGGGGGAGTGGAGGGAAGGGGTCAGGTGAGGTGGCTGGGGGAGAAGGAGCGACAAAGGGAGCTGGGGAGGGAAGGGTGAGGAGGTTTGGGATGTAGGGGGCGGGGGTTTTTTGAGCACACCAAGTAATGGTGGTGGCAGCTGCTGAGTGGGAGGTGTAAGTTATGGCTGTGATAGTGGCGGTGGTTGTAGGGGTGGTCATGGTGAAATGAAACAACTGAACGGGAGGAGGGAAAAAGAAACACTAAACGAAGACGAAGATGAAGACGAACACTATACTACACTGCACAAGTCCAGGAAGACGAAGACGGCGGCGGCGGCTGCTGCTGCGACGGCGGGGAGCGGGGTCCGGGGCCCCGCCCTGCTGCTGCGGCGGCGGGGGCGAACGGGCTCGGTGGCGGGCTGGCGGAGGCGGCGGCGATGACGACGAACGGGGCAGACTGCGTCAGCCGGCGACGAGAACGGCGAGCAGGAAGGGCTGCACCGGCGACAGGAGTCGCGCTGCGGGGGCGGCGGCTGCTGCTGCTGCTGCTGCTGCTGCTGCTGACACTGGTGCCTGCGCTGCCGGAACTGCGACGGGAACCGCTACTGGAACTGGAACTGGAACTGGAACTGCTGCTGCTGCTGCTGCTGCTGCTAAACCTATCGCTTCGACGATTGCGGAAATCAATCCTCGAAGGGCGCAACTCTCTCGAGTTCCGCCGAAGAAAGTATGCTGTACCGCTTTGCAAATGCTTTATCTGCGCCATTCGCCTTACCCACATCTGAGAGTAATTCTTAATAAAACACCTGTCGCTAATTGTTCGTCATCACAGATACTGTTTGCTATACGGCCATGACGCGCAACTGATTTCCAAAATTCGTCTTCCTCCTGTGAGGAGGGAACTTCCGACCCCTGGCTTGCTAGACCAGTGCTCTACCACCTAGCGGTACTCTTGCGTAGTTCGGCCTCACTGTCGTCCGCATCATTAGACTTCAGCTGACAACACACTTCATATTACCAGCTTATATTTGCAGCTATGGCGACCCATTACTGCTTAGCTACACATCTGACACGTAACCGATGTGTTCTCCAAACAACAACACTTGCATTTCAGAACATGTCTTTCACACATGTCTACAAAATCACCTTCACTTTCAACAAAGTTTCCTTGCGACTGACAGAGACGTAGGCAAAGTTTAATGTTGCTATTTCCATTACATCACGTTAACCAGAAAAACGGTAATTTACATCTGCAGCGGAACAAAATTCCTTTCCGCCCAGCGTGAGGCACGAACCCACGACACTGATGTTAAGAGCCTCATCCTCTACCGACTTTTTTTGTTTTTGTTTTGTTTTTTTAATTTGTATAGTCGTTTGTTTCCTATCCATCCTCTTTGCTCGTTTCTGCTGTCTGTTTTGCGCTTTTGTTTCATTCAAAATGCACCAAATTTAATATGTCGTAGAAATAACTGCTCCTGGGAAGGACATAGTCTTGATCTCATACGTGGCTTTATTCATAATCTCAATGAGACAAATGGAAGTCTTTGCAGTGAGTATATCCTTGATTGTAGTACAGGAAAATCTAATTGTTATAACAGATATGCATGTTATCCACGTCCTACGGCATCTCAAGGACGATGTGAAAAAAATTTTGAAATGTTGACTGATACCGGTGCCCATATTTGTTGGTTGTGCGCCAGTGTTGGTGTGAGAGATATACTTGAAAATTTAAGACATTAGGGGCACTGCCGGACAGAATATAGTGGATAAAATGTCCCATGAGCCATAGGTAGCTGTTATGTTTGGCTGCAGGGAAGAGTCGGTAATCCGGGCGCAGAATGTCGTGGATCTGAATCGCATGAGGCGGAGTCCGGTTGAGCACAGCGAGTTTTTTGCCCGTCCAATTCCAGATGTGCCCTTGATCCTTGCAGACAAACAGATGTGCAATAGTCTCAACCATGTGGCACAAGTCGCAGTAGGGACTGGGTGCAAGATTAATCCTGTGCCGCTTTTCTTTCGTCGGAATTGTTTCAGCGACCACGTCATACCATTTGGAGCGAACATCTGTCGGAAGCGTTGGATTATGGATGTTAGCCCAAACGAGGGACCAATTGCAAGCCGGATACTTCTTTTCCAAGGGGCCAGGCAGTGACGGCCGAAGTAAGTGGCGGTACAGTTTTACTGTCGGCTTCTTGAAAAGCTCGTCGTCGAGATAGCTAATTTCAAGGTAATACAGTGCTATATGCTGAAAACGCGGGCCGACGTGGCCAATGTCCACAGGCGGAGATAAGTTTCGAGGGCGGGACAGTTGATAGAGCCGCTTCGTGACGGTGTCCTCGCTGGCGGTGAGTATCTGCCATGAGCGTTTCAGATACAGAGCCAGGGCATGAACGCCGGGGTTTTTCAGCCCAAGGCCTCCCATATCGCATGGCAGTGCTGTCGTGGTGAAGGAAACCTTAAAAATATTGAGCTTCCAGACGTACGAGGCGGCCGCCGCTAGGAGTGATCTTGCTACTATGGGTGGCATAGGTAGGACGGCGGCAACAAATTGTAATTTGGAGAGGGCATAAGAGTTGACGAAAAAGGCTCGCTGCAGACGATCGAGGTGTCGCATGTTCTGGTCGCGCAGGAGTGCTTTTATCGCCTGAATTTGGGGTATCCAATTCTTGTGAGACATGTCCAGAGGCCGGGCAGTGACGTAGAGACCAAGGTGTTTTCTAGTCTGTACACAGGGCAGCCAAGCGTCGCCTGTGATAGGTCGTTCTTGACCAAGCGTTAAGGCGGCGGATTTATTGACGTTTAACATGGCACCACTATCTCTTTGGAATTCCTCAAGAATGCGTTTCACTGCGGTGACATCTCGGACGTCGTTAAGAAGCACGCTGACATCGTCTGCGTAAGCTTGGACCACAGACTTGATACCATAAAAATGGAATCCAGGGAGGCTATGATGTAGATGGCGCAACAAGGGTTCCATGAGGATCGCATAGAGCGTCGTTGAAAGAGGACAGCCTTGCTTGATACCCCGTGAGAGCTGGACGTACTCCGTCAATGTATTATTGATCAGGAAGCGTGTACGGGTACCACTGATACAGTTGTTGATGAGGTGGATAAAATTAAGACTAAAGCATATTGATTCCATCACGCCGCTGAGATAGTGATAGTCAGCTCGATCGTAAGCCTTATCGAAGTCAAGAAATGCTATGGCCATAGGAGTGCGGGTGGCCCAGGTGAGGGAGACGAGGTCCCGATAGAGCGGCAAAATGGTGGACAGCGACCGACCACGGATCGCACTCATTTGGTATGGTCCCAGAAGACAGGGTAACAGCTGTCGTAATCGGGCATTGAGGGCGCGCGTCAGAAGCTTAAAGTCGGCATTGAGCAGAGTAATGGGCCGCAGATCTTTGGTGGTGGTCGGCGTCGGCGTCTTAGGTATTAAAACAGTTAACCCCTCTGTGAAAGCTGGGGGTAGAGCAATCCCATGTAGTACTTCATTGTACATCTCCGTGAGTTTGTCCCCTAATATAGGCCAATATTTGACGTAAAACTCGACAGAGAGCCCGTCCGTGCCCGGAGATTTATTTCGTGGCGCAGCAAGCAGGGCATCCTTCAGTTCTTCTTTGGTAAAGGGAGCAAGCAAGTCCCGATTGAGGTCGTCGGTAATGCGATACGGCGGGGGTCCAGAATGATACCATTCTCGCACTTTCTCATGAGGTACACCAGCACGGGTGTAAAGTGCAGCAAAGTGGTTGGTAACATGGTTTTTGATGTCTCGCTGTAGGGTATAACAAGCACCGTCTGCATCCTGCAACTTATGAATAAGTTTCCTGCGCGCTGCATGTAACAGTTGGACGATATGATGGACAGACGTGTGCTGTTGCGGCAAGTTTGTGAAGTCACGTGCTCGAATCTGGTGGCCGATGGCGGTGCAACCCGTCAAGGATGTAATCTTGGCTTGGAGTCTGCGTACGTGCGTGATGTTATTAGGCACCTGATGATAATCCCGGTACAATTCCCGCAGGGCACAGAAATAGATTTCAGTGATTTCCTTCTCACCGCGCGCACGAAGCCGGGCGTGGTGCTTGATGCAAGTAATGAGTTTCCCCTTTGCATGAAGCGTCCACCAATCAATCCACGTGGGGTACGTGGGCCTGCTTGATGTTACGGAGTGCCAAGCTGACAGGATCTCACGCTCTAAAGTGGCGTCTTGTAAGAGGCGACAGTTGCGTTGACATCGTCCGAAGCCTCTATAAACTTTCTGCGGTGAGTGATTAAAGACGATGTGGTAAGCGATATGTTCACTGAAATTAACGGGCCAATATTCGCAAGTTCCCACGTCGGCTAAAAGACCGCGTTGCACATATATGCGATCTAACCTGCTGGAAGACGTCTGCGTAAAGTGAGTAAAGGCAACTTCATCTGGGTGTAAGGTCGCCCACGTGTCGACTAACTGCAATTCTGTAACTAGTGTTAGCAGTTCTTGGCTGAAGTTAAAGTTCGGCGTTTGATCGGTGCGGCGCAAAATGCAGTTAAAGTCACCACCCATAATAATACGCAGACGCAAGTCGGTGATTAGATTCGGTATCTCTCCCGTGTAAAACTCCCTCTTCGCCGCTCGCGCGTTGGAACCGGAAGGGGCGTACACATTAAGAAGGAGTACATCATGGAACTGTGCGGCAATGCCTCGTCCGGTAGGTAACATGGACAAACAAGAACATTCAATGCCTTCCCGATACAGAATGATCGTACCTGCCTCCGTTCCTACATTGACAATGGCGTCATAACCGGGGACGTCGGCTAGGAGCGGAGTCAGTGCTTCCTGTACGAACGGCCCGTAAATATTGTCGAAGGCTGTGGATTTTTGCTTGAGAGACAATGCGGTTAACATTCATGGTAGAAATCTTATAGGATTGTCGTGAACGGAGCGATGTGGGACGACTGGTCATCTGCAGATGAAAACAGGTACGATTTTTATCCCTTCAACAGTCGTCCGCTTCGGAGGTCGAATAAGTGTAGACGTCGCCGTCCGTGGACGCTGCATTGCGCCGAGACGTAAGCAGCGTATCTCCAGTTGCCATCGGTTCTTCACGCTCGGTATTGCCAGTCATATCTTCAATATCATCCTCCCAATTATCGACAGACACAGCCGTCGTCGCGCCTGCTGCAGCAGTTCCGGAACCGCATTGCGGGCCGTCACCCTGCACATCTGCAACTTAGGCCGTCCGCGATGGAGCACAAATATGTGCCCTCCCCGTGTCAAGGTTGGAGACATCATCGTCAATATTCATGGGTGAGGCCAACGACGGAAGAGAGTCTTCGGTCCCCGAAGTGTCATCGCAGATCATGCGGCCCGCGTGTTTGGCCTTTTCACGCAAGGGAGGTGCCGATTGGGCTGCCGCAGGACGAGCGATCCGATTTTTCTTGTGCTTTTTCGGGGAGGACCTACTGACAGAGGCTTCCGCATTCTCTAAAGGAAGAGGAAGAGTCTCTGTCTCTTGCTGGCTGTCAGTGGCGGTAGTGGCCGCCTCCACAACGTCAACCCTGGCTTCCTCACGTGAGGCATCACGGGGCACCGCGGCAAGCAAGCCAGCGACCGGCAAGGCTTCCTGAGTGGTACAGATTTCCATAGGTACATCTCCGCCATTCGTAACATCGGCCACACTAAGTCCGACTTCCGCAGCCGACGCAGTGGGTGTATTTGCACGGACCGCCGCTACATAAGTAGTCGGTAATATTGTCAGTTGCGGGGGAGGGCCCAGTTCACCCGCAGGCAGCTGCGTTACATGTCGTTGGATGCACTGTGCCCGGACGTGTCCCGTGGAATTACAGCCTGAACATGTACGAGGCTGTCCCTCATACATGATTATCGCCCTATATCCACAAATCGTTAGGTAGGATGGAATATGCCATTGCAATTCGATCTTAATTTGCCGCACACCGTTCAAAACAGGGTACTTATGGAACGGAGCCCACTTTTCGGCAATTTTACTGATAATTTTGCCGTAGGACTTAATAGAAGCATTAATTTGTTCAGCCGTGATTTCAAAAGGCAACTCGAAAATCATGACGGTGCGAATACCAAGACCAGCGTGGACAACAGTCACCTCACCAACATTCCCGTCACTGTGTCGAAATTTATAGGTACCGCCACATGAATCGATGCTTTTGTCGCACAATTTTGGGTCACGCAATTCGATATAAACTGTGCTACTGACAATAGACAAATGGATACCAATGCTATCGGTGGGAGGCAATTTTACGTCTTCATCGAGAAATCGTTCGACTTCGTAATATTTCGGTCGAGAAAAACTTCCATCAAACATAAACCTCATATTATCTTTCCGCTCTGGGTGATCCATGTTAGGTTCTATTCGTTAACAACAAGATGTTATGCGCGCCGCAACGGCCTTCGACTCACCACGTGCCGCACCGCAGGACCGCAGCTGAGCACGTAAACAACGCTCCAGGCACGTCCGACCTGCACGACGGCCGCGCCTCGACACTAAATTTAAACTTTTCACTCGAGGGAAGACTTGAACCAAGGACCTCTCGTTCCGCAGCTGCTCACGCTAACCACGGGACCACAGCGATCTTCGCCGACTGAGCTTGCAGGCTGCCTCGGTGAATACCTGCCGGGTAGCACGTCACACAGTACTCGTTTGGGTTGGGTGGTCCCATACAGAATCTCTCCATGCTGCCTAATGTTGTCCTAACGTCACACTCGTCACGTACTTCACTTTTATTTCATAATCATTTCTGAGAGGTAAATGAATTGCATGACAACATGCAGAGCTAGTGGCGTCAAAATTAACACACATACTTGAAGTGACTCAAAGGCCGAACGAGTTACTCTCCGACGTTGTTTTAAATGTGCAAGTGCCAGTCAAAACTCGCGGTGACGGCACTCTGCCGACCATTTTGCTAGTTAAGACAGGTCTTGTTGTGTGTGTTTCAAGCTCAAGATCATCTCCAAGCAGAAAATGGTCAACAACAACATTCAGACGGTTTCGTACTGCTCAATTGCGACATTAAACGGTATGTATCTTTTCAGAACTGGAAAAACACAAGCGTGACAGCATTCGAACCTGTAATCTTCAGATCCGAAGTCCGACGCCTGATCCATTAGGCCACACGGTCACTGACGACCAACTATAACTTGTATACGACTCATCTCGAAACGCTCACACCCCTGAGGAATTGGGTTTTCGTTCAACACTGCTGCTGCCCCTTGCTCTTTCCCACCCATTCGTTACACTCAACCTCTTACGAGACCGACCAAATATAGACTGGGAAACAAGACCACACACTTTGTGCATTCGGAATCGAAGGCAGGACGTCCCTCGCCGCATTTGTTACGATGGCCATTTGCTACTTCTGCAGAAGCGGCGACGACGACGACGACGACGACGACGACCGCGAAAGGCTCTGAGATATGTGAGAAATACATCTACAAAATGTAATTCAGACTGCCTCGTCCCACCTTATGCTGTACCGCTTTGGCAAATGCTTTATCTGTGCCATTCGTCTTAATCACATCTGAGAGTTATTCTTAATAAAACGCAAGTCGCTAATTGTTCGTCATCACAGATACTGTTTGCTACACGGCCACTAAGCGCAACTGATTTCCAAAATTCGTCTTCCTCCTGTGAGGAGGGAACTTACGACCCCTGGTTTACTAGACCAGTGCTCTGCCACTGAGCTAAAAAGGCGCGGTAAAGCGGTAAGTTTTGTACTTCGTCGTTATGGTCGTCTGCATCATCAGACTTCAGCTGACAACACTTCATATTACCGACTAATATTTGCAGCTATGGCGTCCCATTACTGCTTGGCTACACATCTGACACGTAACCGATGTGCTCTCCAAACAACAACACTTGCATTTCAGAACATGTCTTTCACACATGTCTACAAAATCACATTCACCTTCAAATACAGTTTCCTTGCGACTGACGGAGACGTAGGCAAAGTTTAAACTTGCTATTTCCATTACATCACGTTAATCTGAAAAACGGTAATTTACATCTGCAGCGGAACAAAACTCCGTTCCGCCCAGCGTGGGGCCCAAACCAACGACTCTGGGTTAAGAGTCCCACATTCTCCCGACTGAGCTAGCCGGCTGCCTCGGTGAATGCCTGCCGGGTAGCACGTCACACAGTACTCGTTTGGGTTGGGTGGTCCCAAACGGAATCTCTCCATGTTGCCTAATGTTTTCTTAACGTCACACTCGTCACGTAATTCACTTTTATTTCATAATCATTTCTGAGAGATAAAGGAATTGCATGACAACATGCAGAGCTAGTGGCGTCAAAATTAACACACATACTTGATGTGACTCAAAAGCTGAACGAGTTACTTTCCGACGTTGTTTTAGATGTGCAAGTGCCAGTCAAAACTCGCGGTGGCAGCACTCTGCCGACCATTTCACTAGTTAACACCGGTCTTGTCATGTGTGTTTCAAGCTCAAGAGGATCTCTAAGCAGAAAATGGTCAACAGCAACATTCAGACGGTTTCGTACTGCTCAATTGCTACATTAAAACGATATTTTTTTTCAGAACTGGAAAAACACGACCGTGACAGGATTCGAACCTGCAATATTCGGATCTGAAGTCCTACGCCTTATACACACACACACACACACACACACACACACACACACACACATATATATATATATATATATATATATATATATATATATATATATATATATATATATATATATATATATAAAGCTAGTGTATGGAAGTCTGAAAATTCCAGCGCCGGCCAGGTTTGAACACTGGCCCGGCTGGGGCGAATAGCCCCAGCCGAGGCGCTGGAACGTTCCAGACCCCTTACCACTTTTTTTTCTTTTATTTTCATTAGTTAACCCTTTTATGAAATGGAACTAAAAAAAAGAACCAAGTGCCACCGCCACTTTTCATCCTAAAAAAAAAAAAGAAGAAAAATCTGTTCCACTTCAGGCGTTGGCTCCTGACTGAACCTACCCCAGAGAGCTGTCTATCTACCAGGGTAAATATAGGAAATCAAGGTTAGGGCTGTCCTTACAAACAAAACAAAATCTTATTTTTTCTGAATTTTATTTTTTTATTGTTGCTATGTTTTTTTTTTTGTTTTTGTTTAGTTTTGTTGTGTCATTGATCAGAGGCCTTCTGCGCCCCGCTGGTAATATGTTGAGTCACGTCTTCTCGAAATTTATGTGTTCTGTTCAATTTCTCAGAAATGTTCATTGGTTCAAGCAGGAAACGTTCCTCTCTCTTGACTTAATACATTCCAGCTGCGAGGCGGGTCGTGGAAAGCACTCCCAAGGAAGTTCGAGAAAAATTGTTTGTATTTTGGGTGACGGACAACGACATAATGACTGTCATTGAAGTATGTCCAAAAATCGAGTACAGAGTCTACAGTTTGTCCAAATAGGTAGTGAATGGCATGTCCGCGAATCCAATTCACAGCATTGGTCTTTGTCCGAGGAAAATATTCACGATCCGGAAATAATAATGAAAGGGGAGTAATCCGATCCGGAATGTCCCGCGTTAGAAAAACGACAATAAGACGAATGAATTGCCAAACCTCCGCCGCCGGTCCGCAAACAAACCGATGTTCATCATTGTCTGGGACTCCGCACGTGGAACAGAGAGGTGATTGGGCGAGGTAGATACGATGAAGGCGTGATTGATTGATTTTCTTACCATTGACAGTTAGGTACCAGACAGATTGAACATTCATGTCAAGGTAATGGGCGAAAACCGCGCGCCATACATGACGCCAGTCTATCTGGGGGAACTTTTGTTCAATCGGGTTAGGTGGACGACCTAATTGGAGGACATTGTATACTGCCTTTGTCTTGAGTAAAAGCTGTCTTGGTAAGGTGAGGCGTAGATAACTGAGTTCAAGAAACAAGTATCGTATATAATAGAAATGGACCAGAACGTCCTAGATCATCACTGGGGCTGACAGTGAGACCGGCGTATATGCCGTCAGGAGGAGACCAGTGAGGCTCATTGGGCATCGTGTCCATACCGTCATCTGGGAGCTCACAAATAGGGCGCAAGCTCTATCCAGCACGTGAAACACACCTATCCCACCTCATTCATGGGGAAGAGTAAGGGTTCCATAGTTCACTTTGAACAACAGCCCAGAGCTGACGAAAGATGCCATCGCTGCCAACATGCGACGTGCCATAGTAAGCGGGAAAGGTAGAACTTGTACTACATGGGGCACTCGGGATGCGATATATATATTGACATATCGAGCTCCTTGGAGAATATCTAGGGATCGAAGACGATGATCCATAAGACCTGCTCTGATCATTAAAAGGAGGCGTCTGCAGTTGATGGTGGCTGAACGCCTGAGATCAGATGAAAAGTCTATTCCCAAACAGCGAATGGTATCAACGGTGGTGAGAGGTGTAACACACTCCACAGGGAGTCCCGTGCCAATGAACATAACTTGTGACTTACGTACCTTTAAAGAGCTACCTGACGCCTCACCATAAGTCGCTACCCACGTCAAAACAGCTCTAACCTCGTCGGCATTACGCAAACAGATGACTACATCGTCAGCATAGGCCGTGCAACAGAATCGGTATCGATCTATGGACAACCCTAACAAACGTTGTCTGAGCCCACATAGCAAGGATTCCAAGGAAAAGGCGTACAAAATCGCTGATAGAGGGCAACCTTGACGTACGGATCGACCTATTTTTATCGGAGGAGTGAGTCTGCCATTGTACATAATCCTGGAAGAAGCATCCCGCAGAAGGCGCATCACTACCGTGATAACGGCGACTGGGAAACCCATATGGTGGAGAGCGGCCGTAAGGAACGAATGGTCAACCCTATCAAAAGCTTGACTAAAGTCCAAAGACGCAAGTGCCCGAGAGAGGCATTGTGCCTGGGTAACGGCGATCATATCCCTGTAGCGGCATAAAGCCGTGCGGATATTATTATCCCCTCCCAGAGATGCTTGGTCTGGCGACACAACATATCGGGCAACGGTTTTAAGTCGTGCCGGCAAAAGGCGAGTGAAGATTTTCATATCACTGTTACGGAGGGTGAGGGGCCGATAATCACTGATATTGTAGCCACCATGCGGTTTATGTACAGGAATAATAATTCCTTCCATGAAAGAGTCTGGCACAGGTACTTCTGGAGACTTCAGTTCCCGACATATGGAGGTGAAGGTGGACTCTAACAAATCACGGAAGGTGCGATAAAATTCGAGGGGAAGACCGTAGGGTCCTGGGGAGCGATTGATGGTTCCTGCTCGGATCGCATCGCGGACTTCATCATCAGTCACCTCTGACACCAAGTCAATCGCCGCATCTCCTGGGAGACCACCGAAGTTGAGCTGTGAGACTTCCTCGATCAACTCTGGGGAATGTGGAATTGCGGCGTAGAGCTGCTGGTAGTGGGCGTGAAGCACATTCCCTATTGCAGATTGGGTTACGTAGCGACGCCCATCTTGGTCTGTTAGGATGGGAAAAAATTTTCGGCGACGATGTTGGCGCTCTTGGATGATATGGTACATAGATGGATGTTCATGAGGCATGCGATCAGCAGTACGAGATCGTACTATCGCTCCTTCCAAGTGCCTTCGCATGAGATTGGAGATTTGGGACTTAGCATGGTTTATCCTTGTATGGCGCTCAGGGGAGGCTGGCATCGTGGAGCATTCTCGTAGGATCCTGTAGTAAAAGTGCGTAGTGCTCTTCCTCCAGGCAACAACATCTTTGCCATATCGGATCAAAGTTTTTCGAAGAGCAGGTTTTGCACACTGGATCCACCAGGATATGGTAGACGGATACGTGGGACGGCGTCTATTACATGTGATCGAAGTGTCTTCTATTAGAAGTCGACAGTCAGGTGAATTAAGAAGTGCCGTGTTCAGTTTCCATAAACCACGTCCGTGCCATACTGCCTGTCTTGTGAGAACAACGTCACTGAAGTAAGCCTCATGATCTGAGAAAGCAACAGGCCAGATTTCAGCCTGTCGTGTGTGTTGAATTAGGGATCGCGAGATGTAGATGCGATCCAGTCGGCTAGAGGAGTGAGCAGTGTAGTACGTAAAGCCCAAACGATCACCGTGAACATGTCTCCACGTGTCGACAAATTGTAGCCGCGTCACGACTGTTTCCAGAGCTGCGCATGGTGAGTGACGCGGCAATTGATCCTGAGGTCGCTGGGTGCAGTTGAAGTCCCATAAAAAGGGGTGCAACTTCATCTGCGAAGAAGGCATTGCGTTCAAGACGGTAGCTGGAGCCCGACGGCGCATAAATGTTGAGGATGCGTACACCAAAGAGAGTAAGGGCCATACCTCTGCCGTTGGGGAGGTATAGGACATCTTCGGCAGGAAGACCTTCTCGTAAGATGATGGCAACACCACTACCGGTGTCCGAAGCGGGGGAAAGATGCGCCGTGAAGCCATGTGGTGGTGAAAAATCGGCGACATGCACTTCCTGAAAAAGCGCAATATCAATGTCCGCATCATAAATCATATCGCGGAGCAGCGCTAGTTTGTGGGGCGCACGAATGGTCGCGAGGTTAATCGTTGCGACACTATAATGCTGGTGTAGGAGTCCCACAGGCACAGGTGGGGCTGCCTCTTCAGGGGCGAGAGGTCGTCGATCTTGCCGGTCCGCTGAAGAGGTTGCTATTGTGGAGAGTTTGCTGGCGCGGGCGCAACCAATGGGGGCGCCCCATCATCAGCACTGTCCACCCCATTCCCTTCGATCTCCACGTCGTCTGCCCAGGAGACTGATACTGCGGTAGGGTACCGACTGTTTTCATCATCCATGTGGAGAGGAGACGTAGTTTTCGGCTCAGCATATAGACTTTCTTCAACGTCGACCTGTGGGGGCGACTTCGCCAGTAAGGAGAGGTGATCGTTGCCAGTGGTCGCCTGTGGCGGGCCGTTCGCATCGACTTTTGGACATCATAGAGCGGTTTGTCGTCCATCTTCGGTTCTGCATCTCTGGCACCCATCCGTAGAATGGATTCATCAGGGGGTGTACGGCTACGTTTCTTTCTCTTTCGTGTCGACCCTTGTTTTCGAACAGGTCGTTCCGAGTCTGATTGCGGGTGGCCTTCGTCTGACTCCGGATCAGTCTGAAGGAAAGCAGAAGTAGGTACCACTCCCGGAGCAACGTCCATTTCAGCAGCATTTTCAGTCACAGTGCTGCGATGATGTGGAAGGTCGGGATCTGGCGTCTGTGGCACCTCAGAAGGAATCTCAGTAGCGGTTGCATCTGCCTGATCAGACGACGTCAACAGAGCAGGAAGACCCTGTGCAGAGGTGCTACCTTCCTGGGCAACCTTGTCATATGTGGGGACGCTTCCTCGCCGACCGGCGTTCGGATCAGGTGGCGTCGCATCCAGGCAGATCTGACGTGGCCTTCTTGTCCACAACCCACACATGTTCGGGGTTGGCCGTCGTACTTGACAATGGCTCGCACACCGCCAATTGTCAAATATGATGGTATATGTTTTTTCAGTTCAATTTTTACCTGACGCACACCATTAAGGACATGGTAGGTCGTGAAAGTTTGCCATTTTTCCTCTACGTAACCGATGACGTTACCGTATGGTTGTAACTCAGAGACAACTACGTCCTTCGGCACTTCAAAAGGTAGTTCAAACACCCTAATCGTGCGTTGACCGTACTCTGCGAGTTTAAGTGTTACTGGTCCGACGTGACCATCAGAGTATTTGAACTTAAGTCCATTGGTATGGCGGCGAATAACATCTTCACAACCTTCGGTGTTTGTCATTTTAATATGAACGACACTACTCGTGATCGAAAAATGGATTCCGATAATGTGGTTAGGATCTAAACGAACACGAGAGTGACAGAATTAGAACCTGTAATCTTCAGATCCTAAGTCCGACGCCTTATCCATTAGGTCACACGGTCACTGACGACCAAGTATAACTTGCATACGACTCATCTCGAAACGCTCACACCCCTGATGTTTTGTGTTTTCGTTCTACACAGGCGCTGCCCCATGCTCTTTCCCACCTATTCGTTACATTCAACCTCTTACGAGACCGACCTAATATAGACTGGGAAACAAGACCACACACTTTGTGCATTCGACGACGACGACGACGACGCTCTGAGATATGTGAGAAATACATCTATAAAATGTAATTCAGACTGCCTCGTCCCGCCTTATGGTGTACCGCTTTGGCAAATGCTTTATCTGCGCCATTCGCCCTAATCACATCTGAGAGTAATTCTTAATAAAACGCCTGTCGCTAATTGTCCGTCATCACAGAAACTGTTTGCTATACAGCACGACGGGCAACTGATTTCCAAAATTCGTCTTCCTCCTGTGAGGATGGAACTTTCGACCCCTGGTTTACTAGACCAGTGCTCTACCACTGAGCTAAACAGGCGCGGCCTAGCGGCACTTTTGCGTACTTCGTTCTTACGGTCGTCTGCATTATCAGACTTCAGCTGACAACACTTCGTATTACAGACTAATATTTACAGCTATGGCGACCCATTACAGCTTGGCTACACATCTGACACGTAACCGATGTTCTCTCCAAAGAACACCACTTGCATTTCGGAACATGTCATTCACACATGTCTACAAAAGCACCTTCACCTTCAATTACAGTTTCCTTGAGACTGACGGAGACGTAGGCAAAGTTAAAAGTTGCTATTTCCATTACATCAACTTTAATCAGAAACACAGCAATTTACATCTGCAGCGGAACAAAATTCCGCTCCGCTCAGCGTGGGGCTGGAACCGACGCCCCTGAGATTAAGCGTCTCATGCTCTACCGACTAAGTCAGGGGCGCTACCTCGGTTATACTTGCCGGGTACCACGTCACACAGTACTCGTTTGGGTTGGGTGGTCCCATACAGAATCTCTCTATGCTGCCTAGTGTTTTCCTAACGTCACACTCGTCACGTACTTCACTTTTATTTCATAATCATTTCTGAGAGGTAAATGAATTGCATGACAACATGCAGAGCTAGTGTCGTCAAAATTAACACACATACTTGATGTGACTCAAAAGCCGAACGGGTTACTTTCCGACATTGTTTTAGATGTGCAAGTGCCAGTCAAAACTCGCGGTGACGGTACTCTGCCGACCATTTCGGTAGTTAATACCGGTCTTGTTGTGTGTGTTTCATGCTCAAGAGCATCTCCAAGCAGAAAATGGTCAACAGCAACATTCAGACGGTTTTGTACTGCTCAATTGCTACATTAAAACGGTATGTTTCTTTTTCAGATCTGGAAGAAACACGACCGTGACAGGATTCGAACCTGCAATCTTCGGATCTGAAGTCCGACGCCTTATTCGTTAGGCCACACGGTCACTGACGACCAAGTCTAACTTATATGCGACTTATCTCGAAAGGCTCACACCCCTGAGGAATTGTGTTTTCGTGCTACACAGCCGCTGCCCCTTGCTCTTTCCCACCCATTCGTTACATTCAACCTCTTAGCACGTTACACAGTACTCGTTTGGGTCGTGTGGTCCCATACAGAATCTCTCCATGCTGCCTAATGTTTTCCTAACGTCACACTCGTCACGTACTTCACTTTTATTTCATAATCATTTCTGAGAGGTAAAGGAATTGAATGACAACCTGCAGAGATAAAGACCGACCAAATATAGACTGGGAAACGACAACACACACTTTGTGCATTCGGAATCGAAGGCAGGGCGTCCCTCGGCGCATTTGCTACGATGGCCATTTCCTTCTTCTGCAGTAGCGGCGGCGACGACAACGACGACGACCACGAATCGCTCTGAGATATGTGAATAATACATCTATAAAATGTAATTGAGACTGCCTCGGCCCACCTTATGCTGTACCGCTTTGGCAAATAATTTGTCTGCGCCATTTGCCTTAATCACATCTGAGAGTAATTCTTAATAAAACGCTTGTCGCTAATTGTTCGTCATCACAGAAACTTTTTGCTATACGGCACGACACGCAACTGATTTCCAAAATTCGTCTTGCTCCTGTGAGGATGGATCTCACGACCCCTGCTTAACTAGACCAGTGTTCTACCACTGAGCTAAAGAGTCGCGGCCTAGCGGTACTTTTACGTACTTCGTCCTTACGGACGTTCGGTTCATCAGACTTCAGCTGACAACACTTCATATTACCGACTAATATTTGCAGCTATGGCGACCCATTACTGCTTGGCTACACATCTGACACGTAACCGATGTTTTCTCCAAACAACACCACTTGCATTTCAGAACATTTCTTTCACACAAGTCTACAAAATCACCTTCACCTTCAAATACAGTTTCCTTGCGACTGACGGAGACGTAGGCAAAGTTTAAAGTTGCTATTTCCATTACATCACGTTAATCAGAAGAACGGTAATTTACATCTGCAGCGGAACAAAATTCCGTTCCGCCCAGCGTTGGGCTCGGACCCGCGACCCTGAGATTAAGAGTCTCATGCTCTACCGACTTTTTTTTTCTTTTTAAATCGGGCCTCCTTTCTCCCCTACAGCCCGTCCTTCCGCTCGCCATTTGTGCCTTCTTCGGCTAGCTTCTGTGCTATGTTTGGTCCAAATGAGATAGGTGAGTGACGAAGTAAATGTATACAAGTAAATAAAATCCCTTCTTTTGGGGTTATGGAAAGGAAATAGTTCCGCTACATTCTTCCATCATTGAGTGGGAGCGATTTTTATATTAGAGCCAGGCTTACTTCAGCCTGATGGCTTCTCATGGGTGTGTCAGCAACCTATTAATGCTGCGACACGAGGGCGAAGGGTAAACGAAATAGCCACCTTGTTGTCGTAAAATGAATGAGAAGCTTAATAGATAATTAGATAATTTCATAAAGGAAAAAAAGGAATCTTGAGGTTGAACTACATGTCGTTTGATCGTTCTTCAGCTCTGTCGGTGAGACAATATTCGGTTCAAGAAATTTGCGTAGTTGTCTTTGTATTTGATTTGTCGTTCGAGCTTTTGATGTTCTGTCATCAGGTACATCCAATAATCTGCTTCACTTTTCGTCATAGCCGTTGAGATGTAACGGACTGTCAGTCCTTTGAGCCTGTTGGCTGACCTTCTTTTAGTGTTAGGATATGGCACGTCATCAGGCAGAAGGACGTGTGTCGGTGAAATTGTGTTAGGTGACGTACGTAGCACATGTGCTAGTTTTTGCCTGAAGAGATTCTACACGTCTTTCACATCTTCACAGACGAAGCGATGTTCTGCAGTGTCGACGACATTGCAGCTGGAACAGTTTGGTGTGTGTGCCAGACGTATCACGTGTAGTTTGGAGTTGGTTGGGATTTTTCTATTGACTGCGAGGTACCACGTCGATCGCACATTGGATGGTAGATGGGGGTCAGATATGTTGTCCAATATGTTTTTCCAATTATAATGTCGAAACTTGTTTTCTATTCGATTGCGCAATTTTCCTTCCAGCAAGGTGTTGTAAACCTCCTTAACCCGATATATGTCCTTCTCCGGTATTCTATGGCGTACATAGCTGTATTCCACCAGAAAATGTTTATAGTGGTACAGCTCGTGGGAGATGTGATGCACATCGATTGGTGGATCTCTGTTGACTGGAGTGATTTCACGTAAGAGGTGAGCCACTATGGTCCGCGGTGATCGTTGCCACTGTTTATAAGTTTTGCTAACGTATAGCGCTTGCGCTTTGAGGTAGATGTCTGTCAGTTGTAGCCCTCCATTGCGTGTCGGTAGCGTCAAGGTATCATATGAAACCTTAAATATCTGACCTCTGCTGAAAAAATAACCAAGCGCTGCTAGCATTTGGTGTGCAATGGTTTTTGGCAGAGGCAGCACTTGAGCAACATAGTTGACTTTGGAAGTGATGTATGTATTGGCCAGTTGCACTTTTTGTATTACATTTAAATTACGCAAGCTGTGTTGTTTTATGCTTGCCCGTAATGTGGCAAGTAATTTTCGATAATTGAGAGCGGCCGTGCGGCGAATATTACTCGTATATTCTATTCCAAGGCATTTGATTTTTTCCACAGTGTTGATACTTCCAGCGGCTCTGATCTCTATACCCCGACCAAGATTCATAATACCAGATTTATTGCGGTTGAGTTTAGCTCCTGACGCCATTTCGTAGGTCGCCACAACTTCAAGTACTGTTTCCACCTCGCTTTCGTCAGTCACAAGTACCCCTACATCGTCCGCGTAGGCTTGACATATGATCTTGTGTCCGTGTATATGTAATCCACGGAGTTGCCGAGTCAGAGATACTAAGAGAGGTTCAAGCGCAATTGCGAAAAGCGTCATGGACATTGGGCAACCTTGTGTTCCCGAACTCTGAATATTGATCGGGTGACTGAGTTGTCCGTTGACACTGATTCTTGACGTGCTATTCGTCAGTATGTTTTTCACGGAGGCTATAATTTTCTGGGGGAAGTGCATGGATGTCATACACCGGAGCAGGTACGAATGATTAACTTTATCAAAAGCTTTTTCAAAGTCAAGCGACATCAGAGCACAGCGAATGTTGCAGGCTTGCGATATCGCTATACTGTCTCTGTAGTCGCATAAGGTCTGAAATATCGTTCTGTCCTTTCCCACACTTGTCTGGTAGGCTCCTGTCACTGTACGAATAACAGAATTCAACCTTTGCATCATGATACGGGCGAAGATTTTATAATCACTACTGAGAAGTGTTATGGGTCGAAGATTCTCCACGGTTTTGCCTCCTGGTGTTTTGGGGACTAAGACCACTGTACCTTCACAGAATTCCTTCGGAAGGTCAGTGTCCGCATTTAGTATTTCATTGCATACGAGTGTCAATTTAGCAATTATTTGTTCGCGAAAAGTTTGATAAAATTCAGCGGGTAGCCCATTTGGTCCAGGTGATATGATCTTTGGGCTCTTCGAGATGGCATCTTCGACGTTTTCGTCAGTTATTCTCGCTGCGAGCACATCAGCTTCTTCAGGAGTGAGTCGCTCTGTCGTCCTAGCAGTGAGAGCTTGCTGCGCTGTTTCATCTGTCTGTGTATTGGCCAGCAATTCACTAAAGTGTCGATGGATCTCGTCTCGTATTGCAGCTTGATCTTTCAAGAGTCTCCCGTCTGAAGTTTTGAGTTCCGTCGGAATTTTCCGTTATTGTCTTTTGTTCTCTTGGAGAATGTGGTACATCGATGTTGTTTCTTCTCGTGTACCGTTCTGCAAACGCGTTCGTATTGTACAGCCTTCGAGATTGTGTCCCTGCAGGTTGAGCAATTTTGCTTTTATTCTGTTGATTTGCCCATAATTTGTTATGACTGTAGCATCACGAACGCACAAGTCTCTCAGACAGCTGAAGTAAAAGTCTACTGTCCGCTTCTGCCAGGCGACTTTTTCACGGGAGTAAGTTTTCATTGTCTTTAATATTGTGGGCTTCGCGCAGTTTAGCCACCAATTCAGCGCCGTGCCGTACAAGTGGAACTTCCTTTCACATTCTGCCCAAGTGGTGTGGAAGGCGGCGTGACATCTAGGATCCGAAAGGTGAGTAACGTTTAGCTTCCACTGACCTCTCGCCCTGTAAGTGCCTTGTTTCTCTAAATTTACCGTACATATGCACGCGATATGATCAGAGAAAATCGTGGGCCATAGCTCGGACTGTAAAACGTGTCTCCTTAAATTGGATGTTGCGTAAATCCTGTCGATACGACTGGCAGAATGGCTGGTGATATAGGTGAAACCTAGCCTATCACCGTGTTTTAGTTCCCACGTATCAAACAGTTGGAAGTCTCTGACGATGTCCTCCAGCTCCAGAGATTTGTTAAAATTTGGCGTCTGATCTTTCGGACTCAGCACGCAATTAAAGTCACCCGCAAATATTATTTGTTCAAATCGCACCGCGAAAAGGGGGGCGATGTCCGCCTTGAAAAATTCGGCCCTGCGGCGCTTGTTTCCTGTTCCTGACGGGGCATATATCTTGATAAACCTGGTGTTGTTTATCGTGACAGCGAGACCTCTACTGTTAGGCAGTTGCGCCACGTCTGTAAGTAGGATCCCCTCTTTAGTCATAATCGCTGTGCCGAGGCTATTGTCATTGCCAGGATTGATGACGGTGTTGTAGCCAGTGATGTCGTCCAAACGGGTAGCCGTTACTTCTTGCAGCATTAAGATGTCAATATAACCGGCGTACAGAAAATCTTGGAGATTTCTCAGATTGATGGTGCTGCTAATTTTATTTATATTCAAGGTTGCAATTCTGTACGCCTGTAAAGATATCATGTCGACGATACCATGTCAGGTGGGGTACTGTTTGCCAAGGGAAGTGGATGATTGCTCCACTTTGAAGAAGTCGGCATCATCATCTGCCGCACGAGCATCTTTGATGGTGGTTTGTTGTCGGGTGGACACATCCTGTCGACGGTCGGGTGCCGTCCGTCTTGAACGTTGTGCTATGTCAGCCATCTCTGCATCATGGCTTTGCTCCTCCATGTCATCCGCCCAGACTCGCGTGTACGTAACTTCCCGCGTGCACGTGTTGGGTACAGGTGGAAGGTCCTTCAGACTAGCTGTACCGTCTTCAATGTGGATTCCACGGTCGGGGTCAGTGTCCTCATTTCGAGTCTTCTTTTTTGTTGTTCGATCTTCCAGAGGAGTTGTCTCCGCCAGTACTTGGCCTATTTGTTTCGCCTTTTCACGCAGAATTGGCGCGACTTCTGCTGCTCCCTGACGGGCTATTCGACGTTTCTTCCGTTTCTTTGGTGTAACAGTTGTAGGCTGCTGGTCATTATCCTCCGACGTGGCAACCGTATCTTCTTTGTGTTGCCCGACGTCTTCGAGTGATTTGCACATGCCTTCTTCTGCCGTCTTAGCCTGGTCTTGTTCTCCACGTCTGTTAGTTTCCACGTCTTGTGAGTGTGCTGGACCTGTAGCTTCTGTGCTGCTAGTATCAATGGCTACGCTACCATCGGGAACGTCAGCATAAGCAACTACCGCCGTGTCGAAACACATGTCACTGCGTAGTGCGGCGGCGTACGTCACGGGTAGAGTGGCCATTTGACTAGGCGGGTCTCGCTCCCCAGTCGGCAGTTGCGTCACACGCCGTTGAACACACTGCGCGCGGACGTGTTGGGTAGAACCACAGCCCGAGCAGGTTCTCGGCTGGCCATCGTAAATGATGATCGCTCTATATCCACCAATCCAGAGATACGACGGGATATAATTCAGCATGTCAATCTTAACTTGACTGACTCCATTTAATACTGGATACTTGTGCAAGCTAGGCCATTAATCGGCGACATTGCTGATAATGGCGCCATAGTCTTTCAGTTTGTTGTTAATCTCCTCGGGCGTTATTTAAAAGGGGAGCTCAAAGATTCGAACCGTTCGTATTCCCATTCCGGCACGCGATACCGTGACCTGTCCTATGTGTCCGTCTGAATCTTTGAATTTTGCCACCCTACCACATGCTTCTACTATTTGGTCAGAAATGGATAACTTAAGGAACACAGTCGGACTGACAATCGACAGGTGTATTCCAATCATTTCATCCACTTTGCTCTGAAAAGTTTCTTCGATAAATGCCTCAACTTCGTAAGATTTCGGTCGGACGTAGTTGGGATCGAAATCAACTTCAAAGTATCGTGTCGCGTTGTCTGATCCATTATGTCAATCTAAAAATGTGATCGTGAACTATGACTAACGCAGAAAGTTCGCACTCATCACACAGCGCCGGCCGCTCGCAGCGACGATGTAATCACCGCAACAGCCGCACCGCACGTCCGCACAGCACGGCCGCTGGCGGCGGAATCATTTTTAGATGTGCAAGTGCCAGTCAAAACTCGCGGTGACGGCACTCTGAAGACCATTTCGCTAGTTAACACCGGTCTTGTTGTGTGTGTATCAACCTCAAGAGCATCTCCAAGCAGAAAATGGTCAACAGCAACATTCAGACGGTTTCGTACTGCTCAATTGCTCCATTAAAACGGTATGTTTCTTTTCAGAACTGAAAAAACACGAGCGTGACAGGATTCGGACCTGCAATCTTCGGATATGAAGTCGGACGCCTTATCCATTACGCCACTTTCACTGACTACCAACTTTATCTTGTATACGACTCATCTCGAAACACTCACACCCCTGAGGAATTGTGTTTTCGTTCTACACAGCCGCTTGTACCTTGCTCTTTCCCACCCATTCGTTACATTCAACCTCTTACGAGACCGACCAAATATAGACTAGGAAACAAGACCACACACTTTGTGCATTCGGAATCGAAGGCAGAGCGTCCCTCGCCGCATTTGCTACGATGGCCATTTGCTACTTCTGCAGAAGCGGCGGCGGCGACGACGACGACGACGACGAGGGCGACGACGACGACGACCGGGAGAGGCTCTGAGATATGTGAGAAATACATCTATAAAATGTAATTGTGTCTGCCTCGTCTCACCTTATGCTGTACCGCTTTGGCAAATGCTACATCTGCGCCATTCGCCTTTATCACATCTGGGAGTAATTCTTAATAAAACTCCTGTCGCTAATTGTTCGTCATCACAGAAACTGTTTGCTATACGGCCACGACGCGCAAATGATTTCCAAAATTCGTCATTCTCCTCTGAGGATGGAACTCACGACCCCTGCTTTACTTGACCAGTGCTCTACCACTGAGCTAAAGATGCGCGGCCTACCGGTACTTTTGCGTACTTCGTCCTTACGGTCGTCTGGATCATCAGACTTCAGCTGACAACATTTCATATTACCGACTAATATTTGCAGCAATGGCGACCCATTACTGCTTGGCTACACATCTGACTCGTAACCGATGTTCTCTCCAAACAACACCATTTGCATTTCAGCACATGCCTTTCACACATGTCTTCAAAATCACCTTGTCCTTCAAATACAGTTTCCTTGCGACTGACGGAGACGTAGGCAAAGTTTAATGTTTCTATTTCCATTACATCACGTTAATCAGAAAAACGGTAATTTAAATCTGCTGCAGAACAAAATTCCGTTCCGCCCAGTGTGGTGCTCGAACCCACGTCCCTTAGAAGAAGAAACTCATGCTCCACCGACTGAGCTAGGCGGGCTGCCTCGGTGACTAGCTGCCGGATAGCACGTCACACAGTACTCGTTTGGGTTGGGTCGTCCCATACAGAATCTCTCCAAGCTGCCTATTGTTTTCCTAACGTCACACTCGTCACGTACTTCACTTTTATTTCATAATCATTTCTGAGACGTAAAGGAATTGCATGACAACCTGCAGAGCTAGTGGCGTCAAAATTAACACACATACTTCATGTGACTCAAAAGCCGAAAGAGTTACTTTCCGACGTTATTTTAGATGTGCAAGTGCCAGTCAAAACTCGCAATGACGGCACTCTGCCGACCATTTCGCCAGTTAACACCGGTCTTGTTATGTGTGTTTCAAGCTCAAGAGCATCTCAAGCAGAAAATGGTCAACAGCAACATTCAGACGGTTTCGTACTGCTCAATTGCTACAATAAAACGGTATGTTTCTTTCTCAGAACTGGAAGAACACCCTCTGTGACAGGATTCGAACCTGCAATCTTTGGAACCGAAATTCGACGCCTTATCCATTAGGCCAAACGCTCACTGACGACCAAGTATAACATATATGCGACTTATCTCGAAACGCTCACACCCCTGAGGAATTGTGTTTTCGTTCTACATAGCCACTGCCCCTTGCTCTTTCGCACCCATTCGTTACATTCAACCTCTTACGAGCCCGACCAAATACAGACTGGGAAACAAGACCACACACTTTGTGCATTGGGAATCGAAGACAGTTTTAGACATTACTCTCATGGAGGAAATCCCGCATGGTGACTGTTGTATTAAAACCAGATGCAATTTCTGTGTTTCATCAACACTCTGAATGTCCAAAGATTACAGGACGCCTCCAGATGTGCTTGAGAAACTACTATTGGTTTTCCAGGGAACGATCAGATCGTAGACAGTTTGAGACATTACTCCCATGGAGAAAAGTCCGCATGGTGCCTGTTGTAGTCAATCCCGATGCAATTTCTGTGTTTCATCAACACTCTGAAGGTCCACAGATTACAGAATGATTCCAGATGTGCTTGGGAAACTACTTCTGGTCTTCCAGGGAACGATCAAAACGTAGACAGTTTGAGACATTACTCCCATGGGGAAAAGTCCGCATGGTGCTTGTTGTATTCAATCCCGATGCAATTTCTGTGTTTCGTCAATACTCTGAAGGTCCACAAATTACAGAATGCCTCCAGATGTGCTTCGGCAACTACTACTGGTCTTCCAGGGAGCGATCAAAGCGTAGACAGTTTGAGACATTACTCCCATGGAGAAAAGTCCGCATGGTGCCTGTTGTATTCAGTCCCAAAGCAATTTCTGTGTTTCATCAACACTCAGAAGCTCCACAGTTTACCGAATGCCTCCAGATGTGCTTGGGAAACTACTACTGGTCTTCCAGGGTACGATCAAAGCGTAGACAATTTGAGACATTACTACCATGGAGAAAAGTAGGCATGGTGCCTGTTGTATTCAATCCCGAAGCAATTTCTTTGTTTCTTCAACACTCTGAATGTCCACATACACTCCTCGATATTGAAATAAGAATACCGTGAATTCATTGTCCCAGGAAGGGGAAACTTTATTGACACATTCCTGGGGTCAGATACATCACATGATCACACTGGCAGAACCACAGGCACATAGATACAGGCAACAGAGCATGCACAATGTCGGCACTAGTACAGAGTGTATCCACCTTTCGCAGCAATGCAGGTTGCTATTCTCCCATGGAGACGATCGTAGAGATGCTGGATGTAGTCCTGTGGAACGGCTTGCCATGCCATTTCCACCTGGCGCCTCAGTTGGACCAGCGTTCGTGCTGGACGTGCAGACCGCGTGAGACGACGCTTCATCCAGTCCCAAACATGCTCAATGGGGGACAGATCCGGAGATCTTGCTGGCCAGGGTAGTTAACTTAAACCTTCTAGAGCACGTTGGGTGGCACGGGATACATGCGGACGTGCATTGTCCTGTTGGAACAGCAAGTTCCCTTACCGGTCTAGGAATTGTAGAACGATGGGTTCGATGACGGTTTGGATGTACCGTGCACTATTCAGTGTCCCCTCGACGATCACCAGAGGTGTACGGCCAGTGTAGGAGATCGCTCCCACTCCATGATGCCGGGTGTGGGCTCTGTGTGCCTCGGTCGTATGCAGTCCTGATTGTGGCGCTCACCTGCACAGCGCCAAACACGCATACGACCATCATTGGCACCAAGGCAGAAGCGACTCTCATCGCTGAATACGACACGTCTCCATTCGTCCCTCCATTCACGCCTGTCGCGACACCACTGGAGGCGGGCTGCACGATGTTGGGGCGTGAGCGGAAGACGGCCTAACTGTGTGCGGGACCGTAGCCCAGCTTCATGGAGACGGTTGCGAATGGTCCTCGCCGATACCCCAGGAGCAGCAGTGTCCCTAATTTGCTGGGAAGTGGCGGTGAGGTCCCCTACGGCACTGCGTAGGATCCAACAGTCTTGGCGTGCATCCGTGCGTCGCTGCGGTCCGGTCCCAGGTCGACGGACACGTGCACATTCCGCAAACCACTGGCGACAACATCGATGTACTGTGGAGACCTCACGCCCCACGTGTTGAGCAATTCGGCGGTATGTCCACCCGGCCTCGCGCATGCCCACTATACGCCCTCGCTCAAAGTCCGTCAACTGCACATACGGTTCACGTCCACGCTGTCGCGGCATGCTACCAGTGTTAAAGACTGCGATGGAGCTCCGTATGTCACGGCAAACTGGCTGACACTGACGGAGGCGGTGGACAAATGCTGCGCAGCTAGCGCCATTCGACGGCCAACAAAGCGATTCCTGGTGTGTCTGCTGTCCCGTTCGTGTGATCATTGCTTGTACAGCCCTCTCGCAGTGTCCGGAGCAAGTATAGTGGGTCTGACACACCGGTGTTAATGTGTTCTTTTTTCCATTTCCAGGAGTGTATTACAGAATGCATCCAGATGTGCTTCGAAAACTACTACTGGTCTTCCAGGTATCGATCAAAGCGTAGACAGTTTGAGACATTACTCCCATGGACAAAAGTCTGCATGGTGCCTGTTGTATTCAATACCGATGCAATTTCTGTGTTTCGTCAACAGTCTGAATGTCGACAGATTACAGAATGCCTCCAGATGGGTTTCGAAAACTACACTGGTCGTCCAGGAATCGATTAAAGCGGAGACAGTTTGAAAAAATTACTCCCATGGAGAAAATTCCGAATGGTTCCTGTTGTATTCAATCCCGATGGAATTTCTGTGTTTCATCAACACTCTGAATCTCCACAGATTACAGAATGCCTCCAGATGTGCTTGAGAAACTACTTCTGGTCTTCCAGGGAGCGATCAAAGCGTAGACAGTTTGAGACATTACTCCCATGGAGAAAATTCCGCATGGTGCCTGTTGTATTCAAACCCGATGCATTTTCTGTGTTTCATCAACACTCTGAATGTCCACAGATTACATAATGCCTCCAGATGTGCTTGAGAAACTACTTCTGGTCTTCCAGGGAGCGATCAAAGCGTAGACAGTTTGAGACATTACTCCCATGGAGAAAATTCCGCATGGTGCCTGTTGTATTCAAACCCGATGCATTTTCTGTGTTTCATCAACACTCTGAATGTCCACAGATTACATAATGCCTCCAGATGTGCTTGGGAACCTACTATTGATCTTCCAGGGAACGAACAATGCGTAGACAGTTTGAGACACTACTCCCATGGGGAAAATGTAAGTAGGCTGTTTAGGTTTTTTTATTGGTAACGCCGCCGCCACGTAGCGTTCTGTATAAAAATCACTGGCTGTGCAATGTGCAGTCTGTGGCTGGTTTGCATTGTTGTCTGCCATTGTAGTGTTTGGATGCTGCAGCTGGATGCTAACAGCGTGTAGCGTTGCGCAGTTGGAGGTGAGCCACCAGCAGTGGTGGACGTGGGGAGAGAGATGGGGGAGTTTTGAAATTTGTAAGAATTGGTGTCATGAACTGATATATATATATATTATGTCTATAAAAGTAAATACATTGTTTGTTCTCTATTAAAATCTTTCATTTGCTACCTGTGCCTATCAGTAGTTAGTGACTTCCGTAATTTGAATCTTTTTGTTAGCAGGCAGTAGTGGCGCTCGCTGTATTGCAGTAGTTCGAGTAACGAAGATTTTTGTGAGGTACGTGATTTGTGAAACATATAGGTTAATGTTAGTCAGGGCCATTCTCTTGTAGGGGTTATTGAATGTCAGATTGCGTTGCGCTAAAAACTATTGTGTGTCAGTTTAAGCACATTCGTGTATAAATTTTTCAAAGGGGACATTTCATACGGCGACCCTGCCAGGAAAACCTCACTGGAATCTTCTGATTTTTTTCTTGTAGTTTGTGTAATTAGTGTAGCTTTTGTTTATTTGCTAGCGCGTAATCATAGAGAGAATATCCTTTGTAGTTGTAGTCTTTCATTTTTGTACAGTAAAACAGTTGTGGCATTCATGTAGATTTGCACAAAGTATTTCGCAGCTGCGCTTTCAATTAACTAGATATTATTTGCTATGTCAATGTGTTCTCTTATTTTTGCTCATCAAATTGTGTTTTTCTGTGTTGTAGTGTGAAATATTGTGACAATAATGGCGTGTGAAAAAAGTAATACTAGGCTACAAAGTAAACTGAGAAATGACAGTGAAGACGAAAGCAGTGTGTTAGCGCCACTGTGTAATGAATTAACTAATGTTCAAAGTATTAATTTGGTAATTGTGCATAGGGAAATGGAGCGGGCTGTAAATAATGGTGTAGGCAGTGAAACTGTTAGTGAACAGGGAAGCATTATCGATCGATCGGTCGGCAACAGCTCGCGTCAGGAATCCGAAATGACAGGACAGAATCTTGCAAATACTGTACATTCAGGTTTTGCATCCTCATGGTTTTCTTAAATAAGTCAAGACACATTTTCTGCTTGTCAAAATGTGAATGTTGCCGGTGCAAATGCACTACCGAAAAGCATAGAGGGACAGATTCCAGACATTAATACATTATTATTGGAATTAATGCAACAAATGAAACAAAACCAGAGACAAACATAGCAACAGTTAGACACAATGGAACAAAATCTTCAAAAGTTAGACACAATGGAACAAAAGCTTCAAAAGTTAGACTCAGTGGAACATACGCTTGACCAACACGTGAAGATTTAACTACTGAGTAGCATAAAATCGAATAGAAATGTCAAAAAGTCTGTAATGACGTAAAAACAGAAATTTGTGAGCATTTCCAACCTATTTTTTCGCGGCATAAAAATATATCACAGAATCAAGAATCCGCCATAAAAGAACTGCAAACTATTGTTCATGAAAATAATGAGACGTTGCAAGCTAAAATTTACTCAGTTGCATCTACCAATTCGGTTACGCAACTTGCAATAACTCAGAAAAACTTAAAGGACACAGTAGATACGATTTCAAAACAAATGGACGCTATGAAATGTGGTTCAGAAAAACACAATGAGGAAATAAGTACACTATCGGAGAAAGTAACCGAACATTCGGATCAGTTCATTAACATATCTGCAAAGGTAGATGATGATCTGAATAATACAGAAGAGTGCGAACAAATTAGGAAATTAAAACAAAATCAGAATGAAATTAATACGCAACACCAAAGAGAAATCCGGGAAGTACACGATCAGCTGACACAGGTAATACAAGAATTACGTATTTCAAAGGACACTCGCGCTCCAACACGGGAAGAGGGACTTAGAAATACGCAAAAACCACAAAATAATAACACAGGCCATTTCGGAATTTATGAAAGAAATTGGCAAGGTGCACCGAATTTTGAGATGGAACCGTCGACACCGTAACAATGACCGATTTGCTACCCGCCGACACGATGATTTTGACTATAAGCTGTTCATTACTGCACGTGAATTCAAAACCTTTAAGAATTCTGTCAACGACATTCATCCACAAGCGTGGCTCCATCAATTCTCCCATTGTTTTTCTCCTAACTGGTCATTAGAGCACAGATTAGAATTTATGTGTGGCTACTTAGAGAATGAACGAGCTGTAAGAATGCGATCGGTCATTCACGTTTGTCACAATGAAGGAGAATTTTATCATGCCTTCCTTTCAGCATATTGGTCTCAAGCTACACAAGACCGAGTAAAACATAGCATCATTATGATGAAACATTTCGAACAATCTGAATTTTCCAGTCTTGTGAAATATTTTGAAGACATGTTACATAAGAACCAGTATCTTTCAAACCCATACAGCCCCTCAGAACTCATCCGCATTTGCTTAATCAAATTGATAATTGCCTGAACATTTACTACATATTATTTTGGCAGGACGTAGCAAAGAGGACATTGAAGCTTTTCAGGGACTGTTACAAGAATTGGGAATTGACACTGACAATCGCGGAACGCGAAAATAGGAACACAACAATTACAAGTCACATCCGTCACAAATCCGAGATAAAAGAAATAATAACTGGACACGACAAGGCTATTCTCACAATACAAATCGTGACCAAAATAGACACCACCCGTATGGCAACCGTTGGCAAAGTAGTAATAATTACACGGAAAGATCACCTCACCGCGGTAGTGACAACACAGAGACAATCAGAGAAACAGACAATATGGGAACCAAAATAATTATTATCAAGGGAGACAGAATAACTTAAGACGCAACGGTCCAGCGCGATTCAGGGAGAAATTCTCCACCACGTGACCGACAAGAAAGAAACTATGGACATGACAACAGACGATATAATCATAATGACAGACCGGAATTTCATCAGAACTGGCGGGATTCAAACAGAGCTGGGCCCTCTCGGCAAGGTGAATTTGTAGAAGTTAGGTCTCCTAATCCCAATAACGACGCAAGCCAACAAAGAGATAGCAGACAATGACTCGCACCGCAGGCAGCGTCGTGCGCCGGCTCGCGCAGAGAAAAATAACATAGACGCTAACCTTGAGAAAAATTCCAGTATTCTTTACCGACGTATACTGCATGATAATTGCGTTCAAGCTGAAACTCTGAGTACTATGAAGAGTAAAAGATTGTACCACATTTCAAATGTAAAACCGTTTATTGAAAGATAATCTGCTTTTTAACTTTGTCTTTGCCATAAAAATTTTCAATTCACGCTACTAGAACAATTTGTCACACTGAGAAACTTAACATGTAACAATGTTTTGCAGTTAAGTATCCAGTCTAGAACCTACGGAACATATTTAGACAGTATTTACAAGTGCATTGTTATAGTGAACAGACGGCACAGTGTTATTGTGTGTGTGTACATTCTTGCTTGTTAGTTGCACGATTACGTAACGACTATAAGGCTTACATACTTAGAACATTTACCAGTACTCCTAATCAGATTATAACGCTACATTTTGGTTTACTTAAAAATACATTCTTTATTTGAAGAACATTTGGTGAGACTAAAGATGACTTAGCATTTGGTTTCTATGATAGCTACACGATTATATCATGACGCTACTAACATGTGACACGATTTACATTGTTGTTTTTGCGGTGTATCTGTTTTATATCTGCACAGTTTTTCTGTATTATTCTAGAAAGTAAAACATATTTTAGTTGTAACTTTTGTGGTATAGCTACAATGAGACAGCCTTTTCTGTAGCACTACAATACGTTACAGTACAGTACTTACTTCATCACGGCAGTAAGTGTATTATCTACGATATCTATATGCAAAGCATTTCACTCTTGCTTAGCATGAGATAAGTACATTGACTTCTGCAGAACTTCGCTTTCGGAGGACGATAACTACGACACTTCCACAGAGATTATCTCACAGCAAAACGCACATTTAGCACTACAGGGCATGCATTTGAGTGATTAATTTTTTACGTAAACCATTTATTTTTCAACGTAGTTGAATTACAAATTAAGTTTTTCGTGATACATTTCATTCCATTGCTGCAACCTCTAACACCTGAGGGTAGAATTATATTAATCCTCAGGGGGGTACACGCTCACTTTATGTACCATGTGTTTGGCAAGCACAAGGAGCCCTAGCTAATATGGTATTTGTAGGTCGCACCAGTGTTCAAGAAGGGTAGTAGGAGTAATCCATTTAACTACAGACCTATATCATTGGCGTCGGTTTGCAGTAGGGTCTTGGAGCATATACTGTATTCAGACATTATGAATCACCTCGAAGGGAACGATCTATTGACACGTAATCAGCATGGTTTCAGAAAACATCGCTCTTGTGCAACGCAGCTAGCTCTTTATTCGCACGAATTAATGGCCGCTATCGACAGGGGATCTCAAGTTGATTCCGTATTTCTAGATTTCCGGAAAGCTTTTGACACCGTTCCTCATAAGCGACTTCTAATCAAGCTGCGGAGCTATGGGGTATCGTCTCAGTTGTGCAACTGGATTCGTGATTTCCTGTCAGGAAGGTCGCAGTTCGTAGTAATAGACGGCAAATCATCGAGTAAAACTGAAGTGATATCAGGTGTTCCCCAGGGAAGCGTCCTGGGACCTCTACTGTTCCTGATCTATTTAATTGACCTGGGTGACAATCTGAGCAGTTCTCTTAGACTGTTCGCAGATGATGCTGTAATTTACCGTCTAGTAAGGTCATCCGAAGACCAGTGTCAGTTGCAAAGCGATTTAGAAAAGTTTGCTGTATGGTGTGTCAGGTGGCAGTTGACGCTAAATAACGAAAAGTGTGAGATGATCCACATGAGTTCCAAAAGAAATCCGTTGGAATTCAATTACTCGATAAATAGTACAATTCTCAAGGCTGTCAATTCAACTAAGTACCTGGGTGTTAAAATTACGAACAACTTCAGTTGGAAGGACCACATAGATAATATTGTCGGGAAGGCGAGCCAAAGGTTGCGTTTCATTGGCAGGACACTTAGAAGATGCAACAAGTCCACTAAAGAGACAGCTTACACTACACTCGTTCGTCCTCTGTTAGAATATTGCTGCACGGTGTGGGATGCTTACCAGGTGGGATTGACGGAGGACATCGAAAGGGTGCAAAAAAAGGCAGCTCGTTTTGTATTATCACGTTATAGGGCAGAGAGTGTGGCAGATATGGTACACGAGTTGGGATGGAAGTGATTGAAGCATAGACGTTTTCCTTCGCGGCGAGACCTTTTTACGAAATTTCAGTCACCAACTTTCTCTTCCAAATGCGAAAATATTTTGTTGAGCCCAACCTACATAGGTAGGAATGATCATCAAAATAAAATAAGAGAAATCAGAGCTCGAACAGAAAGGTTTAGGTGTTCGTTTTTCCCGCTCGCTGTTCGGGAGTGGAATAGTAGAGAGATAGTATGATTGTGGTTCGATGAACCCTCTGCCAAGCACTTAAAATGTGAATTGCAGAGTAGTCATGTAGATGTAGAACATCGGTACCATATTTCTGTAACACAGAATTACACAGCTATCTGATTATTTGACAGAGAAACAAACATGTTTTTACTACATCAGTGACACATGTTTACGCAATTACGCAGGTGGATAACTTCACACTTATGAAATTGTAATTTGCCTGTACTTTGTAAACTGTTCATATTTTTTAGGAACCATTGTGATACTATGAGAGATTTGAGTGATGTATTTGGTATGGGATTATGATTTTTAAAGTACGTTTGCGGTAGATGACACTTTTGACATGAGCAGAGAATTTTTTTTTTTAGGTTTTGAAATTATTGGAGGAAGCTACGAGGATTTTGAGAATTTGACTGAGGTTTATGATATTATTACGATGACTGTGTATTATGATGTTGCGGTATGATTATGATCAATAAGATGATGCTACCTTATATGAGGAATTTGATTATGCTATGTATTCCTTATGATGAAATATTGAAGAAGTGTCGACGAATATGTATATGTGTAATAAGGTAAGAATAATGAGTAGTGGTTAGGGACTCTGATTTGTTTACGTTAGATTAGGTTAGGTTACGTTAGGTAAGGTTAAAGAGGATGTTGGAAACCGAGAATCGTACTTTTAGATTATGAAATGTATGTAAATGTGTGAATGTATTACAATGCCGACGAAAATTTTTTGGACACTGTTATATCAATAGGATTTTGTTTCTACAGATGTGTAACGCAAATTCTTGACCTGTGAAATTTTTTTATATGAGACTGTCATTGTAGCGGAAACTGCTGTCGTAAATATTTCAGTAAGAAAGGTAAGTGACCTTGACGTAATGCATTCTGGGCGCCCAGCTGAGAGGTAGTCGTCTGACAAAAGAAAGCTATTAGGTGAAAAAGAAAGAGGCCATTATCCTCGCTATTGACATTCATTCCTTTGTAGAAAGCATCGCAAATACGACAGGCTCAAACTTGAAAACATATAATTTTACCATGGAGCTCTGAACTGATGATAATTATTAAAATGCTTAATGAAACGACGAGAAACGTTTCACGAGTATTGTCTTGCTAGTTGAAAGATTGTTTACTGCATTATGAAATGCCATATGGCTAGTGAAAGACGTTTCACGCCTTGCTTTGCCTATTTTGTTTAATACCTAGTTTCTAGCTGCACTGCAGCTTTGGTTACTACAAAATTTAATGGATGTACTAATATAAATATTTTAAGCCTACAGATCCAGTAAATAATAACTTCATGATGTACTTAAAAAAACGAAGGAGCTCAAAAAGACATTTCCCTTCACAGGAATTGCATACAGAATTTTCTTTTCAAGTACATGGTAATATTCTTTTTTACAATAAGTTTTTGTGGTGCACCCCTTTAATTATATAGACATTAAGATGTGAATATAAATTTCCCTTATTTGTGTTGTTGTCTTTAGTGTACTATTTTTTCTGCTTGTGGGTTTGTCATGTTTAGGTATAAGTTATTACATTTATTGCTGCTTGCTTTGCTTACTTGCATTTTTTTGTCATTGCTGTTTGTATTAACTGTTTTGTGCTGCTGCATTGCCTCGTCCCTTAGTTACGCATTTGAGCTCAGTAGATTTAAGTTAGCTTAAGAGGGGGTAGAATATATAAGAAACTAACTATGGTGAATTGGAAGAAAAGCATTGAGAAGGTATAAGAAAATGGTTTGGCCAAAAAAAAGTAGTGTACTGTGGAGAAAAACTATTTTTGAAAGAGGATGTGAACAAAATACAGAAACCATTCTTGGATAGGATATTTTTGGAGGAAGCAGATGTTGAGACACGACGAAAGATCTACAGAATGAAGTTTTGGGTTTGAGTGCAGTACCAAATTTTACCTGTCCTTTCCTTTTGTGTTATCCCACTATGTGTTTGTGTATCCTTGTGTATTTGTTTTCTTCCTGCCTCTGTGTACTGTTTCATAGAATTTTTTCTGTTCTAATACTAAGCTACAATCACTATGATGAGGAATACACTTATCCTCAAATATAATTTGCATTAATAACATGTTATTTACTTTGTAAAGATGTTTACACATTATTTATTCTGTTTTGTTCCAATACTCATGTGTGAAGTTGATGTTTCAAAAGTTAATCTGATCTTTTATGTATGTACTTATGTCGTAATTTTTGTAACACTGATGTATTTGCTATTTAGATTCTTTTGTAAAGCCTGTACTATTGCAAATGTTATCTGTATTGTTATGTTCCTTAAAGATGTATTTTGTACCTTTGTTATTGTATTTTCATGTTATAAAATTGTAATTGACACCAGTTCATCAAATTAAGTAACTTGTAAATTACATTTCACTGCACACTTTTCTGTTGGTCATAGTATATGGACAATATGTGAGAAGTGGGGACTGATAGTGTTTGCACGTGCGTTAATAATTCAACAAGGGACTAGATAACAGCATTGCTGGTTCTAAGGACATTTCAAACAAATTCTTTGTCAGTGGACAAGGGGTGGTTTATGGACCTGCTTGTACACAACACTCTTCGATGGTGATTGTATGACTCACTGATACCATTATTTCTACAAGGACTGCAGTGGGCCTGCACCTCTGGTGGCCCACCAATACCATAATCTCTACCAGGACTACAAGGGGTCTACTCTGTGATGACCTACCTACCAATATTCTTCAAAACTTCGACTGACTCTGCTGTGGGTTTGCTCTGTTGTGGCCCATTACCTGTCTGCATGTCAAGAGTCAGCACTGTCTTTCTGTTGGAAGGACAACACTACTTTTCAAGACTGCAAGGAAATCCACTACTTCCGTGTGCATTTTCATTTACTACTCAGACTTTGAGAAAAACACTGCAATTTTACTTTGATGAATGATCAGGACTGTCTTTATGGACTGTGAGAAAATTATAGCTTTTGACCAACATCGTATCGATAAGTGTGTGCTTTTCATTTCTTTGTCATTGTGATTAAGAAAAAATTTTTCAAATCTGTATTGGCCACTGCCCAAAACAATTTGTAAATTTCTTTTGTGGGGAGCATGGGGGCTATGTAAGTAGGCTGTTTAGGTTTTTTTATTGGTAACGCCGCCACGTAGCGCTCTGTATAAAAATCACTGGCTGTGCCATGTGCAGTCAGTGGCTGGTTTGCATTGTTGTCTGCCATTGTAGTGTTGGGCAGCGGCAGCTGGATGCTAACAGCGCGTAGCGTTGCGCAGTTGGAGGTGAGCCACCAGCAGTGGTGGACGTGGGGAGAGAGATGGCAGAGTTTTGAAATTTGAAAGAGATGGTGTCATAAACTGATATATATATATATATATATATATATATATATATATATATATATATATATATATATATATATTATGACTATAAAGGTAAATACATTGTATGTTCTCTATTAAAATCTTTCATTTGCTAACTGTGCCTATCAGTAGTTAGTGACTTCCGTAGTTTGAATCTTTTAGTTAGCAGGCAGTAGTGGCGCTCGCTGTATTGCAGTAGTTCGAGTAACGAAGATTTTTGTGAGGTAAGTGATTTGTGAAACATATAGGTTAATGTTAGTCAGGGCTATTCTCTTGTAGGGATTATTGAAAGTCAGATTGCGTTGCACTAAAAACTATTGTGTGTCAGTTTAAGCACAGTCGTGTATAAATTTTTCAAAGGGGATGTTTCAAAAAGTCCGCATAGTGCCTGTTGTATTCAGTCCCGATGCAATTTCTGTGTTTCATCAACACTCTGAAGGTCCACAGAAAACATAATGCCTGCAGATGAGCTTCGGAAACTAACACTGGTCTTCCAGGAATCGATCAAAGTGTAGACAGTTGTAGACATTAGTCCAATGGAGTAGAGTCCGCATAGTGCCTGCTGTATTCAATCCCGATGCAATTTCTGTGTTTCATCAATACTCTGAAGGTCCAGAGATTACAGAATGCCTCCAAGTGTGCTCCAGAAAATACTACTCGTCTTCCAGGGAACGATCAAAGTGTAGACAGTTTGAGACATTACTCCCATGGAGAAAAGTCCACATGCTGCCTGTTGTATTCAATCACGATGCAATTTCTGTGTATAATCAACACTCAGAAGGTCCAGAGATTACAGAATGCCTCCAGATGTGCTTTGGAAATTAATACTGTTCTCCCAGAAATCGATCAAAGCGTAGGCAGTTTGAGACACTTCTCCCATGGAGAAAAGTCCGCATAGTGCCTATTGTATTCATTTCCGTGCAATTTCTGTGTTTCATCAATACTCTAAAGGTCAACAGATTACAGAATGCTTCCAGATGTGCTTCGGCCACTACTACTGGTCTCCGAGGCAACGAACAAAACGTAGTCAGTATGAGACACTACTCCCATGGTGAAAAGTCCTTATGGTGCCTGTTGTAATGAATCCCTATGCAATTTATATGTTTCATCAACACTCTGAAAGTCTACAGATTACAGAATGAATCCAGATGTGCTTTTGAAATTACTACTTGTCTTCTAGGGAACGATCAAATCGTAGACAGTTTGAGACATTACTCCAATGGAGAAAAATCCGCATGGTGCCGTTTGTATTCAATCCCGATGCATTTTCTGTGTTTCATCAACACTCTGAAGGTCCACAGATTACAGAATGCCTACAGATGTGCTTCGGAAACTACTACTGGTCGTCCAGGGATCGATCGAAGCGTAGACAATTTTAGACATTACTCCCATGGAGAAAAGTCCGCATGGTGCCTTTTGTATGCAATCCCGATGCATTTTCTGTGTTTCATCAACACTCTGAAGGTTCACAGATTACAGAATGCCTACAGATGTGCTTCGGAAACTACTACTGGTCGTCCAGGAATCGATCAAAGCGTAGACAGTTTTAGACATTAATCCCATGGAGAAAAGTCCGCATGGTGCCTCTTATATTCAAACCCGATGCATTTTCTGTGTTTCATCAACACTCTGAAGGTCCACAGATTACAGAATGCCTACAGATGTGCTTCGGAAACTACTACTGGTCGTCCAGAAATTGATCAAAGCGTAGACAGTTTTAGACATTACTCCCATGGAGAAAAAACCGCTTGGTGCGTTTAGTATTCAATCCCGGTGCATTTTCTGTGTTTCATCAACACTCTGAAGGTCCACAGATTACAGAATGCCTACAGATGTGCTTCGGAAACTACTACTGGTCGTCCAGGAATCGATCAAAGCGTAGACAATTTGAGACATTACTCACATGGAGAAAAGTCTGCATAGTGCCTGTGTATTCAGTCCCGATACAATTTCTGTATCTGATCAACACTCTAAAGGTCCCCAGATTACAGAATGCCTACATATGTGCTTCGGAAACTAGAACTGGTCTTCCAGGAGTGGATCAAAACGTAGACAGTTGTAGACATTAGTCCCATGGAGAAGAGTCAGCATGGTGCCTGTTGTTTTCAATCCCGATGCAATTTCTATTATTCAAAATCACTCTGAAGGTCCACAGATTACGGAATGAATCCAGATGTGCTTTTGAAACTACTAATGGTCTTCCAGGGACCTATCAAATCGTAGACAGTTTGAGACATTACTCCAATGGGTAAAGGTCCGCATGGTGCCTGTCATATTCAATCCCAATGCTATTTCTTTGTTTCATCAACACTCTGAAGGTCCACAGATTACAGAATGCCTCCAGACTTGCTTCGGAAACTACTACTGTTCTTCCAGCTTACGATCAAAGCATAGACTGTTTGAGACAATACTCTCATAGAGAAAAGCCCGCGTGGTTCCTGTTGTATTCAATCAAGATGCAATTTCTGTGTTTCATCAACACTCTGAAGGTCCAGAGATTACAGAATGCCTGCAGGTGTGCTTCGGAAACTTCTACTGTTCTTCCATGGTACGATCAAAGCGTAGACAGTTTGAGACATTACTAGAATGGAAAAAAGTTCGCATGGTGCCTGTCGTATTCAATCCCGATGCTATTTCTTTGTTTCATCAACAATCTGAAGGTCAACAGATTACAGAATGCCTCCAGATGTGCTTCGGCAACTACTACTGGTCTTCCAAGGAACGAAAATAGCGTAGACAATTTGAGACATTACTCCCATGGAGAAAAGTCCTCATGGTGCCCGTTGTATTCAATCAGGATGCAATTTCTGTGTATCATCAACACTCAGAAAGTCCAGAGATTACAGAATGCCTCCAGATGTGCTTTGGAAATTAATACTGTTCTCCCAGGAATCGATCAAAGCGTGGGCAGTTTGAGACACTTCTCCCATGGAGAAAAGTCCGCTTGGTGCATTTTGTATTCAATCCCAGTGCAATTTCTGTGTTTCATCAACACTCTGAAGGTCCACAGATTACAGAATGCCTACAGATGTGCTTCGGAAACTACTACTGGTCGTCCAGGATTTGATCAAAGCGTAGACAGCTTGAGACATTACTCCCATGGAGAAAAGTCTGCATAGTGCCTGTGTATTCAGTCCCGATACAATTTCTGTATCTCATGAACACTCTGAAGGTCCCCAGATTACAGACGGCCTACATATGTGCTTCGCAAACTACAACTGGTCTTCCAGGAATCGATCAAAACATAGACGGTTGTAGACATTAGTCCCATGGAGAAGAGTCCGCATGGTGCCTGTTGTTTTCAATCCCGATGCAATTTCTATTATTCAATAACACTCTGAAGGTCCACAGATTACGGAATGAATTCAGATGTGCTTTTGAAACTACTAATGGTCTTAAAGGGATCGATCAAATCGTAGACAGTTTTAGACATTACTCCAATGGAAAAATGTCCGCATGGTACCTGTCGTATTCAATCCCGATGCTATTTCTTTGTTTCATCAACACTCTGAAGGTACACAGATTACAGAATGCCTCCAGATGTGCTTCGTAAACTACTACTGTTCTTCCAGGGTACGATCAAAGCATAGACTGTTTGAGACAATACTCTCATAGAGAAAAGCCCGCATGGTGCCTGTTGTATTCAATCAAGATGCAATTTCTACGTTTCATCAACACTCTGAAGGTCCAGAGATAACAGAATGCCTGCAGGTGTGCTCCGGAAACTTCTACTGGTCTTCCATGGTACGATCAAAGCGTAGACAGTTTGACACATTACCCCAATGGAAAAAAGTCCGCATGGTGCCTGTCGTATTCAATCCCGATGCAATTTCTGTGTATCATCAACACTCAGAAGGTCTACAGATTACAGAATGCCTCCAGATGTTCTTTGGAAATTAATACTGTTCTCCCAGGAATCGATCAAGTCGTAGTCACTTTGAGACACTTCTCCCATGGAGAAAAGTCCGCATAGTGCCTATTGTATTCAGTTCCGTGCAATTTCTGTGTTTCATCATTACTCTGAAGTTACAGAGATTACAGAATGGCTATTGGTGTGCTCCGGAAATTACTACTGGTCTTGCACGGAACGATCAAGTTGTAGACAGTTTGAGACATTACTCCCATGAATAAATGACACCATGGTGCCTTTTTTATTCAATCCCGATGCAATTTCTGTGTTTCATCAATACTCTAAGGGTCAACAGATTACAGAATGCTTCCAGATGTGCTTCGGCCACTACTACTTGTCTCCGAGGCAACGAACAAAGCGTAGACAGTTTGAGACACTGCTCCCATGGTGAAAAGTACTTATGGTGCCGGATGTAATGAATCCCGATGCAATTTATATCTTTCATCAACACTCTGAAGGCCTACAGATTACAGAATGAATCCAGATGTGCTTTTGAAATTACTACTTGTCTTCTAGGGAACGATCAAATCGTAGACAGTTTGAGACATTACTCCAATGGAGAAAATTCCGCATGGTGCCTTTTGTATTCAATCCCGATGCATTTTCTGTGTTTCATCAACACTCTGAAGGTCCACAGATTACAGAATGCCTACAGATGTGCTTCGGAAACTACTACTGGTCGTTCAGGAATCGATCAAAGCGTAGACAATTTTAGACATTACTCCCATGGAGAAAAGTCCGCATGGTGCCTTTTGTATTCAATCCCGATGCATTTTCTGTGTTTCATCAACTCACTGAAGGTTCACAGATTACAGAATGCCTACAGATGTGCTTCGGAAACTACTACTGGTCGTCCAGGAACCGATCAAAGCGTAGACAGTTTTAGACATTAATCATATGGAGAAAAGTCCGCTTGGTGCCTCTTGTATTCCAACCCGATGCATTTTCTGTGTTTCATCAACACTCTGAATGTCCACAAATTACAGAATGCCTACGGATGTGCTTCGGAAACTACTACTGGTCGTCCAGGAATCGATCAAAGGGTAGACAGTTTTATACATTACTCCAATGGAGAAAAGTCCGCATGGTGCCTGTTGTATTCAATCCCGATGCAATATCTTTCTTTCATCTACATTCTGAAGGACCACAGACTACAGTATGCCTCCAGATGTTCTTCGACAACTACTACTGGTCTTCCAGGGAGCGATCCAAGTGTAGATAGTTTAAGTCACTACTCTTATGGAGAAAAGTCCGCATGGACCCTGTTGTATCCAATTCCGATGCAAGTCCCGTGTTTCATCAACACTCTGAAGGTCCACAGTTTAGAGAATGCCCCCACGTGTGCTTCTCAAACTGCAACTGGTCTTCCAGGGACCGATCAAAGATGAGACAGTATGAGACAATACTCCCATAGAGAAAAGCCCTCATGGTGCCTTTTGTATTCAATCCCGATGCAATTTCTGTGTTTCATCAACACTATGAAGGTGCAGAGATTACAGAATGCCAACAGATGTGCTTCGGAAACTACCACTGGTCTTCCAGGAACCGATCAAAGCGTAGACAGTTGTAGACATTAGTCACATGGAGAAGAGTCCGCATGGAGCCTGCTGTATTCAATCCCGATGCAATTTCTGTGTTTCATCAATACTCTGAAGCTCCAGAGATTGCAGAATGCCTCCAAGTGTGCTCCGGAAACTCCTACTCGTCTTCCAGGGAACGATCAAAATGTAGACAGTTTCAGACGTTACTCCCATGGAGAAAATTTCGCATGGTGCCTGTTGTACCCAATTCCGATTCAATTTCTGTGTTTCATGAACCTTCTGAAGGTCCACAGATTACAGAATGGCCCCAGATGTGCTTCGAAAACTACTACTGGTCTTCCAGGGTACGATCAATGCGGAGGCAGTTTGAGACATTACTCCCATTGAGAAAAGTCCGCATGGTACCTGTTGTATTCAATCCCGATGCAATTTCTGTGTATTTTCAACACTCAGAAATTCCAGAGATTACAGTGTGCCTCAAGATGTGCTCCGGAAATTAATACTGTTCTCCCAGGAATCGATCAAAGCGTAGGCATTTTGAGACACTTCTCACATGGAGAAAAGTCCGCATAGTGAATATTGTATTCAGTCCCGATGCAATTTCTGTGCTTCATCAACACTCTAAAGGTACAGAGATTAGAGAATGCCTATTGGTGTGCTCCGGAAATTACTACTGGTCTGCCAGGGAACGATCAAAGTGTAGACAGTTCTAGACATTAGTCCAATGTAGAAGAGTCCGCAAGGTGCCTGTTGTATTCAGTTCCGATGCAATTTCTGTGTTTCATCAACACTCTGAAGGTTCACAGATTACAGAATGCCTCTAGATGTGCTTCGGAAACTACCACTGGTCTTCCAGGAATCGATCAAGACGTAGAAACTTTGAGACATTACTCCCATGAAGATAAGTCCGCCTGGTGCCTGTTGTATTCAATACCGATGCAATTTGTTTGTTTCATCAACACCCAGAAGCTCCACAGATTACAGAATGCCTCGAGGTGTGGTTCGGAAACTACAACTGGTTTTCCAGTAAACGATCATAATGTAGACAGTTTAAGACATTACTCCCATGGAGAAAAGTTCGCATGGTGCCTTTTGTATTCAATCCCGATGCAATTTCTGTGTTTCACCAACACTCAGAAGGTCCACAGATTTCAGAATGCCTCCTGATGTGCTTCTGAAACTGCTACTAGTCTCCCAGGTATCGATCAAATCGTAGACAGTTTGAGACATTACTCCTATGGAGAAAAGTCGCATGGTGCCTTTTGTATTTAATCCCAATGCAATTTCTTAGTTTCATCAGCACTCTGAATGTCCACAGATTACAGAAAGCCTCGAGGTGTGCTTCGGAAACTACAACTGGTCTTCCAGGGAACGATCTAAGCGTAGACAGTTTAAGACATTACTCCCATGGAGAAAAGACCGCTTTGTGCCTGTTGTATTCAATCCCGATGCAATCTCTGTGTTTCATCATCACTCTGAATGACCACGGATTACAGAATGCCTCCAGATGTGCTTCAGGAACTACTATTGTCGACAAGGTAAGGATCAAAGCGTAGACAGTCTGAGATAATACTCCGATTGAGAAAATCCCGCATGGGCCTGTTGTATTCAATCCCGATGCAATTTCTGTGTTTCAACAACACTCTGAAGGTCCACAGATTACAGAATGCCTCTAGATGTGCTTCGGAAACTAATACTGGTCTTCCAAGGAACGAACAAAGTGTAGACAGGTTGAGACATTACTCCCATGGGGAGAAGTCCGCATAGTGCCTGTTGTATTCAGTCCCGATGCAATATCTGTGTTTCATCAACACTCTGAAGGTCCAGAGATTACAGAATGCCTCCAGATATGCTTCGGAAACTACCACTGGTCTTTCAGGAGTCGATCAAAGCGTAGAAACTTTGACACATTACTCCCATGAAGAAAAGTGCGCCTGGTGCCTGTTGTATTCAAACCCGATGCAATTTCTTTGTTTCATCAACATTCTGAAGGTCCACAGACTACAGAATGCTTCCAGATGTTCTTCGGCAACTACTACTAGTCTTCCAGGGAGCGATCAAAGAGTAGACAGTTTAAGACACTAATCCCATGGAGAAAAGTCCGCATGGAGCCTGTTGTATCCAATCCCGATGCAAGTTCCGTGTTTCATCAACACTCTGAATGTCGACAGATCAAAGAATGCCTGCAGATGTGCTTCGGAACCTACTACTGGTCTACCAGGGAACGATGAAATCGTAGACAGTTTGAGACAAAAGTATGGACAAAAGTCCGCATGGTGCCTGTTGTATTCAATCCCGATGCAATTTCTGTGAGTCATCAACACTCAGATGGTCCACAGATTTCACAATGCCTCCTGATGTGCTTCTGAAACTGCTACTAGTCTCCCAGGTATCGATCAAATCGTAGACAGTTTGAGACATTACTCCTATGGAGAAAAGTCGCATGGTGCCTTTTGTATTTAATCCCAATGCAATTTCTTAGTTTCATCAGCACTCTGAATGTCCACAGATTACAGAAAGCCTCGAGGTGTGCTTCGGAAACTACAACTGGTCTTCCAGGGAACGATCTAAGCGTAGACAGTTTAAGACATTACTCCCATGGAGAAAAGACCGCTTTGTGCCTGTTGTATTCAATCCCGATGCAATCTCTGTGTTTCATCATCACTCTGAATGACCACGGATTACAGAATGCCTCCAGATGTGCTTCAGGAACTACTATTGTCGACAAGGTAAGGATCAAAGCGTAGACAGTCTGAGATAATACTCCGATTGAGAAAATCCCGCATGGGCCTGTTGTATTCAATCCCGATGCAATTTCTGTGTTTCAACAACACTCTGAAGGTCCACAGATTACAGAATGCCTCTAGATGTGCTTCGGAAACTAATACTGGTCTTCCAAGGAACGAACAAAGTGTAGACAGGTTGAGACATTACTCCCATGGGGAGAAGTCCGCATAGTGCCTGTTGTATTCAGTCCCGATGCAATATCTGTGTTTCATCAACACTCTGAAGGTCCAGAGATTACAGAATGCCTCCAGATATGCTTCGGAAACTACCACTGGTCTTTCAGGAGTCGATCAAAGCGTAGAAACTTTGACACATTACTCCCATGAAGAAAAGTGCGCCTGGTGCCTGTTGTATTCAAACCCGATGCAATTTCTTTGTTTCATCAACATTCTGAAGGTCCACAGACTACAGAATGCTTCCAGATGTTCTTCGGCAACTACTACTAGTCTTCCAGGGAGCGATCAAAGAGTAGACAGTTTAAGACACTAATCCCATGGAGAAAAGTCCGCATGGAGCCTGTTGTATCCAATCCCGATGCAAGTTCCGTGTTTCATCAACACTCTGAATGTCGACAGATCAAAGAATGCCTGCAGATGTGCTTCGGAACCTACTACTGGTCTACCAGGGAACGATGAAATCGTAGACAGTTTGAGACAAAAGTATGGACAAAAGTCCGCATGGTGCCTGTTGTATTCAATCCCGATGCAATTTCTGTGAGTCATCAACACTCAGATGGTCCACAGATTTCACAATGCCTCCTGATGTGCTTCTGAAACTGCTACTAGACTCCAAGGTATCGATCAAATCGTAGACAGTTTGAGACATTACTCCCATGGAGAAAAGCCCGCATGGTGCCTGTTGTATTCAATCCCGATGCCATCTCTGTGTTCCATCATCACTCTGAATGACCACGGATAACAGAATGCCTTTAGATGTGCTTCAGAAACTACTATTGTCGACCACGTAAGGATCAAAGCGTAGACAGTTGGAGACAATACTCCCATAGAGAAAAGCTCGCATGGGGCCTGTTGTATTCAATCCCGATGCAATTTCTGTGTTTCATCAACGCTCGGACGGTCCACAGATTACAGAATGCCTACAGATGTGCTTCGGAAACTACTACTGGTCGTCCAGGAATCGATCAAAGCGTAGACAGTTTTAGACATTAATCCCATGGAGAAAAGTCCGCATGGTGCCTCTTATATTCAAACCCGATGCATTTTCTGTGTTTCATCAACACTCTGAAGGTCCACAGATTACAGAATGCCTACAGATGTGCTTCGGAAACTACTACTGGTCGTCCAGAAATTGATCAAAGCGTAGACAGTTTTAGACATTACTCCCATGGAGAAAAGTCCGCTTGGTGCGTTTAGTATTCAATCCCTGTGCATTTTCTGTGTTTCATCAACACTCTGAAGGTCCACAGATTACAGAATGCCTACAGATGTGCTTCGGAAACTACTACTGGTCGTCCAGGAATCGATCAAAGCGTAGACAATTTGAGACATTACTCACATGGAGAAAAGTCTGCATAGTGCCTGTGTATTCAGTCCCGATACAATTTCTGTATCTGATCAACACTCTAAAGGTCCCCAGATTACAGAATGCCTACATATGTGCTTCGGAAACTACAACTGGTCTTCCAGGAATGGATCAAAACGTAGACAGTTGTAGACATTAGTCCCATGGAGAAGAGTCAGCATGGTGCCTGTTGTTTTCAATCCCGATGCAATTTCTATTATTCAAAATCACTCTGAAGGTCCACAGATTACGGAATGAATCCAGATGTGCTTTTGAAACTACTAATGGTCTTCCAGGGACCTATCAAATCGTAGATAGTTTGAGACATTACTCCAATGGGTAAAGGTCCGCATGGTGCCTGTCATATTCAATCCCAATGCTATTTCTTTGTTTCATCAACACTCTGAAGGTCCACAGATTACAGAATGCCTCCAGACTTGCTTCGGAAACTACTACTGTTCTTCCAGCTTACGATCAAAGCATAGACTGTTTGAGACAATACTCTCATAGAGAAAAGCCCGCGTGGTTCCTGTTGTATTCAATCAAGATGCAATTTCTGTGTTTCATCAACACTCTGAAGGTCCAGAGATTACAGAATGCCTGCAGGTGTGCTTCGGAAACTTCTACTGTTCTTCCATGGTACGATCAAAGCGTAGACAGTTTGAGACATTACTAGAATGGAAAAAAGTTCGCATGGTGCCTGTCGTATTCAATCCCGATGCTATTTCTTTGTTTCATCAACAATCTGAAGGTCAACAGATTACAGAATGCCTCCAGATGTGCTTCGGCAACTACTACTGGTCTTCCAAGGAACGAAAATAGCGTAGACAGTTTGAGACATTACTCCCATGGAGAAAAGTCCTCATGGTGCCCGTTGTATTCAATCAGGATGCAATTTCTGTGTATCATCAACACTCAGAAAGTCCAGAGATTACAGAATGCCTCCAGATGTGCTTTGGAAATTAATACTGTTCTCCCAGGAATCGATCAAAGCGTGGGCAGTTTGAGACACTTCTCCCATGGAGAAAAGTCCGCTTGGTGCATTTTGTATTCAATCCCAGTGCAATTTCTGTGTTTCATCAACACTCTGAAGGTCCACAGATTACAGAATGCCTACAGATGTGCTTCGGAAACTACTACTGGTCGTCCAGGATTTGATCAAAGCGTAGACAGCTTGAGACATTACTCCCATGGAGAAAAGTCTGCATAGTGCCTGTGTATTCAGTCCCGATACAATTTCTGTATCTCATGAACACTCTGAAGGTCCCCAGATTACAGACGGCCTACATATGTGCTTCGCAAACTACAACTGGTCTTACAGGAATCGATCAAAACATAGACGGTTGTAGACATTAGTCCCATGGAGAAGAGTCCGCATGGTGCCTGTTGTTTTCAATCCCGATGCAATTTCTATTATTCAATAACACTCTGAAGGTCCACAAATTACGGAATGAATTCAGATGTGCTTTTGAAACTACTAATGGTCTTAAAGGGATCGATCAAATCGTAGACAGTTTGAGACATTACTCCAATGGAAAAAAGTCCGCATGGTACCTGTCGTATTCAATCCCGATGCTATTTCTTTGTTTCATCAACACTCTGAAGGTCCACAGATTACAGAATGCCTCCAGATGTGCTTTGTAAACTACTACTGTTCTTCCAGGGTACGATCAAAGCATAGACTGTTTGAGACAATACTCTCATAGAGAAAAGCCCGCATGGTGCCTGTTGTATTCAATCAAGATGCAATTTCTGTGTTTCATCAACACTCTGAAGGTCCAGAGATAACAGAATGCCTGCAGGTGTGCTCTGGAAACTTCTACTGGTCTTCCATGGTACGATCAAAGCGTAGACAGTTTGACACATTACCCCAATGGAAAAAAGTCCGCATGGTGCCTGTCGTATTCAATCCCGATGCAATTTCTGTGTATCATCAACACTCAGAAGGTCTACAGATTACAGAATGCCTCCAGATGTTCTTTGGAAATTAATACTGTTCTCCCAGGAATCGATCAAGTCGTAGTCACTTTGAGACACTTCTCCCATGGAGAAAAGTCCGCATAGTGCCTATTGTATTCAGTTCCGTGCAATTTCTGTGTTTCATCATTACTCTGAAGTTACAGAGATTACAGAATGGCTATTGGTGTGCTCCGGAAATTACTACTGGTCTTGCACGGAACGATCAAGTTGTAGACAGTTTGAGACATTACTCCCATGAATAAATGACACCATGGTGCCTTTTTTATTCAATCCCGATGCAATTTCTGTGTTTCATCAATACTCTAAGGGTCAACAGATTACAGAATGCTTCCAGATGTGCTTCGGCCACTACTACTTGTCTCCGAGGCAACGAACAAAGCGTAGACAGTTTGAGACACTGCTCCCATGGTGAAAAGTACTTATGGTGCCGGATGTAATGAATCCCGATGCAATTTATATCTTTCATCAACACTCTGAAGGTCTACAGATTACAGAATGAATCCAGATGTGCTTTTGAAATTACTACTTGTCTTCTAGGGAACGATCAAATCGTAGACAGTTTGAGACATTACTCCAATGGAGAAAATTCCGCATGGTGCCTTATGTATTCAATCCCGATGCATTTTCTGTGTTTCATCAACACTCTGAAGGTCCACAGATTACAGAATGCCTACAGATGTGCTTCGGAAACTACTACTGGTCGTTCAGGAATCGATCAAAGCGTAGACAATTTTAGACATTACTCCCATGGAGAAAAGTCCGCATGGTGCCTTTTGTATTCAATCCCGATGCATTTTCTGTGTTTCATCAACTCACTGAAGGTTCACAGATTACAGAATGCCTACAGATGTGCTTCGGAAACTACTACTGGTCGTCCAGGAATCGATCAAAGCGTAGACAGTTTTAGACATTAATCATATGGAGAAAAGTCCGCTTGGTGCCTCTTGTATTCCAACCCGATGCATTTTCTGTGTTTCATCAACACTCTGAATGTCCACAAATTACAGAATGCCTACGGATGTGCTTCGGAAACTACTACTGGTCGTCCAGGAATCGATCAAAGGGTAGACAGTTTTATACATTACTCCAATGGAGAAAAGTCCGCATGGTGCCTGTTGTATTCAATCCCGATGCAATATCTTTCTTTCATCTACATTCTGAAGGACCACAGACTACAGTATGCCTCCAGATGTTCTTCGACAACTACTACTGGTCTTCCAGGGAGCGATCCAAGTGTAGATAGTTTAAGTCACTACTCTTATGGAGAAAAGTCCGCATGGACCCTGTTGTATCCAATTCCGATGCAAGTCCCGTGTTTCATCAACACTCTGAAGGTCCACAGTTTAGAGTATGCCCCCACGTGTGCTTCTCAAACTGCAACTGGTCTTCCAGGGACCGATCAAAGATGAGACAGTATGAGACAATACTCCCATAGAGAAAAGCCCTCATGGTGCCTTTTGTATTCAATCCCGATGCAATTTCTGTGTTTCATCAACACTATGAAGGTGCAGAGATTACAGAATGCCAACAGATGTGCTTCGGAAACTACCACTGGTCTTCCAGGAACCGATCAAAGCGTAGACAGTTGTAGACATTAGTCACATGGAGAAGAGTCCACATGGAGCCTGCTGTATTCAATCCCGATGCAATTTCTGTGTTTCATCAATACTCTGAAGCTCCAGAGATTACAGAATGCCTCCAAGTGTGCTCCGGAAACTCCTACTCGTCTTCCTGGGAACGATCAAAATGTAGACAGTTTCAGACGTTACTCCCATGGAGAAAATTTCGCATGGTGCCTGTTGTACCCAATTCCGATTCAATTTCTGTGTTTCATGAACCTTCTGAAGGTCCACAGATTACAGAATGGCCCCAGATGTGCTTCGAAAACTACTACTGGTCTTCCAGGGTACGATCAATGCGTAGGCAGTTTGAGACATTACCCCCATGGAGAAAAGTCCGCATGGTGCCTGTTGTATTCTATCCCGATGCAATTTCTGTGTATTTTCAACACTCAGAAATTCCAGAGATTACAGTGTGCCTCCAGATGTGCTCCGGAAATTAATACTGTTCTCCCAGGAATCGATCAAAGCGTAGGCATTTTGAGACACTTCTCACATGGAGAAAAGTCCGCATAGTGAATATTGTATTCAGTCCCGATGCAATTTCTGTGCTTCATCAACACTCTAAAGGTACAGAGATTAGAGAATGCCTATTGGTGTGCTCCGGAAATTACTACTGGTCTGCCAGGGAACGATCAAAGTGTAGACAGTTTAAGACATTACTCCCATGGAGAAAAGTCCGCATAGTGCCTGTACTATTATGTCCCGATGCATTTTCTGTGTTTCATCAACACTCTTAAGGTCCAGAGATTACAGAATGCTTCCAGATGTGCTTCGGAAACTATCACTGGTCTTTCAGGGAGCGATCAAAGTGTAGACAGTTTAAGACACTACTCCCATGGAGAAAAGTCCGCATGGTGCCTGTTGTATTCAATCACGATGCAATCACTGTGTCTCATCATCACTCTGAATGACCACGGATGAATTATGCCTCCAGATGTGCTTCGGAAACTACTACTGGTCTTCCAGGGAACGATCAAAGCGTAGACAGTTTGAGGCATTACTCCCATGGAGAAAAGTCCGCATGCTGCCTGTTGTATTCAATCCCGATGCCATTTCTGTGTGTCAACAACACCATGAAGATCCACATACTACAGATCGCCTCCAGATGTGCTTTGGAATCTACTATTGTCTTCCAGGTAAAGATCAAAGCGTAGACAGTTTGAGACAATACTCCCATAGAGAAAAGCAAGCATGGTGCCTGTTTTATTCAATCCCGATGCAATTGCTGTGTTTCATCAACACTCTGAAGGTCCACAGATTACAGAATGCCTACAGATGTGCTTCGGAAACTACCACTGGTCTTCCATTAATCGATCAAAGCGTAGACAGTTCTAGACATTAGTGCCATGGAGAAGAGTCCGCATTGTGCCTGTTGTATTGAATCCCGATGCAATTTCTGTGTTTCATCAATACTCTGAATGTCCACGGAATACAGAATGCTTCCAGATGTGCTTCGACAACTACTACTGGTCTTCCAGGGAACGAACAGAGCGTAGACACTTTGAGACATTATTCCCATGGTGAAAAGTCCTTATGGAGCCTGTTGTAATCAATGCCGATGGAATTTATATGTTTCATCAACACTCTGAATGTCTACAGGTTACAGAATGCCTCCAGATGTGCTTTTGAAACGACTACTGGTCTTCAAGGGAACGATCAAATCGTAGACAGTTTGAGTCATTACTAGTATGGAGAGAAGTCCGCATGGTGCCAGTTGTATTCAATCCCGATGCAATCATTGTGTTTCATCATGACTCTGAATGACCACGGATTACAGAATGCCTCTAGATGTGCTTCCGAATCTACTACTGGTATTCTTGGGAACGATCAAATCGTAGACAGTTTGAGACATTACTAGTATGGAGAGAAGTCCGCATGGTGATTGTTGTATTCAATCCCGATGCCATTTCTGTGTGTCAAGCACACTCTGAACTTCCACATACTACAGATCGCCTCCAGATGTGCTTTGGAATCTACTATTGTCTGCGAGGTAAGGATCAAAGCGTAGAAAGTTTGAGACAATACTCCCATGGTGAATAGTCCTTATGGTGACTGTTGTAATCAATCCCGATGCAATTTATTTGTTTCATCAACACACTGAAGGAACACAGATTGCAGAATGAATCCAGTTGTGCTTTGGCAACTACTACTGGTCTGTCAGGGAACGAACAAAGCGTAGACAGTTTGAGACATTACTCCCATGGAGAAAAGTCCGCATGGTGCCTGTTGTATTCAATCACGATGCTATTTCCTTATTTCATCAACACTCTGAAGGTCCACAGATAACAGAATGTCTCGAGGTGTTCTTCGGAAACTACAACTGGTTTTCCAGTGAACGATCAAATCGTAGACAGTTTAAGACATTACTCCCATGGAGAAAAGTCCGCATGGTGCCTGTTGTATTCAATCCCGATGCAATCTCTGTGTTTCATCATTACTCTGAATGACCACGGATTACAGAATGCCTCCAGATGTGATTCGGAAACTAGTACTGGTCTTCCAGGGAACGATCAGATCGTAGACAGTTTGAGGCATTACTCCCATGGAGAGAAGTCCGCATGTTGCCTGTTGTATTCAATGCCGATGCCATTTCTGTGTGTCAACAACCTTCTGAAGTTCCACATACTACAGAACGCCTATAGATGTGCTTCAGAAACTACTATTGTCTGCCAGGTAAGGATCAAAGCGTAGACAGTTTGAGACAATACTCCCATAGAGAAAAGCAAGCATGGTGCCTGTTTTATTCAATCGCGATGCAATTGCTGTGTTTCATCAATACTCTGAAGGTCAACAGATTACAGAATGCCTACAGATGTGCTTCGGAAACTACCACTGGTCTTCCAGGAGTCGATCAAAGCGTAGACAGTTCTAGACATTAGTCCCATGGAGAAGAGTCCGCATTGTGCCTGTTGTATTGAATCCCGATGCAATTTCTGTGTTTCATCAATACTCTGAATGTCCACGGAATACAGAATGCTTCCAGATGTGCTTCGGCAACTACTACTGGTCTTCCAGGGAACGAACAGAGCGTAGACACTTTGAGACATTACTCCCATGGTGAAAAGTCCTTATGGAGCCTGTTGTAATCAATGCCGATGGAATTTATATGTTTCATCAACACTCTGAAATTCCACAGGTTACAGAATGCCTCCAGATGTGCTTTTGAAACGACTACTGGTCTTCAAAGGAACGATCAAAAGGTAGACAGTTTGAGACATTACTAGTATGGAGAAAAGTCCGCATGGTGCCAGTTGTATTCAATCCCGATGCAATCCCTGTGTTTCATCATCACTCTGAATTACCACGGATTACAGAATGCCTCCAGATGTGCTTCGGAACTACTACTGGCATTCTTGGGAACGATCAAAGCGTAGACAGTTTGAGACATTACTAGTATGGAGAGAAGTCCGCATGGTGATTGTTGTATTCAATCCTGATGCCATTTCTGTGTGTGAAGCACACTCTGAACTTCTACATACTACAGATCGCCTCCAGATGTGCTTTGGAATCTACTATTGTCTGCGAGGTAAGGATCAAAGCGTAGACAGTTTGAGACAATACTCCCATGGTGAATAGTCCTTATGGTGACTGTTGTAATCAATCCCGATGCAATTTATTTGTTTCATCAACACACTGAAGGAACACAGATTGCAGAATGAATCCAGTTGTGCTTTGGCAACTACTACTGGTCTTCCAGGGAACGAACAAAGCGTAGATAGTTTGAGACATTACTCCCATTGTGAAAAGTCATTATGGAGAATGTTGTAATCAATCCCGATGCAATTTATATGTTTAATCAACACTCTGAAGGTCCACAGATTACAGAATGCCTCCAGATGTGTTTTTGAAACTACTACTGGTCTTCCAGGGAACGATCAAATCGTAGACTGTTTGAGACATTACTCCAATGGGGAAAAGTCCTCATGGTGCCTGTCGTATTGAATCACGACGCAATTTCATTGTTTTATCAACACTCTGAAGGCCCGCAGACTACAGAATGCCTCCAGATGTTTTTCGGCAACTACTACTGGTCTTCCAGGGAACGATCAAATCCTAGACAGTTTGAGACATTACTCCAATGGAGAAAAGTCCGCATGGTGCCTGTTGTATTCAATCCCGATGGTATTTCTTTATTTCATCAACACTCTGAAGGTCCACAGATTACAGAATGTCTCGAGGTGTTCTTCGGAAACTACAACTGGTATTCCAGTGAACGATCAAATCGTAGACAGTTTAAGACATTACTCCCATGGAGAAAAGTCCGCATGGTGCATGTTGTATTCAATCCCGATGCAATTTCTGTGTTTCATCAAAATTCAGAACGTCCATAGATTTCAGAATGCCTCCTTATGTGCTTCTGAAACTGCTACTAGTCTCCCAGGTATCGATCAAATCGTGGACGGTTTGAGACATTATTCCCATGGAGAAAAGTTCGCGTGGTCATTGCTGTATTCAATCCCGATGCAATTTCTTTCTTTCGCCAGCACTCTGAAGGTCCACAGATTACAGAATGCATCGAGGTTTGCTTCGGAAACTACAACTGGTCTTCCAGTGAACGATCAAAGCGTAGACTGTTTGAGACATTACTCCCATGGAGAAAAGACCGCATGGTGCCTGTTGTATTCAATCCCAATGCAATCTCTGTGTTTCATCATTACTCTGAATGACCACGGATTACAGAATGCCTCCAGATGTGATTCGGAAACTAGTACTGGTCTTCCAGGGAACGATCAGATCGTAGACAGTTTGAGGCATTACTCCCATGGAGAGAAGTCCGCATGTTGAGTGTTGTATTCAGTCGCGATGCAATTTCAGTGTTTCATAAACTCTCTGAAGGTCCATAGTTTGCAGAGTACCTACAGATGTGCTTCGGAAATTATTACGGGTCTTCCAGGAGTCCATCAAGTCGTAGACAGGTTTAGACATCTCTCCCATGGAGAAAAGTCCGCATGGTGCCTGTTGTATTCAATCCCGATGCATTTTCTGAGTTTCGTCAACACTCTGAAGGTCCAGAAACTACAGAATGTCTGCAGGTGTGCTCCGGAAACTACTACTGGTCTTCCACTGTACAGTCAAGGTGTAGACAGATTGAGACATTACTCTCATGGAGCAAAGTTCCCATGGTGCCTGTTGTATTCAATCCTGATGCAATTTCTTTTTTTCATCAGCACTCTGAACGTCCACAGATTACAGATTGCCTCGAGGTGTGCTTCGGAAACTACAACTGGTCTTCCAGGGAACGATCAAAGCGGTGACAGTTTGAGACATTACTCCCATGGAGAAAAGTGCACATGGTGCCTTTTGTATTCAATCGCTATGTATTTTCTGTGGTTCATGAAATCTCTGAAGGTCCAGAGATTACAGAATGCCTACAGATGTGCTTAGGATACAACTACTGGTCTTCCAGGAATCGATCAATGCGTAGACAGTTTTAAACATTACTCCCATGGAGAAACGTCCGCATGGTGCCTGTTGTATTCAATCCCGATGCAATTTCTGTGTTTCATCAACTCTCTGAAGGTCCACAGATTACAGAGTGCCTCCAGACGTGCTTCGGAAACAGCTACTGGTCTTCCAGGGTACGATCAAATCGGAGACAGTTTGAGACATTACACCCACGGAGAAAAGTGAGCATGGTGCCTTTTGTATTCAATCCCGATGCATTTTCTGTGTTTCTTGAAAACTCTGATGGTCCATAGATTACAGAATGCCTACAGCTGTGTTTGAGAAACATCTACTGGTCTTCCAGTAATCGATCAAAGCGTAGACACTTTTAGACATTACTCCCATGGAGAAAAGTCCGCATGGTGCCTGTTGTATTCATACCCGATGCAATTTATTTCTTTCATCAACATTCTGAAAGTCCACAGATTACAGAATGCCTCCAGATATGCTTCGGAAACTACTACTGGTCTTCCAGGGTACGATCAAATCGTAGACAGTTAGAGACATTCCTCTCATAGAGATAAGCCCGCATGGTGCCTGTTGTATTGAATCCCGATGCAATTGCTGTGTTTCATCAACACTCTGAAGGTCCACAGATTACAGAGTGCCTCCAGATGTGCTTCGGCAACTACTACTGGTCTCCCAGGGAACGATCAAAGCGGAGACAGTTTGAGACATTACTCCCATCTAGAAAAGTTCGCAGGGTGCCTTTTGTATTCAATCCCGATGCATTTTCTGTGTTTCATGAGAACTCTGAAGGTCCAGAGATTACAGAATGCCTACAGATGTGCTTCAGAAAGTACTACTGGTCGTCCACGGAACAATCAAACCGTAGACAATTTGAGACATTACTCCCATGGAGAAACGTCCGCTGGGTGCCTGTTGTATTCAATACCGATGCAATTTCGGTGTTTCGTCATCACTCTGAAGGTCCACTGATTACAGAATGATTCCAGATGTGCTTCAGAAAGTACTACTGGTCTTCCAGGGAACGATCAAAGCGTAGACAGTTTGAGACATTAATCCCATGGAGAAAAGTCCGCATGGTGGTTGTTGTATTCACTTATGATGCAATGACTGTGTTTCATCAACACTCTGTAGGTCCACAGATTACAAAATGCCTCCAGATGTGCTTCGGAAGCTACTACTGGTCTTCCAGGCATCGATCAAATCGCAGACAGTTTGAGACATTAATCCCATAGAGGAAAGTCGGCATGGTGCCTGTTGTATTCACTCCCGATGCAATTTCTTTGTTTCATCAACACCCTGAATGTCCACAGATTACAGAATGCCTCCAGATGTGCTTTGGAAGCTTCTACTGGTCTTCCAGGAATCTATCAAAGCGTAGACAGTTTGACACATTACGCCCATGGAGAAAAGTCCGCATGGTGCCAGTTGTATTGAATCCAGATCCAATTTCTGTGTTTCATCAACACTCAGAAGCTCCATAGATTACAGAATGGCTCCATATGTGATCCGTAAACTACTACTGGTCTTATAGGGAACGATCAAAGTGTAGACAGTTTGGGACACTACTCCCATGGAGAAAAGTCCACATGGTGCCGGTTGTATGCATTCCCGATGCAATCTCTGTGTTTCATCAACACTTTGAAGGTCCACTGATTACAGAATGCCTCCAGATGTGCTTCGAAAGCTTCTACTGGTCTTCCAGGAATCGATCAAAGCGTAGACAGTTTGAGACATTACTCCCATGGAGAAAAGTCCGCATGGTGCCTGTGGTATTCAATCCTGAGGCAATTTCTGTGTTTCATAAACTTTCTGAATGTCCACAGATTACAGAATGCCTCCAGATGTGCTGCGGAAACTACTACTGGTCTTCCAGGGTACGATCAAAGTGTAGACAGTTTGAGACATTATTTTCATGGAGAAAAGTCCACATGGTGATGGTTGTATTCAATGGCGATGCAATTTCTGTGTTTCATTAACACTCTGAAGGTCCACAGAATACAGAATGCCTCCAGATGTGCTTCGGAAGCTACTGCTGGTCTTCCAGGAATCGATAAAAGCGTAGACAGTTTGAGATATTACTCCCATGGAGAAAAGTCCGCATGGTGCCAGTGGTATTCAATCCAGATGCAATTTCTGTGTTTGATCAACACCCTGAAGATCCACAGATTACAGAATGCCTCCAGATGTGCTTCAGAGAGTACTACTGGTCTTCCAGGGAACGATCAAAACGTAGACAGTTTTAGACATTACTCGCATGGAGAAAAGTCTACATGGTACTTGTTGTATTCAATCCCGATGCAATTTCGGTGTTTCATCAACACTCAGTAATTCCACAGATTACAGAATGCTTCCAGATGTGCTTGGTAAGATACTACTGGTCTTCCAGGAAACGATCAAATCGAAAACAGTTTGAGACATGACTCCCATGGAGAAATGTCCGCACGGTGCCTGTTGTATGCAATCCCGATGCCATATTTGTGCTTCATCAACAATCTGAAGGTCCACAGATTACAGATTGCCTCCAGATGTGTTTCGGAAACTACTACTGGTCTTCCAGGCAACGATCAAAGCGCACACAGTTAGAGACATTATTACCATGGAGAAAAGTAGGCATGGTGCCTGTTGTATTCAATCCCGATGCAATTTCTTTGTTTCATCAACACTCTGAAGGTCCACAGATTACAGAATGCCTGCAGATGTGCTTCAGAAAGTACACTTCTTCTTCCAGGGAACGTTCAAGGCGTAGACAGTTTGAGACATTACTCCCATGGAGAAGAGTCCGCTTGTTGCCTGTTGTATTCACTCCCGATGCAATTTCTCTGTGTCATCAACACTCAGAAGCTCCATATATTACAGAATGCCTCCAGATGTGCTTCGGAAACTAATACTGGTTTTCAAGGGAACGATGAAAGTGTATACAGTTTGAGACATTTCTCCCATGGACAAAAGTCCACATGGTGCCTGTTGTATTCAATCCCGATGCAATTTCGGTGTTTCATCAACACTCAGAAACTCCACAGATTACAGAATGCTTCCAGATGTGCTTCGGAAGATACTACTGGTCTTCCAGGAAACGATCAAATCGAAAACAAATTGAGACATGACTCCCATGGAGAAATGTCCGCACTGTGCCTGTTGTATGCAATCCCGATGCCATATTTGTCCTTCATCAACAATCTGAGGGTCCACAGATTACAGATTGCCTCCAGATGAGCTTCGGAAACTACTACTGGTCTTCCAAGCAACGATCAAAGCGCACACAGTTAGAGACATTATTCCCATGGAGAAAAGTCGTCATGGTGCCTGTTGTATACAATCCAGATGCAATTTCTTTGTTTCATCAACACTCTGAAGGTCCACAGATTACAGAATGCCTCCAGATGTGCTTCAGAAAGTACTACTGGTCTTCCAGGGAACGATCAAAGCGTAGACAGTTTTAGACATTACACACATGGAGAAAAGTCCGCATGGTGCCTGTTGTATACAATTTTGATGCAATTTCGGTGTTTCATCATCACTCAGAAACTCCATAGATTACAGAATGCTCCCTGATGTGATTCGGAAACTACTACTGGTCTTCCAGGGAACGATCAAAGTGTAGACCGTGTGAGACACTACTCCCTTGGAGAAAAGTCCACATGGTGCCTGTTGTATTCAATCCCAATGCAATTTCTGTGTTTCATAAACACTCTGAAGGGCCACAGATTACAGAATGCCTCCAGATGGGCTTCAGAAAGTTCTACTGGTCTTCCAGGGAACAATCAAAGCGTAGACAGTTTTAGACATTACTCGCATGGAGAAAAGTCCGCATGGTGCATGTTGTATTCAATCCCGATGCAATGTCGGTGTTACATCATCACTCAGAAACTCCATAGATTACAGAATGCTCCCAGATGTGATTCGGAAACTACTACTGGTCTTCCAGGGAACGATCAAAGTGTAGACTGTGTGACAAACTACGCCCTTGGAGAAAAGTCCACATGGTGCCTGTTCTACTCAATTTCAATGCAATTTCTGTGTTTCATCAACACTTTGAAGGTAAACAGCTTACAGCATGCTTCCAGATGTGCTTCGGAAGATACTACTGGTCTTCGGGGAAACGATCAAATCGAAGACAGTTTGAGACATGACTCCCATGGGGAAATGTCCGCATGGTGCATGTTGTATGCAATCCCGATGCCATATTTGTGCTTCATCAACAATCCGAATGTCCACAGATTACAGAGTGCCTCCAGATGTGCTTCGGAAACTACTACTGATCTTCCAGGCAACGATCAAAGCGCAGACAGTTAAAGACATTATTCCCGTGGAGAAAAGTCGGCATGGTGCCTGTTGTATTCAATCCCGATGCAATTTCTGAGTTTCATCAACACTCTGAAGATCCACAGATTACAGAATGCATCCAGATGTGCTTCGGAAACTAATACTGGTGTTCCAGGGAACGATCAAAGTGTAGACAGTTTGAGACACTTCTCCCATGGAGAAAAGTCCACATGGTGCCTGTTGTATTCAATCCAGATGCAATTTCTGTGTTTCATCAACACTCTGATGGTCCACAGATTACAGAATGCATCCAGATGTGCTTCGGAAACCACTACTGGTCTACCAGGGAACGATCAAATTGAAGACAGTTTGGGGCATTACTCCTATGGAGAAAAGTTCGCATGGTGCATGTTGAATTCAATCCCGATGCCATTTATGTGCTTCATCAACACTCAGAAGGTCCACAGATTACAGAGTGCCTCCAGATGTGCTTCGGAAACTACTACTAGTTTTCCAGGGAACGATCAAAGCCTATACAATTTGAGACATTTCTCCCACGAAGAAAAGTCCCCATGGTGCATGTTGTATTCAATCCCGATGCATTATCTTTGTTTCATCAACACTCAGAACTTCCACAGATTACAGAAGGCCTCCAGTTGTGTACCTGAGAGTACTACTGGTCTCACAGGAACGATCAAAGCGTAGACAGTTTGAGACATTACTCCCTTCGAGAAAAATCTGCATGGTGGATGTTGTATTCAATCCCGATTCTATTTCTGTGCTTCATCAACACTCTAAAGGTCCACACATTTCAGAATTGCCTCCAGATGTGCTTCTAAAACTGCTACTGGTCTCACAGGAATCGATCAAGGCGGAGACAGTTTGAGACATTACTCCCATGGAGAGAAGTGTGCACAGTGCCTGTTGTATTCAATCCCCATGCCATTTCTGTGTTTCATCAACACTCCGAAGGTCCTCAGACTACAGAAAGCCCCCAGATGTGCTTCGAAACTACTACTGGCCTTCCAGGAAACGACCAAAGCGTAACACAGTTTTAGACATTACTCGCATTGAGATAAGTCCGCATGGTGCCTGTTGTATTCATTTCCGATGCAATTTCTTTGTTTAATCAACACTTCAAAGTTCCACAGATTACAGAATGCCTCCAGATGTGATTCGAAAACTCCTACTGGTCTTCCAGGGAACGATCAAAGTGTAAACAGTTTGAGACACTATTCCCATTGAGAAAAGTCCGCATGGTGCCTGTTGTATTCAATCCCGACAACATTTCTGCATTTCATCAACACTCTAAAGGACCACACATTTTAGAATTGCCTCCAGATGTGCTTCTAAAACTGCTACTGGCCTCCCAGGAATCGATCAAGGCATAGACAGTTTGAGGCATTACTCCCATGGAGAAAAGTCTGCACGGTGCCTGTTGTATTGAATCAACATGCAATTTCTGTGTTTCATCAACACTCTCAATGTACTCTGATTATAGAATGCCTCCTGATGTGCTTCGGAAACTAGTAGTGGTCTTCCAGGGAACGATCAAATCGTAGACAGTTTGAGACATTACTCTCATGGAGGAAAGTCCGCATGGTGCCTGTGGTATTTAATCACGATACAATTTCTGTGTTTAATCAAAACTCTGAAGGTCCACAGTTTACAGAATGCCTCCAGATGTGCTTCTTAAACTACTACTGCATTTCCAGGAATCGATCATAGCGCAGACAATTTGAGACATTACTCCCATGGAGGAAAGTCCGCATAATGCCTGTGGTATTCATTCACGATACAATTTCTATGTTTAATCAACACTCTGAAGGTCCACAGATTACAGAATGCCTCCAGATGTGCTTTGGAAACTACTACTGGTATTCCAGGGAACGATCAAATCGTAGACTGTTTGAGACATTACTCCCATTGAGAAAAGTCCGCAAGGTGAATGTTGTATTCAATCCCAATGCAATTTCTGTGTTTCATCAACACTCTGAAGGACCACAGATTACAGAATGCCTCCTGATGTGCTACTGAAACTGCTACTGGTCTTCCAGGAATCGATCAAAGCGTCGACAAATTTAGATATTACTCCCATAGAGAAAAGTCTGCATGGTGCCTGTGGTATTTAATCAAGATGCAATTTCTTTGTTCCATCAACATCCTGAACGTCCACAGATAACAGAATCCCTCCAGATGTGCTTCGGAAACTATTACTGGTCTTCCAGGGAACGATAAAAACTTAGACTGTTTGAGACATTACTCTCATGGAGAAAAGTCCGCATAGTGATTGTTGTATTCAATCACGATGCAATATCTGTATTTCATCAACACTCTGAAGGTCCACAGATTACAGAGTGCTTCCAGATGAGCTTCGGAAACTCCTACTGGACTTCCAGGGAACGATCAAATCGTAAACAGTTTGAGACATTACTCCTATGGAGAAAAGTCCGCATCGTGCCTGTGCTATTCAATCCCGATGCAATTTCTTTGTTTCATCAACACTCTGAAGGTCCACAGATTACAGAATGGTTCCAGATGTGCTTCGTAAACTACTACTGGTCATCCAGGGAACGATCAAATCTTATACAGTTTGAGACATTACTCCTATGGAGAAAAGTCCGCATGGTGCCTGTTGTATCCAATCCCGATGCCATTTCCGTGCTTCATCAACACTCTGAAGGTCCACAGATTACAGAGTGCCTCCAGATGTGCTTCGGAAACTACTACAGTTCTTCCAGGCAACGATCAAAGCGAAAACTGTTTGAGACATTACTCCCATGGAGGAAAGTCCGCTTGGTGCATGTTGTGTTCAATTACGATGCAATTTCTTTGATTCATCAACACTCTGAAGGTCCACAGATTACAGAGTGCCTCCAGATGTGCTTCGGAAACTACTACTGTTCTTCCAGGCAACGATCAAATCGTAGACAGTTTGAGACATTATTCCCATGGAGAAAAGTCGGCATCGTGCCTGTTGTATTCTGTCCCGATGCCTTTTCAGTGCTTCATCAACACTCTGAAGGTCCACATATTACAGAGGGCCTCCAGATGTGCTTCGGAAACTACTACTGGTCTCCAGGAATCGATCAAAGCGCAGACAATTTGAGACATTACTCCCATGGAGAAAAGTCCGCATGGTGCCTGTTGTATACAATCCCGATGAAATTTCAGTGTTTCATCAATACTCTGAAGATCTACAGATTACAGAATGGCTCCAGATGTGCTTCAGAAGCTTGTCCTGGTCTTCCAGGAATCGATCGAAGCGTAGACAGTTTGAGTCATTAATCCCATGGAGAAAAGACAACATGGAGCCTGTGGTATGCAATCACGATGCAATATCTGTGTTTCATCAACACTCTGAAGGTCCACAGATTACAGACTGCTTCCAGATAAGCTTCGGAAACTACTACTGGACTTCCAGGGAACGATCAATTCGTAGACAGTTTGAGATATTACTCCCATGGAGAAAAGTCCGCATGGTGCCTGTTGTAACCAAACCCGATGCCATTTCTGTGCTTCATCAACACTCTGAAGGTCCTCAGATTACACAATGCCTCCAGAAGTGCTTCGGAAACTACTACTGTTCTTCCAGGAATCGATCATAGCGCAGACATTTTGAGATATTACTCCCATGGAGAAAAGTCCGCTTGGTTCCTGTTGTTTACAATCCCGATGCTATTTCTGTGTTTCATCATTACTCTGAAGGTCTACAGATTACAGAATGCCTCCAGATGTGCTTCGGAAGCTTCTACTAATCTTCCAGGAATCGATCAAAGAGTAGACAGGTTGAGACATTACTCCCATGGAGAAAAGTGCGCATGGTGACAGTGGTATTTAATCACGATGCAATTTCTGTGTTTCATCAACAGTCTGAAGGTCCACAGATTGCAGAATGCATCCAGATGTCTTCTTAAACTACCACTGCTCTTCCAGGGATCGATCAAAGCTTTGACAGTTTGAGACATTACTGCCAAGGAAAAAAGTCTGCATAGTGAGTGTTGTATTCAATCCCGAAGCAATTTCTTTGTTTCATCAACATACTGAATGTCCACAGATTACAGAATCCCTCCAGATATGCTTCTTAAAGTACTACTGCTGTTCCAGGAATCGATCAAGGCGTAGACAGTTTTAAACATTACTCCCATGGAGAAACGTCCGCATGGTGCCTGTTGTATTCAATATCGATGCAATTTCGGTGTTTCGTCATCACTCTGAAGGTCCACTGATTACAGAATGATTCCAGATGTGCTTCAGAAAGTACTACTGGTCTTCCAGGGAACGATCAAAGCGTAGACAGTTTGAGACATTAATCCCATGGAGAAAAGTCCGCATGGTGGTTGTTGTATTCAATCCCGATGCATTTTCTGTGTTTCATCAACACTCTGAAGGACCACAGATTGCAGAATGCCTCCAGATGTGCTTTGGAAGCTACTACTGGTCTTCCAGGAATTGATCAAATCGCAGACAGTTCGAGACATTTCTCCCATAGAGGAGCGTCCGCTTGGTGCCTGTTGTATACAATCCCGATGGTATTTCTGTGTTTCTTCAATACTCTGAAGGTCTACAGATTACCGAATTCTTCCACATGTGCTTCGGTAGCTTCTACTGGTCTTCCAGGAATCGATCAAAGCGTAGGCAGTTCGAGACATTACTCCCATGGAGAAAATTCCGAATGGTGCGTGTGGTGTTCAATCACAATGCAATTTCTGTGTTTCATCAACACTCTGAAGGTCCATAGATTACACAATGCCTCCAGATGTGCATCTTAAACTACTACTACTCTTCCAGGAATCGATCAAAGCGTTGACGGTTTGAGACATTACTCCCATGGAGAAAAGTCCACATCGTGCCTGTTGTATTCAATCCCGATGCAATTTCTGTGTTTCAGCCACACGCTGAAGGTCCACAGGGTACAGAATGCTTCTAGATGTGCATCCGAGATTACTACTGGTCTTCCAGGGAAAGATCAAAGCATAGTTAGTTTAAATATCCCTATCATGGAGAAAACTCCGCATGGTGCCTGTGGTATTCAATCCCGATGCAATTTCTGTGTTTCATCAACACTCTGAATGTCCAGAGATTACAGAATTCCTCCAGGTGTGCTTCGAAAACTACTACTGGTGTCCCAGAAACGATCAAAGCGTACACAGTTAGAGACATTACCCCTTGGAGAAAAATCTGCATGGTGGATATTGTATTCAATCTCGATGCAATTTCTGTATTTCATCGACACTCTAAAGGTCAACTCATTTCAGAACTGCCTCTAGATGTGCTTCTAAAACTGCTACTATTCTCCCAGGAAACGATCAAAGCGTCTACAGTTTGAGACATTAATTTCATGGAGAAATGTCCGCATGGTGGTTGTTGTATTCACTTATGATGCAATGACTGTGTTTCATCAACACTCTGTAGGTCCACAGATTACAAAATGCCTCCAGATGTGCTTCGGAAGCTACTACTGGTGTTCCAGGCATCGATCAAATCGAAGACAGTTTGAGACATTAATCCCATAGAGGAAAGTCGGCATGGTGCCTGTTGTATTCACTCCCGATGCAATTTCTTTGTTTCATCAACACCCTGAATGTTTACAGATTACAGAATGCCTCCAGATGTGCTTTGGAAGCTTCTACTGGTCTTCCAGGAATCGATCAAAGCGTAGACAGTTTGAGACATTACTCCCATGGAAAAAAGTACGCATGGTACCTCTGGTATTCAATCCCGATGCAATTTCTGTGTTTCATCAACACCCTGAATGTCCACAGATTACAGAATGCCTCCAGGTGTTCTTCGAAAACTACTACTGGTCTCCCAGGAACGATCAAAGCGTAGACAGTTTGAGATATTACTCCCATGGAGAAAAGTCCGCATGGTGCCAGTGGTATTCAATCCAGATGCAATTTCTGTGTTTGATCAACACCCTGAAGATCCACAGATTACAGAATGCCTCCAGATGTGCTTCAGAGAGTACTACTGGTCTTCCAGGGAACGATCAAAGCGTAGACAGTTTTAGACATTACTCGCATGGAGAAAAGTCTACATGGTACTTGTTGTATTCAATCCCGATGCAATTTCGGTGTTTCATCAACACTCAGAAATTCCACAGATTACAGAAAGCTTCCAGATGTGCTTCGTAAGATACTACTGGTCTTCCAGGAAACGATCAAATCGAAAACAGTTTGAGACATGACTCCCATGGAGAAATGTCCGCACGGTGCCTGTTGTATGCAATCCCGATGCCATATTTGTGCTTCATCAACAATCTGAAGGTCCACAGATTACAGATTGCCTCCAGATGTGTTTCGGAAACTACTACTGGTCTTCCAGGCAACGATCAAAGCGCACACAGTTAGAGACATTATTACCATGGAGAAAAGTAGGCATGGTGCCTGTTGTATTCAATCCCGATGCAATTTCTTTGTTTCATCAACACTCTGAAGGTCCACAGATTACAGAATGCCTGCAGATGTGCTTCAGAAAGTACACTTCTTCTTCCAGGGAACGTTCAAGGCGTAGACAGTTTGAGACATTACTCCCATGGAGAAGAGTCCGCTTGTTGCCTGTTGTATTCACTCCCGATGCAATTTCTCTGTGTCATCAACACTCAGAAGCTCCATATATTACAGAATGCCTCCAGATGTGCTTCGGAAACTAATACTGGTTTTCAAGGGAACGATGAAAGTGTATACAGTTTGAGACATTTCTCCCATGGACAAAAGTCCACATGGTGCCTGTTGTATTCAATCCCGATGCAATTTCGGTGTTTCATCAACACTCAGAAACTCCACAGATTACAGAATACTTCCAGATGTGCTTCGGAAGATACTACTGGTCTTCCAGGAAACGATCAAATCGAAAACAAATTGAGACATGACTCCCATGGAGAAATGTCCGCACTGTGCCTGTTGTATGCAATCCCGATGCCATATTTGTCCTTCATCAACAATCTGAGGGTCCACAGATTACAGATTGCCTCCAGATGAGCTTCGGAAACTACTACTGGTCTTCCAAGCAACGATCAAAGCGCACACAGTTAGAGACATTATTCCCATCTAGAAAAGTCGTCATGGTGCCTGTTGTATACAATCCAGATGCAATTTCTTTGTTTCATCAACACTCTGAAGGTCCACAGATTACAGAATGCCTCCAGATGTGCTTCAGAAAGTACTACTGGTCTTCCAGGGAACGATCAAAGCGTAGACAGTTTTAGACATTACACACATGGAGAAAAGTCCACATGGTGCCTGTTGTATACAATCCTGATGCAATTTCGGTGTTTCATCATCACTCAGAAACTCCATAGATTACAGAATGCTCCCAGATGTGATTCGGAAACTACTACTGGTCTTCCAGGGAACGATCAAAGTGTAGACCGTGTGACAAACTACACCCTTGGAGAAAAGTCCACATGGTGCCTGTTCTACTCAATTCCAATGCAATATCTGTGTTTCATCAACACTTTGAAGGTAAACAGCTTACAGCATGCTTCCAGATGTGCTTCGGAAGATACTACTGGTCTTCGGGGAAACGATCAAATCGAAGACAGTTTGAGACATGACTCCCATGGGGAAATGTCCGCATGGTGCATGTTGTATGCAATCCCGATGCCATATTTGTGCTTCATCAACAATCCGAATGTCCACAGATTACAGAGTGCCTCCAGATGTGCTTCGGAAACTACTACTGGTCTTCCAGGCAATGATCAAAGCGCAGACAGTTTTAAACATTACTCCCATGGAGAAACGTCCGCATGGTGCCTGTTGTATTCAATACCGATGCAATTTCGGTGTTTCGTCATCACTCTGAATGTCCACAGATTACAGAATTCCTCCAGGTGTGCTTCGAAAACTACTACTGGTCTCCCAGGAACGATCAAAGCGTACACAGTTAGAGACATTACCCCTTGGAGAAAAATTTGCATGGTGGATATTGTATTCAATCTCGATGCAATTTCTGTATTTCATCGACACTCTAAAGGTCAACTCATTTCAGAACTGCCTCTAGATGTGCTTCTAAAACTGCTACTATTCTCCCAGGAAACGATCAAAGCGTCTACAGTTTGAGACATTAATTTCATGGAGAAATGTCCGCATGGTGGTTGTTGTATTCACTTATGATGCAATGACTGTGTTTCATCAACACTCTGTAGGTCCACAGATTACAAAATGCCTCCAGATGTGCTTCGGAAGCTACTACTGGTGTTCCAGGCATCGATCAAATCGAAGACAGTTTGAGACATTAATCCCATAGAGGAAAGTCGGCATGGTGCCTGTTGTATTCACTCCCGATGCAATTTCTTTGTTTCATCAACACCCTGAATGTTTACAGATTACAGAACGCCTCCAGATGTGCTTTGGAAGCTTCTACTGGTCTTCCAGGAATCGATCAAAGCGTAGACAGTTTGAGACATTACTCCCATGGAAAAAAGTACGCATGGTACCTCTGGTATTCAATCCCGATGCAATTTCTGTGTTTCATCAACACCCTGAATGTCCACAGATTACAGAATGCCTCTAGGTGTTCTTCGAAAACTACTACTGGTCTCCCAGGAACGATCAAAGCGTAGACAGTTTGAGATATTACTCCCATGGAGAAAAGTCCGCATAGTGCCAGTGGTATTCAATCCAGATGCAATTTCTGTGTTTGATCAACACCCTGAAGATCCACAGATTACAGAATGCCTCCAGATGTGCTTCAGAGAGTACTACTGGTCTTCCAGGGAACGATCAAAGCGTAGACAGTTTTAGACATTACTCGCATGGAGAAAAGTCTACATGGTACTTGTTGTATTCAATCCCGATGCAATTTCGGTGTTTCATCAACACTCAGAAATTCCACAGATTACAGAAAGCTTCCAGATGTGCTTCGTAAGATACTACTGGTCTTCCAGGAAACGATCAAATCGAAAACAGTTTGAGACATGACTCCCATGGAGAAATGTCCGCACTGTGCCTGTTGTATGCAATCCCGATGCCATATTTGTCCTTCATCAACAATCTGAGGGTCCACAGATTACAGATTGCCTCCAGATGAGCTTCGGAATCTACTACTGGTCTTCCAAGCAACGATCAAAGCGCACACAGTTAGAGACATTATTCCCATCTAGAAAAGTCGTCATGGTGCCTGTTGTATACAATCCAGATGCAATTTCTTTGTTTCATCAACACTCTGAAGGTCCACAGATTACAGAATGCCTCCAGATGTGCTTCAGAAAGTACTACTGGTCTTCCAGGGAACGATCAAATCGTAGACAGTTTTAGACATTACACACATGGAGAAAAGTCCGCATGGTGCCTGTTGTATACAATCCTGATGCAATTTCGGTGTTTCATCATCACTCAGAAACTCCATAGATTACAGAATGCTCCCAGATGTGATTCGGAAACTACTACTGGTCTTCCAGGGAACGATCAAAGTGTAGACCGTGTGACAAACTACACCCTTGGAGAAAAGTCCACATGGTGCCTGTTCTACTCAATTCCAATGCAATTTCTGTGTTTCATCAACACTTTGAAGGTAAACAGCTTACAGCATGCTTCCAGATGTGCTTCGGAAGATACTACTGGTCTTCGGGGAAACGATCAAATCGAAGACAGTTTGAGACATGACTCCCATGTGGAAATGTCCGCATGGTGCATGTTGTATGCAATCCCGATGCCATATTTGTGCTTCATCAACAATCCGAATGTCCACAGATTACAGTGTGCCTCCAGATGTGCTTCGGAAACTACTACTGGTCTTCCAGGCAACGATCAAAGCGCAGACAGTTAGAGACATTATTCCCATGGAGAAAAGTCGGCATGGCGCCTGTTGTATTCAATCCCGATGCAATTTCTGTGTTTCATCAACACTCTGAAGATCCACAGGTTACAGAATGCATCCAGATGTGCTTCGGAAACTAATACTGGTCTTCCAGGGAACGATGAAAGTGTAGACAGTTAGAGACACTTCTCCCACGGAGAAAAGTCCACATGGTGCCTGTTGTATTCAATCCAGATGCAATTTCTGTGTTTCATCAACACTCTGATGGACCACAGATTACAGAATGCCTCCTGATGTGCTTCTGAAACTGCTACTGGTCTTCCAGGAATCGATCAAAGCGTCGACAAATTCAGATATTACTCCCATACAGAAAAGTCTGCATGGTGTCTGTTCTACTCAATTCCAATGCAATTTCTGTGTTTCATCAACACTTTGAAGGTAAACAGCTTACAGCATGCTTCCAGATGTGCTTCGGAAGATACTACTGGTCTACCAGGGAACGATCAAATTGAAGACAGTTTGGGGCATTACTCCTATGGAGAAAAGTTCGCGTGGTGCATGTTGTATTCAATCCCGATGCCATTTATGTGCTTCATCAACACTCTGAAGGTCCACAGATTACAGAGTGCCTCCAGCTGTGCTTCGGATACTACTACTAGTTTTCCAGGGAACGATCAAATCGTATACAATTTGAGACATTTCTCCCACGAAGAAAAGTCCGCATGGTGCACGTTGTATTCAATCCCGATGCATTATCTTTGTTTCATCAACACTCAGAACTTCCACAGATTACAGAAGGCCTCCAGTTGTGTATCCGAGAGTACTACTGGTCTCACAGGAACGATCAAAGCGTAGACAGTTTGAGACATTACTCCCTTCGAGAAAAATCTGCATGGTGGATGTTGTATTCAATCCCGATTCTATTTCTGTGCTTCATCAACACTCTAAAGGTCCACACATTTCAGAATTGCTTCCAGATGTGCTTCTAAAACTGCTACTGGTCACACAGGAATCGATCAAGGCGGAGACAGTTTGAGACATTACTCCCATGGAGAGAAGTGTGCACAGTGCCTGTTGTATTCAATCCCCATGCCATTTCTGTGTTTCATCAACACTCCGAAGGTCCTCAGACTACAGAAAGCCCCCAGATGTGCTTCGAAATTACTACTGGCCTTCCAGGAAACGACCAAAGCGTAACACAGTTTTAGACATTACTCGCATTGAGATAAGTCCGCATGGTGCCTGTTGTATTCATTTCCGATGCAATTTCTGTGTTTAATCAACACTTCAAAGTTCCACAGATTACAGAATGCCTCCAGATGTGATTCGAAAACTCCTACTGGTCTTCCAGGGTACGATCAAAGTGTAAACAGTTTGAGACACTATTCACATTGAGAAAAGTCCGCATGGTGCCTGTTGTATTCAGTCCCGATGCAATTTCTGTGTTTCATCAGCACTCTGAATGTCCACAGATTACAGAATGCCGCCAGACGTGCATCGGAAATTACCACTGGTCTTCCAGGAATCGATCAAAGCGTAGACAGTTTGAGACATTACTCCCATGGAGGAAAGTTCGCATGGTGATTGTTGTATACAATCCTGATGCAATTTCTGTGTTTCATGAATACTCTGAAGGTCTACAGATTACAGAATGCCCTCAGATGTGCTTCGGAAGCTACTACTGGTCTTCCAGAAATCGATCAAAGCGTAGACAGTTTTAGACATCACTCCCATGGAGAGAAGTCCGCATGGCGCCTGTTGTATTCAATCCCGATAACATTACTGCATTTCATCAACACTCTAAAGGACCACAGATTACAGAATGCCTCCTGATGTGCTTCTGAAACTGCTACTGGTCTCCCAGGAATCGATCAAAGCATAGACAGTTTGAGGCATTACTCCCATGGAGAAAAGTCTGCACGGTGCCTGTTGTATTCAATCAACATGCAATTTCTGTGTTTCATCAACACTCTGAAGGTCCACAGATTACAGAATGGTTCCAGATGTGCTTCGTAAACTACTACTGGTCATCCAGGGAACGATCAAATCTTATACAGTTTGAGACATTACTCCTATGGAGAAAAGTCCGCATGGTGCCTGTGCTATTCAATCCCGATGCAATATCTTTGTTTCATCAACACTCTGAAGGTCCACAGATTACAGAATGGTTCCAGATGTGCTTCGTAAACTACTACTGGTCATCCAGGGAACGATCAAATCTTATACAGTTTGAGACATTACTCCTATGGAGAAAAGTCCGCATGGTGCCTGTTGTATCCAATCCCGATGCCATTTCCGTGCTTCAACAACACTCTGAAGGTCCACAGATTACAGAGTGGCTCCAGATGTGCTTCGGAAACTACTACAGTTCTTCCAGGCAACGATCAAAGCGAAAACTGTTTGAGACATTACTCCCATGGAGGAAAGTCCGCTTGGTGCATGTTGTGTTCAATTACGATGCAATTTCTTTGTTTCATCAACACTCTGAAGGTCCACAGATTACAGAGTGCCTCCAGATGTGCTTCGGAAACTACTACTGTTCTTCCAGGCAACGATCAAATCGTAGACAGTTTGAGACATTATTCCCATGGAGAAAAGTCGGCATCGTGCCTGTTGTATTCTGTCCCGATGCCTTTTCTGTGCTTCATCAACACTCTGAAGGTCCACATATTACAGAGGGCCTCCAGATGTGCTTCGGAAACTACTACTGGTCTTCCAGGAATCGATCAAAGCGCAGACAATTTGAGACATTACTCCCATGGAGTAAAGTCCGCATGGTGCCTGTTGTATACAATCCCGATGAAATTTCAGTGTTTCATCAATACTCTGAAGATCTACAGATTACAGAATGGCTCCAGATGTGCTTCAGAAGCTTGTCCTGGTCTTCCAGGAATCGATCAAAGCGTAGACAGTTTGAGACATTAATCCCATGGAGAAAAGACAATATGGTGCCTGTGGTATGCAATCACGATGCAATATCTGTGTTTCATCAACACTCTGAAGGTCCATAGATTACAGACTGCTTCCAGATGAGCTTCGGAAGCTACTACTGGATTTCCAGGAATCGATCAAGGCGTAGACAGTTTGAGACATTACTCCCATGGAGAAAAGTGCACATGGTGCCTGTGGTATTTAGCCTCGATGCAATTTCTTTGTTTCATCAACACCCTGAACGTCCACAGATTACAGAATTACTCCAGATGTGCTTCGGAAACTACTACAGGTCTTCCGAGGAACGATCAAAGCGTAGACTGTTTGAGACATTACTCCCATGGAGAAAAGTTCGCTTGGTGCATGTCGTGTTCAATTACGATGCAATTTCTTTGTTTCATCAACACTCAGAAGGTCCACAGATTACAGAATGCCTCCAGATGTGTTTCGGAAACTACTACTGGTCTTTCAGGGAACGATCAGATCGTAGACAGTTTGAGACATTGCTGCCATGGAGAAAAGTTCGCATGGTGGTTGTTGTATTCAATCCCGATGCAATTTCTGTGTTTCATCAACACTCTTGAGGTCCACAGATTACAGAATGACTCCAGATGTGCTTCGGAAACTACTACTGGTTTTCCAGGAATCGATCAAAGCGCAGACCATTTGAGACATTACTCCCATGGAGAAAAGTCTGCATGGTGCCTGTTGTATTCAATCCCGTAGTAATTTCTTTCTTTCATCAACACCCTGAACGTCCACAGATTACAGATTGCCTCCAGATGTGCTTCGGAAACTACTACTGGGCTTCCAGGGAACGATCAAAGCGTAGACAATATGAGACATTACTCCCATGGAGTAAAGTCCGCATGGTGCAAGTTGTATTCAATCTTGATGCTATTTCTGTGTTTCATCATTACTCTGAAGGTCTACAGATTACAGAATACCTCCAGGTGTGGTTCGGAAGCTTCTACTAGTCTTCCAGGAATCGATCAAAGCCTAGACAATTTGAGACATTACTCCCATCGAGAAAAGTCCCCATGGTGCCTGTGGTATTTAATCACGATGCAATTTCTGTGTTTCATCAACACTCTGAATGTCCACAGATTACATAATGAATACAGATGTGCTTCAGAAACTACTACTGCTCTTCCAGGAATAGATCAAAGCGTTTGAAGTTAAAGACATTACTCTCATGGAGAAAAGTCGGCATGATGCCTGTTGTATTCAATCCCGATGCAATTACGGTGTTTCATCAGCACTCAGAAACTCCATAGATTTCTGAATGCCTCCAGATGTGATTCGGAAACTACTACTGGTCTTCAAGGGAACAATCAAACCGAAGAACGTTTGAGACATTTCTTCCATGGAGAAAAGTCCAATTGGTGCATGTTGTCTTCAATTACGATGCAATTTCTTTGTTTCATCAACACTCAGAAGGTCCACAGATTAAAGAAGGCTTCCAGATGTGTTTCGGTAACTACTACTGGTCTTTCAGGGAACGATCAAATCGTAGACAGTTTGAAACATTAATACCATGGAGAAAAGTTCACATGGTCTTTGTTGTTTTCAATCCCGATGCAATTTCTGTGTTTCATCAACACTCTTAAGGTCCACAGATTACAAAAAAGGGTCCAGATTTGATTTGGAACCTTCTACTGGTCTTCCAGGGAATGAATAAAACGTAGACAGTTTGAGACATTTCACCCATGGAGAAAAATACGCATGGTGCCTGTTGTATTCAATCCCGATGCAATTTTGGTGTTTGATCAACACTCAGAAACTCCATAGATTACAGAATGCCAACAGATGTGCTTCGGAAACTACTACTAGTCTTCCAGGGAACGATCAAATCGTAGACAGTGTGTGACATTTCTTCTATGGGGAAAAGTCCTCATGGTGCCTGTTGTATCCAATCCCGATGCCATTTCTGTGCTGCATCAACACTCAGAAGGTCCACAGATTGCAGAGGGCCTCCAGATGTGCTTCGGAAACTACTACTGGTCTTCCAGGGAACGATCAAACCGTAGACAGTTTGAGACATTACTCCCATGGAGAAAACTCCGATTGGTGCGTGTTGTGTTTTATTACGATGCAATTTATTTGTTTCATCAACACTCAGAAGGTCCACAGATTAAAGAATGCTTCCTGATGTGTTTCGGTAACTACTACTGGTCTTTCGGGAACGATCAAATCGTAGACAGTATGAGCCATTAATCCCATGGAGAAAAGTTCGCATGGTGGTTGTTGTTTTCAATCCCGATGCATTTCGGTGTTCCATCAACACTCAGAAACTCCATAGATTACAGAATGCCAACAGATGTGATTCTTAAACTACTACTGCTCTTCCAGGGATCGATCAACTCGATGACAATTTGAGACATTACTCCCATGGAGAAAAGTCTGCATGGTGCGTGTTGTATTCAATCCCGAAGCAATTTCTTTCTTTCATCAACACCCTGAATGTCCACAGATTACAGAAGGCCTCCAGATGTGATTCGCAAACTACTACTGGTCTTCCAGGGAACGAACAAAGCGTAGACAGTTTGAGACATTTCTCCCATGGAGAAAAGTACGCATGGTGCCTGTTGTATTCAATCCCGATGCCATTTCGGTGGTTTCATCAACACTCAGAATCTCCATACATTACAGAATGCCTCCGGATGTGATTCGGAAACTACTACTGGTCGTCCAAGGAACGATCAAATTGCAGACAGTTTGAGACACTACTCCCATAGAGAAAAGTCCACATGGTGCCTGTTGTATTCAATCCCGTAGTAATTTCTTTCCTTCATCAACACCCTGAACGTCCACAGATTACAGAATGACTCCAGATGTGCTTCAGAAACTGCTACTGCTCTTCCAGGAATAGATCAAAACGTTTACAGTTAAAGACATCACTCCCATGGAGAAAAGTCTGCATGGTTCGTGTTGTATTAAATCCCGAAGGAATTTCTTTGTTTCATCAACACCCTGAAGGTCCACAGATTATAGAACGCCTCCAGATGCGATTCGGAAACTACTACTGGTCTTCCAGGGAACGAACAAAGCGTAGACAGTTTGAGACATTACTCCCATGGAGAAAAGACCGCATGGTGCCTGTGGTATTCAATCCCGATGCAAATTTGGTGTTTCATCAACACTCAGAAACTCCATAGATTAGAGAATGCCTCCAGATGTGATTCGGAAACTACTACTGGTCTTCCAAGCAACGATCAAAGTGTAGACAGTTTGAGACACTACTCCCATGGAGAAAAGTCCACATGGTGCCTGTGGTATTCAATCCCGATGCAATTTCTGTGTTTCATCAACAGTCTGAAGGTCCACAGATTACAGAATGCTTCCAGATGTGCTTCGTAAACTACTACTGGTCTTCCATGGAACGAACAAGTCGTAGAAAGTTTGAGACATTACTCCTATGGAGAAAAGTCCGCATGGTTCCTGTTGTATCCAATCCCGATGCCATTTCTGTGCTGCATCAACACTCAGAAGGTCCACAGATTGCAGAGGGCCTCCAGATGTGCTTCGGAAACTACTACTGGTCTTCCAGGGAACGATCAAACCGTAGACAGTTTGAGACATTACTCCCATGGAGAAAAGTCCGATTGGTGCGTGTTGTGTTCTATTACGATGCAATTTATTTGTTTCATCAATACTCAGAAGGTCCACAGATTAAAGAATGCTCCCAGATGTGTTTCGGTAACTACTACTGGTCTTTCGGGAACGATCAAATCGTAGACAGTTTGAGCCATTAATTTCATGGAGAAAAGTTCGCATGGTGGTTGCTGTTTTCAATCCCGATGCATTTCGGTGTTCCATCAACACTCAGAAACTCCATAGATTACAGAATGCCAACAGATGTGATTCTTAAACTACTACTGCTCTTCCAGGGATCGATCAACTCGATGACAATTTGAGACATTACTCCCATGGAGAAAAGTCTGCATGGTGCGTGTTGTATTCAATCCCGAAGCAATTTCTTTCTTTCATCAACACTCTGAAGGACCACAGATTACAGAATGCCTCCTGATGTGCTTCTGAAACTGCTACTTGTCTTCCAGGAATCGATCAAAGCGTCGACAAATTCAGATATTACTCCCATAGAGAAAAGTCTGCATGGTGCCTGTGGTATTTAATCAAGATGCAATTTCTTTGTTCCATCAACATCCTGAACGTCCACAGATAACAGAATCCCTCCAGATGTGCTTCGGAAACTATTACTGGTCTTCCAGGGAACGATAAAAACGTAGACTGTTTGAGACATTACTCTCATGGAGAAAAGTCCGCATAGTGAATGTTGTATTCAATCACGATGCAATATCTGTATTTCATCAACACTCTGAAGGTCCACAGATTACAGAGTGCCTCCAGATGTGCTTCGGAAACTACTACAGTTCTTCCAGGCAACGATCAAAGCGAAAACTGTTTGAGACATTACTCCCATGGAGGAAAGTCCGCTTGGTGCATGTTGTGTTCAATTACGATGCAATTTCTTTGTTTCATCAACACTCTGAAGGTCCACAGATTACAGAGTGCCTCCAGATGTGCTTCGGAAACTACTACTGTTCTTCCAGGCAACGATCAAATCGTAGACAGTTTGAGACATTATTCCCATGGAGAAAAGTCGGCATCGTGCCTGTTGTATTCTGTCCCGATGCCTTTTCTGTGCTTCATCAACACTCTGAAGTTCCACATATTACAGAGGGCCTCCAGATGTGCTTCGGAAACTACTACTGGTCTTCCAGGAATCGATCAAAGCGCAGACAATTTGAGACATTACTCCCATGGAGAAAAGTCCGCATGGTGCCTGTTGTATCCAAACCCGATGCCATTTCTGTGCTTCATCAACACTCTGAAGGTCCTCAGATTACACAGTGCCTCCAGAAGTGCTTCGGAAACTACTACTGGTCTTCCAGGAATCGATCATAGCGCAGACATTTTGAGATATTACTCCCATGGAGAAAAGTCCGCATGGTTCCTGTTGTATACAATCCCGATGCTATTTCTGTGTTTCATCATTACTCTGAAGGTCTACAGATTACAGAATGCCTCCAGATGTGCTTCGGAAGCTTCTACTAATCTTCCAGGAATCGATCAAAGAGTAGACAGTTTGAGACATTACTCCCATGGAGAAAAGTGCGCATGGTGACAGTGGTATTTAATCACGATGCAATTTCTGTGTTTCATCAACAGTCTGAAGGTCCACAGATTGCAGATTGCATCCAAATGTGCTTCTTAAACTACCACTGCTCTTCCAGGGATCGATCAAAGCTTTGACAGTTTGAGACATTACTGCCAAGGAAAGAAGTCTGCATAGTGAGTGTTGTATTCAATCCCGAAGCAATTTCTTTGTTTCATCAACACCCTGAATGTCCACAGATTACAGAATCCCTCCAGATGTGCTTCTTAAAGTACTACTGCTCTTCTAGGAATCGATCAAGGCGTAGACAGTTTGAGACATTACTCCCATGGAGAAAAGTGCACATGGTGCCTGTGGTATTTAGCCTCGATGCAATTTCTTTGTTTCATCAACACCCTGAACGTCCACAGATTACAGAATTACTCCAGATGTGCTTCGGAAACTACTACAGGTCTTCCGGGGAACGATCAAAGCGTAGACTGTTTGAGATATTACTCCCATGGAGAAAAGTTCGCTTGGTGCATGTCGTGTTCAATTACGATGCAATTTCTTTGTTTCATCAACACTCAGAAGGTCCACAGATTAAAGAAGGCTTCCAGATGTGTTTCGGTAACTACTACTTGTCTTTCAGGGAACGATCAAATCGTAGACAGTTTGAGACATTAATACCATGGAGAAAAGTTCACATGGTCTTTGTTGTTTTCAATCCCGATGCAATTTCTGTGTTTCATTAACACTCTTAAGGTCCACAGATTACAGAAGGGGTCCAGATTTGATTTGGAACTTACTACTGGTCTTCCAGGGAATGAATAAAACGTAGACAGTTTGAGACATTTCACCCATGGAGAAAAGTACGCATGGTGCCTGTTGTATTCAATCCCGATGCAATATCGGTGTTTCATCAACACTCAGAAACTCCATAGATTACAGAATGCCAACAGATGTGCTTCGGAAACTACTACTAGTCTTCCAGGGAACGATCAAATCGTAGACAGTTTGAGACATTTCTTCTATGGGGAAAAGTCCTCATGGTGGATGTTGTATCCAATCCCGATGCCATTTCTGTGCTTCATCAACACTGTGAAGGTCCACAGATTGCAGAGTGCCTCCAGATGTGCTTCGGAAACTACTACTGGTCTTCCAGGGAACGATCAAAGCGTAGACAGTATGAGACATTACTCCCATGGAGAAATGTCCGCATGGTGCATGTTGTCTTCAATCCCGAAGCAAATTTCTTAGTTTCGTCAACAGCCTGAATGTCCACAGATTACAGAAGGCCTCCAGATGTGATTCGGAAACTACTACTGGTCTTCCAGGGAACGATCAAAGCGTAGACAGTATGAGACATTACTCCCATGGAGAAAAGTCCGCATGGTGCATGTTGTCTTCAATCCCGAAGCAAATTTCTTAGTTTCGTCAACAGCCTGAATGTCCACAGATTACAGAAGGCCTCCAGATGTGATTCGGAAACTACTACTGGTCTTCCAAGCAACGATCAAAGTGTAGACAGTTTGAGACACTACTCCCATGGAGAAAAGTCCACATGGTGCCTGTGGTATTCAATCCCGATGCAATTTCTGTGTTTCATCAACAGTCTGAAGGTCCACAGATTACAGAATGCTTCCAGATGTGCTTCGTAAACTACTACTGGTCTTCCATGGAACGAACAAGTCGTAGAAAGTTTGAGACATTACTCCTATGGAGAAAAGTCCGCATGGTTCCTGTTGTATCCAATCCCGATGCCATTTCTGTGCTGCATCAACACTCAGAAGGTCCACAGATTGCAGAGGGCCTCCAGATGTGCTTCGGAAACTACTACTGGTCTTCCAGGGAACGATCAAACCGTAGACAGTTTGAGACATTACTCCCATGGAGAAAAGTCCGATTGGTGCATGTTGTGTTCTATTACGATGCAATTTATTTGTTTCATCAACACTCAGAAGGTCCACAGATTAAAGAATGCTTCCTGATGTGTTTCGGTAACTACTACTGGTCTTTCGGGAACGATCAAATCGTAGACAGTATGAGCCATTAATCCCATGGAGAAAAGTTCGCATGGTGGTTGTTGTTTTCAATCCCGATGCATTTCGGTGTTCCATCAACACTCAGAAACTCCATAGATTACAGAATGCCAACAGATGTGATTCTTAAACTACTACTGCTCTTCCAGGGATCGATCAACTCGATGACAATTTGAGACATTACTCCCATGGAGAAAAGTCTGCATGGTGCCTGTTGTATTCAATCCCGATGCCATTTCGGTGGTTTCATCAACACTCAGAATCTCCATACATTACAGAATGCCTCCGGATGTGATTCGGAAACTACTACTGGTCGTCCAAGGAACGATCAAATTGCAGACAGTTTGAGACACTACTCCCATAGAGAAAAGTCCACATGGTGCCTTTTGTATTCAATCCAGACGCATTTTCTGTGTTTCATCAACAGTCTGAAGGTCCACAGATTACAGAATGCTTCCAGATGTGCTTCGTAAACCAATACTCGTCGTCCAGGGAACGATCAAATCGTAAACAGTTTGAGACATTACTCCTATGGAGAAAAGTCCGCATGGTGCCTGTTGTATCCAATCCCGATGCCATTTCTGTGCTTCATCAACACTCTGAAGGTCCACAGATTACAGAGGGCCTCCAGATGTGCTTCGGAAACTACTACTGGTCTTCCAGGGAACGATCAAAGCGTAGACAGTTTGAGACACTACTCCCATGGAGAAAAGTATACATGGTGCCTGTTGTATTCAATCCCGATGCAATTTCTGTGTTTCATCAACACACTAAACGTCCACAGATTACAGATTGCCTCCAGATGTGCTTCGGAAACTACTATAATGCATCCGGGGAACGATCAAAGCGTAGACAATTTGAGACTTTGCTCCCATGGAGAAAAGTCGGCATGATGCCTGTTGTATTCAATCCCGATGCAATTTCTTTGTTTCATCAACACTCTGAAGGTCCACAGATTGCATAATGCCTACAGACGTGCTTCAGAAACTACTACTGCTCTTCCAGGAATAGATCAAAGTGTTTACAGTTAAAGACATTACTCCCATGGAGAAAAGTCGGCATCGTGCCTGTTGTATTCAATCCCGATGCAATTTCTTTGTTTCATCAACACCCTGAAGAGTCACCGATTACAGAATAAATCCGGTCGTGCTTCAGAAAGTACGACTGGTCTTCCAGGGAACGATCAAAGCGTAGAGAGGTTGAGACATTACACGCATTGAGAAAAGTCGGCATGATGCCTGTTGTATTCAATCCCGATGCAATTTCGGTGTTTCATCAACACAAAGATTACAGAATGCCTCCAGATGTGATTCGGGAACTACTACTGGTCTTCCAGGGAACGATCAAAGCGTAGACAGTATGAGACATTACTCCCATGGAGAAAAGTCCGCATGGTGCATGTTGTCTTCAATCCCGAAGCAAATTTCTTAGTTTCGTCAACAGCCTGAATGTCCACAGATTACAGAAGGCCTCCAGATGTGATTCGGAAACTACTACTGGTCTTCCAAGCAACGATCAAAGTGTAGACAGTTTGAGACACTACTCCCATGGAGAAAAGTCCACATGGTGCCTGTTGTATTCAATCCCGATGCAATTTCTGTGTTTCATCAACAGTCTGAAGGTCCACAGATTACAGAATGCTTCCAGATGTGCTTCGTAAACTACTACTGGTCTTCCAGGGAACGATCAAACCGTAGACAGTTTGAGATATTACTCCCATGGAGAAAAGTCCGATTGGAGCATGTTGTGTTCAATTACGATGCAATTTCTTTGTTTCATCAACACACTGAAGGTCCACAGATTACAGAATGCCAACAGATGTGCTTCGGAAACTTCTACTGGACTTCGAGGGAACGATAAAGCGTAGAGAGTTAGAGACATTATTCGCATGGAGAAAAGTCTGCATCGTGCCTGTTGTAATTAATCCCGATGCAATTTCGGTGTTTCATCAACACTCAGAAACTCCATAGATTACAGAATGCCAACAGATGTGCTTCGGAAACTACTACTAGTCTTCCAGGGAACGATTAAAATCGTAGACAGTTTGAGACATTTATTCTATGGAGAAAAGTGCGCATGGTGAATGTTGTATCCAATCTCGATGCTATTTCTGTGCTTCATCAACACTCTGAAGGTCCATAGATTATAGAGTGCCTCCAGATGTGCTTCGGAAACTACTACTGGTCTTCCAGGGAACGATCAAAGCGTAGACAGTTCGAGACATTACTCCCATGGAGAAAAGTCCGCATGGTGCATGTTGTGTTGAATTGCGATGCAATTTCTGTGTTTCATCAACACTCTTGAAGTCCACAGATAACAGAATGACTCCAGATGTGCTTCTTAAACTACTACTGCTCTTCCATAAATCGATCAAAGCGTTGACAGTTTGAGACATTACTCCCATGAAAAAAAGTCTGCATGGTGAGTGTTGTTTTCAATCCCGAAGCAATTTCTTTGTTTCATCAACACCCTGAATGTCCACAGATTACAGAATCCCTCCAGATGTGCTTCTTAAACTACTACTGCTCTTCCGCGAATCGACCAAAGCGTAGACAGTTTGAGACATCAGTAACATGGAGAAAAGTCTGCATGGTGCTTGTTGTATTCAATCCGGAAGCAATTTCATTGTTTCATCAATACTCTGAAGGTCTACAGATTACAGAATAGCTCCAGATGTGATTCGGAAGCTTTTACTGGTCTTCCAGGACTAGATCAAAGCCTAGACAGTTTGAGACATTACTCCCATGGAGAAAAGTCCGCATGGTGCCTGTGGTATTCAATCACGATGCAATTTCTGTGTTTCATCAACAGTTTGAAGGTCCACAGATTACAGAATGCTTCCAGATGTGCTTCGTAAAATATTACTGGTCTTCCAGGGAACGATCAGATCGTAAACAGTTTGAGACATTGCTCCTGTGGAGAAAAGTCCGCATGGTTCCTTTTGTATCCAATCCCGAAGACATTTCTGAGCTTCATCAACACCCTGAACGACCACAGATTACAGAATCACTCAAGATGTGCTTCGGAAACTACTACAGGTCTTCCAGGGAACGATCAAAGCGTAGACAGTTTGAGACATTACTCCCATGGAGAAAAGTCCGCTTGGGGCATGTTGTGTTTAATTACGATGCTATTTCTTTGTTTCATCAACACACTGAAGGTCCACAGATTACAGAATGCCTCCAGATGTGCTTCGGAAACTACTACTGGTCTTCCAGAAATCGATCAAAGCGCAGATAATTTGAGACATTTGTCCCATGGATAAAAGTCCGCATGGTGCCTGTTGTTAACAATGCCCGATACTATTTCTGTGTTTCATCAATACTCTGAAGGTCTACAGATTACAGAATGCCTCGAGATGTGCTTCAGAAGCTTCTACTGGTCTTCCAGGAGTCGATCAAAGCGTAGACAGTTTGAGACATTACTCCCATGGTGAAAAGTCCGCATGGTGCCTGTGGTATTTAATCACGATGCTATTTCTGTGTTTCATCAACACACTGAAGGTCCACAGATTATAATGCCAGCAGATGTGCTTCTTAAACTACTACTGCTCTCCCAGGGGTCGATCAAAGCGTTGACAATTTGAGACATTACTCCCATGGAGAAAACTCTTTATGATGCCTGTTGTATTCAATCCCGAAGCAATTTCTTTGTTTCTTCAGTACTCTGAAGGTCTATAGATTACAGAATGCCTCCAGATGTGCTTAGGAAGCTTCTACTGGTCTTAATGGAATCGATCAAAGCGCAGACAATTTGAGACAAAGCTCCGATGGTGAAATGTCCGCTTGGTGCCTGTGGTATACAATTACGAATCAATTTATGTGTTTCATCAACACTCTGATGGTCCACAGATTACAGAACGCCTCGAGATGTGGTTCAGAAACTACTACTGGTCTTCCAGGAATCGATAAAAGCGCAGACAGTTTGAGACATTACTAACATGTAGAAAATTCCGCATGGTGCCTGTTGTAAACAATCCCGATGCTATTTCTGTGTTTCATCAATACTCTGAACGTCTACAAATTACAGAATGCCTCCAGATGTGCTTTTTAAACTACAACTGCTCTTCCAGAATCGATCAAAGCGTTGACAGTTTGAGACATTACTCCCATGGAGAAAAGTCCGCATGGTGAATGTGGTATACAATCCCGATGCAATTTCTGTGTCATCGACACTCTGAAGTTCCACATATTACAGAATGAATCCAGATGTGCTTCGGAAACAAGTAGTGGTCTTCCACGAAAAATTCAAAGCGTAGACAGTTTGAGACATTACTCCTATGGAAAAATGTCCGCATGATGACTGTGGTATCCAATCCCAATGCTGTTTCTGTGTTTCATCAACACTCTGAAGGTATACAGATTACAGAATGCCTCCAGATGTGCTTCGGAAACTACTACTGGTCTTCCAGGAATCGATCAAAACGTAGACAGTTTGAGACATTACTCACATGGAGAAAAGTCCGCAGTGTGCCTGTTGTATACAATCCCGATGCATTTTCTGTGTTTCATCAACACTCTGAATGTCAACAGATTACAGATACCCCCAAATGTGCTTCGGAAACTACTACTGGTCTTCCAGGGAACGATCTAAGCGTAGACAGTTAGAGACATTAGACCCATGGAGAGAAGTCCGCATGCTGACTGTTGTATTCAATCCCGATGCAATTTAAGTGTTTCGTCAACACTCTGACGGTCAACAGTTTACGGAATGCTTCTAGATGTGCTTCGAAAACTACTACTGGCCTTCCAGGAAACGACCAAAGCGTAGACAGTTTGAGACATTACTCAAATGGAGATAAGTCAGCATGATGCTTATTGTATTCATTCCCGATGCAATTTCTGTGTTTTATCAACACTTAGACGTTCCACATTATACAGAATTCCTCAAGATGTGATTCGGAAACTACAACTGGACTTCCAGGGAAAGATCAAAATTGTAGACAGATTGAGACATTAATCCCATGGTCAAAAGACTGCATTGTGCCAGTTTTATTCAATACCGAAGCAATTTCTGTGTTTCATCAACACTCTGAAAGTCCACAGATTACAGAATGCCACCAGATGTGCTTCGGAATCTAATACTAGTCTTCCAGGTAACGATCAAAATGTAGACAGTTTGAGACTTTACTCCCATGGAGAAAAGTCTGCATGGTGCCTGTTGTATTCAATCGCGATGCAATTTCTGTGTTTCATCAACACTCTAAAGGTCCACAGATTACAGAATGAGACTAGATGTGCTTCGTAAACTAGTACTTGTCTTCCAGGAAACGATCAAAGCGTAGACAGTTAGAGACATCATTCCCATGGAGAAAAGTCCGCATGGTGCCAGTTGTATTCAATCCCGATGCAATTTCTTTGTTTCATCAACACTCAGTGGATCCACAGATTACAGATTGTCTCCAGATGTAAATTGGAAACTCCTACTGGTCTTCAATCAACAATCAATCAACAATATGAAGGTCCACAGATTACAGAATGCCACCAGATGTCCATCGGAAGATACTACTGGTCTTCCAGGGTATGATCAAAGCGTATATTGTTTGAGAAATTACTCCCATGGAGTAAAGACCGCATGGTGCCAGTTGTATTCAATCCCGATGCAATTTCTGTGTTTCATCCACACTCTGAAGGTCCACAGATTACTAAATGCATCCAGATGTGCATCGGAAACTACTACTGGTCTTCCAGTGAACGGTCAAAGCTTATACAGTTTGAGACATTACTCCCTTGGAGAAAAGTCTGCATTGTGCCTGTTGTATTCAATCGCGATGCAATTTCTGTGTTTCATCAACACTCTAAAGGTCCACAGATTACAGAATGAGAACAGATGTGCTTCGTAAACTACTACTTGTCTTCCAGGGAAAGATCAAAGCGTAGATAGTTTGAGAAATTACTGCCATGGAGAAAAGTATGCATGGTGCCTTTTGTATTCAATCCCAATGCAATTTCTGTGTTTCATCAACACTTCGAAGTTCCACAGATTACAGAAGGCCTCCAGAAGTGATTCGGAAAGTGCTACTGGTCTTCCAGCGAGCGATCAAAGTTTAGACAGTTTGACACACTACTCCCATCGAGAAAAGTCCTTATGGTGCCTGTTCTATTCAATCCCGATGTAAGTTCTGTGTTTCATCTACACTCTGAAGGTCCACAGATTTCAGAATGCCTACAGATGTGCTTCGGAAACTACTACTGGTCTTCCGGGGTACGATCATAGCGTAGACAGATTGAGACATTACTCCCATGGAGAAAACTCTGCATGGTGCCAGTTTTATTCAATCCCGAAGCAATCTCTGTGTTTCATTAATACTCTGAATGTCCACAGATTACAGAAGGGGACCAGATGTGCTTCGGAAACTACTGCTTGTCTTCCAGGGAACGATCAAAGCGTAGATAGTTTGAGATATTACTGCCATGGAGAAAAGTCAGCATGCTGTCTGTTTATATTCAATCCCAATGCAATTTTTGTGTTTCATCAACACTCTAAAGGTCCACAGATTACGGACTGCCTCCACATGTGCTTCGGAAACTACTGCTGGTCTTCCAGTGTACGATCAACGCATAGACAGTTTGAGACATTACTCCCACGGAGTAAAGTCCGCATGGTGGCTGTAGTATTAAATCCCGATGCAATTTCAGTGTTTCATCAACACGCTGAAGGTCCACAGATTACAGAATGCATCCAGGTGTGCTTCGGAAACTAATACTGGTCTTCCATCGTACGATCTAAGCGTAGACAGATTGAGACATTACTCCCATGGAGAAAAGTCTGCATTGTGGCTGTTGTATTCAATGGCGATGCAACTTCTGTGTTTCATCAACACTCTAAAGGTCCACAGATTACAGAATGAGACCAGATGTGCTTCTGAAACTAGTACTTGTCTTCCAGGGAACGATCAAAGCGTAGATAGTTTGAGATATTACTGCCATGGAGAAAAGTCTGCATGGTGCCTGTAGTATTAATTCCCGATGCAATTTCAGTGTTTCATCATTACGCTGAAGCCCCACAGATTACAGAATGCATCCAGATGTGCTTCGGAAACTACTACTGGTCTTCCAGGGAACGATCAAAGCGTAGACAGTTTAAGAAATTACTCCAATGGAGAAAAGTCCGCATGGTGCCTGTTGTATTCGATCCCGATGCCATTTCTGTGTTTCATCAACACGCTGAAGGTCCACAGATTACAGTATGCCACCAGATGTGCTTTGGAATCTACTACTGGTCTTCCAGGGAACGATCAAAACGTAGACAGTTAGAGACATTACTCCCATGGAGAAAACTCAACATGGTGCCTGTGGTATTCGATCCCGATGCCATTTCTGTGTTTCATCAACACTCTGAAAGTCCACAGATTACAGAACGCCTCCAGATGTGCTTCGGAAACTACTATTGGTCTTCCAGGTAACGATCAAATCGTAAGCTCTTTGAGTCATTACTCCGAAGGAGAAAAGTCTGCATGGTGCCTGTTTTAATCATTCCCGATGCAATTTCTGTGTTTCATCAACACTCTGATGGTCCACAGATTACAGAATGCATCCAAACGTGGTTGGGAAACTACTACTGGTCTTCCAAGGTACGATCAAAGCGTAGACAGTTAGGGACATTATTCCCATGGAGAAAAGTCCGATTGGTGCCTGTTGTATTCAATCCCGATGCAATTTCTTTGCTTCATCAACAATCTAAAAATGTCCACAGATTACAGAATGTCTCCAGGTATGCATCGGAAACTAGTACTGGTCCTTCAGGGAGCGATCAAAGCGTAGACAGTTTGAGACACTACTTCCATGGAGAAACGTCCACATGGTGCCCATTGTATTCAATCCCGATGCAATTTCTGTGTTTCATCAACATTTTGAAGGTCCACAGATTACAGAATTCATCCAGATGTGCTTGGGAAACTACTACTGGTCTTCCAGGGTACGATCAAACCGTAGACAGTTAGAGACATTATTCCCATGGAGAAAAGTCCGATTGGTGCCTGTTGTATTCAATCCCCATGCAATTTCTTTGTTTCATCAACACTCTAAAAATGTTCACAGATTACAGAATGTCTCCAGGTATGCTTCGGAAACTAGTACTGGTCTTTCAGGGAACGATCAAAGCGTAGACAGTTTGAGACAATACTCCCATTGAGAAAAGTCTGCCTGGTGCCAGTTGTATTCATTCCCGATGCAATTTCTGTGTTTCATCAACACTCTGAAAGTCCACAGATTACAGAATGCATCCAGATGTGCTTCAGAAGCTACTACTGGTGTTCCATGGAGCGAACAAAACGACGACAGTTTGACACATTACTCGCATGGAGAAAAGTCCCCATGGTGCCTGTTGTATTCATTCCCGATGCCATTTCTTTGCTTTATCAACACTCTGAAAGTCCACAGATTACATAATGCCTCCAGGTGTGCTTCGGAAACTACTACTGGTCTTCCAGGGAACGATCAAATCGTGGACAGTTTGAGACATTACTAACATGGTGAAAAATCTACATGGTGCCTGTTTTATTAAATCCCAATGTTAATTTCTGAGTTTCATCAGCACTCAGAAGGTCCACAGATTACAGAATGTCTCCAGATGTGCTTCAGAAAGTACTACTGGTCTTCCAGGGAACGTTCAAAGCGTAGACAGAGTGAGACATTACTCCCATGGAAGAAAGTCCGCATGGTGCCTGTTGTATTCGATCCCGATGCCATTTCTGTGTTTCATCAACACTCTGAACATCCACACATTTCAGAATGCCTCCAGATGTGGTTCTAAATCTTCTACTGGTCTCCCAGGAATCGATCAAATCATAGACAGTTTGAGACATTACTCCCATGGAGAAATGTCGGCAAGGTACCTGTTGTATTCAATCCCCATGCAATTTCTGTGTTTTATCAACACTCAGAAGCCCCACATATTACGGAATGCCTCCAGATGTGCTCCAGAAACTACTACTGGTTTTCCAGGGAACGATCAAAGTGAAGAAAGTTTGAGACACTACTCCCATTGAGAAAATTCCGAAAGGTCCCTTTTTTATTCAATCCCGATGCAATTACTGTGTTTCATCCACACTCTGAAGGTCCACAGATTACAGAATGCAACCTGATGTGGTTGGGAAACTACTACTGGTCTTCCAGGGTACGATCAAAGCGTAGACAGTTAGAGACATTATTCCCATGGAGACAAGTCCGCATTGTGGCTGTTGTATTCAATCCCGATGCATTTTCTTGTTTCATCAACACTCTGAAGGTCCACATATTACAGAATGCCTCCAGATGTGTTTCAGAAACTACTACTGGTCTTCCAGGGAACGATCAAAGTGTAGACAGTTTGAGACACTACTTCCATGGAGAAACGTCCACATGATGCCTGTTGTATTCAATCCCGATGCAATTTCTTTGTTTCATCAACATTCTGAAGGTCAACAGATCACAGAATTCATCCAGATGTGCTTGGGAAACTACTACTGGTCATCCAGTGTACGATCAAAGCGTAAACAGTTAGAGACATTATTCCCATGGAGAAAAGTCCGCATGGTGCCTGTTGTATTCAATCCCGATGCAATTCCTTTGTCTCATCAACACTCTGAAGGTCCACAGTTTACAGAATGCCTCCAGATGTGCTTCGGAAAATACTACTGGTCTTCCAGGGAAAAATCAAAGCGGAGACAGCTTGGGACATTACTGCCATGGAGAAAAGAGCTAATGGTGCCTGTTGTATTCAATCACGATGTAATTTCTGTGTTTCATCAACACTCTGAAGGTCCACAGATTACAGAATGCCACCAGATGTGCTTCAGAAACTACTACTGGTCTTAAAGGGTATGATCAAAGCGTAGACAGTTTGAGACATTACTCCCATGGAGAAAAGTCGGCATGGTGCCTGTTGTATTCATTCCAATTGCAATTCCTGTGTTTCATCTACACTCTGATGGTCCATAGATTACAGAATGCCTCCCGATGTGCTTCGGAATCTACTACTGGTCTTCCTGCGTACGATCAAAGCTTGAACAGTTTGAGACATTACTCCCATGTCAAAAAGTCCACATGGTGCCTGTGTATTAAATCCCGATGCAATTTCTGTGTTCCATCAACACTCTGAAGGTCCAAAGATTACAGAATGCCTCCAGATGTGCTTCGGAAACTACTACTGGTCTTCCAGGGAACGATCAAAGCGTAGACAGTTTGAGACATTACTCCCATGGAGGAAAAGTCTGCATGGTGCCTGTTGTATTCACCCCGGTGCAATTTCTGTGTTTCATCACCACTCTGAAGGTCCACAGGTTACAGAATGCCACCAGATGTGCTTCGGAAACTACTACAGGTCTTAAAGGGAATGTTCAAAGCGTAGACAGTTTGAGACATTACTCCCATGGATAAAAGTCGGCATGGTGCCTGTTGTATTCAATCCCCATGCAATTTTCGTGTTTCATCAACACTCAGAAGCCCTACAGATTACAGATTGCCTCCAGATGTGCTTCGGAAAATTCTACTGGTCTTCCAGGGAACGATCAAAGCGGAGACAATTTGGGACATTACTGCCATGGAGAAAAGACCGCATGGTGCCGGTTGTATTCAATCCCGATGTAATTTCTGTGTTTCATCAACACTCTGAAGGTCCACAGATTACAGAATGCCACCAGATGTACTTCGGAAACTACTACTGGTATCCCAGGGAACGATCAAATCGTGGAAAGTTTGAGACGTTACTCCCATGGTGAAAAATCTGCATGGTGCCTGTTTTATTCAATCCCAATGCAATTTCTGTGTTTCATCAACACTCAGAAGGTCCACAGATTACAGAATGCCACCAGACGTGCTTCGGAAACTACCACTGGTCTTCCAGGGAACGATCAAAGCGTAGACAGTTTGAGACATTACTCCCATGGAGAATTGTTCGGATGTTGCCTGTTGTACTCAATCACGATGCAATTTCTGTGTTTCATGAACATTCTTAAAGTCCACAGATTACAGAATGCATCGAGGGTTGATTCGGAAACTGCTACTGGTCTTCGAGGGAACGATCTAAGCGTCGACAGTTTGAAACATTACTCCCATGGAGGAAAGTTGGCATGTTGCCGCTTGTATTCAATCCCGATGCAATTTCTGTGTTTCATCAACATTCAGCAGCTGCACAGATTACAGAATGCCTCCAGATGTGATTCGGAAACTTCTACTGGTCTTCCAGGGAACGATCAGACCATAGACATTTTGAGACATTACTCTCATGGAGAAATGTCTGCATGGTGCATGTTGTATTCAAACCCTATGCAATTTCTGTGTTTCATCAACACTCTGAATGTCCACTAATTACATAATGCCTCCAGGTGTGCTTCGGAAACTACTACTGGTCTCCCAGGAAAGATCAAAGCGTAGACCGATTGAGACATTACTCGATTGGAGAAATATCCACATGGTTGATGTTTTATCAATCCCGATGCAATATATGTGTTTCATCAACACTCAGACGGTCCACAGATTACAGAATGCCTCCAGATGTGCATCCGAGACAACAACTGGTCTTCCAGGGAAAGATCAAATTGTAGACAGTTTGAGACATCCCTATCATGGAGAAAACTCCGCATGGTAGATGTAGAATTCAATCTCGATGCAATTTCTGTGTTTCATCAACAATCTGAACATCCACACATTTCAGAATGCCTCCAGATGTGGTTCTAAAACTTCTACTGGTCTCCTAGTAATCGATCAAATCATAGACAGTTTGAGACATTACTCCCATGGAGGAAAGTCCGCATGGTGCCTGTTGTATTCAATCCCCATGCAATTTCTGTGTTTCATCAACACTCAGAAGCCCCACAGATTACAGAATGCCTTCAGATGTGCTTCGGAAAATACTAATGGTCTTCCAGGGAAAAATCAAATCGGAGACAGCTTGGGACATTACTGCCATGGAGAAAAGAGCTAATGGTGCCTGTTGTATTCAATCACGATGTAATTTCTGTGTTTCATCAACACTCTGAAGGTCCACAGATTACAGAATGCCACCAGATGTGCTTCATAAACTACTACTGGTTTTAAAGAGTCTGATCAAAGCGTAGACAGTTTGAGACATTACTCCCATAGAGAAAAGTCGGCATGGTGCCTGTTGTATTCATTCCAATTGCAATTCCTGTGTTTCATCTACACTCTGATGGTCCATAGATTACAGAATGCCTCCAGATGTGCTTCTGAAACTACTACTGGTCTTCCTGCGTACGATCAAAGCTTGAACAGTTTGAGACATTACTCCCATGTCGAAAAGTCCACATGGTGCCTGTGTATTAAATCCCGATGCAATTTCTGTGTTCCATCAACACTCTGAAGGTCCACAGATTACAGAATGCCTCCAGATGTGCTTCGGAAACTGCTACTGGTCTTCCAGGGAACGATCAAAGCGTAGACAGTTTGAGACATTACTCCCATGGAGGAAAAGTCTGCATGGTGCCTGTTGTATTCACCCCGGTGCAATTTCTGTGTTTCATCAACACTCTGAAGGGCCACAGGTTACAGAATGCCACCAGATGTGCTTCTGAAACTACTACAGGTCTTAAAGGGAATGTTCAAAGCGTAGACAGTTTGAGACATTACTCCCATGGATAAAAGTCGGCATGGTGCCTGTTGTATTCAATCCCCATGCAATTTTTGTGTTTCATCAACACTCAGAAGCCTCCAGATTACAGATTGCCTCCAGATGTGCTTCGGAAAATTCTACTGGTCTTCCAGGGAACGATCAAAGCGGAGACAATTTGGGACATTACTGCCATGGAGAAAAGACCGCATGGTGCCGGTTGTACTCAATCCCGATGTAATTTCTGTGTTTCATCAACACTCTGAAGGTCCACAGATTACAGAATGCCACCAGATGTACTTCGGAAACTACTACTGGTATCCCAGGGAACGATCAAATCGTGGACAGTTTGAGACGTTACTCCCATGGTGAAAAATCTGCATGGTGCCTGTTTTATTCAATCCCAATGCAATTTTTGTGTTTCATCTACACTCTGATGGTCCATAGATTACAGAATGCCACCAGACGTGCTTCGGAAACTACCACTGGTCTTCCAGGGAGCGATCAAATCGTAGACAGATTGAGACATTACCCCCATGGAGGAAAGTCCGCATGGTGCCTCTTGTATTCACCCCGGTGCAATTTCTGTGTTTCATCAACACTCTGAAGGTCCACAGATTACAGAATGCCTCCAGGTGTGCTTCGGAAACTACTACTGGACTTCTAGGGAACGATCAAAGCGTAGACAGTTTGAGACATTACTCCCATGGAGAATTGTTCGCATGTTGATTGTTGTACTCAATCACGATGCAATTTCTGTGTTTCATGAACATTCTTAAAGTCCACAGATTACAGAATGCATCGAGGGTTGATTCGGAGACTGCTACTGGTCTTCGAGGGAACGATCTAAGCGTCGACAGTTTGACACATTACTCCCATGGAGGAAAGTTGGCATGTTGCCGCTTGTATTCAATCCCGATGCAATTTCTGTGTTTCATCAACATTCAGAACCTCCACAGATTACAGAATGCCTCCAGATGTGATTCGGAAACTTCTACTGGTCTTCCAGGGAACGATCAGAGCATAGACAGTTTGAGACAATAATCCCATGAAGAAAAGTTCGCATAGTGCCTGTTGTATTCAATCCCGATGCAATTTCTGTGTTTCATACACATTCTGAAAGTCCACAGATTACAAAATGCATCCAGGTGTGCTTCGGAAAATACTACTGGTGTCCCAGGAAAGATAAAAGTGAATACAGTTTGAGACATTAATCGATTGGAGAAAAAATTACATGGTGGATGTTGTATTCAATCCCGCGGCAGTATATGTGTTTCATCAACACTCAGAGAGTACACAGATTACAGAGTGCCTCCAGATGTGCATCCGAGACATCAACTGTTCTTCCAGGGAGAGATCAAATTGTAGACACTTTGAGACATCCCTATCATGGAGAAAACTCCGCATGGTGACTGTCGTATTCAATCGCGATGAAATTTCTTTGTTTCATCAACACTCTGAATGTCCACAAATTACAGAATGCCTCCAGGTGTTCTTCGGAAACTACTAGTGGTCTCCCAGGAAATATCAAAATGGAGACAGTTTGAGAAATTACTCCCTTGGAGAAAAATCCGCATGGTGGATGTTGAATTGAATCTCGATGCAATTTCTGTGATTTATCAACACTTAGAACATCCACACATTTCAGAATGATTCCAGACGTGGTTCTAAAACTGCTACTGGTCTCCCAGGAATCGATCAAAGCGTAGGCACTTTGAGACATTACTCCCATGGAGAAAAGTCTGCATGGTGCCTGTTGTATTCAATCCCATTGCAGTGGCTGTGTTTCATCTACACTCCGATGTTCCATAGATTACAGAATGCCTCCAGATGTGCTTTGGAAACTACTACTGGTTTTCCTGCGTACGATCAAAGCATAGACAGTTTGAGACATTACTCCCATGTCGAAAAGTCCACATTGTGCCTGTTGTATTAAATCCCGATGCAATTTCTTTGTTTCATCAACACTCAGAAGGCCCACAGAATACAGAATGCCTCCAGATGTGATTCAGAAACTACTACTTGTCTCCCAGGAATCGATCAAAGCGTAGACAATTTGACACTTTACTCGCATATAGAAAAGTCTGCATGGTGGCTGTCGTATTCAATTCCATTGCAGTTCCTGTGTTTCATCTACACTCTGATGTACCATAGATTACAGAATGCATCCAGATGTGCTTCGGAAACTACTACTGGTCTTCCTGCGTACGATCAAAGCTTAGACAGTTTGAGACATTACTCCCATGTCGAAAAGTCCACATAGTGCCTGTTGTGTTAAATCCCAATGCAATTTCTGTGTTTTATCAACAATGCGAAGGTCCACAGATTACAGAATGCCTCTAGATGTGCTTCGGAAACTTATACTGGTCTTCCAGGGAACGATCTAAGCGAAGATAGTTTGAGACATTACTCCTATGGAGAAAAGTCGGCATGGTGCCTGTTGTATTCAATCCCGATGCAATTTCTGTGTTTCATCAGTTCTCAGAAGCTCCACAATTTACAGAATGCCTCCAGATGTGATTCGGTAACTACCACTGGTCTTCGAGGGAACGATCAAAGTGTAGACAGTTTAATGCACTACTCCCATAGATAAAATTCCGCATGGTGACTGTTGTATTAATCCTCATGCAATTTCTGTGTTTCATGAACACTCTGAAGGTCCACAGATTACAGAATGCTACCAGATGTGTTTGGGAAACTACTACTGGTCTTCCAGGGAACGATCAAAGCAAAGACACTTTGAGACATTACTCCCATGGAGAAAAGTCCGCATGAGCCTGTTGTATTAATCCCCATGCAATTTCAGTGTTTCATCAACACTCTGTAGGTCCCCAGATTACAAAATGCCACCAGATGTGTTTCGGAAACTACTACTGGTCTTCCAGGGAACGATCAAAGCGTATACAGTTTGAGACATTACTCCCATGGAGAAAAGTCTGCTATTTTACTGTTGCATTGAATCCCGATGAGATTAGTGTGTGTCATTAACACTCTGATGGTCCATAGATTACAGAACGCCTTTAGATGTTCTTCGGAAACTACTATTGGTCTTCTAGGTACGATCAAATCGTAGACTGTTTGAGACATTACTCCCATTGAGAAAAGGCTGCATGCTGATTGTTGTATTCATTTCCGATGCAATATCTGTGTATCATCAACACTCTGAAGGTCCACAGATTACATAATGCCTCCAGATGGGCTTCGGGAACCACAACTGGTCTTCCATGGAACGATCAAGGCGTAGACAGTTTGAGACATTACTCCCATGGAGTGAAGTCCGCATGGTGCCTGTTGTATTCAATCCCGATGCAATTTCTGTGTTTCATCAACACTCTGAAGGTCCACAGATAACAGAATGCCTCCAGATGTGCTTCTAAGGCTACTACTGGTCTTCCAGGGAACGATCGAAACGTAGACAGTTTGAGACATCACTCTCATCGAGAGAAGTCAGCATGGTGCCTGTATTCAATCACGATGCAATTTCTGTGTTTCATCAACATTCTGAAGGTAAACAGATTACAGAATGCCTCCAGATGTGGTTCGGAAACTAATACTAATATCCAAGGAGTCGATCAAATCGTACACACTTTGAGACATTACTCCCATGCAGAAAAGTCAATATGGTGCCTGATGTAATCAATTCCGATGCAATTTATGTGTTTCATGAAAACTCTGAGGTCCACAGATTTCAGAATGCCTCCAGATGTGCTTCGGAAACTAATACTGGTCTTCCAGGCAACGATCAAAGCGTAGACAGGTTGAGACATTACTTCCATGGAGAGCTGTCCGCATGGTGATTGTTGCATTCAATCCCGATGCAATTGCTCTGTTTCATCAACATTCTAAAAATGTCCACAGATTACAGAATGCCTCCAGGTATGCTTCGGAATCTAGTACTGGTCTTTCAGGGAACGATCTAAGCGTAGACAGTTTGAGACATTACTCCCATGGTGAAAAGTCCACATGGTGAATGTTGTATTCAAGCCCGATGGAATTTTCTTGTTTCATCAACACTCTGAAGGTCCACAGATTACAGAATCCCCCCAGACTGGCTTAGGAAACTTAAACTGATCTTCCAGGAGTCGATCAGAGCGTAGACACTTTGAGACATTACTCCCATGGAGAAAAACCTGCATGGTGCCTGTTGTATTCATTCCCGATGCAATTTCTGGGTTCCATCAACACTCTGAATGTCCACAGATTACAGAATGCCCCTAGATTTGCTTCGGAAACTACTACCGGTCTTCCATAGAACGATCAAACAGTAGACAGTTTGAGACATTCCTCCCAACGAGAAAAGTCTGAATGGTGCCTGTTGTATTCAATACCGATGCAATTCCTGAAATACATCAACACTCTGACGGTCCACAGATTTCAGAATGCCTCCAGATGTGCTTCGGAAACTACTACTGGTCTTCCAGAAAACAATCAAAGCGAAGACAGTTTAAGACATTACTCCCATGGAGAAATGTCCGCATGGTGCCTGTTGTAATCAATCCCAATGCAAATGCTGTGTTTCATCAAGATTCTGAAAGTCCAAAGATTACAGAATGCCTCCAGGGGTGCTTCGGAAACTACTACTGTCTTCCAGGGGACGATCAAAGCATAGACCGTTTGAGACAATACTCCCATGGATAAAAGTCCGCATTGTGTCTGTTCTATTCAATCCCAGTGCAATTTCTGTATTTCATCAACACTCTTATGGTCCACAGATTACAGAATGACTCCAGATGTGCTTCGGAAACTACTACTGGTCTCCAAGTATTGATCAAAGCGTAAACAGTTTGTGACATTACTCCCATGGAGAAAAGTCGGCATCGTGCCTGTTGTACTCAATCCCGATGCAATTTCTGTGTTTCATCAGTACTCAGAAGCTCCACAGTTTACAGAATGCCTCCAGATGTGATTCGGAAACTACCACTGGTCTTCGAGGGAACGATCAAAGTGTAGACAGTTTAAGGCACTACTCCCATAGATGAAAGTCCGCATGGTGCCTGTTGTATTAATCCCCATGCAATTTCTGTGTTTCATCAACACTCAGAAGCTTCACAGATTACAGAATGCCTCCAGATGTGCTTCTGAAACTGCTAGTGGTCTCCCAGGACTCTATCAAAGCGTAGACAGTATTAGACATTACTCCCATGGAGAAATGTCTGCACGGTGCCTGTTGTATTCATTAGTGATGCTATTTCTATATTTCATCAACACTCTGAAAGTCCACAAATTACAGAATGCAACTAGATGTGCTTCGGTAACTACAACTGGTCTTCCAGGAATCGATCAAAGTATTGACTGTTTGAGAAATTAGTCCCATGGAGAAAATACCGCATGGTGCCGGTTGTATTCAATCCCGATGCTATTTCTGTGTTTCTATCGACACTCTGAAGGTCCACAGATTACAGAATGCCTCAAGGTGTGCTTCGGAAACTAGTACTGATCTTCTGAGAACGATCAAAGCGTAGACAGTTTAAGACATTACTTCCATGTAGAAATGTCCGCATGTTGCCTGTTGTATTCAATTCCGATGCAATATCTGTGTTTCTTCAACATTCTGAAAGTCCACAGAATACAGAATGCATCCAGGTGTGCTTCGGAAACTAGTACTGGTCTCCCAGGAATCGATCAAAGCGTATGCAGTTTGAGACATTACTCCCATGGAGAAAAGTCTGCTATTTTACTGTTGTATTGAATCCCGATGAAATTAGTGTGTGTCATTAACACTCTGATAGTCCATAGATTACAGTACGCCTTTAGATGTTCTTCGGAAACTACTATTGGTCTTCTAGGTTCGATCAAATCGTAGACTGTTTGAGACATTACTCCCATTGAGAAAAGGCTGCATGCTGATTGTTGTATTCATTTCCGAAGCAATTTCTGTGTTTCATCAACACTCTGAAGGTCCACAGATTACATAATGCCTCCAGATGTTCTTCGGGAACCACAACTGGTCTTCCAGGGAACGATCGAAGCGTAGACAGTTTGAGACATCACTCTCATCGAGAAAAGTCAGCATGGTGCCTGTATTCAATCACGATGCAATTTCTGTGTTTCATCAACACTCTGAAGGTAAACAGATTACAGAATGCCTCCAGAAGTGGTTCGGAAACTAATACTAATATCCCAGGAATCGATCAAATCGTACAAACTTTGAGACATTACTCCCATGCAGAAAAGTCAATATGGTGCCTGTTGTAATCAATTCCGATGCAATTGATGTGTTTCATGAACACTCTGATGGTCCACAGATATTAGAATGCCCCCAGATGTGATTCGGAAACTAATACTGGTCTTCCAGGCAACGATCAAAGTGTAAACAGGTTGAGACATTACTCACATGGAGAAATGTCCGCATGGTGCCTGTTGCATTCAATCCCGATGCAATTGCTCTGTTTCATCAACATTTTAACAATGTCCACAGATTACAGAATGCCTCCAGGTATGCTTCGGAATCTAGTACTGGTCTTTCAGTGAACGATCAAAGCGTAGACAGTTTGAGACAATACTCCCCATTGAGAAAAGTCTGCCTGGTGCCAGTTGTATTCATTCCCGATGCAATTTCTGTGTTTTATCAACACTCTGCAGTTCCACAGATTACAGAATGCTTCCAGATGAGCTTCGGAAACTACTACTGGTCTTGCAGAGTACGATCAAAGCGTAGACAGTTTGAGACATTACTCCCATGGTGAAAAGTGCACATGGTGAATGTTGTATTCAAGCCCGATGAAATTTTCGTGTTTCATCAACACTCTGAAGGTCCACAGATTACAGAATCCCCCCAGATGGGCTTCGGAAACTTATACTGTTCTTCCAGTTGTCGATCAGAGCGTAGACAGTTTAAGACATTACTCCCATGGAGAAAAACCTGCATGGTGCCTGTTGTATTCATTCGAGATGCAATTTCTGGGTTTGATCAACACTCTGAATGTCCACAGATTACAGAATGCCCCTAAATTTGCTTCGGAAACTACTACCGGTCTTCCATGGAACGATCAAACAGTAGACAGTTTGAGACATTACTCCCAACGAGAAAAGTCTGAATGGTGCCTGTTGTATTCAATCCCGATGCAATTTCTGAAATTCATCAACACTCTGAAGGTCCACAGATGTCAGAATGCCTCCAGATGTGCTTCGGAAACTACCACTGGTCTTCCAGGGAACGATCAAAGCAAAGACACTTTGAGACATTACTCCCATGGTGAAAAGTCCGCATGAGCCTGTTGTATTAATCCCCATGCAATTTCAGTGTTTTACCAACACTCTGAAGGCCCACAGATTACAGAATGCCACCAGATGTGCTTCGGAACATACTACTGGTCTCCCAGGAAAGATCCAAGCAGAGACAGTTTGAGACATTACACCCTTGGAGAAAAATCCGCATGGTGGATGTTGAATTCAATCTCGATGCAATTTCTGTGTTTCATCAACACTCAGAAGGCCCACAGAATACAGAATGCCTCCAGATGTGATTCAGAAACTACTACTAATCTTCCAGGGAACGATCAAAGCATAGACAGTTTGAGGCAATACTCAAATGGAGAAAAGTCCGCATTGTGTCTGTTGTATTCAATCCCAATCTAATTTCTGTGTTTCATCAACATTCTGAAAGTCCACAGATTACAGAATGCATCCAGATGTGCTTCGGAAACTACAACTGGTCTTCCAGGAATCGATCAAAGTATTGACTTTTTGAGAAATTAGTCCCATGGAGAAAATACCGAATGGTGCCGGTTGTATTCAATCCCGATGCTATTTCTGTGTTTCTATCGACACTCTGAAGGTCCACAGATTACAGAATGCCTCAAGGTGTGCTTCGGAAACTAGTACTGATCTTCAGAGAACGATCAAAGCGTAGACAGTTTAAGACATTACTTCCATGTAGAAATGTCCGCATGTTGCCAGTTGTATTCAATTCCAATGAAATATCTGTGTTTCTTCAACATTCTGAAAGTCCACAGAATACAGAATGCATCCAGGTGTGCTTCGGAAACTAGTACTGGTCTCCCAGGAATCGATCAAAGCGTATACAGTTTGAGACATTACTCCCATGGAGAAAAGTCTGCTATTTTACTGTTGTATTGAATCCCGATGAAATTAGTGTGTGTCATTAACACTCTGATGGTCCATTGATTACAGAACGCCTTTAGATGTTCTTCGGAAACTACTATTGGTCTTCTAGGTACAATCAAACCGTAGACTGTTTGAGACATTACTCCCATTGAGAAATGGCTGCATGCTGATTGTTGTATTCATTTCCGATGCAATTTCTGTGTTTCATCAACACTCTGAAGGTCCACAGATTACATAATGCCTCCAGATGGGCTTCGGGAACCACAACTGGCCTCCAAGGAACGATCAAGGCGTAGATAGTTTGAGACATTACTCCCATGGAGTGTAGTCCGCATGGTGCCTGTTGTATTCAATCCCGATGCAATTTCTGTGTTTCATCAACACTCTGAATGTCCACAGATAACAGAATGCCTCCAGATGTGTTTCTAAGGCTACTACTGGTCTTCCAGAGAACGATCGAAGCGTAGACAGTTTGAGACATCACTCTCATCGAGAAAAGTCAGCATGGTGCCTGTATTCAACCAAGATGCAATTTCTGTGTTTCATCATCTCTCTGAAGGTAAACAGATTACAGAATTCCTCCAGATGTGGTTCGGAAACTAATACTAATATCCCAGGAATCGTTTAAATCGTACTAACTTTGAGACATTACTCCCATGCAGAAAAGTCAATGTGGTGCCTGTTGTAATCAATTCCGATGCAATTTATGTGTTTCATGAACACTCTGAAATTCCACAGATTTCAGAATGCCTCCAGATGTGCTTCGGAAACTAATACTGGTCTTCCAGGCAACGATCAAAGCGTAAACAGGTTGAGACATTACTCCCATGGAGAAATGTCCGCATGGTGCCTGTTGTATTCAATCCCGATGCAATTGCTCTGTTTCATCAACATTCTAAAAATGTCCACAGATAACAGAATGCCTCCAGGTATGCTTCGGAATCTAGTACTGGTCTTTCAGGGAACGATAAAAGCGTAGACAGTTTGAGACAATACTCCCATTGAGAAAAGTCTGCCTGGTGCCAGTTGTATTCATTCCCGATGCAATTTCTGTGTTTCATCAACACTCTGAAATTCCGCAAATTACAGAATGCCCCTTGATGTGCTTCGGAAACTACAACTGGTCTTCCAGGAATCGATCAAAGCGTAGACAGTTTGAGACATTACTCCCAATCAGAAAAGTCTGCATGGTGCCTGTTGTATTCAATCCCGATGCAATTTCTGTGTTTCATCAACACTCTGAAGGTCCACAGATTACAGAATGCCTCCAGATGTGCTTCGGAAACTAATACTGTTCTTCCAGGGAACGATCAAAACGTAGACAGAGACATTACTCCCAAGGAGAAATGTCCGTATGGTGACTGATGTATTCAATCCCGATGCAATTTCTGTGTTTCATCAACATTCTAAAAACGTCCAAATTTTACTGAATGCCTCCGGGCGTGCTTCGGAAACTACTACAGGTCTTCAAGGGAACGATCAAAGCGTAGACAGTTTGAGACAATACTCCCATTGAGAAAAGTCTGCATGGGGCCAGTTGTATTCATTCCCGATGCCATTTCTGTGTTTTATCAACACTCTGCAGTTCCACAGATTACAGAATGCCTCCAGATGAGCTTCGGAAACTCTTACTGGTCTTGCAGAGTACGATCAAACCGGAGACAGTTTGAGACATTACTCCCATTGTGAAAAGTCCACATGGTGAATGTTGTATTCAAGCCCGATGGAATTTTCGTGTTTCATCAACACTCTGAAGGTCCACAGAGTACAGAATCCCCCCAGATGGGCTTCGGAAACTTTTACTGTTCTTCCAGGAGTCGATCAGAGCGTAGACAGTTTGAGACATTACTCCCATGGAGAAAAACCTGCATGGTGCCTGTTGTATTCACCCCGGCGCAATTTCTGTGTTTCATCAACACTCTGATGGTCCACAGATTACAGAATGCCTCCAGATGTGCTTCGGAAACTAATACCGGTCTCCCAGGAATCGATTAAATCGTAGACTGTTTGAGACATTACTGCCATGGAGAAAAGTCTGCTTGGTGCCCGTTGTATTCATTCCCGATGCAATTTCTGTGTTTCATCAATACTCTGAAGGTCCACAGATTACAGTAAGCCTCCAGATGTGTTTCTGAAACTACTACAGGTCTTCCAGGGAACGATCAAATTGTAGACAGTTTCAGACACTACTCGCATGGAAAATGTCCGCATGGTGCCTGTTGTATTCAATCAAGATGCAATTTCTGTGTTTCATCAACACTCTTAAGGTCCACAGATTATAGAATGCCACCAGATGTGCTTCAGAAACTACTACTGGTCTTCCAGTCAACTACCAAATCGTAGACACTTTAAGACATTACTACCATGTAGAAAAGTACGCATGGTGCCTGCTGTATTCAAACCCGATGCAAATTCGGTGTTCATCTACACTCCGATGGACCACAGATTGCAGAGTGCCTCCAGATGTGCTTCTGAAACTACTACTGGCCTTCCAGAAAACGATCAAAGCGTAGACAGTTTAAGACATTACTCCCATGGAGAAATTTGCGCATGGTGCCTGTTGTATTCAATCCCAATGCAAATTCTGTGTTTCATCAAGATTCTGGAAGTCCAAAGATTACAGAAAGCCTCCAGGTGTGCTTCGGAAACTACTACTGGTCTTCCAGGGAACGATCAAAGCATAGACCGTTTGAGACAATACTCCCATGGAGAAAAGTCCGTATGGTGACTGTTGTATTCAATCCCGATGCAATTTCTGTATTTCATCAACACTCTGAAGGTCCACAGATTACAGAACGCCTCCAGATATGCTTCGGAAACTACTATTGGTTTTCCAGGTAACGATCGAATCGTAGGCTGTTTGAGACATTACTCCCATTGAGAAAAGTCTGCATGGTGCCAGTTGTATTCATTCCCGATGCAATTTCTGTTTTTCATCGACACACTGAAGGTACACAGTTTACAGAATGCCTACAGATGTGCTTCGGAAACTAATACTGGTATCCCAGGTATCGATCAGATCGTAGACAGTTTGAGACATTACTCCCACGTAGAAAAGTCCGCATGGGGCCTGTTGTATTCATCCCGATGCAGTTTCTGTGTTTCATCAAAACTCTGAAGGTCCACAGATTACAGAATGCCTCCAGATGTGCTTGGGAAGCTACTACTGGTCCTCTAGGGATAGATCAAAGCGTACTCAGTTTGAGACATAACTCCCATGGATAAAAGTCCGCATTGTGCTTCTTGTATTCAATATCGATGCAATTTCTGTCATTCATCAACATTCTCAAAGTCCACAGATTACAGAATGCCTCTAGATGTGTTTCGGAAATTACTACTGGCCTTCCAGTGAAGGACCAAAGCGTAGACAGTTCGAGACATTACTCCCATGGAAAAAGTCCGCATTGTGATCGTTGTATTCAATAACGATGCAATTTCTGTGTTTCACCAACACTCTGGATTTCCACAAATTACAGAATGAATCCAGATGTGCTTAAGAAACAACTACTGGTCTTCCAGGGAAAGATCAGAGCGTAGACAGTTTGAGATATTACACCCATGGATAAAAGTCCGCATGGTGCCTGTTGCATTCAATCCCGATGCAATTTCTGTGTTTCATCAACCCTCTGAAGGTCCAGAGATTATATAATGCCACCAGATGTGCTTCAGATGCTACTACTGGTCTTCCAGGGAACGATCAAATCGTAGACAGTTTGAGACATTACTACCATGTAGAAAAGTCAATGTGGTGCCTGTTGTAATCAATTCCGATGCAATTTATGTGTTTCATGAACACTCTGAAGTTCCACAGATTTCAGAATGCCTCCAGATGTGCTTCGGAAACTAATACTGGTCTTCCAGGCAACGATCAAAGCGTAAACAGGTTGAGACATTACTCCCATGGAGAAATGTCCGCATGGTGCCTGTTACATTCAATCCCGATGCAATTGCTCTGTTTCATCAACATTCTAAAAATGTCCACAGATAACAGAATGCCTCCAGGTATGCTTCGGAATCTAGTACTGGTCTTTCAGGGAACGATAAAAGCGTAGACAGTTTGAGACAATACTCCCATTGAGAAAAGTCTGCATGGGGCCAGTTGTATTCATTCCCGATGCCATTTCTGTGTTTTATCAACACTCTGCAGTTCCACAGATTACAGAATGCCTCCAGATGAGCTTCGGAAACTCTTACTGGTCTTGCAGAGTACGATCAAACCGGAGACAGTTTGAGACATTACTCCCATGGTGAAAAGTCCACATGGTGAATGTTGTATTCAAGCCCGATGGAATTTTCGTGTTTCATCAACACTCTGAAGGTCCACAGAGTACAGAATCCCCCCAGACGGGCTTCGGAAACTTTTACTGTTCTTCCAGGAGTCGATCAGAGCGTAGACAGTTTGAGACATTACTCCCATGGAGAAAAACCTGCATGGTGCCTGTTGTATTCATTCCCGATGCAATTTCTGGGTTTCATCAACACTTTGACGGTCCACAGATTACAGAATGCCCCTAGATTTGCTTCGGAAACTACTACCGGTCTTCGATGGAACGATCAAACAGTAGACAGTTTGAGACATTACTCCCAACGAGAAAAGTCTGAATGGTGCCTGTTGTATTCAATCCCGATGCAATTTCTGAAATTCATCAACACTCTGAAGGTCCACAGATGTCAGAATGCCTCCAGATGTGCTTCGGAAACTACTACTGGTCTTCCAGAAAACAATGAAAGCGAAGACAGTTTAAGACATTACTCCCATGGAGAAATGTCCGCATGGTGCCTGTTGTAATCAATCCCAATGCAAATTCTGTGTTTCATCAAGATTCTGAAAGTCGAAAGATTACAGAATGCCTCCAGGGGTGCTTCGGAAACTACTACTGGTCTTCCAGTGGACGATCAAAGCATAGACCGTTTGAGACAATACTCCCATGGATAAAAGTCCGCATGGTGTCTGTTGTATTCAATCCTGATGCAATTTCTGTATTTCATCAACACTCTTAAGGTCCACAGATTACAGAATGACTTAAGACGTGCTTCGGAAACTACTACTGATCTCCCAGTATCGATCAAAGCGTAGGCAGTTTGAGACATTACTCCCATGGAGAAAAGTACTTACGGTGCCTGTTGTATTCAATCCCGATGCAATTTCTGTGTTTCATCAAAACTCGGAAAGTATACAGATTACAGAATGCCTCCAGATGTGCTTCGGAAACTACTACTGGTCTTCCACTAATTGATCAAAGCGTATACAGTCTGAGACAATACTCCCATGGAGAAATGTCGGCATGGTGCCTGTTGTATTCAATCCCAATGCAATTTCTGTGTTTCATCAATACAATGAAGGTCCACAGATTACAGAGTGCCACAAGATGTCCTTCGGAAAATACTACTGGTCTTCCAGGAATCGATCAATGCGTAGACAGTTTGAGACATTACTCCCATGGAGAAAAGTCCGCATGGTGAATGTTGTATTCAACCCCGATGCAATTTTCGTGTTTCATCAACACTCTGAAGGTCAACAGATTACAGAATCCTTCCAGATGTGCTTCGGAAACTTATACTGCTCTTCCAGGAGTCTAGCATATAGTAGACAGTTGAGACATTAATCCCACGGAGAATAACCTGCATGGTGCCTGTTTTATTCAATCCCCTTGCAATTCCTTTGTTTCATCAACATTCTGAAGGTCCACAGAATACAGAATGCCTCCAGATGTGCTTCGCAAACTACTACTGGTCTTCCAGGGAACGATCAAAGCGTAGACAGTTTGAGACATTACTCCCATGGAGAAATTTTCGCATGGCTCCTGTTGTATTCAATCCCAATGCAATTTCTGTGTATCATCAACACTCTGAAGATATATAGACTACAGAATGCCTCCAGATGTGCTTCGGATACTACTACTGGTCTTCATGGAAACTTCCAAAGCGTAGACAGTTTTATACATTACTTTCATGGAGAAAATTATGCATTGTGCCTGTTGTATTCATTCCCGATGCAATTTCTGTGTTTCATCAACACTCTGAATGTCCACAGATTACAGAATGCCCCTAGATGTGCTTCGGAAGCTACAACTGATCTTCCAGGAATCGATCAAAGCGTAGACAGTATGAGACATTACTCCCATGCAGAAAAGTCTGCATAGTGCCTGTTGTATTTAGTCCCGATGCATTTTCTGTAATTCATCAACTCTCTTTAGTTCCAGAGATTACAGAATGCCTCCAGATGTGCTTCGGAAACTACCACTAGTCTTCCAGGGGATGATCAAAGCATAGACCTTTTGAGACAATACCCGCATGGAGAAAAGTCCGCATGGGCCCTGTTGTATTCAATCCCAATGCCATTACTGTGTGTCATCAACATTCTAAAAATGTCCACAGATTACTGAATGCCTCCAGGCGTGCTTCGATAACTACTACTGGTCTTCCAGGTAACGATCAAAGCGTAGACAGTTTGAGACAATACTGACATGGAGAAAAGTCTGCATGGTGCCTGTTGTATTCATTCCCGATGCAATTTCTGTGTTTCATCAACACTCTGAAGGTCCACAGATTACAGAATGCCGCTAGATGTGTTTCGGAAACTACCACAGGTCTTCCATGGAACGATCAAATCCTTGACAGTTTGAGACATGACTCCCATGGAGAAAAGTCTGCATGGTGCCTGTTGTATTCAATCCCGATGCAATTTCTGTGTTTCATCAACACTCTGATGGTCCACAGATTACAGAATGCCTCCAGATGTGCTTCGGAAACTAATACCGGTCTCCCAGGAATCGATCAAATCGTAGACTGTTTGAGACATTACTGCCATGGAGAAAAGTCTGCTTGGTGCCCGTTGTATTCATTCCCGATGCAATTTCTGTGTTTCATCAATACTCTGAAGGTCCACAGATTACAGTAAGCCTCCAGATGTGTTTCTGAAACTACTACAGGTCTTCCAGGGAACGATCAAAGTGTAGACAGTTTCAGACACTACTCGCATGGAAAAAGTCCGCATGGTGCCTGTTGTATTCAATCAAGATGCAATTTCTGTGTTTCATCAACACTCTTAAGGTCCACAGATTATAGAATGCCACCAGATGTGCTTCAGAAACTACTACTGGTCTTCCAGTCAAAGACCAAATCGTAGACAGTTTGAGACATTACTACCAAGTAGAAAAGTACGCATGGTGCCTGTTGTATTCAAACCCGATGCAATTTCGGTGTTCATCAACACTCCGATGGACCACAGATTGCAGAGGGCCTCCAGATGTGCTTCTGAAACTACTACTATCCTTCCAGAAAACGATCAAAGCGTAGACAGTTTAAGACATTACTCCCATGGAGAAATGTCCGCATGGTGCCTGTTGTATTCAATCCCAATGCAAATTCTGTGTTTCATCAAGATTCTGGAAGTCCAAAGATTACATAAAGCCTCCAGGTGTGCATCGGAAACTACTACTGGTCTTCCAGGGGACGATCAAAGCATACACCGTTTGAGACAATACTCCCATGGAGGAAAGTCCGTATGATGACTGTTGTATTCAATCCCGATGCAATTTCTGTATTTCATCAACACTCTGAAGGTCCACAGATTACAGAACGCCTCCAGATATGCTTCGGAAACTACTATTGGTTTTCCAGGTAACGATCGAATCGTAGGCTCTTTGAGACATTACTCCCATTGAGAAAAGTCTGCATGGTGCCAGTTGTATTCATTCCCGATGCAATTTCTGTGTTTCTTCGACACAGTGAAGGTACACAGTTTACAGAATGCCTACAGATGTGCTTCGGAAACTAATACTGGTATCCCAGGTATCGATCAGATCGTAGACAGTTTGAGACATTACTCCCACGTAGAAAAGTCCGCATGGGGCCTGTTGTATTCATCCCGATGCAGTTTCTGTGTTTCATCAAAACTCTGAAGGTCCACAGATTACAGAATGCCTCCAGATGTGCTTGGGAAGCTACTACTGGTCCTCTAGGGATAGATCAAAGCGTACTCAGTTTGAGACATAAGTCCCATGGATAAAAGTCCGCATTGTGCTTCTTGTATTCAATATCGATGCAATTTCTGTCATTCATCAACATTCTGAAAGTCCACAGATTACAGAATGCCTCCAGATGTGTTTCGGAAATTACTACTGGCCTTCGAGTAAAGGACCAAAGCGTAGACAGTTTGAGACATTACTCCCATGGAAAAAGTCCGCATTGTGACCGTTGTATTCAATAACGATGCAATTTCTGTGTTTCACCAACACTCTGGATTTCCACAAATTACAGAATGAATCCAGATGTGCTTAAGAAACAACCACTGGTCTTCCAGGGAAAGATCAGAGCGTAGACAGTTTGAGATATTACACCCATGGATAAAAGTCCGCATGGTGCCTCTTGTATTCAATCCCGATGCAATTTCTGTGTTTCATCAACACTCTGAAGGTCCACATATTACAGAATGCCTTGTGATGTGCTTCGGAAGGTACTAGTGGTCTTCCAGGAATCGATCAAAGCGTAGACAGTTTGAAACATTACCCCCATGGAGAAAAGTCCGCATGGTGCCTGTGGTATTCAATACAGACGCTATTTCTGTGTTTCATCATTACTCTGAAGGTCCACAGATTACAGAATGCCTCCAGATGTGCTTAGGAAACTAAACTGGTCTTTACGGAATCGATCACAGCGTAGACAGTTTGAGACATTACTCCCATGGAGAAAAGTCCGCTTGGTCTCTTTTGTATTCAATCCCGATGCAATCTCTGTGTTTCATCAACACTCTGAAGGTCGTCATATTTCAGAATGCTTCCAGATGTGCTTCGGAAACTACTACAGGTCTTCCAGGGAACGATCAAAGTGTAGACAGTTTCAGACACTACTCGCATGGAAAAAGTCCGCATGGTGCCTGTTGCATTCAATCCCGATGCAATTTCTGTGTTTCATCAACCCTCTGAAGGTCCAGAGATTATATAATGCCACCAGATGTGCTTCAGAAGCTACTACTGGTCTTCCAGGGAACGATCTAATCGTAGACAGTTTGAGACATTACTACCATGTAGAAAAGTACGCATGGTGCCTGTTGTATTCAAACCCGATGCAATTTCGGTGTTCATCAACACTCCGATGGACCACAGATTGCAGAGTGCTTCCAGATGTGCTTCGCAAACTACTACTTGTCCTCCAGTAATAGATCAAAGCGTAGACAGTTTGAGACATAACTTCCAAGGATAAAAGTCCGCATTGTGCTTCTTGTATTCAATCCCGATGCAATTTCTGTCTTTCATCAACACTCTGTATGTCCACAGATTACAAAATGCTTCCTGATGTGTTTCGTAAACTACTACTGGCCTTCGTAGAAAGGACCAAATCGTAGACAGTTTGAGACATTACTCCCATGGAAAAAGTCCGCATGGTGCCTGTTGTATTCAATACCGATGCAATTTCTGTGTTTCATCAACACTCTGCAAGTCCACAAATTACAGAATGCCTCCAGATGTGCTTAAGAAACAACTACTGGCCTTCCAGGGAACGATTAGCGCGTAGACAGTTTGAGATACTACTTCCATGGATAAGAGTCCGCATGGTGCCACTTGTATTCAATTTCGATGAAATTTCTGTGTTTCATCAACACTCTGAAGGTCCACATATTACGGAATGCCTCCAGATGTGCTTCTGAAACTACTAGTGGTCTCCCTGGGAACAATCAAAGCGCAGACAGTTTGAGACATTACTCCCATTGGGAAAAGTCCGCATGGTGCCTGTTGCATTCAATCCCGATGCAATTTCTGTGTTTCATCAACACTCTGAAAGTCCACAGATTACACAATGCCTTAAGATGTGATTCGGAAACTACTACTGGTCTTCCAGGGAACGATCAAATCGTAGACCATTTAAGACATTACTCCCATCGAGAAATGACCTTATGGTGCCTGTTGTATTCAATCCCGATGCAATTTCTGTGTTTCATCAATACTCTGAAGGTCCACAGATTACAGAATGCCACCAGATGTGCTTCGGAAGCTACTACTGGTATTCCAGGGAACGATGAAAGCGTAGACAATTTGAGACATTAGTCCCATGGTGAAAAGTCCGCTTGGTTTCATTTGTTTTCAATCCCAATTCAATCTCTGTGGTTCATCAACACTCTGAAGGTCTACAGATTACAGAATCCCTCCAGATGTGTTTGGGGAACTACTACTGCCCTTCCAGGAAACGACCTTAGCGTAGACAGTTTTAGACGTTACTCCCATGGAGAAAAGTCCGCATGGTGAATGTGGTATTCAATCCCGATGCAATTTCTGTGTTTCATCAACACTCAAAAGCTCCACAGATTACAGAATGCCTAAATATGTGATTCGCAAACTACTACTTTTCTTCCAGTGAACGGTCAAAACGTAGACACTTTGAGACACAACTCCCATGGAGAAAAATCCGTATATTGCCTGTTTTATTCAATCCCGATCCAATATCTGTGTTTCATCAACACACTGAAGGTCCACAGATTACAAAACGAGCCCAGATGTGCTTCGGACACTACTACATGTATTCGAGGGAACGATAAAAGCGTTGGCAGTTTGAGACATTACTCCCATTGAGAAAATTCCGCATGGTGCCCGTAGTATTCAATACCGATGCTATTTCTGTGTTTCATCAACACTTTGGAAGTCCACAAATTACAGAATGCCTCCAGATGTGCTTCGGAATCTACTACTGGTCTTCCAGGGAACGATCGAAGCGTAGACGGTTTGAGACTTTACTCCCATGGAGAAAAGTCCGCATGGTGCCTATTGTATTCAATCCCGCTGCAATTTCTCTGTTTCATCAACACTCTGAAGGTATACAGACTACAGAATGCCTCCATATGTGCTTCGGAAACTACTACTGGTCTTCCTGTAATCGATCAAAGCGCGGACAGTTTGAGATATTACTCCCATGGAGGGAAATCCGCATGGTTGCTGTTGTATTCAATCCCCATGCAATTTCTGTGTTTCATCAACCCTCTGAATGTCCACAGATTATAGAATGCCTGAAGATGTGATTCGGAAATTACTACTGGTCTTCCAGGAAACGATCAAAGCGTAGACAGCTTGAGGCATTGCTCCCATGGAGAAAAGTCTGCAAGGTGCCTCTGGTATTCAATCCCGATGCAATTTCTGTGTTTCATCAACACTCTGAAGGGATAAAAGTGCGCATTGTGCTCCTTGAATTCAATCCCGATGAAATTTCTGTCTTTCATCAACACCTTGAAGGTCCACAGATTACAGAATGCCTCCAGATGTGCTACGGAAACTACTACTGCTCTCCTGGAACCGATCAAAGATTAGACAGTGTGTGACATTATTCAAATGGAGAAAAGTCGGCATAGTGCCTGTTGTATTCAATCCCGATGCAATATCTATGTGTCATCAACACTCTGAAGGTCCACAGATTACAGAATGCCTCCAAATGTGCTTCGGAATCTACTACTGGTCTTCCAGGGAACGATCGAAGCGTAGACAGTAAAAGACATTACTCCCATGGAGGAAAATCCGCATGGTGCCTCTTGTATTCACCCCGGTGCAATTTCTGTGTTTCATCAACACTCTAAAAGTCCACAGATTACAGAATGACTCCAGATGTGTTTCTGAATCTACTCCTGCTCTCCTGGAATCGATCAAAGCGTAGACAGTTTCAGACATTACTCCCATGGAGAAAAGTCTGCATGGTTCCTGTAGTATTCAATCCAGATGCAATTTCTGTGTTTCATCAACACTCTGAAGGTCTACAGATTACAGAATGCCTCCAAATGTGCTTCGTAACCTACCATTGGTCTTCCAGGGATCGATCAAAGAGTAAACAGTTTGAGAAATTATTCCCCTAGAGAAAAGTCCGCATGGTGCATCTGGTATTCAATCCCGATGCAATTTCAGTGTTTCATCAACACTCTGAAGGTCCACAGATTACAGATGCCTCCAGATGTGCTTCGGAAACTACTACTGTTCTTGCAGGGAACGATCAAAACGTAGAAAGTTCGAGACTTTACTCCCATAAAAGAAAGTCCGCTTGGTGCCTGCTCTATTCAATCCCTATGGAACTTATGTGTTTCAACACTCTGAACGTCCACAGATTACAGATGCCCCCAAATGTGCTTCGGAAACTACTACTGGTCTTCCAGGGAACAATCAAAGCGTAGACAATTTGAGACATCACTCTCATGGAGATAAGTCTGCATGGTGATGTTGTATTCAATTTTGATGCAATGTCTGTGGTTCATCAACACTGTGAAGGTCCACAGATTACAGATGCCTCCAGATATGCTTCGGAAACAGCTACTGTTCTTCCAGGGAACGATCAAAGGGTAGAAAGTTTGAGACACTACTCTCATAAAAAAAAGGCCGCATGGTGCCTGTTGTATTCAATCCCGATGCAAATTATGTGTTTCAACACTCTGAACGTCCACAGCTTACAGATGCCCCCAAATGTGCTTCTGAAACCGCTACTGGTCTTCCAGGGAACGATCAAAGCTTAGACAGTTTGAGACATTACTCTCATGGAGAAAAGTCGGCATGGTGCCTGTTGTATTGAATTTCGATGCAATTTCTGTGTTTGATCAACACTCTGAAGGTCCACAGATTACAGAATGCCTACAGATGTGCTTCGGAAACTACTACTGGTCTCCCAGGAATCGATCAAATCATAGACAGTTTGAGATATGACTCCTATGGAGAAAAGTCCGCATGGTGCCTATTGTATACAATCCCGATGCAATTTCTGTGTTTCATCAACACTCTGAAGGTCCACAGATGACAGAATGGCTCCAGCTGTGCTTCGGAAACTGCTGCTGGTCTTCCACTGAACGATCAAAGCATAGATAGTTTGAGACATTACTCCCATGCAGAAAAGTCCGCATGGTGCCTGTTGTATTCCATCCCGATGCAATTTCTCTGTTTCATCAACACTCTGAAGGTCCACAGATTACAGAATGCCTCCAGATGTGCTTCGGAAACTACTACTGGTCTTCCAGGGAATGATCAAAGCGGAGACAGTTTGAGACATTACTTCCGTTGCGAAAGGTTCGCATGGAGCTGTTGTATTCAATCCCGATGCAATTTGTGGGTTTCATCAACACACTCAAGGTCCACAAATTACGGAGTGCCTCCAGATGTGCTTTGGAAAATACTACTGGTCTTCCAGGGAACGATCAGGGCGTACTCAGTTTTAGACATTACTCCCATGGAGAAAAGTCCGCATCGTGCCTGTTGTATTCAATCCTGATGCAATTTCTGTGATTCATCAACTCCCTGTAGTTCCACAGATAATAAAGTGCTTACAGATGTGCTTCGGAAACTAATACTTGACTTCCAGGGAACGATCAAAGTGTAGACAGTTTGAGACATTAGTCCCATGGAGAAAAGTCCGCAGTGTGTCTGTTGTATACAATCCCGATTCAATTTCTGTGTTTCATCAACACTCTGAATGTCCACAGATTACAGTATGGCTCCAGATGTGCTTCGGAAACTACTACTGGTCTTCAAGGGAACGATCAGGACATAGACAGTTTGAGACATTACTCCCATGGAGAAAAGTCCGCATGATGGCTGTTGTACTAAATCCCGATGCAATTTCTGTGTTTCATCAACACTCTGAAGGTCCACAGATTACAGAATGCCTCCAGATGTGCTTCGGAAACTACTACTGGTCTTCCAGGGAACGATCGAAGCGTAGACAGTTTGAGATATTACTCCCATGGAGAAAAGTCCGCATGGTGCCTGTTGCATTAAATCCCGATGCAATTTCTGTGTATCATCAACACTTTGGAGGTCCACAGGTTACAGAATGGCTAGAGCTGTGGTTCGGAAACCTCTACTGGTCTTCCAGTGAACGATCAAAGCGTAGATAGTTTGAGACATTACTCCCATGGAGAAAAGTCCGCATCGTGCCAGTTGTATTCAATCCTGATGCAATTTCTGTGTTTCATCAACACCCTGAAGTTCCACAGATAATAAAGTGCTTACAGATGTGCTTCGGAAACTACTACTGGTCTTCCAGGGACCGATCAAAGTGAAGACAGTTTGAGACATTAGTCCCATGGAGAAAGTCAGCAGTGTGCCTGTTGTATACAATCCCGATGCAATTCCTGTGTTTCATCAACACTCTGAAGGTCCACAGATTACAGATACCCCCAAAGGTGCTTCGCAAACTACTACTGGGCTTCCAGGGAACGATGTAAGCGTAGACAGTTAGAGACATTAATCCCATGGAGAGAAGTCCGCATGGTGACTGTTGTATTCAATCCCGATGCAATTTATGTGTTTCGTCAACGCTCTGACGGTCCACAGTTTACGGAATGCTTCCAGATGTGCTTCTTATACTACTACAGGCCTTCCAGGGAACGATCAAAGCGTAGACAGTTTGAGACTTTACTCTCATGGAGAAAAGTCCGCGTGATGCTGATGTATTGAATCTCGATGCAATTTCTGTGTTTCATCAACACTCTGAAGGTCCACAGATTACAGAATGCCTCCAGATGTGCTTCGGAAACTACTACTGGTCTTCCAGGGAACGATCAAAGTGTAGACAGTTTGAGACATTAGTCCCATGGAGAAAAGTCCGCAGTGTGCCTGTTGTATACAATCCCGATGCAATTTCTGTGTTTCATCAACACTCTGAAGGTCCACAGATTACAGATACCCCCAAATGTACTTCGGAAACTACTACTGGTCTTCCAGGGAACGATCTAAGCGTAGACAGTTAGAGACATTACTCTCATGGAGAAATGTCCGCATGGTGCTGTTGTATTGAATCTCGATGCAATTTCTGTGTTTCATCAACACTCCGAATGTCCACAGATTACAGAATGCCTCCAGATGTGCTTCGGAAACTACTACTGGCCTCCCAGGGAACGATCAAAGCGGAGACAGTTTGAGACATTACTCCCATGGAGAAAAGTCCGCATGGTGCCTGTTGTATACAATTCCGATGCAATTTCTGTGTTTCATCAACACTCTGAATGTCCAGAGATTACAGTATTCCTCCAGATGTGCTTCGGAAACTACTACTGGTCTTCCAGGTAACGATCAAATCTTACACAGTTTGAGACATTACTCCCTTTGAGAAAGGTCCGCATGGTGCCAGTTGTATTCAATCCCGATGCAATTTTCGTGTTTCATCAACACTCTGAAGGTCCACAGATTACAGAATGCCTCCAGATGTGCTTCGGAAACTACTACTGGTCTTCCAGGGAACGATCAAAGTGTAGACAGTTTGAGAAATTACTCTTATTCAGAAAAGACCGCATGGTGCCTGTTGTATTCAATCTCGATGCAATTTCTGTGTCTCCTCAACACTTTGAATGTCCACAGATTACAGAATGGCTCCAGGAGCGCTTTGGAAACTGCTACTGGTCTGATAGGGAACGATCAAAGCGGAGACAGTTTGAGACACTACTTCCATTGCGAAAAGATCGCACTGGTGCTGTTGTATTCAATTCCGATGCAATTTCTGTGTTTCATCAACACTCTGAAGGGCCACAAATTACGGAGTGCCTCCAGATGTGCTTCGGAAACTACTACTGGCCTTCCAGTGAACGATGAGTGCATAGACAGTTTGAGACATTACTCTCATGGAGAAAAGTCCGCATGGTGCTGTTGTATTGAATCTCGATGCAATTTCTGTGTTTCAACAACTCTCTGAAGGTCCACAGATTACAGAATGCCTCCAGATGTGCTTCGGAAACTACTACTGGCCTCCCAGGGAACGATCAAAGCGGAGACAGTTTGAGACATTAATTCCATGTCGAAAAGTTCGCATTATTCTGTTGTATTCAATCCCGATGCAATTTCTGTGTTTCATCAACACTCTGAAGGTCCACAAATTACAGAGTGCCTCCAGATGTGCTTCAGAAAATACTACTGGTCTTCGATTGAACATTCAGGAGGTAGACAGTTTGAGACATTACTCCCATGGAGGAAAGTCCTCATGGTGCCTGTTGTATTGAATCCCGATGCAATTTCAGTGTTTCATCAACACTCTGAAGTTCCACAGATAACAGAGTGCCTCCAGATGTGCTTCCGAAACTACTACTGGCCTTCCAGGGAACGATCAAAGCGTAGACAGTTTGAGACATTACTCCCATGGAGAAAAGTCCGCATGGTGCCTGTTGCATACAATTCCGATGCAATTTCTGTGTTTCATCAACACTCTGAATGTCCACAGATTACAGTATGGCTCCAGATGTGCTTCGTAAACTACTACTGGTCTTCCAGGTAACGATCAAATCTTAGACAGTTTGAGACATTACTCCCTTTGAGAAAGGTCCGCATGGTGCCAGTTGTATTCAATCCCGACGCAATTTTCGTGTTTCATCAACACTCTGAAGGTCCACAGATTACAGAATGCCTCCAGATGTGCTTCTGAAACAACTACTGGTCTTCCAAAAAACGAACAAAGCGTATACAGTTTGAGACATTACTCCCATGGATAAAAGTTAGCATGGTACATGTTGTATTCAATCGCAATGCCATTTCTGTGTTTCATCAACACTCTGAAAGTCCATAGGTTGCAGATTGCCTCCAGATGTGCTTTTGAATCTACTACTGGTCTTCCAGGGAACAATCAAGGCGTACACAGTTTGAGACATTACTCTCATGGAGAAGAGTCCGCATGGAGCCTGTTGTATTGAATCGCGATGCAATTTCTGTGTTTCCTCAACACTCCATAGGTCCACAGATTACAGAATGCCACCAGATGTGCTTCGGAAGCTACTACTGGTCTCCCAGGAATCGAAAAAAACATAGACACTTTGAGATATTACACCCATGGAGAAAAGTCCGCATAGTGCCTGTTGTATTAAATCCCGATGCAATATCTGTGTTTCATCAACACTCTGAAGGTAAACAGATTACTAAATGGCTCCAGCTGTGCTTGGGAAACTGCTACTGGTCTTCCAGAGATCGATCAAAGCGTAGATAGTTTGTGACATTACTACCATGCAGAAAAGTCGGCATGGTGCCTGTTGTACTAAATCCCGATGCAATTTCTGTGTTTCATCAACACTCTGAAGGTCCACAGATTACAGAATGCCTCCAGATGTGCTTAGGAAACTACTACTGGTCATCCAGGGAACGATCAAAGCGAAGACAGTTTGAGACATTACTTCCATAGCGAAAAGTTCGCATGGAGCTGTTGTATTCAATCTCGATGCAATTTCTGTGTTTCATCAACACTCTGAAGGTCCACAAATTACAGAATGCCACCAGATGTGCTTTGGAAAATACTACTGGTCTTCCAGGGAATGATCAGGGCATAGACAGTTTGAGACATTACTTCAATGGAGAAAAGTCCGCATGGTGCCTGTTGTATTCTATCCCGTTGCAATTTCTGTGTTTCATCAAGACTCTGAATGTTCACAGACTGCAGGATGCCTCCAGATGTGCTTCATAAACTACTACTTGTCGTCCAGGGAATGATCAAAGCGTAGACAGTTTGAGACATCACTCTCATGGAGATAAGACTGCATGGTGCCTGTTGTATTAAATCCCCAGGCAATTTCTGTGTTTCATCACCACTCTGAACGTCCACAGATTACAGAATGCCTCCAGATGTGCTTCGGTAAATACTACTGGTCTTCACGGAACCGATCAAAGCGTAGACAGTTTGAGACATTAGTCCCATGGAGAAAAGTCCGCAGTGTGTCTGTTGTATACAATCCCGATTCAATTTCTGTGTTTCATCAACACTCTGAATGTCCACAGATTACAGTATGGCTCCAGATGTGCTTCGGAAACTACTACTGGTCTTCCAGGTATCGATCAGAGCGTAGGGAGTTTGAGACATTAATCATATTTAGAAAAGTCCACATGGTGAATGTTGTATTCAATAGCTATGCAATTTCTGTGTTTCATCAACACTGTGAATTTCCACAGATTACAGAATGTCCCCAGATGTGCTTGGGTAACTACTACTGGTCTTCCAGGTATCGATCAGAGCGTAGGGAGTTTGAGACATTAATCATATTTAGAAAAGTCCACATGGTGAATGTTGTATTCAATCCCGATGCAAGTTTTGTGTTTTATCAACACTCTGAAGGTCCACAGATTACAGAATGCCGCCAGATGTGCTTCAGAAGCTAGTCGTGGCCTTCCAGGGCACGATCAAATCGTTGACAGTTTGAGACATTACTCCCATGGCAAAAAGTCCGAATGGTGGCTTTTGTCTTCTTTCCCGAAGCAATTTCTGTGTTTCATCACCCCTCTGGAGGTCCACATTTTACAGAATTCCTCCAGATGCGTTTAGCAAATTTCTACTGGTCTTTCACGGAACGATCAAAGCGTAGACACTTTGAGACACTACTCCAATGGAGAAAAGTCCGCATGGAGCCTGTTGTATTAAAACTCGCTGCAAATTCAGTGTTTCATCAACACTCTGAAGGTCCACAGATTACATAATGCCTCCAGATGAGCTTCCGAAACTACTACTGGTCTTCCAGGGAACGATCAATTCTTAGACAGTTTGAGACATTACTCCCTTTGAGAAAGGTCCGCATGGTGCCTGTTGTATTCAATCCCGGTGTAATTTCTGTGTTTCATCAACACTCTGAATGTCCACAGATTACAGTATGGCTCCAGATGTGCTTCGGAAACTACTACTGGTCTTCCAGGTAACGATCAAATCTTACACAGTTTGAGACATTACTCCCTTTGAGAAAGGTCCGCATGGTGCCTGTTGTATTCAATCCCGACGCAATTTTCGTGTTTCATCAACACTCTGAAGGTCCACAGATTACAGAATGCCTCCAGATGTGCTTCTGAAACAACTACTGGTCTTCCAAAAAACGAACAAAGCGTATACAGTTTGAGACATTACTCCCATGGATAAAAGTTAGCATGGTACATGTTGTATTCAATCGCAATGCCATTTCTGTGTTTCATCAACACTCTGAAAGTCCATAGGTTGCAGATTGCCTCCAGATGTGCTTTTGAAACTACTACTGGTCTTCCAGGGAACAATCAAGGCCTACACAGTTTGAGACATTACTCTCATGGAGAAGAGTCCGCATGGTGCCTGTTGTAATGAATCGCGATGCAATTTCTGTGTTTCATCAACACTCTGAAGGTCCACAGATTACAGAGTGCCTCCAGATGTGCTTCGGAAACTACTACTGGTCTTCCAGGTAACGATCAGAGTGTAGATAGTTTGAGACATTACTCCCATGGAGATAAGTCCGCATGGTGCCTGTTGTATTCAATCCCGATTGAATTTCTGCGTATCATCAACACTCTGAAGGTCCACAGTTTACAGAATGCTTCTAGATGTGCTTCAGAAACTACTACAGGCCTTCCAGGGAACGATCAAGCGTAGACAGTTTGACACATTACTCTCATGGAGAAAAGTCCGCATGGTGCCTGTTGTATTGAATCTCGATGCAATTTCTGTGTTTCCTCCACACTCCGAAGGTCCACAGATTACAGAATGCCACCAGATGTGCTTCGGAAGCTACCACTGGTCTCCCAGGAATCGAAAAAAACATAGACACTTTGAGATATTACACCCATGGAGAGAAGACCGCATAGTGCCTGTTGTATTAAATCCCGATGCAATATCTGTGTTTCATCAACACTCTGAAGGTAAACAGATTACTAAATGGCTCCAGCTGTGCTTGGGAAACTGCTACTGGTCTTCCAGGGATCGATCAAAGCGTAGATAGTTTGTGACATTACTACCATGCAGAAAAGTCGATATGGTGCCTGTGGTACTAAATCCCGATGCAATTTCTGTGTTTCATCAACACTCTGAAGGTCCACAGATTACAGAATGTCTCCAGATGTGCTTAGGAAACTACTACTGGTCATCCAGGGAACGATCAAAGCGTTGACAGTTTGTGATATTACTCCCATGGAGAAAATTCCGCCAGGTGCACGTTGTATTAATTCCCAATGAAATTTCTGTGTTTGATCAACACTCTGAAAGTGGACAGATTACAGAACGCCTCCAAATGTGGTTCGGAAACTACTACTGTCTTCCAGGTAACTATGAAAGCTTAGACAGGTTGAGACATTATTCCCATGGAGAAAATTCCGCATGGTGCCTGTTGTATTCAATCCATGTGCAATTTATGTGCTTTTATCAAATCTTTGCAGGTCCACAGGTTACAGACTGCCACCATATGTGCTTCGGAATCTACTACTGGTGTTCCAGGGAACGATCAAAGCGTAGACAGTTTGAGTCATTACTCCTATGGAGAAAAGTCCACATGGTGCCTGTTGTATTCAATAGCTATGCAATTTCTGTGTTTCATCAACACTGTGAATTTCCACAGATTACAGAATGTCCCCAGATGTGCTTGGGTAACTACTACTGGTCTTCCAGGTATCGATCAAAGCGTAGGGCGTTTGAGAGATTAATCATATTAAGAAAAGTCCACATGGTGAATGTTGTATTCAATCCCGATGCAAGTTTTGTGTTTTATCAACAGTCTGAAGGTCCACAGATTACAGAATGTCGTCAGATGTGCTTCAGAAGCTAGTCCTGGCCTTCAAGGGCACGATCAAATCGTTGACAGTTTGAGACATTACTCCCATGGAGAAAAGTCCGAATGGTGGCTGCTGTCTTCTTTCCCGATGCTATTTCTGTGTTCGATCAACCCTCTGGAGGTCCACATATTACAGAATTCCTCCAGATGTGTTTAGCAAATTTCTACTGGTCTTTCTCGGAACGATCAAAGCGTAGACACTTTGAGACATTACTCCAATGGAGAAAAGTCCGCATGGAGCCTGTTGTATTCAATCTCGCTGCAAATTCAGTGTTTCATCAACACTCTGAAGGTCCACAGATTACATAATGCCTCCAGATGAGCTTCCGAAACTACTACTGGTCTTCCAGGGAACGATCAAATCTTAGACAGTTTGAGACATTACTCCCTTTGAGAAAGGTCCGCATGGTGCCTGTTGTATTCAATCCCGGTGTAATTTCTGTGTTTTTATCAAAACTCTGAAGGTACACAGGTTACAGAATGGCTCCATATGTGCTTCGGAGACTACTACTGTTCTTCTAGGGTACGATTAAAGCGTAGACAGTTTGAGACATTACTCTCATGGAGAAAAGTCCGCATGGTGCCTGTTATATTCAATTACGATGCAATTTGTGTGTTTCATCAACAATCTGAAGGTCCACAGACAACAGAATGCCTCTAGATCTGCTTCGGAAACTATTACTTGTCTTCGAGGGAATGATCAAAGCGTAGACAGTTTGAGACATTACTCCCATGGAGAAAAGTTCGCATGGTGCCTGTTGTATTCAATCCCGATGCTATTTCTGTGTTACATCAACACTCTGAAGGTGCACAGATAACAGAATGCCTCCAGATGTGCTTCGGAAACTACTAATGGTCTTCCAGGAATTCATCAAGGCGTAGACAGTTTGAGACATTACTCCCACGGAGAAAAGTCCGCATGGTGCCTGTTGTACTCAATCTCGCTGCAAATTCAGTGTTTCATTAACACTCTGATCGTCCACAGATTACAGAATGCCTCCAGATTTGCTTCGGAAACTGCTACTTTTCTTCCAGGAAACGATCAAACCTAGACAGTTTGAGACATAACTCCCATGGAGAAAAGTCCGCATGGTGCCTGTTATCTTCTTTCCCGATGCAATTTCTGTGTGTCATCAACACTCTAAAGGTCCACATAATACAGAATGCCTCCAGATGTGCTTCGGAAACTAATACTTGACTTCGAGGAATCTATGAAAGTTCGTAGATAGTTTGCGACATTTCTCCCCTGGAGAAAAGTCCGCATGGTGACTGGTGTATTGAGTCCCGATGCATTTTCTGTGTTTCATCAACACTCTGAAGGTCCACAGATACCAGAATGACTCCTGATGTGCTTCGGAAACTACTAATGGTCTTCCAGGAATCCATCAATTCGGAGACTGTTTGAGACATTACTCCCATGGAGAAAAGTCGGCATGGTGCCTGTTGTACTCAATCTCGCTGCAAATTCAGTGTTTCATTAACACTCTGAAGGTCCACAGATTACAGACTGCTTCCAGATGTGCTTCGAAAACTACTACTGGTCTTCCAGGAATCGATAAATGCATAGACAATTTGAGACGTTACTCCCATGGACAAAAGTCCGCATGGTGCCTGTTCTATTCAATCCCGATGCAAATTCAGTGTTTCATCAACACTCTGAACGTCCACATAATACAGAATGCCTCCAGATGTGCTTCGGAAACTAATACTTGACTTCGAGGAATCTATGAAAGTTCGTAGATAGTTTGCGACATTTCTGCCATGGAGAAAAGTCCGCATGGTGACTGGTGTATTGAGTCCCGATGCATTTTCTGTGTTTCATCAACACTCTGAAGGTCCACAGATAACAGAATGCCACCTGATGTGCTTCGGAAACTGCTAATGGTCTTCCAGGAATCCATCAAGGCGTAGACTGTTTGAGACATTATTCCCATGGAGAAAAGTCGGCATGGTGCCTGTTGTACTCAATCTCGCTGCAAATTCAGTGTTTCATTAACACTCTGAAGGTCCACAGATTACAGAATGCTTCCAGATGTGTTTCGAAAACTACTACTGGTCTTCCAGGAATCGATAAATGCATAGACAATTTGAGACATTACTCCCATGGACAAAAGTCCGCATGGTGCCTGTTCTATTCAATCCCGATGCAAATTCAGTGTTTCATCAACACTCTGAAGGTCCACAGGTTACAGAATGCCTCCAGATGTGCTTCGGAAACTACTATTGGTTTTCCAGGGAAAGATCAAAGCGTAGACAGATTGAGACATTACTTCCATTGCGAAAAGTCCGCATGGTGCCTGTTGTATTCAATCCTGTACACATTTCTGTGTTTCATCAACACTCTGAAGGTCCACAGATTACAGAATGCCTCCAGATGTGCTTCGGAAACTACTACTGTTCTTCCAGGAATCCTTAAAATCATAGACAGTTTGAGACATTACTCCCATGGAGAAAAGTCCGCATGCTGCCTGTTGTACTCAATCTCGCTGCAAATTCAGTGTTTCATTAACACTCTGAAGGTCCACAGGTTACAGAATGCCTCCAGATGTGCTTCGGAAACTACTATTGGTTTTCCAGGGAAAGATCAAAGCGTAGACAGATTGAGACATTACTCCCATGGAGAAAAGACCGCATGGTGCCTGTTCTATTCAATCACGATGCAATTTCTGTGTTTCATCAACACTCTGAAGTTCCACTGATTATAGAATGATACCAGATGTGCTTCGGAAACGACAACTGGTCTCCCAGGGAACGATCAAAGGGTATAAAGTTTGAGGCATTACTCGCATGGAGAGAAGTCCGCATGGTTCCTGTTGTATTAAATCTCGCTGCTAATTCAGTGTTTCATCAACACTCTGAAGGTCCACAGATTACAGAATGCCTCCAGATGTGCTCCGAAATCAACTATTGGTCTTCCAGGGAACGATCAAACCGTAGAGAGATTGAGACAATAGTTCCATGGAGAAAAGTCCGCATGGTGCCAGTTGTATTCAATCCAGTTTATATTTCTGTGTTTCTTCAACACTCTGAAGGTCCACAGATAACAGAATGCCTACATATGTGCAGCGGAAGCCACTCTTGGTCTTACAGGGAGCGATCAAAGCTTAGACAGTTTGAGACATTGCTCTCACTGAGAAAACTCCTGATTGTTACAGAATGCCTCCATATGTGCTTCGGTAACTACTACTGGTGTTCCAGAGAACTACCGAAGCGTCGATGGTTTGAGACATTACTACCATGGTATCTATTGTATTCAATCCTGATGTAATATCTGTGGTTCATCAACACTCTGAAGTTCCACAGATTACAGAATGCTTCCAGATGTGCTTCGGAAACTATTACTTGCCTTCGATGAATCGATCAAAATTAGTAGAGAGTTTGAGACATTTCTCCCATGGAGAAAATTCCGCATGGTGACTGGTTTATTGAATCCCGATGCATTTTCTGTGTTTCATCAACACTCTGAAGGTCCACAGATTACAGAATGCCTCCAGATGTGCTTCGGAAACTACTACTGTTCTTCCAGGAATCCTTAAAATCATTGACAGTTTGAGACATTACTCCCATGGAGAAAAGTCCTCATGGTGCCTGTTGTATTCAATCTTGCTGCAAATTCAGTGTGTCATCAACACTCTGAAGGTCCACAGATTACAGGAAGCCTCCAGATGTGCTTCGGAAACTACTATTGGTCTTCCAGGGAACGATCAAAGCGTAGACAGTTCGAGACATTACTACCATGGAGAAAAGTCGTCATGGTGCCTGTTCTATTCAATCCCGATGCAATTTCTGTATTTCCTCAACACTCTGAAGGTCCATAGATAACAGAATGCCTCCATATGTGCATCTGTAACTACTACCGGTCTTCCAGGGAAAGATCCAAGGTTATACAGTTTGAGACAATACTCGCATGGAGAAAAGTCCGCATGGTGCCTATTGTATTCAATCCTGATGCAATTTCTGTGTTTCAACAACACTCTGAACATCCACATATTACAAAATACCTCCAGATGTGCTTCGGAAATGTCTACTGGTCTTCCAGGGAACGATCAAAGCGTAGACAGTTTGAGACATTACTCCCATAGAGAAAAGTCCGTGTGGTGCCTGTTGTATTCAATCTCGCTGCAGATTCAGTGTTTCATCAACACTCTTAAGGTCCACAGATTACAGAATGCCTCCAGATGTGCTTCAGGAACTACTACTGGTTTACGAGGGAACGATCAGACCGTAGACAGTTTGAGACATTCCTCCCATCGAGCAAAGTCCGAATGGTGCCTGTTGTATTCAATCCCGATGCAATTTCTGTGTTTCATCAAAGCTCTGAAGGTGCACAGATTACAGAATGACTCCAGATGTCCCTCAGCAACTTCTACTGGTCTTCCAGGGTACGAACAAAGCGTCGACAGTTTGAGACAATACTCCCATGGAGTAAAGTCCGCATGGTGCCTTTTGTATTCAATCCCGATGCAAGTTCTGTGTTTCATCATCACTCTGAAGGTCCACATACTACAGAATTCCTCCAGATGTGCTTCGGTAATTACTACTGGTCTTCCAGGGAACGATCAAGGCGTAGACAGTTTGAGACATTACTCCCATGGGGTAAAGTCCGCATGGTTCCTGTTGTATTCAATCTCGCTGCAAATTCCGTGTTTCATGAACACTCTGATGGTCCACAGATTACATAATGCCTCCATATGTGCTTCGGAAACTACTACTGGTCTTCCAGGAATCGATTAAAAGTGTAGACAGTTTGAGACACTACTCCCATCGAGAAAAGACTGCATGGTGCCTGTTGTATTAAATCCCGATGCAATATCTGTATTTCATCAACACTCTGAAGGTCCACAGATTACAGAATGCCTCCAGACGTGCTTCGGAAACTACTACTGGTCTTCCAGACAACGATCAATGCGTATACAGTTTGAGACAATAATCCCATGGAGAAAAGTCCGCATGGTGGCTGGTGTCTTCGTTCCTGATGCAATTTCTGTGTTTCATCAACACTCTGAAGGTTCACAGATTACAGAATGCCTCCAGATGTGCTTCGGAAACTGCTACTGGTCTTCCAGGGAACGATCAAATAGCTGACAGTTTCAAACAGTACTGACATGGATAAAAGTCCGCATGGTGTCTGTTGTAATCAATACCGATGCAATTTCTGTGTTTCATCAACACTCTGAAGGTCCACAGATTACAGAATGCCTCCAGATATGCTTCGGAAACTACTACTGGTCTTCCCGGAATCGATCAAAAGCGTAGACAGACTGAGACATTACTCACATGGAGAAAAATTGCCATGGCGTCTGTTGTATTCAATTCAGATGCAATTTCTGTGTTTCATCAACACACTGAAGGTCCACAGATTACAGAATGCCTCCATATGTGCTTCGGAAACTACTACTGGTATTCCAGGAATCGATTAAAAGCGTAGATAGTTTGAGACACTACTCCCATCGAGAAAAGACCGCATGGTGCCTGTTGTATTAAATCCCGAAGCAATATCTGTATTTCATCAACACTCTGAAGGTCCACAGATTACAGAATGCCTCCAGACGTGCTTCGGAAACTACTACTGGTCTTCCAGACAACGATCAATGCGTATACAGTTTGAGACAATAATCCCATGGAGAAAAGTCCACATGGTAACTGTTGTCTTCGTTCCTGATGCAATTTCTGTGTTTCATCAACACTCTGAAGGTCCACAGATTACAGAATGCCTACAGCTGTGCTTCGGAACCTACTACTGGTCTTCCAGGGAACGATCAAAGCTTATACAGCTTGAGACGTTTTTCACATGGAGAAAAGTCTGTATGATGATTGTTGAATTCAATCCAGAAGCAATTCCTGAATTTCTTTAACACTCTGAAGGTCCGAAGATTACAGAATGCCTCCAGATGTGCTTCGGAAACTACTACTTGTCTTCCAGGGAACGATCAATTCGTAGACAGTTTGAGACAGTACTGCCATGTAGAAAAATCCGCATGGAGACTGTTGTATTCCTTCCCGATTCAATTTCTGTGTTTCATCAACACTCTGAAGGTTCACAGATTACAGAATGCCTCCAGATGAGCTTCGGAAACTGCTACTGGTCTTCCAGGGAACGATCAAATAGTTGACAGTTTCAGACAGTACTGACATGGATAAAAGTCCGCATGGTGTCTGTTGTAATCAATACCGATGCAATTTCTGTGTTTCATCAACACTCTGAAGGTCCACAGATTACAGAATGCCTCCCGATGTGCTTCGGAAACTACTACTGGTCTTCGAGGTATCGATCAAAACGTACACAGTTTGAGACATTACTCGCACGGAGAAATGTCCGCACGGTGCCTGTTCTATTCAATCACGATGCAATTTCTGTGTTTCATCAACACTCTGAAGTTCCACTGATTATAGAATGATACCAGATGTGCTTCGGAAACGACTACTGGTCTCCCAGGGAACGATCAAAGGGTATAAAGTTTGAGGCATTACTCGCATGGAGAGAAGTCCGCATGGTTCCTGTTGTATTAAATCTCGCTGCTAATTCAGTGTTTCATCAACACTCTGAAGGTCCACAGATTACAGAATGCCTCCAGATGTGCTCCGAAATCAACTATTGGTCTTCCAGAGAACGATCAAACCGTAGAGAGATTGAGACAATAGTTCCATGGAGAAAAGTCCGCATGGTGCCAGTTGTATTCAATCCAGTTTATATTTCTGTGTTTCTTCAACACTCTGAAGGTCCACAGATAACAGAATGCCTCCATATGTGCAGCGGAAACCACTCTTGGTCTTACAGGGAGCGATCAAAGCTTAGACAGTTTGAGACATTGCTCTCACTGAGAAAACTCCTGATTGTTACAGAATGCCTCCATATGTGCTTCGGTAACTACTACTGGTGTTCCAGAGAACTACCGAAGCGTCGATGGTTTGAGACATTACTACCGTGGTTTCTATTGTATTCAATCCTGATGTAATATCTGTGGTTCATCAACACTCTGAAGTTCCACAGATTACAGAATGCTTCCAGATGTGCTTCGGAAACTATTACTTGCCTTCGATGAATCGATCAAAATTAGTAGAGAGTTTGAGACATTTCTCCCATGGAGAAAATTCCGCATGGTGACTGGTTTATTGAATCCCGATGCATTTTCTGTGTTTCATCAACACTCTGAAGGTCCACAGATTACAGAATGCCTCCATATGTGCTTCGGAAACTACTACTGTTCTTCCAGGAATCCTTAAAATCATAGACAGTTTGAGACATTACCCCCATGGAGAAAAGTCCTCATGGTGCCTGTTGTATTCAATCTTGCTGCAAATTCAGTGTTTCATCAACACTCTGAAGGTCCACAGATTACAGGAAGCCTCCAGATGTGCTTCGGAAACTACTATTGGTCTTCCAGGGAACGATCAAAGCGTAGACAGTTCGAGACATTACTACCATGGAGAAAAGTCGGCATGGTGCCTGTTCTATTCAATCCCGATGCAATTTCTGTTTTTCCTCAACACTCTGAAGGTCCATAGATAACAGAATGCCTCCATATGTGCATCTGTAACTACTACCGGTCTTCCAGGGAAAGATCCAAGGTTATACAGTTTGAGACAATACTCGCATGGAGAAAAGTCCGCATGGTGCCTATTGTATTCAATCCTGATGCAATTTCTGTGTTTCAACAACACTCTGAACATCCACATATTACAAAATACCTCCAGATGTGCTTCGGAAATGTCTACTGGTCTTCAAGGGAACGATCAAAGCGTAGACAGTTTGAGACATTACTCCCATAGAGAAAAGTCCGTGTGGTGCCTGTTGTATTCAATCTCGCTGCAGATTCAGTGTTTCATCAACACTCTTAAGGTCCACAGATTACAGAATGCATCCAGATGTGCTTCAGGAACTACTACTGGTTTTCGAGGGAACGATCAGACCGTAGACAGTTTGAGACATTCCTCCCATCGAGCAAAGTCCGTATGGTGCCTGTTGTATTCAATCCCGATGCAATTTCTGTGTTTCATCAAAGCTCTGAAGGTGCAAAGATTACAGAATGACTCCAGATGTGCCTCAGCAACTTCTACTGGTCTTCCAGGGTACGAACAAAGCGTCGACAGTTTGAGACAATACTCCCATGGAGAAAAGTCCGCATGGTGCCTATTGTATTCAATCCCGATGCAAGTTCTATGTTTCATCATCACTCTGAAGGTCCACATACTACAGAATTCCTCCAGATGTGCTTCGGTAATTACTACTGGTCTTCCAGGGAACGATCAAGGCGTAGACAGTTTGAGACATTACTCCCATGGGGTAAAGTCCGCATGGTTCCTGTTGTATTCAATCTCGCTGCAAATTCCGTGTTTCATGAAAACTCTGATGGTCCACAGATTACATAATGCCTCCATATGTGCTTCGGAAACTACTACTGGTCTTCCAGGAATCGATTAAAAGTGTAGACAGTTTGAGACACTACTCCCATCGAGAAAAGACCGCATGGTGCCTGTTGTATTAAATCCCGATGCAATATCTGTATTTCATCAACACTCTGAAGGTCCACAGATTACAGAATGCCTCCAGACGTGCTTCGGAAACTACTACTGGTCTTCCAGACAACGATCAATGCGTATACAGTTTGAGACAATAATCCCATGGAGAAAAGTCCACATGGTGGCTGTTGTCTTCGTTCCTGATGCAATTTCTGTGTTTCATCAACACTCTGAAGGTTCACAGATTACAGAATGCCTCCAGATGTGCTTCGGAAACTGCTACTGGTCTTCCAGGGAACGATCAAATAGTTGACAGTTTCAAACAGTACTGACATGGATAAAAGTCCGCATGGTGTCTGTTGTAATCAATACCGATGCAATTTCTGTGTTTCATCAACACTCTGAAGGTCCACAGATTACAGAATGCCTCCAGATATGCTTCGGAAACTACTACTGGTCTTCCAGGAATCGATCAAAAGCGTAGACAGACTGAGACATTGCTCACATGGAGAAAAATTGCCATAGCGTCTGTTGTATTCAATTCAGATGCAATTTCTGTGTTTCATCAACACACTGAAGGTCCACAGATTACAGAATGCCTCCAGATGTGCTTCGGAAACTACTACTGGTCTTCCAGGTAACTATCAAAGCGTAGTCAGTTTGAGACCTTACTCCCATGGAGAAAAATCCGCATGGTGCCTGTTGTATTCTATCCCAATGCAATTTCTGTGTTTCAACATCACTCTGAAGGTCTACAGATTACAGAATGCCTAAAGATATGCTTCGGAAACTACTACTGGTCTCCCAGGAATCGAACGATGCGTAGACAGGTTGAGACATTACGCCCATGGAGAAAAGCACTCATGGTGCCTGTTGTATTCAATCCAAATGAATTTTCTGTGTTTCATCAACACTCTGAAGGTCCACAGATTACAGAATGCCTAGAGATGTGCTTCGGAAACTACTACTGGTCTTCCATGAATCGATCAAAGCGTACTCAGTTTGAGACATTACTCCCATGGAGAAAAGTCCGCATGGTGCCTGTTCTATTCAATCACGATGCAATTTCTGTGTTTCATCAACACTCTGAAGTTCCACTGATTATAGAATGATACCAGATGTGCTTCGGAAACGACTACTGGTCTCCCAGGGAACGATCAAAGGGTATAAAGTTTGAGGCATTACTCGCATGGAGAGAAGTCCGCATGGTTCCTGTTGTATTAAATCTCGCTGCTAATTCAGTGTTTCATCAACACTCTGAAGGTCCACAGATTACAGAATGCCTCCAGATGTGCTCCGAAATCAACTATTGGTCTTCCAGAGACCGATCAAACCGTAGAGAGATTGAGACAATAGTTCCATGGAGAAAAGTCCGCATGGTGCCAGTTGTATTCAATCCAGTTTATATTTCTGTGTTTCTTCAACACTCTGAAGGTCCACAGATAACAGAATGCCTCCATATGTGCAGCGGAAACCACTCTTGGTCTTACACGGAGCGATCAAAGCTTAGACAGTTTGAGACATTGCTCTCACTGAGAAAACTCCTGATTGTTACAGAATGCCTCCATATGTGCTTCGGTAACTACTACTGGTGTTCCAGAGAACTACCGAAGCGTCGATGGTTTGAGACATTACTACCGTGGTATCTATTGTATTCAATCCTGATGTAATATCTGTGGTTCATCAACACTCTGAAGTTCCACAGATTACAGAATGCTTCCAGATGTGCTTCGGAAACTATTACTTGCCTTCGATGAATCGATCAAAATTAGTAGAGAGTTTGAGACATTTCTCCCATGGAGAAAATTCCGCATGGTGACTGGTTTATTGAATCCCGATGCATTTTCTGTGTTTCATCAACACTCTGAAGGTCCACAGATTACAGAATGCCTCCATATGTGCTTCGGAAACTACTACTGTTCTTCCAGGAATCCTTAAAATCATAGACAGTTTGAGACATTACTCCCATGGAGAAAAGTCCTCATGGTGCCTGTTGTATTCAATCTTGCTGCAAATTCAGTGTTTCATCAACACTCTGAAGGTCCACAGATTACAGGAAGCCTCCAGATGTGCTTCGGAAACTACTATTGGTCTTCCAGGGAACGATCAAAGCGTAGACAGTTCGAGACATTACTACCATGGAGAAAAGTCGGCATGGTGAATGTTCTATTCAATCCCGATGCAATTTCTGTATTTCCTCAACACTCTGAAGGTCCATAGATAACAGAATGCCTCCATATGTGCATCTGTAACTACTACCGGTCTTCCAGGGAAAGATCCAAGGTTATACAGTTAGAGACAATACTCGCATGGAGAAAAGTCCGCATGGTGCCTATTGTATTCAATCCTGATGCAATTTCTGTGTTTCAACAACACTCTGAACATCCACATATTACAAAATACCTCCAGATGTGCTTCGGAAATGTCTACTGGTCTTCAAGGGAACGATCAAAGCGTAGACAGTTTGAGACATTACTCCCATAGAGAAAAGTCCGTGTGGTGCCTGTTGTATTCAATCTCGCTGCAGATTCAGTGTTTCATCAACACTCTTAAGGTCCACAGATTACAGAATGCCTCCAGATGTGCTTCAGGAACTACTACTGGTTTTCGAGGGAACGATCAGACCGTAGACAGTTTGAGACATTCCTCCCATCGAGCAAAGTCCGTATGGTGCCTGTTGTATTCAATCCCGATGCAATTTCTGTGTTTCATCAAAGCTCTGAAGGTTCAAAGATTACAGAATGACTATAGATGTGCCTCAGCAACTTCTACTGGTCTTCCAGGGTACGAACAAAGCGTCGACAGTTTGAGACAATACTCCCATGGAGAAAAGTCCGCATGGTGCCTATTGTATTCAATCCCGATGCAAGTTCTGTGTTTCATCATCACTCTGAAGGTCCACATACTACAGAATTCCTCCAGATGTGCTTCGGTAATTACTACTGGTCTTCCAGGGAACGATCAAGGCGTAGACAGTTTGAGACATTACTCCCATGGGGTAAAGTCCGCATGGTTCCTGTTGTATTCAATCTCGCTGCAAATTCCGTGTTTCATGAACACTCTGATGGTCCACAGATTACATAATGCCTCCATATGTGCTTCGGAAACTACTACTGGTCTTCCAGGAATCGATTAAAAGTGTAGACAGTTTGAGACACTACTCCCATCGAGAAAAGACCGCATGGTGCCTGTTGTATTAAATCCCGATGCAATATCTGTATTTCATCAACACTCTGAAGGTCCACAGATTACAGAATGCCTCCAGACGTGCTTCGGAAACTACTACTGGTCTTCCAGACAACGATCAATGCGTATACAGTTTGAGACAATAATCCCATGGAGAAAAGTCCACATGGTGGCTGTTGTCTTCCTTCCTGATGCAATTTCTGTGTTTCATCAACACTCTGAAGGTTCACAGATTACAGAATGCCTCCAGATGTGATTCGGAAACTACCACTGGCCTTCCATTAATCGATCAAAAGCGTAGACAGTTTCAGACACTACTCCCCTGGAGAAAAGTCCGCATGGTGCCTATTGTATTCAATCCTGATGCAAATTCTGTGTTTCAACAACACTCTGAAGTTCCACAGATTACAGAATGCCTCCAGATGAGCTTAGAAAACTGCTACTGGTCTCCCAGGAATCGATCAAAGTGTACACAGTTTGAGACATTACTCACATGGAGAAATGTCCGCACGGTGGCTGTTGTCTTCTTTCCCGGTGCAATTTCTGTGTTTCATCATCACTCTGAAGGTCCACATACTACAGAATTAATCCAGATGTGCTTCGGAAATTACTACTGGTCTTCCAGGGAACAATCAAGGCGTAGACAGTTTGAGACATTACTCCCATGGGGTAAAGTCCGCTTGGTTCCTGTTGTATTCAATATCGCTGCAAATTCAGTGTTTCATGAACACTCTGATGGTCCACAAATTACATAATGCCTCCATATGTGCTTCGGAAACTACTACTGGTGTTCCAGGAATCGATTAAAAGCGTAGATAGTTTGAGACACTACTCCCATCGAGAAAAGACCGCATGGTGCCTGTTGTATTAAATCCCGAAGCAATATCTGTATTTCATCAACACTCTGAAGGTCCACAGATTACAGCATGCCTCCAGACGTGCTTCGGAAACTACTACTGGTCTTCCAGACAATGATCAATGCATATACAGTTTGAGACAATAATCCAATGGAGAAAAGTCCACATGGTGGCTGTTGTCTTCGTTCCTGATGCAATTTCTGTGTTTCATCAACACTCTGAAGGTCCACAGATTACAGAATGCCTACAGCTGTGCTTCGGAACCTACTACTGGTCTTCCAGGGAACGATCAAAGCTTATACAGCTTGAGACGTTTCTCACATGGAGAAAAGTCTGTATGATGATTGTTGAATTCAATCCAGAAGCAATTCCTGAATTTCTTTAACACTCTGAAGGTCCGAAGATTACAGAATGCCTCCAGATGTGCTTCGGAAACTACTACTTGTCTTCCAGGGAACGATCAATTCGTAGACAGTTTGAGACAATAATCCCATGGAGAAAAGTCCACACGGTGGCTGTTGTCTTCGTTCCTGATGCAATTTCTGTGTTTCATCAACACTCTGAAGGTTCACAGATTACAGAATGCCTCCAGATGTGCTTCGGAAACTGCTACTGGTCTTCCAGGGAACGATCAAATAGTTGACAGTTTCAAACAGTACTGACATGGATAAAAGTCCGCATGGTGTCTGTTGTAATCAATACCGATGCAATTTCTGTGTTTCATCAACACTCTGAAGGTCCACAGATTACAGAATGCCTCCAGATATGCTTCGGAAACTACTACTGGTCTTCCAGGAATCGATCAAAAGCGTAGACAGACTGAGACATTGCTCACATGGAGAAAAATTGCCATAGCGTCTGTTGTATTCAATTCAGATGCAATTTCTGTGTTTCATCAACACACTGAAGGTCCACAGATTACAGAATGCCTCCAGATGTGCTTCGGAAACTACTACTGGTCTTCCAGGTAACTATCAAAGCGTAGTCAGTTTGAGACCTTACTCCCATGGAGAAAAATCCGCATGGTGCCTGTTGTATTCTATCCCAATGCAATTTCTGTGTTTCAACATCACTCTGAAGGTCCACAGATTACAGAATGCCTAAAGATATGCTTCGGAAACTACTACTGGTCTCCCAGGAATCGAACGATGCGTAGACAGGTTGAGACATTACGCCCATGGAGAAAAGCACTCATGGTGCCTGTTGTATTCAATCCAAATGAATTTTCTGTGTTTCATCAACACTCTGAAGGTCCACAGATTATAGAATGCCTAGAGATGTGCTTCGGAAGCTACTACTGGTCTTCCAGGAATCGATCAAAGCGTACTCAGTTTGAGACATTACTCCCATGGAGAAAAGTCCGCATGGTGCCTGTTCTATTCAATCACGATGCAATTTCTGTGTTTCATCAACACTCTGAAGTTCCACTGATTATAGAATGATACCAGATGTGCTTCGGAAACGACTACTGGTCTCCCAGGGAACGATCAAAGGGTATAAAGTTTGAGGCATTACTCGCATGGAGAGAAGTCCGCATGGTTCCTGTTGTATTAAATCTCGCTGCTAATTCAGTGTTTCATCAACACTCTGAAGGTCCACAGATTACAGAATGCCTCCAGATGTGCTCCGAAATCAACTATTGGTCTTCCAGAGAACGATCAAACCGTAGAGAGATTGAGACAATAGTTCCATGGAGAAAAGTCCGCATGGTGCCAGTTGTATTCAATCCAGTTTATATTTCTGTGTTTCTTCAACACTCTGAAGGTCCACAGATAACAGAATGCCTCCATATGTGCAGCGGAAACCACTCTTGGTCTTACACGGAGCGATCAAAGCTTAGACAGTTTGAGACATTGCTCTCACTGAGAAAACTCCTGATTGTTACAGAATGCCTCCATATGTGCTTCGGTAACTACTACTGGTGTTCCAGAGAACTACCGAAGCGTCGATGGTTTGAGACATTACTACCGTGGTATCTATTGTATTCAATCCTGATGTAATATCTGTGGTTCATCAACACTCTGAAGTTCCACAGATTACAGAATGCTTCCAGATGTGCTTCGGAAATTATTACTTGCCTTCGATGAATCGATCAAAATTAGTAGAGAGTTTGAGACATTTCTCCCATGGAGAAAATTCCGCATGGTGACTGGTTTATTGAATCCCGATGCATTTTCTGTGTTTCATCAACACTCTGAAGGTCCACAGATTACAGAATGCCTCCATATGTGCTTCGGAAACTACTACTGTTCTTCCAGGAATCCTTAAAATCATAGACAGTTTGAGACATTACTCCCATGGAGAAAAGTCCTTATGGTGCCTGTTGTATTCAATCTTGCTGCAAATTCAGTGTTTCATCAACACTCTGAAGGTCCACAGATTACAGGAAGCCTCCAGATGTGCTTCGGAAACTACTATTGGTCTTCCAGGGAACGATCAAAGCGTAGACAGTTCGAGACATTACTACCATGGAGAAAAGTCGGCATGGTGAATGTTCTATTCAATCCCGATGCAATTTCTGTATTTCCTCAACACTCTGAAGGTCCATAGATAACAGAATGCCTCCATATGTGCATCTGTAACTACTACCGGTCTTCCAGGGAAAGATCCAAGGTTATACAGTTTGAGACAATACTCGCATGGAGAAAAGTCCGCATGGTGCCTATTGTATTCAATCCTGATGCAATTTCTGTGTTTCAACAACACTCTGAACATCCACATATTACAAAATACCTCCAGATGTGCTTCGGAAATGTCTACTGGTCTTCAAGGGAACGATCAAAGCGTAGACAGTTTGAGACATTACTCCCATAGAGAAAAGTCCGTGTTTTGCCTGTTGTATTCAATCTCGCTGCAGATTCAGTGTTTCATCAACACTCTTAAGGTGCACAGATTACAGAATGCCTCCAGATGTGCTTCAGGAACTACTACTGGTTTTCGAGGGAACGATCAGACCGTAGACAGTTTGAGACATTCCTCCCATCGAGCAAAGTCCGTATGGTGCCTGTTGTATTCAATCCCGATGCAATTTCTGTGTTTCATCAAAGCTCTGAAGGTTCAAAGATTACAGAATGACTATAGATGTGCCTCAGCAACTTCTACTGGTCTTCCAGGGTACGAACAAAGCGTCGACAGTTTGAGACAATACTCCCATGGAGAAAAGTCCGCATGGTGCCTATTGTATTCAATCCCGATGCAAGTTCTGTGTTTCATCATCACTCTGAAGGTCCACATACTACAGAATTCCTCCAGATGTGCTTCGGTAATTACTACTGGTCTTCCAGGGAACGATCAAGGCGTAGACAGTTTGAGACATTACTCCCATGGGGTAAAGTCCGCATGGTTCCTGTTGTATTCAATCTCGCTGCAAATTCCGTGTTTCATGAACACTCTGATGGTCCACAGATTACATAATGCCTCCATATGTGCTTCGGAAACTACTACTGGTCTTCCAGGAATCGATTAAAAGTGTAGACAGTTTGAGACAATAATCCCATGGAGAAAAGTCCACATGGTGGCTGTTGTCTTCGTTCCTGATGCAATTTCTGTGTTTCATCAACACTCTGAAGGTTCACAGATTACAGAATGCCTCCAGATGTGCTTCGGAAACTGCTACTGGTCTTCCAGGGAACGATCAAATAGTTGACAGTTTCAAACAGTACTGACATGGATAAAAGTCCGCATGGTGTCTGTTGTAATCAATACCGATGCAATTTCTGTGTTTCATCAACACTCTGAAGGTCCACAGATTACAGAATGCCTCCAGATATGCTTCGGAAACTACTACTGGTCTTCCAGGAATCGATCAAAAGCGTAGACAGACTGAGACATTGCTCACATGGAGAAAAATTGCCATAGCGTCTGTTGTATTCAATTCAGATGCAATTTCTGTGTTTCATCATCACTCTGAAGGTCCACATACTACAGAATTCCTCCAGATGTGCTTCGGTAATTACTACTGGTCTTCCAGGGAACGATCAAGGCGTAGTCAGTTTGAGACATTACTCCCATGGAGTAAAGTCCGCATGGTTCCTGTTGTATTAAATCTCGCTGCTAATTCAGTGTTTCATCAACACTCTGAAGGTCCACAGATTACAGAATGCCTCCAGATGTGCTTCGGAAACTACCACTGGCCTTCCATTAATCGATCAAAAGCGTAGACAGTTTCAGACACTACTCCCCTGGAGAAAAGTCCGCATGGTGCCTATTGTATTCAATCCTGATGCAAATTCTGTGTTTCAACAACACTCTGAAGTTCCACAGATTACAGAATGCCTCCAGATGAGCTTAGAAAACTGCTACTGGTCTCCCAGGAATCGATCAAAGTGTACACAGTTTGAGACATTACTCACATGGAGAAATGTCCGCATGGTGGCTGTTGTCTTCTTTCCCGGTGCAATTTCTGTGTTTCATCATCACTCTGAAGGTCCACATACTACAGAATTCCTCCAGATGTGCTTCGGAAATTACTACTGGTCTTCCAGGGAACAATCAAGGCGTAGACAGTTTGAGACATTACTCCCATGGGGTAAAGTCCGCTTGGTTCCTGTTGTATTCAATATCGCTGCAAATTCAGTGTTTCATGAACACTCTGATGGTCCACAAATTACATAATGCCTCCATATGTGCTTCGGAAACTACTACTGGTGTTCCAGGAATCGATTAAAAGCGTAGATAGTTTGAGACACTACTCCCATCGAGAAAAGACCGCATGGTGCCTGTTGTATTAAATCCCGAAGCAATATCTGTATTTCATCAACACTCTGAAGGTCCACAGATTACAGAATGCCTCCAGACGTGCTTCGGAAACTACTACTGGTCTTCCAGACAATGATCAATGCATATACAGTTTGAGACAATAATCCCATGGAGAAAAGTCCACATGGTGGCTGTTGTCTTCGTTCCTGATGCAATTTCTGTGTTTCATCAACACTCTGAAGGTCCACAGATTACAGAATGCCTACAGCTGTGCTTCGGAACCTACTACTGGTCTTCCAGGGAACGATCAAAGCTTATGCAGCTTGAGACGTTTCTCACATGGAGAAAAGTCTGTATGATGATTGTTGAATTCAATCCAGAAGCAATTCCTGAATTTCTTTAACACTCTGAAGGTCCGAAGATTACAGAATGCCTCCAGATGTGCTTCGGAAACTACTACTTGTCTTCCAGGGAACGATCAATTCGTAGACAGTTTGAGACAGTACTGCCATGTAGAAAAATCCGCATGGAGACTGTTGTATTCCTTCCCGATTCAATTTCTGTGTTTCATCAACACTCTGAAGGTTCACAGATTAAAGAATGCCTCCAGATGAGCTTCGGAAACTGCTACTGGTCTTCCAGGGAACGATCAAATAGTTGACAGTTTCAGACAGTACTGACATGGATAAAAGTCCGCATGGTGTCTGTTGTAATCAATACCGATGCAATTTCTGTGTTTCATCAACACTCTGAAGGTCCACAGATTACAGAATGCCTCCAGATGTGCTTCGGAAACTACTACTGGTCTTCCAGGTAACTATCAAAGCGTAGTCAGTTTGAGACATTACTCCCATAGAAGAAAGTCCGCATGGTGACTGTTGTATTCTATCCCGATGCAATTTCAGCGTTACATCAACACTCTTAAGGTCCACAATTTACAGAATGAATACAGATGTGCTACAAAAACTACTATTGGCCTCCCAGGAATCGATCAAATCGTAGACAGTTTGAGACATCACGCCCATTTAGACAAGTCCACATGGTGCATGTTGCATTCAATCCTGATGCAATTTCTTTGTGTCAACAACACTTAGAAGGTCAACAGATTACAGAATGCCTCCTGATGTGCTTCGGAAACTACTACTGGTCTTCGAGGTATCGATCAAAACGTACACAGTTTGAGACATTACTCGCACGGAGAAATGTCCGCACGGTGCATGTTATATTCAATCCTGATGCAATCTCTGTGTTTCATCAACACTCTGAAGGTCCACAGATTACAGAATGCGTCGCAGATGTTTTTCTGAAACTACCACTTGTCTTCCAGGGAACGACCAAAGCGGTGACAGTTTGAGACATTACTCCCATGGAGAAAAGACCGCATGGTGCCTGTTGTATTCAATCTCGTTGCAATTTATGTGTTTCATCAATACTCTTTAGGGCCACAGAATACAGAACGCCTCCAGATGTGCTTCGGAAACTACTGCTGGCCTTCAAGGGAACGATCAAAGAGTAGTCAGCTTGAGACCTTACTCCCATGGAGAAAAATCCGCATGGTGCCTGTTGTATTCTATCCCAATGCAATTTCTGTGTTTCAACATCACTCTGAAGGTCCACAGATTACAGAATGCCTAAAGATATGCTTCGGAAACTACTACTGGTCTCCCAGGAATCGAACGATGCGTAGACAGGTTGAGACATTACGCCCATGGAGAAAAGCACTCATGGTGCCTGTTGTATTCAATCCAAATGAATTTTCTGTGTTTCATCAACAATCTGAAGGTCCACAGATTACAGAATGCCTAGAGATGTGCTTCGGAAACTACTACTGGTCTTCCAGGAATCGATCAAAGCGTACTCAGTTTGAGTCATTACTCCCATGGAGAAAAGTCCGCATGGAGCCTGTTGTATTCACTCCAGATGCAATCTCGGTATTTCATCACCACTGTGAAGGTCCACAGACTACAGAATGCTTCCACATGTGCTTCGGAAACTACTACTGGTCTTCCAGGGATCGATCAAAGCGTTGACAGATTGAGACATTATGCCCATGGAAAAAAGGTCGCATGGTGTTTGTTGTATTCAATCCTGATTCAATTTCTGTGTTTCATCAACACTCTGAATTTCCACAGATTAAAGAAAGCCTCCAGATGTGTTTCGGAAACTATTACTTATCTTCCAGGGAACGATCAAAGCGTTGACAGTTTGAAACATTACTCCTATGGAGAAAAGTCTGCATGGTGCCTATTGTATTCAAGCATGATGCAATTTCTGTGTTTCATCCACACTCTGAAGGTCCAATGTTTACAGAATGCCACCAGATGTGCTTGGAAACTACTACTGGTCTCCAAGGAATCAATTAAAGCGTAGAGAGTTTGAGACATTACTCCCATTGAGAAAAGTCCCCATGGCGCCTGTTGTATTCTATCCCGATGCAATTTCTTTGTTTCATCAACACTCTGAAGGTCCACAGATTGCAGAATGACTCAAGATGAACTTCGAAAACTAATACTAATCTTCCAGGGATCGATCAAAACGCAGACAGATTTTGACAGTACTCGCATGGAGAAAAATCCCCGCTTGTTGCCTGTTATTTACAATCCCGATGCAATTTCTGTGTTTCATCATCACTCTGAAGGTCCACATGTTACACAATTCCTCCATATGTGCTTCGGAAATTACTACTGGTCTTCCAGGGAACGATCAAATTGTAGGCAGATTGAGACATTACTCCCATGGAGTAAAGTCCGCATGGTTCCTGTGTGTATTCAATCTCGCTGCTAATTCAGTGTTTCATCAACACTCTGAAGGTCCACAGATTACAGATTGCCTCCAGATGTGCTTCGGGAACTACCACTGGCCTTCCAGGAATCGATCAAAAGCGTAGACAGTTTCAGACATTACTCCCCTGGAGAAAAGTCCGCATGGTGGCTGTTGTCTTCGTTCCCGATGCAATTTCTGTGTTTCATCAGAATTCTGAAGGTCCACAGATTACAGAATGCCTCCTGATGTGCTTCGGAAGCTACTACTGGTCTTCGAGGAATTGATCAAAACGTACACAGTTTGAGACATTACTCGCATGGAGAAATGTCCGCATGGTGCCTGTTGTATTCAATCCTTGTGCAATTTCTGTGCTTTATCAACACTCTGAAAGTCCACAGATTAGGCAATGCCTTGAGATGTGCTTCCGAAACTATTACTGGTCAGCAGGTAACCATCAAAGCGTAGACAGTTTGAGATATTACTCCCATGGAGTAAAGTCCGCATGGTGCTTTGGTATTCCTTCACGATGCAATTTCTGTGTTTCATCAAGAATCTGAAGGTCCACAGATTACAGAATGCCTCTAGATGTGCTTCGGAAACTGCTACTGGTCTTCCAGGGAACGACCAAAGCGTAGACAGTTTGAGACATTACGCCCATTGAGAAAAGCCCTCATGGTGCCTGTTGTATTCAATCGAAATGAATTTTCTGTGTTTCATCAACACTCTGAAGGTCCACAGATTACAGAATGCCTCCAGATGTGCTTCGGAAACTACTACTGGTCTTCCAGGAATCGATCAACGCGTACTCAGTTTGAGACATTACTCCCATGGAGAAAAGTCCACATGATGCCTGTTGAATTCAATCCCGATACAATTTCTGTATTTTATCAACACTCTGAAGGTCCACAGATTACAGAATTTCTCCAGATGTGCTTCGGAAACTACTACTGGTCTTCCAGGGAACGATTAAATCGGAGATAGTTTGAGATATTACTCCCATGGAGAAAAAACATAATGGTGACTGTTGTATTCAATCACGATGGAATGTCTGTGTTTCATCAACACTCGGAAGGTCTACAGATTACCGAATGCCTCCAGATGTACTTCGGAAACTACCACTGGTCTTCCAGCGAAAGATTAAAGCCTAGACAATTTGAGACATTACTCTCATGGAGAAAAGTCCGCATGGTGTCTGTTGTATACAATCCCGATGCAATTTCTGTGTTTCATCAACACTCTGAAGGACCACAGATTACAGAAAGCCTCCAGATGTGCTTCGGAAACTCTTACTGGACTTCCACTGAACGATCGAAGCGTAGACAGTTTGAGACATTACTACCATGGAGAAAAATCCGCATGGTGACTGTTGTATTCTATCCCGATGCAATTTCTGTGTTTCATCAAGACTCTAAAGGTCCACCGATTACTGAATGCCTCCAGATGTGCGTCGGAAACTACTTCTGGTGTTCCTGGAATCGATTAAAGCGTACACAGTTTGAGACATTAGTCCCATGGAGAAAAGTCCGCACGGTGTCTGTTGTATTCAATCCCGATGCACTTTCTGTGTTTCATCAACACTCTGAAGCTCCACAGATTACGGAATGCCTCCAGCTGTGCTTCGGAAACTACTACTGGCCTTCCAGGGAACGATTAAAGCGTAGACAGTTTGAGACATTACTTCCTTGGAGAAAAGTCCCCACGGTGCCTGTTGTATTCAGTCCCGATGCAATTTCTGTGTTTTATCAACACTCTGAAGGTCCAATGACTACAGAATGCCTCCAGATGTTCATGGAAACTACTAATGGTCTTCGAGGAATCGATCAAAATTATTAGACACTTTGAGACATTTCTCCCATGGAGAAAAGTCCGCATTCTGCCTGTTCTATTCAATCCCGATGCAATTTCTTTGTTTTATCAACACTCTGAAGCTCCACAGATTACGGAACGCCTCCAAATGTGCTTCGGAAACTGCTACTGGTCTTCCAGGGAACCATCAAAGCGTTTACAGTTTGAGACTTTACTCCTATGGAGAAAAGTCCGCATGGTGCCTGTTGTACTCAATCCCGATGCAATTTCTGTGTTTCATCGACACTCTGAATTTCCACAGATTATAGGATGCCTCCAGATGTGCTTCGGAAAGTACTACTTGTCTTCCAGGGAACGATCAAAGCGTAGACAGTTTAAGACATTACTCACGTCGAGAAAAGTCCGCATTGTGCCTTTGTATTCAATCCCGATGCATTTTCTGTGTTTCGTCAACACCCTGAAGCTCCACAGATTAAAAAATGCCTCCAGATGTTCCTCGGAAACTACTACTTGTCTTCCAGGGAAAGATTAAAGCGTAGACAATTTGAGACATTACTCTCATGGAGAAAAGTCCGCATGGTGTCTGTTGTATTCAATCCCGTTGCAATTTCTGTCTTTCATCAACACTCGGAAGGTCCACAGATTACGTAATGCCTCCAGATGTGCTTCGGAAACTACTACTGGTCTTCCAGGGAATGATTAAAGCGTAGACAGTTTGAGACATTACTCCCACGGAGAATAGTCCATCTGGTGCCTGTTGTATTCAATCCCGGTGCAATTTTTGTGTTACATCAACACTCTGAAGCTCCACAGATTACGGAAGGAATCCAGATGTGCTTCTTAATCGACTACTTGTCTTCCAGGTAACGATCAAAATTTAGACAGTTTGAGACATTACTCCCATGGAGAAAGTCCCCATGGTGCCTGTTGTATTCAATCCCGATGCAATTTCTGTGTTTCTTCAACATTCTGAAGGACTACAGATTACAGAATGCCTCCAGATGTGCTTCGGAAACTCTTACTGGACATCCACTGAACGTTCGAAGCGTAGACTGTTTGAGACATTACACCCATGGAGAAAAGTCCGCCTGGTGCCTGTTGTATTCCATCCCGATGCACTTTCTGTGTTTCATCAAGACTCTAAAGGTCCACCGATTACAGAATGCCTCCAGATGTGCGTCGGAAACTACTACTGGTATTCCTGGAATCGATTAAAGCGTAGACAGTTTGAGACATTACTTCCTTGGAGAGAAGTCCGCACGGTGCCTGTTGCATTCAGTCCCGATGCAATTTCTGTGTTTTATCAACACTCTGAAGGTCCAATGATTACAGAATGCCTCCAGATGTTCATGGAAACCACTAATGGTCTTCGAGGAATCGATCAAAATTATTAGACACTTTGAGACATTTTTCCCATAGAGAAAAGTCCGCATTCTGCCTGTTCCATTCAATCCCGATGCAATTTCTTTGTTTCATCAATACTCTGAAGCTCCACAGATTACGGAACGCCTCCAAATGTGCTTCGGAAACTGCTACTGGTCTTGCAGGGAACCATCAAAGCGTTTACAGTTTGAGACTTTACTCCTATAGAGAAAAGTCCGCATGGTGCCTGTTGTATTCAATCCCGATGCAATTTCCGTGTTTCATCGACACTCCGAATTTCCACAGATTATAGAATGCCTCCAGATGTGCTTCGGAAAATACTACTTGTCTTCCAGGGAACGATCAAAGCTTAGACAGTTTAAGACATTACTCACATCGAGAAAAGTCTGCATTGTGCCTTTGTATTCAATCCCGATGCACTTTCTGTGTTTCGTCAACACTCTGAAGCTCCACAGATTAAAAAATGCCTCCAGATGTTCTTCGGAATCTACTACTTGTCTTCCAGGGATGGATCAAAGCGTAGACAGTTTGAGACATTACTCCCATGGAGAAAAGTGCGCATGGTGCCTGTTGTATTCAATCACGATGCGATTTCTGTGTTTCATCAACACTGTTAAGGTCCACAGATTATAGAATGCCTCCAGATGTACTTCGGAAACTACTACTGGTCTTCCAGGGAAAGATTAAAGCGTAGACAATTTGAGACATTACTCTCATGGAGAAAAGTCCTCCTGGTGTCTGTTGTATTCAATCCCGATGCAATTTCTGTGTTTCATCAACACTCTGAAAGTCCACAGATTACATAATGATTCCAGATGTACTTCAAAAACTACTACTGGTCTTAAAGCGAACGATCAAATCGTAGACAGTTTGTGACTTTACTCCCATGGAGAAAGTCCGCATGGTGCCTGTTGTATTTAATCCCGGTGCAATTTCTGTGTTTCATCAACACTCTGAATTTACACAGATTGGAGAATGAATCCTGATTAGTTTCGGAAACTGCTACTTGTATTTCAGGGAACGATAAAAGCGTAGACAATTTGAGACATTACTCCCATGGAGAAAAGTCCGCATGGTGCCTGTTGTATTCAATCCCGATGCAATTTCTGTGTTTCATCAACACTCTGAAACTCCACAGATTACGGAATGCCTCCAGCTGTGCTTCGGAAACTACTACTGGCCTTCCAGGGAACCATCAAAGCGTTTACAGTTTGAGACTTTACTCCTATGGAGAAAAGTCCGCATGGTGCCTGTTGTATTCAATCCTGATGCAATTTCTGTGTTTCATCGACACTCTGAATTTCCACAGATTATAGAATGCCTCCAGATGTGCTTCGGAAAGTACTACTTGTCTTCCAGGGAACGATCAAAGCGTAGACAGTTTGAGACATTACTCCCCTGGAGAAAAGTCCGCATGGTGCCTGTTGTATTCAGTCCCGATGACATTTCTGTGTTTTATCAACACTCTGAAGGTCCAATGATTACAGAATGCCTCCAGATATTCATGGAAACTACTAATGGTCTTCGAGGTATCGATCAAATTTATTAGACACTTTGAGACATATCTCCCACGGAGAAAAGTCCGCATGGTGCCTGTTGTACTCAATCTCGCTGCAAATTCAGTGTTTCATTAACACTCTGATCGTCCACAGATTACAGAATGCCTCCAGATTTGCTTCGGAAACTGCTACTTTTCTTCCAGGGAACGATCAAACCTAGACAGTTTGAGACATAACTCCCATGGAGAAAAGTCCGCATGGTGCCTGTTATCTTCTTTCCCGATGCAATTTCTGTGTGTCATCAACACTCTAAAGGTCCACATAATACAGAATGCCTCCAGATGTGCTTCGGAAACTAATACTTGACTTCGAGGAATCTATGAAATTTCGTAGATAGTTTGCGACATTTCTCCCATAGAGAAAAGTCCGCATGGTGACTGGTGTATTGAGTCCCGATGCATTTTCTGTGTTTCATCAACACTCTGAAGGTCCACAGATACCAGAATGCCTCCTGATGTGCTTCGGAAACTACTAATGGTCTTCCAGGAATCCATCAGTTCGTAGACTGTTTGAGACATTACTCCCATGGAGAAAAGTCGGCATGGTGCCTGTTGTACTCAATCTCGCTGCAAATTCAGTGTTTCATTAACACTCTGAAGGTCCACAGATTACAGACTGCTTCCAGATGTGCTTCGAAAACTACTACTGGTCTTCCAGGAATCGATAAATGCATAGACAATTTGAGACGTTACTCCCATGGACAAAAGTCCGCATGGTGCCTGTTCTATTCAATCCCGATGCAAATTCAGTGTTTCATCAACACTCTGAACGTCCACATAATACAGAATGCCTCCAGATGTGCTTCGGAAACTAATACTTGACTTCGAGGAATCTATGAAAGTTCGTAGATAGTTTGCGACATTTCTGCCATGGAGAAAAGTCCGCATGGTGACTGGTGTATTGAGTCCCGATGCATTTTCTGTGTTTCATCAACACTCTGAAGGTCCACAGATAACAGAATGCCACCTGATGTGCTTCGGAAACTGCTAATGGTCTTCCAGGAATCCATCAAGGCGTAGACTGTTTGAGACATTATTCCCATGGAGAAAAGTCGGCATGGTGCCTGTTGTACTCAATCTCGCTGCAAATTCAGTGTTTCATTAACACTCTGAAGGTCCACAGATTACAGAATGCTTCCAGATGTGTTTCGAAAACTACTACTGGTCTTCCAGGAATCGATAAATGCATAGACAATTTGAGACATTACTTCCATTGCGAAAAGTCCGCATGGTGCCTGTTGTATTCAATCCTGTACACATTTCTGTGTTTCATCAACACTCTGAAGGTCCACAGATTACAGAATGCCTCCAGATGTGCTTCGGAAACTACTACTGTTCTTCCAGGAATCCTTAAAATCATAGACAGTTTGAGACATTACTCCCATGGAGAAAAGTCCGCATGCTGCCTGTTGTACTCAATCTCGCTGCAAATTCAGTGTTTCATTAACACTCTGAAGTTCCGCAGATTACAGAATGCCTCCAGATATGCTTCGGATACTACTACTGGGTTTCCAGGAATCGATAAATGCATAGACAGTTTGTGACATTACTCCCATGGACAAAAGTCGGCATGGTGCCTGTTCTAATCAATCCCGATGCAATTTATGTGTTTCATCAACACTCTGAAGGTCCACAGGTTACAGAATGCCTCCAGATGTGCTTCGGAAACTACTATTGGTTTTCCAGGGAAAGATCAAAGCGTAGACAGTTTGAGACATTACTCCCATGGAGAAAAGTCCGCATGGTGCCTGTTCTATTCAATCACGATGCAATTTCTGTGTTTCATCAACACTCTGAAGTTCCACTGATTATAGAATGATACCAGATGTGCTTCGGAAACGACTACTGGTCTCCCAGGGAACGATCAAAGGGTATAAAGTTTGAGGCATTACTCGCATGGAGAGAAGTCCGCATGGTTCCTGTTGTATTAAATCTCGCTGCTAATTCAGTGTTTCATCAACACTCTGAAGGTCCACAGTTTACAGAATGCCTCCAGATGTGCTCCGAAATCAACTATTGGTCTTCCAGGGAACGATCAAACCGTAGAGAGATTGAGACAATAGTTCCATGGAGAAAAGTCCGCATGGTGCCAGTTGTATTCAATCCAGTTTATATTTCTGTGTTTCATCAACACTCTGAAGGTCCACAGATTACAGAATGCCTCCAGATGTGCTTTGGAAACTACTACTGTTCTTCCAGGAATCCTTAAAATCATTGACAGTTTGAGACATTACTCCCATGGAGAAAAGTCCTCATGGTGCCTGTTGTATTCAATCTTGCTGCAAATTCAGTGTTTCATCAACACTCTGAAGGTCCACAGATTACAGGAAGCCTCCAGATGTGCTTCGGAAACTACTATTGGTCTTCCAGGGAACGATCAAAGCGTAGACAGTTCGAGACATTACTACCATGGAGAAAAGTCGGCATGGTGCCTGTTCTATTCAATCCCGATGCAATTTCTGTATTTCCTCAACACTCTGAAGGTCCATAGATAACAGAATGCCTCCATATGTGCATCTGTAACTACTACCGGTCTTCCAGGGAAAGATCCAATGTTATACAGTTTGAGACAATACTCGCATGGAGAAAAGTCCGCATGGTGCCTATTGGATTCAATCCTGATGCAATTTCTGTGTTTCAACAACACTCTGAACATCCACATATTACAAAATACCTCCAGATGTGCTTCGGAAATGTCTACTGGTCTTCCAGGGAACGATCAAAGCGTAGACAGTTTGAGACATTACTCCCATAGAGAAAAGTCCGTGTGGTGCCTGTTGTATTCAATCTCGTTGCAGATTCAGTGTTTCATCAACACTCTTAAGGTCCACAGATTACAGAATGCCTCCAGATGTGCTTCAGGAACTACTACTGGTTTTCGAGGGAACGATCAGACCGTAGACAGTTTGAGACATTCCTCCCATCGAGCAAAGTCCGTATGGTGCCTGTTGTATTCAATCCCGATGCAATTTCTGTGTTTCATCAACACTCTGAAGGTCCACAGATTACAGAATGCCTCCAGATATGCTTCGGAAACTATTACTTGCCTTCGATGAATCGATCAAAATTAGTAGAGAGTTTGAGACATTACTCCCATGGAGAAAATTCCGCATGGTGACTGGTTTATTGAATCCCGATGCATTTTCTGTGTTTCATCAACACTCTGAAGGTCCACAGATTACAGAATGCCTCCATATGTGCTTCGGAAACTACTACTGTTCTTCCAGGAATCCTTAAAATCATAGACAGTTTGAGACATTACTCCCATGGAGAAAAGTCCTCATGGTGCCTGTTGTATTCAATCTTGCTGCAAATTCAGTGTTTCATCAACACTCTGAAGGTCCACAGATTACAGGAAGCCTCCAGATGTGCTTCGGAAACTACTATTGGTCTTCCAGGGAACGATCAAAGCGTAGACAGTTCGAGACATTACTACCATGGAGAAAAGTCGGCATGGTGCCTGTTCTATTCAATCCCGATGCAATTTCTGTATTTCCTCAACACTCTGAAGGTCCATAGATAACAGAATGCCTCCATATGTGCATCTGTAACTACTACCGGTCTTCCAGGGAAAGATCCAAGGTTATACAGTTTGAGACAATACTCGCATGGAGAAAAGTCCGCATGGTGCCTATTGTATTCAATCCTGATGCAATTTCTGTGTTTCAACAACACTCTGAACATCCACATATTACAAAATACCTCCAGATGTGCTTCGGAATTGTCTACTGGTCTTCCAGGGAACGATCAAAGCGTAGACAGTTTGAGACATTACTCCCATAGAGAAAAGTCCGTGTGGTGCCTGTTGTATTCAATCTCGCTGCAGATTCAGTGTTTCATCAACACTCTTAAGGTCCACAGATTAGAGAATGCCTCCAGATGTGCTTCAGGAACTACTACTGGTTTTCGAGGGAACGATCAGACCGTAGACATTTTGAGACATTCCTCCCATCGAGCAAAGTCCGTATGGTGCCTGTTGTATTCAATCCCGATGCAAGTTCTGTGTTTCATCATCACTCTGAAGGTCCACATACTACAGAATTCCTCCAGATGTGCTTCGGTAATTACTACTGGTCTTCCAGGGAACGATCAAGGCGTAGACAGTTTGAGACATTACTCCCATGGGGTAAAGTCCGCATGGTTCCTGTTGTATTCAATCTCGCTGCAAATTCCGTGTTTCATGAACACTCTGATGGTCCACAGATTACATAATGCCTCCATATGTGCTTCGGAAACTACTACTGGTCTTCCAGGAATCGATTAAATGTGTAGACAGTTTGAGACACTACTCCCATCGAGAAAAGACCGCATGGTGCCTGTTGTATTAAATCCCGATGCAATATCTGTATTTCATCAACACTCTGAAGGTCCACAGATTACAGAATGCCTCCAGACGTGCTTCGGAAACTACTACTGGTCTTCCAGACAACGATCAATGCGTATACAGTTTGAGACAATAATCCCATTGAGAAAAGTCCACATGGTGGCTGTTGTCTTCGTTCCTGATGCAATTTCTGTGTTTCATCAACACTCTGAAGGTTCACAGATTACAGAATGCCTCCAGATGTGCTTCGGAAACTGCTACTGGTCTTCCAGGGAACGATCAAATAGTTGACAGTTTCAAACAGTACTGACATGGATAAAAGTCCGCATGGTGTCTGTTGTAATCAATACCGATGCAATTTCTGTGTTTCATCAACACTCTGAAGGTCCACAGATTACAGAATGCCTCCAGATATGCTTCGGAAACTACTACTGGTCTTCCAGGAATCGATCAAAAGCGTAGACAGACTGAGACATTGCTCACATGGAGAAAAATTGCCATGGCGTCTGTTGTATTCAATTCAGATGCAATTTCTGTGTTTCATCAACACACTGAAGGTCCACAGATTACAGAATGCCTCCAGATGTGCTTCGGAAACTACTACTGGTCTTCCAGGTAACTATCAAAGCGTAGTCAGTTTGAGACATTAGTCCCATGGAGTAAAGTCCGCATGGTTCCTGTTGTATTAAATCTCGCTGCTAATTCAGTGTTTCATCAACACTCTTAAGGTCCACAGATTACAGAATGCCTCCAGATGTGCTTCGGAAACTACCACTGGCCTTCCATTAATCGATCAAAAGCGTAGACAGTTTCAGACACTACTCCCCTGGAGAAAAGTCCGCATGGTGCCTATTGTATTCAATCCTGATGCAATTTCTGTGTTTCAACAACACTCTGAAGTTCCACAGATTACAGAATGCCTCCAGATGAGCTTAGAAAACTGCTACTGGTCTCCCAGGAATCGATCAAAGTGTACACAGTTTGAGACATTACTCACATGGAGAAATGTCCGCATGGTGGCTGTTGTCTTCTTTCCCGGTGCAATTTCTGTGTTTCATCATCACTCTGAAGGTCCACATACTACAGAATTCCTCCAGATGTGCTTCGGAAATTACTACTGGTCTTCCAGGGAACAATCAAGGCGTAGACAGTTTGAGACATTACTCCCATGGGGTAAAGTCCGCTTGGTTCCTGTTGTATTCAATATCGCTGCAAATTCAGTGTTTCATGAACACTCTGATGGTCCACAAATTACATAATGCCTCCATATGTGCTTCGGAAACTACTACTGGTGTTCCAGGAATCGATTAAAAGCGTAGATAGTTTGAGACACTACTCCCATCGAGAAAAGACCGCATGGTGCCTGTTGTATTAAATCCCGAAGCAATATCTGTATTTCATCAACACTCTGAAGGTCCACAGATTACAGAATGCCTCCAGACGTGCTTCGGAAACTACTACTGGTCTTCCAGACAACGATCAATGCGTATACAGTTTGAGACAATAATCCCATGGAGAAAAGTCCACATGGTGGCTGTTGTCTTCGTTCCTGATGCAATTTCTGTGTTTCATCAACACTCTGAAGGTCCACAGATTACAGAATGCCTACAGCTGTGCTTCGGAACCTACTACTGGTCTTCCAGGGAACGATCAAAGCTTATGCAGCTTGAGACGTTTCTCACATGGAGAAAAGTCTGTATGATGATTGTTGAATTCAATCCAGAAGCAATTCCTGAATTTCTTTAACACTCTGAAGGTCCGAAGATTACAGAATGCCTCCAGATGTGCTTCGGAAACTACTACTTGTCTTACAGGGAACGATCAATTCGTAGACAGTTTGAGACAGTACTGCCATGTAGAAAAATCCGCATGGAGACTGTTGTATTCCTTCCCGATTCAATTTCTGTGTTTCATCAACACTCTGAAGGTTCACAGATTACAGAATGCCTCCAGATGAGCTTCGGAAACTGCTACTGGTCTTCCAGGGAACGATCAAATAGTTGACAGTTTCAGACAGTACTGACATGGATAAAAGTCCGCATGGTGTCTGTTGTAATCAATACCGATGCAATTTCTGTGCTTCATCAACACTCTGAAGGTCCACAGATTACAGAATGCCTCCAGATGTGCTTCGGAAACTACTACTGGTCTTCCAGGTAACTATCAAAGCGTAGTCAGTTTGAGACATTACTCCCATAGAAGAAAGTCCGCATGGTGACTGTTGTATTCTATCCCGATGCAATTTCGGCGTTACATCAACACTCTTAAGGTCCACAATTTACAGAATGAATACAGATGTGCTACAAAAACTACTATTGGCCTCCCAGGAATCGATCAAATCGTAGACAGTTTGAGACATCACGCCCATTTAGACAAGTCCACATGGTGCATGTTGCATTCAATCCTGATGCAATTTCTTTGTGTCAACAACACTCTGAAGGTCAACAGATTACAGAATGCCTCCTGATGTGCTTCGGAAACTACTACTGGTCTTCGAGGTATAGATCAAAACGTACACAGTTTGAGACATTACTCGCACGGAGAAATGTCCGCACGGTGCATGTTATATTCAATCCTGATGCAATCTCTGTGTTTCATCAACACTCTGAAGGTCCACAGATTACAGAATGCGTCGCAGATGTTTTTCTGAAACTACCACTTGTCTTCCAGGGAACGACCAAAGCGGTGACAGTTTGAGACATTACTCCCATGGAGAAAAGACCGCATGGTGCCTGTTGTATTCAATCTCGTTGCAATTTATGTGTTTCATCAATACTCTTTAGGGCCACAGAATACAGAACGCCTCCAGATGTGCTTCGGAAACTACTACTGGTGTTCCAGGAATCGATTAAATGCGTAGATAGTTTGAGACACTACTCCCATCGAGAAAAGACCGCATGGTGCCTGTTGTATTCTATCCCAATGCAATTTCTGTGTTTCAACATCACTCTGAAGGTCCACAGATTACAGAATGCCTAAAGATATGCTTCGGAAACTACTACTGGTCTCCCAGGAATCGAACGATGCGTAGACAGGTTGAGACATTACGCCCATGGAGAAAAGCACTCATGGTGCCTGTTGTATTCAAGCCAAATGAATTTTCTGTGTTTCATCAACACTCTGAAGGTCCACAGATTACAGAATGCCTAGAGATGTGCTTCGGAAACTACTACTGGTCTTCCAGGAATCGATCAAAGCGTACTCATTTTGAGACATTACTCCCATGGAGAAAAGTCCGCATGGAGCCTGTTGTATTCACTCCTGATGCAATCTCGGTGTTTCATCACCACTGTGAAGGTCCACAGACTACAGAATGCTTCCACATGTGCTTCGGAAACTACTACTGGTCTTCCAGGGATCGATCAAAGCGTTGACAGATTGAGACATTATGCCCATGGAAAAAAGGTCGCATGGTGTTTGTTGTATTCAATCCTGATTCAATTTCTGTGTTTCATCAACACTCTGAATTTCCACAGATTAAAGAAAGCCTCCAGATGTGTTTCGGAAACTATTACTTATCTTCCAGGGAACGATCAAAGCGTTGACAGTTTGAAACATTACTCTTATGGAGAAAAGTCTGCATGGTGCCTATTGTATTCAAGCATGATGCAATTTCTGTGTTTCATCCACACTCTGAAGGTCCAATGTTTACAGAATGCCACCAGATGTGCTTGGAAACTACTACTGGTCTCCAAGGAATCAATCAAAGCGTAGAGAGTTTGAGACATTACTCCCATTGAGAAAAGTCCCCATGGCGCCTGTTGTATTCTATCCCGATGCAATTTCTGTGTTTCATCAACACTCTGAAGGTCCACAGATTGCAGAATGACTCAAGATGAACTTCGAAAACTAATACTAATCTTCCAGGGATCGATCAAAACGCAGACAGATTGGGACAGTACTCGCATGGAGAAAAATCCCCGCTTGTTGCCTGTTATTTACAATCCCGATGCAATTTCTGTGTTTCATCATCACTCTGAAGGTCCACATATTACACAATTCCTCCAGATGTGCTTCGGAAATTACTACTGGTCTTCCAGGGAACGATCAAATTGTAGACAGATTGAGACATTACTCCCATGGAGTAAAGTCCGCATGGTTCCTGTGTGTATTCAATCTCGCTGCTAATTCAGTGTTTCATCAACACTCTGAAGGTCCACAGATTACAGATTGCCTCCAGATGTGCTTCGGAAACTACCACTGGCCTTCCAGGAATCGATCAAAAGCGTAGACAGTTTCAGACATTACTCCCCTGGAGAAAAGTCCGCATGGTGGCTGTTGTCTTAGTTCCCGATGCAATTTCTGTGTTTCATCAGAATTCTGAAGGTCCACAGATTACAGAATGCCTCCTGATGTGCTTCGGAAGCTACTACTGGTCTTCGAGGAATCGATCAAAACGTACACAGTTTGAGACATTACTCGCATGGAGAAATGTCCGCATGGTACCTGTTGTATTCAATCCTTGTGCAATTTCTGTGCTTTATCAACACTCTGAAAGTCCACAGATTAGGCAATGCCTCGAGATGTGCTTCCGAAACTATTACTGGTCAGCAGGTAACCATCAAAGCGTAGACAGTTTGAGATATTACTCCCATGGAGTAAAGTCCGCATGGTGCTTTGGTATTCCTTCACGATGCAATTTCTGTGTTTCATCAAGAATCTGAAGGTCCACAGATTACAGAATGCCTCTAGATGTGCTTCGGAAACTGCTACTGGTCTTCCAGGGAAAGATTAAAGCCTAGACAATTTGAGACATTACTCTCATGGAGAAAAGTCCGCATGGTGTCTGTTGTATTCAATCCCGATGCACTTTCTGTGTTTCATCAACACTCTGAAGCTCCACAGATTACGGAATGCCTCCAGCTGTGCTTCGGAAACTACTACTGGCCTTCCAGGGAACGATTAAAGCGTAGACAGTTTGAGACATTACTTCCTTGGAGAAAACTCCCCACGGTGCCTGTTGTATTCAGTCCCGATGCTATTTCTGTGTTTTATCAACACTCTGAAGGTCCAATGACTACAGAATGCCTCCAGATGTTCATGGAAACTACTAATGGTCTTCGAGGAATCGATCAAAATTATTAGACACTTTGAGACATTTCTCCCATGGAGAAAAGTCCGCATTCTGCCTGTTCTATTCAATCCCGATGCAATTTCTTTGTTTTATCAACACTCTGAAGCTCCACAGATTACGGAACGCCTCCAAATGTGCTTCGGAAACTGCTACTGGTCTTCCAGGGAACCATCAAAGCGTTTACAGTTTGAGACTTTACTCCTATGGAGAAAAGTCCGCATGGTGCCTGTTGTACTCAATCCCGATGCAATTTCTGTGTTTCATCGACACTCTGAATTTCCACAGATTATACGATGCCTCCAGATGTGCTTCGGAAAGTACTACTTGTCTTCCAGGGAACGATCAAAGCGTAGACAGTTTAAGACATTACTCACGTCGAGAAAAGTCCGCATTGTGCCTTTGTATTCAATCCCGATGCATTTTCTGTGTTTCGTCAACACCCTGAAGCTCCACAGATTAAAAAATGCCTCCAGATGTTCCTCGGAAACTACTACTTGTCTTCCAGGGAAAGATTAAAGCGTAGACAATTTGAGACATTACTCTCATGGAGAAAAGTCCGCATGGTGTCTGTTGTATTCAATCCCGTTGCAATTTCTGTCTTTCATCAACACTCGGAAGGTCCACAGATTACGTAATGCCTCCAGATGTGCTTCGGAAACTACTACTGGTCTTCCAGGGAATGATTAAAGCGTAGACAGTTTGAGACATTACTCCCACGGAAAATAGTCCATCTGGTGCCTGCTGTATTCAATCCCGGTGCAATTTTTGTGTTACATCAACACTTTGAAGCTCCACAGATTACGGAAGGAATCCAGATGTGCTTCTTAATCGACTACTTGTCTTCCAGGTAACGATCATAATTTAGACAGTTTGAGACATTACTCCCATGGAGAAAGTCCCCATGGTGCCTGTTGTATTCAATCCCGATGCAATTTCTGTGTTTCTTCAACATTCTGAAGGACAACAGATTACAGAATGCCTCCAGATGCGCTTCGGAAACTCTTACTGGACATCCACTGAACGTACGAAGCGTAGACAGTTTGAGACATTACTCCCATGGAGAAAAGTGCGCATGGTGCCTGTTGTATTCAATCACGATGCGATATCTGTGTTTCATCAACACTGTGAAGGTCCACAGATTATAGAATGCCTCCAGATGTACTTCGGAAACTACTACTGGTCTTCCAGGGAAAGATTAAAGCGTAGACAATTTGAGACATTACTCTCATGGAGAAAAGTCCTCCTGGTGCCTGTTGTATTCAATCCCGATGCAATTTCTGTGTTTCATCAACACTCTGAAACTCCACAGATTACGGAATGCCTCCAGCTGTGCTTCGGAAACTACTACTGGCCTTCCAGGGAACCATCAAAGCGTTTACAGTTTGAGACTTTACTCCTATGGAGAAAAGTCCGCATGGTGCCTGTTGTATTCAATCCTGATGCAATTTCTGTGTTTCATCGACACTCTGAATTTCCACAGATTATAGAATGCCTCCAGATGTGCTTCGGAAAGTACTACTTGTCTTCCAGGGAACGATCAAAGCGTAGACAATTTGAGACATTACTCCCCTGGAGAAAAGTCCGCATGGTGCCTGTTGTATTCAGTCCCGATGACATTTCTGTGTTTTATCAACACTCTGAAGGTCCAATGATTACAGAATGCCTCCAGATATTCATGGAAACTACTAATGGTCTTCGAGGAATCGATCAAAACTATTAGACACTTTGAGACATTTCTCCCATGGAGAAAAGTCCGCATTCCGCCTGTTCTATTCAATCCCGATGCAATTTCTTTGTTTCATCAACACTCTGAAGCTCCACAGATTACGGAACGCCTCGAAATGTGCTTCGGAAACTGCTACTGGTCTTCCAGGGAACCATCAAAGCGTTTACAGTTTGAGACTTTACTCCTATGGAGAAAAGTCCGCATGGTGCCTGTTGTATTCAATCCCGATGCAATTTCTGTGTTTCATCGACACTCTGAATTTCCACAGATTATAGAATGCCTCCAGATGTACTTCGGAAAGTACTACTTGTCTTCCAGGGAACGATCAAAGCGTAGACAGTTTGAGACATTACTCCCCTGGAGAAAAGTCCGCATGGTGCCTGTTGTATTCAGTCCCGATGACATTTCTGTGTTTTATCAACACTCTGAAGGTCCAATGATTACAGAATGCCTCCAGATATTCATGGAAACTACTAATGGTCTTCGAGGTATCGATCAAATTTATTAGACACTTTGAGACATTTCTCCCATGGAGAAAAGTCCGCATTCTGCCTGTTCCATTCAATCCCGATGCAATTTCTTTGTTTCATCAATACTCTGAAGCTCCACAGATTACGGAACGCCTCCAAATGTGCTTCGGAAACTGCTACTGGTCTTGCAGGGAACCATCAAAGCGTTTACAGTTTGAGACTTTACTCCTATAGAGAAAAGTCCGCATGGTGCCTGTTGTATTCAATCCCGATGCAATTTCCGTGTTTCATCGACACTCCGAATTTCCACAGATTATAGAATGCCTCCAGATGTGCTTCGGAAAATACTACTTGTCTTCCAGGGAACGATCAAAGCTTAGACAGTTTAAGACATTACTCACATCGAGAAAAGTCTGCATTGTGCCTTTGTATTCAATCCCGATGCACTTTCTGTGTTTCGTCAACACTCTAAAGCTCCACAGATTAAAAAATGCCTCCAGATGTTCTTCGGAATCTACTACTTGTCTTCCAGGGATGGATCAAAGCGTAGACAGTTTGAGACATTACTCCCATGGAGAAAAGTGCGCATGGTGCCTGTTGTATTCAATCACGAAGCGATTTCTGTGTTTCATCAACACTGTGAAGGTCCACAGATTATAGAATGCCTCCAGATGTACTTCGGAAACTACTACTGGTCTTCCAGGGAAAGATTAAAGCGTAGACAATTTGAGACATTACTCTCATGGAGAAAAGTCCTCCTCGTGTCTGTTGTATTCAATCCCGATGCAATTTCTGTGTTTCATCAACACTCTGAAAGTCCACAGATTACATAATGATTCCAGATGTACTTCAAAAACTACTACTGGTCTTAAAGCGAACGATCAAATCGTAGACAGTTTGTGACTTTACTCCCATGGAGAAAGTCCCCATGGTGCCTGTTGTATTTAATCCCGGTGCAATTTCTGTGTTTCATCAACACTCTGAATTTACACAGATTGGAGAATGAATCCTGATTAGTTTCGGAAACTGCTACTTGTCTTTCAGGGAACGATAAAAGCGTAGACAATTTGAGACATTACTCCAATGGCGAAAAGTCCGCATGGTGCCTGTTGTATTCAATCCCGATGCAATTTCTGTGTTTCATCAACACTCTGAAACTCCACAGATTACGGAATGCCTCCAGCTGTGCTTCGGAAACTACTACTGGCCTTCCAGGGAACCATCAAAGCGTTTACAGTTTGAGACTTTACTCCTATGGAGAAAAGTCCGCATGGTGCCTGTTGTATTCAATCCTGATGCAATTTCTGTGTTTCATCGACACTCTGAATTTCCACAGATTATAGAATGCCTCCAGATGTGCTTCGGAAAGTACTACTTGTCTTCCAGGGAACGATCAAAGCGTAGACAGTTTGAGACATTACTCCCCTGGAGAAAAGTCCGCATGGTGCCTGTTGTATTCAGTCCCGATGACATTTCTGTGTTTTATCAACACTCTGAAGGTCCAATGATTACAGAATGCCTCCAGATATTCATGGAAACAACTAATGGTCTTCGAGGAATCGATCAAAATTATTAGACACTTTGAGACATTTCTCCCATGGAGAAAAGTCCGCATTCTGCCTGTTCTATTCAATCCCGATGCAATTTCTTTGTTTCATCAACACTCTGAAGCTCCACAGATTACGGAACGCCTCGAAATGTGCTTCGGAAACTGCTACTGGTCTTCCAGGGAACCATCAAAGCGTTTACAGTTTGAGACTTTACTCCTATGGAGAAAAGTCCGCATGGTGCCTGTTGTATTCAATCCCGATGCAATTTCTGTGTTTCATCGACACTCTGAATTTCCACAGATTATAGAATGCCTCCAGATGTGCTTCGGAAAGTACTACTTGTCTTCCAGGGAACGATCAAAGCGTAGACAGTTTGAGACATTACTCCCCTGGAGAAAAGTCCGCATGGTGCCTGTTGTATACAGTCCCGATGACATTTCTGTGTTTTATCAACACTCTGAAGGTCCAATGATTACAGAATGCCTCCAGATATTCATGGAAGCTACTAATGGTCTTCGAGGAATCGATCAAAATTATTAGACACCTTGAGACTTTTCTCCCATGGAGAAAAGTCCGCATTCCGCCTGTTCTATTCAATCCCGATGAAATTTCTTTGTTTCATCAACACTCTGAAGCTCCACAGATTACGGAACGCCTCCAAATGTGCTTCGGAAACTGCTACTGGTCTTCCAGGGAACCATCAAAGCGTTTACAGTTTGAGACTTTACTCCTATGGAGAAAAGTCCGCATGGTGCCTGTTGTATTCAATCCCGATGCAATTTCTGTGTTTCATCGACACTCTGAATTTCCATAGATTATAGATTGCCTCCAGATTTGCTTCGGAAAGTACTACTTGTCTTCCAGGAAATGATCAAAGCGTAGACAGTTTGAGACATTACTCACATCGAGAAAAGCCCGCATTGTGACTTTGTATTCAATCCCGATGCATTTTCTGTGTTTCGTCAACACTCTGAAGCTCCACAGATTAAAAAATGCCTCCAGATATTCCTCGGAAACTACTACTTGTCTTCCAGGGAAGGATCAAAGCGTGGGAAGTTTGAGACATTACTCCCATGGAGAAAAGTCCGCATGGTGCCTGTTGTATTCAATCACGATGCGATTTCTGTGTTTCATCAACACTCTGAAGGTCAACAGATTACAGAATGATTCAAGATGTGCTTCGGAAACTACTACAGGTCTTTCAGAGAACGATCAAAGCGTAGACAGTTTGAGACATTACTCTCATGGAGAAAAGTCCGCATGGTGCCTGTTGTATTCAATCCCGATGCAATTTCTGTGTTTCATCGACACTCTGAATTGCCACATATCATAAAATGCCTCCAGATGTGCTTCGGAAAGTACTACTTGTCTTCCAGGGAACGATCAAAGTGTAGACTGTTTAAGAGAATACTCACATCGAGAAAAGTCCGCCTTGTGCCTTTTGTATTTAATCCCGATGCATATTCTGTGTTTCGTCAAAACTCTGAAGCTCCACAGATTAAAAAATTCCTCCATATGTTCCTCGGAAACTACTACTGGTCTTCCAGGGAAAGATTAAAGCGTAGACCATTTGAGACATTACTCTCATGAAGAAAAGTCCGCATGGTGTCTGCTGTATTCAATCTCGATGCAATTTCTGTGTTTCATCAACACTCTGAAAGACCAGAGATTACAGAATGCCTCCAGATGTACTTCAAAAACTGCTACTGGTCTTAAAGCGAACGATCAAATCGTAGACAGTTTGAGACCTTACTCAAATGTAGAAAAGACCGCATGGTGCCTGTTGTATTCCACCCCGATGCAATATCTGTGTTTCATCAACACTATGAATTTACACAGATTAGAGAATGAATACTGATTAGTTTCGGAAACTACTAACTGTCTTTCAGGGAACGATAAAAGCGTAGACAATTTGAGACATCACTCAGACGGAGAAAAGTCCGCAAGGTGCCTGTTGTATTCAATCCCGATGCAATTTCTGTGTTTCATCAACACTCTGAAGGTCAACCTATTTCAGAATGCCTCCACAAGTGCTTCTCAAACTACTACAGGTCTTTTAGAGAACGATCAAAGCGTAGACAGTTTGAGACATTACTCCCTTGGAGAAAAGTCCGCATGGTGCCTGTTGTATTCAGTACCGGTGCAATTTCTGTGTTTTATCAACGCTCTGAAGCTCCAATGATTACAGAATACCTCCAGATGTTCATGGAAACTACTAATGGCCTTCGAGGAATCGATCAAAATTATTAGACACTTAGAGACATTTCTCCCATGGAGAAAAGTCCGCATTCCGCCTGTTCTATTCAATCCCGATGCAATTTCTGTGTTTCATCAACACTCTGAAGCTCCACAGATTACGGAACGCCTCCAGATGTGCTTCGGAAACTGCTACTGGTCTTCCAGGGAACCATCAAAGCGTTTACAGTTTGAGACATTACTCCTATGGAGAAAAGTCCGCATGGTGCCTGTTGTATTCAATCCCGATGCATTTTCTGTGTTTAATCGCCAATCTCAATTTCCACAGATTATAGAATGCCTCCAGATGTTCCTCGAAAACTACTACTTGTCTTCCAGGGAAGGATCAAAGCGTAGACAGTTTGTGACATTACTCCCATGGGGAAAATTCCGCATTCCGCCTGTTCTATTCAATCCCGATGCAATTTCTTTGTTTCATCAACACTCTGAAGCTCCACTGATTACGGAACGCCTCCAAATGTGCTTCGGAAACTGCTACTGGTCTTCCAGGGAACCATCAAAGCGTTTACAGTTTGAGATTTTACTCCTATGGAGAAAAGTCCGCATGGTGCCTGTTGTATTCAATCACGATGCGATTTCTGTGTTTCATCAACACTGTGAACGTCCACAGATTACAGAATGCCTCATGATGTACTTGGGAAACTACTACTGGTCTTCCAGGGAAAGATTAAAGCGTAGACAATTTGAGATATTACTCTCATGGAGAAAAGTCTGCATGGTGTCTTTTGTATTCCATCCAGATGCAATTTCTGTGTTTCATCAACACTCTGAAAGTCCACAGATTACAGAATTCCTCCAGATGTGCTTGGTTACTACTGGTCTTCGAGGATTCGATCAAAATTCGTAGACAGTTAGAGACATTTCTCCCATTGAGAAAAGTAAGCATCGGGCCTGTTGTATTTAATCCCGATGCAATTTCTGTGTTCCATCAACACTCTGAAGGACCACAGATTACAGAATGGCTCCAGATGTGTTTCGGAAACTACTACTGGTCTTCCAGAGAACGATGAAAGCGTTGACAGTTTGAGACATTACTCCCATGGAGGAAAGTCCGCATGGTGCGTGTTGTATTCAATCCCGATGCATTTTCTGTGTTTCGTCAACACTCTGAAGATCAACCGATTAACGGAATGCCTCCAGATGTGCTTCGGAAACTACTACTGGTCTTCCAGGGAATAATTAAAGCGTAGACAGTTTGAGACATAACACCCATGGAGAAAAGTCCGCATCGTGCCTGTTGTATTCAATACCAATTCAATTTTTGTGTTCCATTAACACTCTGAAACTCCACAGATTACCGAATGCCTCCAGATGTGCTTCTTAATATACTACTTGTCTTTCAGGGAACGATCAAAATGTAGACAGTTTGAGACATTACTCCCATGGAGAAAGTCCGCATGGTGACTGTTGTATCAATCGCGATGCAATTTCTGTGTGTCTTCAACATTCTGAAGGTCCACGGATTACAGAATGCCTCCAGATGTGCTTCGGAACTGTTACTGGACTTCCACTGAAGAATCGAAGCGTAGACAGTTTGAGAGTTTACTCCCATGGTGAAAAGTTCGCAATGTGCCTATTGTATTCTATCCCGATGCAATTTCTGTGTTTCATCAACACTCTGAAGCTCCACAGATTACGGAATGCCTCCAGCTGTGCTTCGGAAACTACTACTATCCTGCCAGGGAACGATTAATGCGTAGACAGTTTGAGACATTACTTTCTTGGAGAAAAATCCTCACGGTGCCTGTTGTATTCAGTCCCGATGCAATTTCTGTGTTTTATCAACACTCTGAAGGTCCAATGATTACAGAATGCCTCCAGATGTTCATGGAAACTACTAATGGTCTTCGAGGAATCGATCAAAATTATTAGACACTTTGAGACATTTCTCCCATGGGGAAAATTCCGCATTCCGCCTGTTCTATTCAATCCCGATGCAATTTCTTTGTTTCATGAACACTCTGAAGCTCCACTGATTACGGAACGCCTCCAAATGTGCTTCGGAAACTGCTACTGGTCTTCCAGGGAACCATCAAAGCGTTTACAGTTTGAGATTTTACTCCTATGGAGAAAAGTCCGCATGGTACCTGTTGTATTCAATCCCGATGCAATTTCTGTGTTTCATCGACACTCTGAATTTCCACAGATTATAGAATGCCTCCAGATGTGCTTCGGAAAGTACTACTTGTCTTCCAGGGAACGATCAAATCGTAGACAGTTTAAGACATTACTCACATCGAGAAAAGTCCGCATTGTGCCTTTTGTATTCAATCCCGATGCATTTTCTGTGTTTCGTCAACACTCTGAAACTCAACAGATTAAAAAATGCCTCCAGATGTTCATCGAAAACTACTACTTGTCTTCCAGGGAAGGATCAAAGCGTAGACAGTTTGTGACATTACTCCCATGGGGAAAATTCCGCATTCCGCCTGTTCTATTCAATCCCGATGCAATTTCTTTGTTTCATCAACACTCTGAAGCTCCACTGATTACGGAACGCCTCCAAATGTGCTTCGGAAACTGCTACTGGTCTTCCAGGGAACCATCAAAGCGTTTACAGTTTGAGATTTTACTCCTATGGAGAAAAGTCCGCATGGTGCCTGTTGTATTCAATCACGATGCGATTTCTGTGTTTCATCAACACTGTGAACGTCCACAGATTACAGAATGCCTCATGATGTACTTGGGAAACTACTACTGGTCTTCCAGGGAAAGATTAAAGCGTAGACAGTTTGAGACATTACTCCCATGGAGGAAAGTCCGCATGGTGCGTGTTGTATTCAATCCCGATGCATTTTCTGTGTTTCGTCAACACTCTGAAGATCAACCGGTTACGGAATGCCTCCAGATGTGCTTCGGAAACTACTACTGGTCTTCCAGGGAATAATTAAAGCGTAGACAGTTTGAGACATAACACCCATGGAGAAAAGTCCGCATCGTGCCTGTTGTATTCAATACCAATTCAATTTTTGTGTTCCATTAACACTCTGAAACTCCACAGATTACCGAATGCCTCCAGATGTGCTTCTTAATATACTACTTGTCTTTCAGGGAACGATCAAAATGTAGACAGTTTGAGACATTACTCCCATGGAGAAAGTCCGCATGGTGACTGTTGTATCAATCGCGATGCAATTTCTGTGTGTCTTCAACATTCTGAAGGTCCACGGATTACAGAATGCCTCCAGATGTGCTTCGGAACTGTTACTGGACTTCCACTGAAGAATCGAAGCGTAGACAGTTTGAGAGTTTACTCCCATGGTGAAAAGTTCGCAATGTGCCTATTGTATTCTATCCCGATGCAATTTCTGTGTTTCATCAACACTCTGAAGCTCCACAGATTACGGAATGCCTCCAGCTGTGCTTCGGAAACTACTACCGGCCTGCCAGGGAACGATTAATGCGTAGACAGTTTGAGACATTACTTTCTTGGAGAGAAATCCGCACGGTGCCTGTTGTATTCAGTCCCGATGCAATTTCTGTGTTTTATCAACACTCTGAAGGTCCAGTGATTACAGAATGCCTCCAGATGTTCATGGAAACTACTAATGGTCTTCGAGGAATCGATCAAAATTATTAGACACTTTGAGACATTTCTCCCATGGGGAAAATTCCGCATTCCGCCTGTTCTATTCAATCCCGATGCAATTTCTTTGTTTCATCAACACTCTGAAGCTCCACAGATTACGGAACGCCTCCAAATGTGCTTCGGAAACTGCTACTGGTCTTCCAGGGAACCATCAAAGCGTTTACAGTTTGAGATTTTACTCCTATGGAGAAAAGTCCGCATGGTACCTGTTGTATTCAATCCCGATGCAATTTCTGTGTTTCATCGACACTCTGAATTTCCACAGATTATAGAATGCCTCTAGATGTGCTTCGGAAACTACTACTTGTCTTCCAGGGAACGATCAAATCGTAGACAGTTTAAGACATTATTCACATCGAGAAAAGTCCGCATTGTGCCTTTGTATTCAATCCCGATGCATTTTCTGTGTTTCGTCAACACTCTGAAGGTCAACAGATTACAGAATGATTAGGGATGTGCTTCGGAAACTACTACAGGTCTTTCAGAGAACGATCAAAGCGTAGACAGTTTGAGACATAACTCCCATGGAGAAAAGTCCGCATGGTGCCGGTTGTATTCAATCCAGATGCAATTTCTGTGTTCATCAACACTCTGAAGGCCCACAGATTACAGAATGCCTCTAGATGTGCTTGGAAACTACTACTGGTGTTCGAGGAATCGATCAAAATTCGCAGACAGTTAGAGATATTTATCCCATGGAGAAAAGTGAGCATCGTGCCCCTTGTATTTCATCCCGATTCAATTTTTGTGTTTCATCAAGACTGTAAAGGTCCACCGATTACAGAATGCTTCCAGAAGTTCGTCGTAAACTACTACTGGTCTTCCTGGAATTGATTAAAGCGAACACAGTTTGAGTCATTACTCCCATGGACAAAAGTCCGCATGGTGCCTGTTGTATTGAATCCCGATGCAATTTCTGTGTATCATCAACACTCTGAAGCTCCACAGATTACGGAATGCCTCCAGCTGTGCTTCGGAAACTACTACTGGCCTTCCAGGGAATGATTAAAGCGTAGACTGTTTGAGACATTACTCCCCTGGAGAGAAGTCCGCATGGTGCCCGTGGTATTCTGTTCCGATGACATTTCTGTGTTTCATCGACACTCTCAAGGTCCACAAATTACAGAATGACTCAGGATGTGCTTCGGAAACCACTACTGGTCTTCGAGGAATCGATCAAAAATCGCAGACAGTTTGAGAAATTTCTCCCATGGAGAAAAGTTTGCATCATGCTTTTTGTCTTTATTCCCGTTGCAATATCTGTGTTTCATCAACACTCTGAAGCTCCACAGAGTACGTAACGCCACGAGATGTGCTTCTGAAACTACTACTGATCATCCAGGAATAGAACAAATCGTACACACTTTGAGACATTATTCCTATGGAGAAAAGTCCGCATGGTGCCTGTTGTATTTAACCCCGATGCAATTTCTGTGTATTATCAACACTCTGAAGGTCCACAGTTTACAGAATGCCCTCAGATGTGCCTCTGAAACTACTACTGGTCTTCCAGGAATCGATCAAAGCGTAGACAGTTTGAAACATTACTCCCATGGAGAAAAGTCCGCATGGTGCATGTTGTATTCAATCCAGATGCAATTTCTGTGTTTGCTCAACACTCTCAAGGTCCACAAATTACAGAATGACTCAGGATGTGCTTCGGAAACCACTACTGGTGTTCGAGGAATCGATTAAAATTCGTAGACAGTTTGAGAAATTTCTCCCATGGAGGAAAGTTTGCATCATGCTTTTTGTCTTCATTCCCGTTGCAATTTCTGTGTTTCATTAACACTCGGAAGGTCTACAGATTACCGAATGCCTCCAAATTTACTTCGGAAACTACTACTGTTCTTCCAGGGAAAGATTAAAACGTAGACAATTTGAGACATTACTCTCATGGAGAAAAGTCCGCATGGTGTCTGTTGTATTCAATCCCGATGCAATTTCTGTGTTTCACCAACACTCTGAAGGTCCCCAGATTACAGAATTCCTCCAGATTTGCTGCGGAAACCACTACTGGTCTTCCAGCGAACGATCAAATCGGAGACAGTTTGAGAAATGACTCCGATGGAGAAAAAACATATTGGTGCCTGTTGGATTCAATCACGATGCAATTTCTGTGTTTCTTCAACACTCTGAAGGTCCACAGATTACAGAATTTCTCCAGATGTGCTGCGGAAACTACTACTGGTCTTCCAGGGAACGATCAAATCGGAGAAATTTTGAGAAATGACTCCGATGGAGAAAAAACATAATGGTGCCTGTTGGATTCAATCGCGATGCAATTTCTGTGTTCCATCAACACTCTGAAGGCCCACAGATTACAGAATGCCTCCAGATGTGATTCGGAAACTACTACAGGTCTTCCAGTGAAGGATCAAAGCGTAGCCAGTTTGAGACATTACTACCATGGAGAAAAGTCCGCATGGTGCCTTTTGCATTCAATCACGATGTAATTTCTGTGTTTCATCAACACTCTGAAGGTCCACAGGTTACAGAATGCCTCCAGATGTGTGTCGAAACTACTACTGGTCTTCTAGGAATCTATTATAGCGTACATAGTTTGAGACATTACCGCCATGGAGAAAAGTCCGCATGGTGCTTGTTGTATTCAATCCCGTTGCAATTTCTGTGCTTGGTCAACACTCTGAAGGTCCATCGATTACAGAATGCTTCCAGATGTGCGTCGGAAACTACTACTGGTATTCCAGGGAAAGATTAAAGCGTAGACCAATTGAGACATTACTCTCATGGAGAAAAGTCCGCATGGTGTCTGCTGTATTCAATCCCGATGCAATTTCTGTGTTTCATCAACACTCTGAAAGTCCACAGATTACAGAATGCCTCCAGATGTACGTCAAAAACTGCTACTGGTCTTAAAGCGAACGATCAAATCGTAGACAGTTTGAGACTTTACTCCCATGTAGAAAAGTCCGCATGGTGCCTGTTGTATTCAATCCCGATGCAATTTCTGTGTTTCATCAACACTATGAATTTACACAGATTAGAGAATGAATCCTGATTAGTTTCGGAAACTACTAACTGTCTTTCAGGGAACGATAAAAGCGTAGACAATTTGAGACATCACTCAGACGGAGAAAACTCCGCAAGGTGCCTGTTGTATTCAATCCCGATGCAATTTCTGTGTTTTATCAACATTTTGAAGGTCAACCGATTTCAGAATGCCTCCAGAAGTGCTTCTCAAACTACTACAGGTCTTTTAGAGTATGATCAAAGCGTAGACAGTTTGATACATTACTCCCTTGGAGAAAAGTCCGCATGGTGACTGTTGTATTCAGTACCGGTGCAATTTCTGTGTTTTATCAACGCTCTGAAGGTCCAATGATTACAGAATGCCTCCAGATGTTCATGGAAACTACTAATGGTCTTCGAGGAATCGATCAAAATTATTAGATAGTTTGAGACATTTCTCCCATGGAGAAAAGTCCGCATTCTGCCTGTTCTATTCAATCCCGATGCAATTTCTGTGTTTCATCAACACTCTGAAGCTCCACAGATTACGGAACGCCTCCAGATGTGCTTCGGAAACTGCTACTGGTCTTCCAGGGAACCATCATAGCGTTTACAGTTTGAGACATTACTCCTAAGGAGAAAAGTCCGCATGGTGCCTGTTGTATTAAATCCCGATGCAATTTCCTTGTTTACTCGCCAATCTCAATTTCCACAAATTATAGAACGCCTCCGGATGTTCTTCGGAAAGTACTACTTGTCTTCCAGGGAACGATCAATGCGTAGACAGTTTAAGACATTACTCACATCGAGAAAGGTCCGCATTGTGCCTTTTGTATTCAATCCCGATGCATTTTCTGTGTTTCGTCAACACTCTGAAGCTCAACAGATTAAAAAATGCCTCCAGATGTTCCTCGAAAACTACTACTTGTCTTCCAGGGAAGGATCAAAGCGTAGACAGTTTGTGACATTTCTCCCATGGAGAAAAGTCGCATTCTGCCTGTTCTATTCAATCCCGATGCAATTTCTGTGTTTCATCAACACTCTGAAGCTCCACAGATTACGGAACGCCTCCAGATGTGCTTCGAAAACTACTACTGGCCTTCCAGGGAATGATTGAAGCGTCGATAGTTTGAGACATTTCTCCCATGGAGAAAAGTCCGCATGGTGCCTGTTATATTCAGTCCCGATGTAATTTCTGTGTTTTATCAACACTCTGAAGGTCCAATAATTACAGAATGCCACCAGATATTCATGGAAACTACTAATGGTCTTCGAGGAATCGATAAAAATTATTAGACAGTTTGAGACATTGCTCCCATGGAGAAAAGTCCGCATGGTGACAGTTCTATTCAATCCCGATGCAATTTCTGTGTTTCATCAACGCTCTGAAGGTCCACAGATTACAGTATGCCTCCAGATGTGATTCGGCAACTACTACTGGTCATCCATGGAACGATCAAAGCGTTTACAGATTGTGAATTACCCCCATGGAGAAAAGTCCGCACGGTGCCTGTTGTATTCAATCCCGATGCAATTTCTCTGTTTCATCAACACTCTGAATTTACACAGATTAGGAATTTCTCCAGATGAGCTTCGGTTACTTCTACAGGTCTCCCAGGAATCGGTCAAACTGTAGACAGTTTGAGACATTACTCCCATTGAGAAAAAACTGCATGGTGCCTGATGTATTCAAGCCCGATGCAATTTCTGTGTTTCATCAACACTCTGAAGGTCCACAGATTAAAGAATTTCTCCAGATGTGCGTGGAAACTACTACTGGTCTTCGAGGAATCGATCAATATTCGTAGGCATTTAGAGACATTTCTCACATGGAGAAAAGTAAGCATCGTGACTGTTGTATTTAATCCCGATGCAATTTCTGTGTTTCATCAAGACTCTGAAGGTCCACCGATTACAGAATGCCTCCAGATAGGCGTCGGAAACTACTCCTGGTCTTCCTGGAACCGATTAAAGCGTACACAGTATGAGACATTACTCCCATGGTGAAAAGGCCTCATGGTGCCTGTTGTATTCAATCCCGATGCAATTTCTGTGTTTCATCAACACTCTGAAGCTCCATGGATTACGGAATGCCTCCAGATGTGCCTCTTAATCTACTACTTGTCTTCCAGGGAACGATCAAAATGTAGACAGTTTGAGACATTACTCCCATGGAGAATGTACACATGGTACCTGTTGTATTCTTCCCGATGCAATTTCTGTGTTTCTTCAACATTCTGAAGGTCCACAGATTAAAGAATTTCTCCAGATGAGCTTCGGTTACTTCTACAGGTCTCCCAGGAATCGGTCAAAGTGTAGACAGTTTGAGACATTACTCCCAATGAGAGAAAACTGCATGGTGCCTGTTATATTCAATCCCGATGCTATTTCTGTGTTACATCAACACTCTGAAGACCCACAGATTACAGAATTCCTCCAGATGAGGTTCGGTTACTTCTACAGGTCTCCCAGGAATCGGTCAAAGTGTAGACAGTTTGAGACATTACTCCCATTGAGAAAAAACTGCATGGTGCCTGATGTATTCAAGCCCGATGCAATTTCTGTGTTTCATCAACACTCTGAAGGCCCACAGATTAAAGAATATCTCCAGATGAGCTTCGGTTCCTTCTACAGGTCTCCCAGGAATCGGTCAAAGTGTAGACAGTTTGAGACATTACTCCCATTGAGAAAAAACTGCGTGGTGCCTGTTGTATTCAATCCCGATGCAATTTCTGTGTTACATCAACACTCTGAAGGCCCACAGATTACAGAATGCCTCCAGATGAGCTTCGGTTACTTCTACAGGTCTCCCAGGAATCGGTCAAAGTGTAGACAGTTTGAGACATTACTCCCATTGAGAAAAAACTGCATGGTGCCTGTTGTATTCAAGCCCGATGCAATTTCTGTGTTTCATCAACACTCTGAAGGCCCACAGATTAAAGAATTTCTCCAGATGAGCTTCGGTTACTTCTACAGGTCTCCCAGGAATCGGTCAAATTGTAGACAGTTTGAGACATTACTCCCATTGAGAAAAAACTGCATGGTGCCTGTTGTATTCAATCCCCATGCAGTTCCTGTGTTTCATAAACACTCTGAAGGTCCACAAATTACAGAATGCCTCCAGATGTGCTTCGGAAACTACTACAGGTCTTCCAGGGAATGATTAAAGCGTAGACAGTTTCAGACATAACTCCCATGGAGAAAAGTCCTCATGGTGCCTGTTGTATGCAATTACGATTCAATTTTTGTGTTCCATCAACACTCTGAAGCTCCACAGATTACCGAATGCCTCCAGAGGTGCTCTTAATCAACTACTTGTCTTCCAGGGAACGATGAAAATGTAGAAAGTTTGAGACATTACTCCCATGGAGAAAGTCCGCATGGTGCCTGTTGTATTCAATCCCGATGCAATTTCTGTGTTTCTTCAACATTCTGAAGGTCCAGAGATTACGGAATGCCTCCAGACGTGCTTCGGAAACTCTTACTGGACTTCCACTGAACGATTGAAGCGTAGACAGTTTGAGACATTACTCACATGGAGAAAACTCCGCATGGTGCCTATTGTATTCTATCAAAATGCAATTTCTGTGTTTCATCAACACTCTGGAGGCCCACAGATTACAGAGTGCCTTCAGATGTGCTTGGAAACTACTACTGGTCTTCGAGGAATCTATCAAAATTCGTAGGCAGTTAGAGACATTTGTCACATGGAGAAAATTAAGCATCGTGCCTGTTGTATTTAACCCCGATGCAATTTCTGTGTGTCATCAAGACTCTGAAGGTCCACCGATTACAGAATGCCTCCAGATAGGCGTCGGAAACTACTCCTGGTCTTCCTGGAACCGATTAAAGCGTACACAGTATGAGACATTACTCCCATGGTGAAAAGTCCTCATGGTGCCTGTTGTATTCAATCCCGATGCAATTTCTGTGTTTCTTCAACACTCTGAAACTCCATGGATTACGGAATGCCTCCAGATGTGCTTTTTAATCTACTACTTGTCTTCCAGGGAACGATCAAAATGTAGACAGTTTGAGACATTACTCCCATGGAGAAAGTCTGCATGGGGCCTGTTGTATTCTTCCCGATGCAATTTCTGTGTTTCTTTAACGTTCTGAAGGTCCACAGATTACAGAATGCCTCCAGATGAGCTTCTATTACTTCTACAGGTCTCCCAGGAATCGGTCAAAGTGTAGACAGTTTGAGACATTACTCCCATTTAGGAAAAACTGCATGGTGCCTGTTGTATTTAATCCCGATGCAATTTCTGTGTTTCGTGAACACTCTGAAGATATACCGATTACAGAAAGCCTCCAGATGTCCTTCGGAAACTACTACTGGTCTTCCAGGGAATGATTAAAGCGTAGACAGTTTGAGACATTACCGCCATTGAGAAAAGTCCGCGTAGTGCTTGGTGTATTAAATCCCTTTGCAATTTCTGTGTTTCGTCAACACTCTGAAGGTCCACCGATTATAGAATGCCTCCACATGTGCGTCGGAAATTACTAATGGTCTTCCTGGAATCGATTAAAGCGTACACAGTTTGAGACATTACTCCCGTGGAGAAAAGTCCGCATGGTGCCTGTTGTATTCAATCCTGTTACAATTTGTGTGTTTCAACAACACTGTGAAGCTCCACAGATTACGGAATGCCTCCAGATGTGCTTTGGAAACTACTACTGGTCTTCCAGGGAATGTTTAAGCGTATACAGTTTGAGACATTACTCCCATGGAGAAAAGTCCGCATGGTGAATGTTGTATTCAATGCCGATTCAATTTTAGTGTTCTATCAACAATCTGAAGCTCCCCAGATTACGGAATGCCTCCATATGTGCTTCTTAATCTACTACTGGTATTCCAGGGAACGATCAAAATGAAGACAGTTTGAGACATTATTCCCACGGAGAATAGTCCGCATGGTGCCTGTTGTATTCAATCCCAATGCAATTTCTGTGTTTCATCAACACTCGGAAGGTCTACAGATTACCGAATGCATCCAGATGTACTTCGGAAACTACTACTGGTCTTCCATGGAAGATTAAAGCGTAGACAATTTGAGACATTACTCTCATTGAGAAAAGTCCGCATGGTGTCTGTTGTATTCAATTCCGATGCAATTTCTGTGTTACATCAACACTCTGAAGGCCCACAGATTACAGAATGCCTCCAGATGAGCTTCGGTTACTTCTACAGGTCTCCCAGGAATCGGTCAAAGTGTAGACAGTTTGAGACATTACTCCCATTGAGAAAAAACTGCATGGTGCCTGTTGTATTCAAGCCCGATGCAATTTATTTGTTTCATCAACACTCTGAAGGCCCAGAGATTAAAGAATTTCTCCAGATGAGCTTCGGTTACTTCTACATGTCTCCCAGGAATCGGCCAAAGTGTAGACAGTTTGAGACATTACTCCCATTGAGAAAAAACTGCATGTTGCCTGTTATATTCAATCCCGATGCAATTTCTGTGTTACATCAACACTCTGAAGGCCCACAGATTACAGAATGCCTCCAGATCAGCTTCGGTTACTTCTACAGGTCTCCCAGGAATCGGTCAAAGTGTAGACAGTTTGAGACATTACTCCCATTGAGAAAAAACTGCATGGTGCCTGTTGTATTCAAGCCCGATGCAATTTCTGTGTTTCATCAACACTCTGAAGGCCCACAGATTAAAGAATTTCTCCAGATGAGCTTCGGTTACTTCTACAGGTCTCCCAGGAATCGGTCAAAAGTGTAGACAGTTTGAGACATTACTCCCATTGAGAAAAAACTGCATGGTGCCTGTTGTATTCAAGCCCGATGCAAATTCTGTGTTTCGTCAACACTCTGATGGCCCACAGATTAAAGAATTTCTCCAGATGAGCTTCGGTTACTTCTACAGGTCTCCCAGGAATCGGTCAAAGTGTAGACAGTTTGAGACATTACTCCCATTGAGAAAAAACTGCATGGTGCCTCTTGTATTCAATCCCCATGCAGTTCCTGTGTTTCATAAACACTCTGAAGGTCCACAGATTACAGAATGCCTCCAGATGTGCTTCGGAAACTACTACAGGTCTTCCAGGGAATGATTAAAGCGTAGACAGTTTCAGACATAACTCCCATGGAGAAAAGTCCTCGTGGTGCCTGTTGTATGCAATCCCGATTCAATTTTTGTGTTCCATCAACACTCTGAAGCTCCACAGATTACCGAATGCCTCCAGAGGTGCTCTTAATCTACTACTTGTCTTCCAGGGAACGATGAAAATGTAGAAAGTTTGAGACATTACTCCCATGGAGAAAGTCCGCATGGTGCCTGTTGTATTCAATCCCGATGCAATTTCTGTGTTTCTTCCACATTCTGAAGGTCCAGAGATTACGGAATGCCTCCAGACGTGCTTCGGAATCTCTTACTGGACTTCCACTGAACGACTGAAGCGTAGACAGCTTGAGACATTACCCATATGGAGAAAAGTCCGCATGGTGCCTATTGTATTCTATCAAAATGCAATTTCTGTGTTTCATCAACACTCTGAAGGCCCACAGATTACAGAGTGCCTCCAGATGTGCTTGGAAACTACTACTGGTCTTCGAGGAATCTATCAAAATTCGTAGGCAGTTAGAGACATTTGTCACATGGAGAAAATTAAGCATCGTGCCTGTTGTATTTAATCCCGATGCAATTTCTGTGTGTCATCAAGACTCTGAGGTCCACCGATTACAGAATGCCTCCAGATAGGCGTCGGAAACTACTCCTGGTCTTCCTGGAACCGATTAAAGCGTACACAGTATGAGACATTACTCCCATGGTGAAAAGTCCTCATGGTGCCTGTTGTATTTAATCCCCATGCAATTTCTGTGTTTCTTCAACACCCTGAAGCTCCATGGATTACGGAATGCCTCCAGATGTGCTTCTTAATCTGCTACTTGTCTTCCAGGGAACGATCAAAATGTAGACAGTTTGAGACATTACTCCCATGGAGAAAGTCCACATGGGGCCTGTTGTATTCTTCCTGATGCAATTTCTGTGTTTCTTTAACATTCTGAAGGTCCACAGATTAAAGAATGCCTCCAGATGAGCTTCTATTACTTCTACAGGTCTCCCAGGAATCGGTCAAAGTGTAGACAGTTTGAGACATTACTCCCATTTAGGAAAAACTGCATGGTGCCTGTTGTATTCAATCCCGATGCAATTTCTGTGTTTCGTGAACACTCTGAAGATATACCGATTACAGAAAGCCTCCAGATGTCCTTCGGAAACTACTACTGGTCTTCCAGGGAATGATTAAAGCGTAGACAGTTTGAGACATTACCGCCATTGAGAAAAGTCCGCATGGTGCTTGGTGTATTAAATCCCTTTGCAATTTCTGTGTTTCGTCAACACTCTGAAGGTCCACCGATTACAGAATGCCTCCACATGTGCGTCGGAAATTACTAATGGTCTTCCTGGAATCGATTAAAGCGTACACAGTTTGAGACATTACTCCCGTGGAGAAAAGTCCGCATGGTGCCTGTTGTATTCAATCCTGTAACAATTTCTGTGTTTCAACAACACTCTGAAGCTCCACAGATTACGGAATGCCTCCAGATGTGCTTCGGAAACTACTACTGGTCTTCCAGGGAATGATTAAGCGTATACAGTTTGAGACATTACTCCCATGGAGAAAAGCCCGCATGGTGAATGTTGTATTCAATGCCGATTCAATTTTAGTGTTCCATCAACAATCTGAAGCTCCACAGATTACGGAATGCCTCCAGATCTGCTTCTTAATCTACTACTGGTCTTCCAGGGAACGATCAAAATGAAGACAGTTTGAGACATTATTCCCACGGAGAATAGTCCGCATGGTGCCTGTTGTATTCAATCCCAATGCAATTTCTGTGTTTCATCAACACTCGGAAGGTCTACAGATTACCGAATGCATCCAGATGTACTTCGGAAACTACTACTGGTCTTCCATGGAAGATTAAAGCGTAGACAATTTGAGACATTACTCTCATTGAGAAAAGTCCGCATGGTGTCTGTTGTATTCAATTCCGATGCAATTTCTGTGTTACATCAACACTCTGAAGGCCCACAGATTACAGAATGCCTCCAGATGAGCTTCGGTTACTTCTACAGGTCTCCCAGGAATCGGTCAAAGTGTAGACAGTTTGAGACATTACTCCCATTGTGAAAAAACTGCATGGTGCCTGTTGTATTCAATCCCCATGCAGTTCCTGTGTTTCATAAACACTCTGAAGGTCCACAGATTACAGAATGCCTCCAGATGTGCTTCGGAAACTACTACAGGTCTTCCAGGGAATGATTAAAGCGTAGACAGTTTCAGACATAACTCCCATGGAGAAAAGTCCTCATGGTGCCTGTTGTATGCAATCCCGATTCAATTTTTGTGTTCCATCAACACTCTGAAGCTCCACAGATTACCGAATGCCTCCAGAGGTGCTCTTAATCTACTACTTGTCTTCCAGGGAACGATGAAAATGTAGAAAGTTTGAGACATTACTCCCATGGAGAAAGTCCGCATGGTGCCTGTTGTATTCAATCCCGATGCAATTTCTGTGTTTCTTCCACATTCTGAAGGTCCAGAGATTACGGAATGCCTCCAGACGTGCTTCGGAATCTCTTACTGGACTTCCACTGAACGATTGAAGCGTAGACAGCTTGAGACATTACCCATATGGAGAAAAGTCCGCATGGTGCCTATTGTATTCTATCAAAATGCAATTTCTGTGTTTCATCAACACTCTGAAGGCCCACAGATTACAGAGTGCCTCCAGATGTGCTTGGAAACTACTACTGGTCTTCGAGGAATCTATCAAAATTCGTAGGCAGTTAGAGACATTTGTCACATGGAGAAAATTAAGCATCGTGCCTGTTGTATTTAATCCCGATGCAATTTCTGTGTGTCATCAAGACTCTGAGGTCCACCGATACAGAATGCCTCCAGATAGGCGTCGGAAACTACTCCTGGTCTTCCTGGAACCGATTAAAGCGTACACAGTATGAGACATTACTCCCATGGTGAAAAGTCCTCATGGTGCCTGTTGTATTTAATCCCCATGCAATTTCTGTGTTTCTTCAACACCCTGAAGCTCCATGGATTACGGAATGCCTCCAGATGTGCTTCTTAATCTGCTACTTGTCTTCCAGGGAACGATCAAAATGTAGACAGTTTGAGACATTACTCCCATGGAGAAAGTCCACATGGGGCCTGTTGTATTCTTCCTGATGCAATTTCTGTGTTTCTTTAACATTCTGAAGGTCCACAGATTAAAGAATGCCTCCAGATGAGCTTCTATTACTTCTACAGGTCTCCCAGGAATCGGTCAAAGTGTAGACAGTTTGAGACATTACTCCCATTTAGGAAAAACTGCATGGTGCCTGTTGTATTCAATCCCGATGCAATTTCTGTGTTTCGTGAACACTCTGAAGATATACCGATTACAGAAAGCCTCCAGATGTCCTTCGGAAACTACTACTGGTCTTCCAGGGAATGATTAAAGCGTAGACAGTTTGAGACATTACCGCCATTGAGAAAAGTCCGCATGGTGCTTGGTGTATTAAATCCCTTTGCAATTTCTGTGTTTCGTCAACACTCTGAAGGTCCACCGATTACAGAATGCCTCCACATGTGCGTCGGAAATTACTAATGGTCTTCCTGGAATCGATTAAAGCGTACACAGTTTGAGACATTACTCCCGTGGAGAAAAGTCCGCATGGTGCCTGTTGTATTCAATCCTGTAACAATTTCTGTGTTTCAACAACACTCTGAAGCTCCACAGATTACGGAATGCCTCCAGATGTGCTTCGGAAACTACTACTGGTCTTCCAGGGAATGATTAAGCGTATACAGTTTGAGACATTACTCCCATGGAGAAAAGCCCGCATGGTGAATGTTGTATTCAATGCCGATTCAATTTTAGTGTTCCATCAACAATCTGAAGCTCCACAGATTACGGAATGCCTCCAGATCTGCTTCTTAATCTACTACTGGTCTTCCAGGGAACGATCAAAATGAAGACAGTTTGAGACATTATTCCCACGGAGAATAGTCCGCATGGTGCCTGTTGTATTCAATCCCAATGCAATTTCTGTGTTTCATCAACACTCGGAAGGTCTACAGATTACCGAATGCATCCAGATGTACTTCGGAAACTACTACTGGTCTTCCATGGAAGATTAAAGCGTAGACAATTTGAGACATTACTCTCATTGAGAAAAGTCCGCATGGTGTCTGTTGTATTCAATTCCGATGCAATTTCTGTGTTACATCAACACTCTGAAGGCCCACAGATTACAGAATGCCTCCAGATGAGCTTCGGTTACTTCTACAGGTCTCCCAGGAATCGGTCAAAGTGTAGACAGTTTGAGACATTACTCCCATTGAGAAAAAACTGCATGGTGCCTGTTGTATTCAAGCCCGATGCAATTTATTTGTTTCATCAACACTCTGAAGGCCCAGAGATTAAAGAATTTCTCCAGATGAGCTTCGGTTACTTCTACATGTCTCCCAGGAATCGGCCAAAGTGTAGACAGTTTGAGACATTACTCCCATTGAGAAAAAACTGCATGTTGCCTGTTATATTCAATCCCGATGCAATTTCTGTGTTACATCAACACTCTGAAGGCCCACAGATTACAGAATGCCTCCAGATCAGCTTCGGTTACTTCTACAGGTCTCCCAGGAATCGGTCAAAGTGTAGACAGTTTGAGACATTACTCCCATTGAGAAAAAACTGCATGGTGCCTGTTGTATTCAAGCCCGATGCAATTTCTGTGTTTCATCAACACTCTGAAGGCCCACAGATTAAAGAATTTCTCCAGATGAGCTTCGGTTACTTCTACAGGTCTCCCAGGAATCGGTCAAAAGTGTAGACAGTTTGAGACATTACTCCCATTGAGAAAAAACTGCATGGTGCCTGTTGTATTCAAGCCCGATGCAAATTCTGTGTTTCGTCAACACTCTGATGGCCCACAGATTAAAGAATTTCTCCAGATGAGCTTCGGTTACTTCTACAGGTCTCCCAGGAATCGGTCAAAGTGTAGACAGTTTGAGACATTACTCCCATTGAGAAAAAACTGCATGGTGCCTCTTGTATTCAATCCCCATGCAGTTCCTGTGTTTCATAAACACTCTGAAGGTCCACAGATTACAGAATGCCTCCAGATGTGCTTCGGAAACTACTACAGGTCTTCCAGGGAATGATTAAAGCGTAGACAGTTTCAGACATAACTCCCATGGAGAAAAGTCCTCGTGGTGCCTGTTGTATGCAATCCCGATTCAATTTTTGTGTTCCATCAACACTCTGAAGCTCCACAGATTACCGAATGCCTCCAGAGGTGCTCTTAATCTACTACTTGTCTTCCAGGGAACGATGAAAATGTAGAAAGTTTGAGACATTACTCCCATGGAGAAAGTCCGCATGGTGCCTGTTGTATTCAATCCCGATGCAATTTCTGTGTTTCTTCAACATTCTGAAGGTCCAGAGATTACGGAATGCCTCCAGACGTGCTTCGGAAACTCTTACTGGACTTCCACTGAACGATTGAAGCGTAGACAGTTTGAGACGTTACTCATATGGAGAAAAGTCCGCATGGTGCCTATTGTATTCTATCAAAATGCAATTTCTGTGTTTCATCAACACTCTGAAGGCCCACAGATTACAGAGTGCCTCCAGATGTGCTTGGAAACTACTACTGGTCTTCGTGGAATCTATCATTATTCGTCGGCAGTTAGAGACATTTGTCACATGGAGAAAATTAAGCATCGTGCCTGTTGTATTTAATCCCGATGCAATTTCTGTGTGTCATCAAGACTCTGAATGTCCACCGATTACAGAATGCCTCCAGATGTGCTTCTTAATCTACTACTTGTCTTCCAGGGAACGATCAAAATGTAGACAGTTTGAGACATTACTCCCATGGAGAAAGTCCGCATGGGGCCTGTTGTATTTTTCCCGATGCAATTTCTGTGTTTCTTTAACATTCTGAAGGTCCACAGATTACAGAATGCCTCCAGATGAGCTTCGGTTACTTCTACAGGTCTCCCAGGAATCGGTCAAAGTGTAGACAGTTTGAGACATTACTCCCATTTAGGAAAAACTGCATGGTGCCTGTTGTATTCAATCCCGATGCAATTTCTGTGTTTCGTGAACACTCCGAAGATGTACCGATTACAGAAAGCCTCCAGATGTCCATCGGAAACTACTACTGGTCTTCCAGGGAATGATTAAATCGTAGACAGTTTGAGACATTACCGCCATTGAGAAAAGTCCGCATGGTGCTTGGTGTATTAAATCCCTTTGCAATTTCTGTGTTTCGTCAACACTGAAGGTCCACCGATTACAGAATGCCTCCACATGTGCGTCGGAAATTACTAATGGTCTTCCTGGAATCGATTAAAGCGTACACAGTTTGAGACATTACTCCCGTGGAGAAAATTCCGCATGGTGCCTGTTGTATTCAATTCCGATGCAATTTCTGTGTTACATCAACACTCTGAAGGCCCACAGATTACAGAATGCCTCCAGATGAGCTTCTGTTTCTTCTACAGGTCTCCCAGGAATCGGTCAAAGTGTAGACAGTTTGAGACATTACTCCCATTGAGAAAAAACTGCATGGTGCCTGTTGTATTCAAGCCCGATGCAATTTCTGTGTTTCATCAACACTCTGAAGGCCCACAGATTAAAGAATTTCTCCAGATGAGCTTCGGTTACTTCTACAGGTCTCCCAGGAATCGGTCAAAGTGTAGACAGTTTGAGACATTACTCCCATTGAGAAAAAACTGCATGGTGCCTGTTGTATTCAAGCCCGATGCAATCTCTGTGTTTCATCAACACTCTGAAGGCCCACAGATTAAAGAATTTCTCCAGATGAGCTTCGGTTACTTCCACAGGTCTCCCAGGAATCGGTCAAAGTGTAGACAGATTGAGACATTACTCCCATTGAGAAAAAACTGCATGGCGCCTGTTGTATTCAATCCCGATGCAATTTCTGTGTTTCATCAACACTCTGAAGGCCCACAGATTACAGAATGCCTCCAGATGAGCTTCGGTTACTTCTACAGGTCTCCCAGGAATCGGTCAAAGTGTAGACAGTTTGAGACATTACTACCATTGAGAAAAAACTGCATGGTGCCTGTTGTATTCAAGCCCGATGCAATTTCTGTGTTTCATCAACACTCTGAAGGCCCACAGATTAAAGAATTTCTCCAGATGAGCCTCGGTTACTTCTACAGGTCTTCCAGGAATCGGTCAAAGTGTAGACAGTTTGAGACATTACTCCCATTGAGAAAAAACTGCATGGTGCCTCTTGTATTCAATCCCCATGCAGTTCCTGTGTTTCATAAACACTCTGAAGGTCCACAGATTACAGAATGCCTCCAGATGTGCTTCGGAAACTACTACAGGTCTTCCAGGGAATGATTAAAGCGTAGACAGTTTCAGACATAACTCCCATGGAGAAAAGTCCTCGTGGTGCCTGTTGTATGCAATCCCGATTCAATTTTTGTGTTCCATCAACACTCTGAAGCTCCACAGATTACCGAATGCCTCCAGAGGTGCTCTTAATCTACTACTTGTCTTCCAGGGAACGATGAAAATGTCGAAAGTTTGAGACATTACTCCCATGGAGAAAGTCCGCATGGTGCCTGTTGTATTCAATCCCGATGCAATTTCTGTGTTTCTTCCACATTCTGAAGGTCCAGAGATTACGGAATGCCTCCAGACGTGCTTCGGAATATCTTACTGGACTTCCACTGAACGATTGAAGCGTAGACAGCTTGAGACATTACTCATATGGAGAAAAGTCCGCATGGTGCCTATTGTATTCTATCAAAATGCAATTTCTGTGTTTCATCAACACTCTGAAGGCCCACAGATTACAGAGTGCCTCCAGATGTGCTTGGAAACTACTACTGGTCTTCGATTAATCTATCAAAATTCGTAGGCAGTTAGAGACATTTGTCACATGGAGAAAATTAAGCATTGTGCCTGTTGTATTTAATCCCGATGCAATTTCTGTGTGTCATCAAGACTCTGAAGGTCCACCGATTACAGAATGCCTCCAGATAGGCGTCGGAAACTACTCCTGGTCTTCCTGGAACCGATTAAAGCGTACACAGTATGAGACATTACTCCCATGGTGAAAAGTCCTCATGGTGCCTGTTGTATTTAATCCCGATGCAATTTCTGTGTTTCTTCAACACCCTGAAGCTCCATGGATTACGGAATGCCTCCAGATGTGCTTCTTAATCTGCTACTTGTCTTCCAGGGAACGATCAAAATGTAGACAGTTTGAGACATTACTCCCATGGAGAAAGTCCACATGGGGCCTGTTGTATTCTTCCTGATGGAATTTCTGTGTTTCTTTAACATTCTGAAGGTCCACAGATTAAAGAATGCCTCCAGATGAGCTTCTATTACTTCTACAGGTCTCCCAGGAATCGGTCAAAGTGTAGACAGTTTGAGACATTACTCCCATTTAGGAAAAACTGCATGGTGCCTGTTGTATTCAATCCCGATGCAATTTCTGTGTTTCGTGAACACTCTGAAGATATACCGATTACAGAAAGCCTCCAGATGTCCTTCGGAAACTACTACTGGTCTTCCAGGGAATGATTAAAGCGTAGACAGTTTGAGACATTACCGCCATTGAGAAAAGTCCGCATGGTGCTTGGTGTATTAAATCCCTTTGCAATTTCTGTGTTTCGTCAACACTCTGAAGGTCCACCGATTACAGAATGCCTCCACATGTGCGTCGGAAATTACTAATGGTCTTCCTGGAATCGATTAAAGCGTACACAGTTTGAGACATTACTCCCGTGGAGGAAAGTCCGCATGGTGCCTGTTGTATTCAATCCTGTAACAATTTCTGTGTTTCAACAACACTCTGAAGCTCCACAGATTACGGAATGCCTCCAGATGTGCTTCGGAAACTACTACTGGTCTTCCAGGGAATGATTAAGCGTATACAGTTTGAGACATTACTCCCATGGAGAAAAGCCCGCATGGTGAATGTTGTATTCAATGCCGATTCAATTTTAGTGTTCCATCAACAATCTGAAGCTCCACAGATTACGGAATGCCTCCAGATCTGCTTCTTAATCTACTACTGGTCTTCCAGGGAACGATCAAAATGAAGACAGTTTGAGACATTATTCCCACGGAGAATAGTCCGCATGGTGCCTGTTGTATTCAATCCCAATGCAATTTCTGTGTTTCATCAACACTCGGAAGGTCTACAGATTACCGAATGCATCCAGATGTACTTCGGAAACTACTACTGGTCTTCCATGGAAGATTAAAGCGTAGACAATTTGAGACATTACTCTCATTGAGAAAAGTCCGCATGGTGTCTGTTGTATTCAATTCCGATGCAATTTCTGTGTTACATCAACACTCTGAAGGCCCACAGATTACAGAATGCCTCCAGATGAGCTTCGGTTACTTCTACAGGTCTCCCAGGAATCGGTCAAAGTGTAGACAGTTTGAGACATTACTCCCATTGAGAAAAAACTGCATGGTGCCTGTTGTATTCAAGCCCGATGCAATTTATGTGTTTCATCAACACTCTGAAGGCCCACAGATTAAAGAATTTCTCCAGATGAGCTTCGGTTACTTCTACAGGTCTCCCAGGAATCGGCCAAAGTGTAGACAGTTTGAGACATTACTCCCATTGAGAAAAAACTGCATGTTGCCTGTTATATTCAATCCCGATGCAATTTCTGTGTTACATCAACACTCTGAAGGCCCACAGATTACAGAATGCCTCCAGATCAGCTTCGGTTACTTCTACAGGTCTCCCAGGAATCGGTCAAAGTGTAGACAGTTTGAGACATTACTCCCATTGAGAAAAAACTGCATGGTGCCTGTTGTATTCAAGCCCGATGCAATTTCTGTGTTTCATCAACACTCTGAAGGCCCACAGATTAAAGAATTTCTCCAGATGAGCTTCGGTTACTTCTACAGGTCTCCCAGGAATCGGTCAAAAGTGTAGACAGTTTGAGACATTACTCCCATTGAGAAAAAACTGCATGGTGCCTGTTGTATTCAAGCCCGATGCAAATTCTGTGTTTCGTCAACACTCTGATGGCCCACAGATTAAAGAATTTCTCCAGATGAGCTTCGGTTACTTCTACAGGTCTCCCAGGAATCGGTCAAAGTGTAGACAGTTTGAGACATTACTCCCATTGAGAAAAAACTGCATGGTGCCTGTTGTATTCAATCCCCATGCAGTTCCTGTGTTTCATAAACACTCTGAAGGTCCACAGATTACAGAATGCCTCCAGATGTGCTTCGGAAACTACTACAGGTCTTCCAGGGAATGATTAAAGCGTAGACAGTTTCAGACATAACTCCCATGGAGAAAAGTCCTCATGGTGCCTGTTGTATGCAATCCCGATTCAATTTTTGTGTTCCATCAACACTCTGAAGCTCCACAGATTACCGAATGCCTCCAGAGGTGCTCTTAATCTACTACTTGTCTTCCAGGGAACGATGAAAATGTAGAAAGTTTGAGACATTACTCCCATGGAGAAAGTCCGCATGGTGCCTGTTGTATTCAATCCCGATGCAATTTCTGTGTTTCTTCAACATTCTGAAGGTCCAGAGATTACGGAATGCCTCCAGACGTGCTTCGGAAACTCTTACTGGACTTCCACTGAACGATTGAAGCGTAGACAGTTTGAGACATTACTCATATGGAGAAAAGTCCGCATGGTGCCTATTGTATTCTATCAAAATGCAATTTCTGTGTTTCATCAACACTCTGAAGGCCCACAGATTACAGAGTGCCTCCAGATGTGCTTGGAAACTACTACTGGTCTTCGAGGAATCTATCATTATTCGTCGGCAGTAAGAGACATTTGTCACATGGAGAAAATTAAGCATCGTGCCTGTTGTATTTAATCCCGATGCAATTTCTGTGTGTCATCAAGACTCTGAATGTCCACCGATTACAGAATGCCTCCAGATGTGCTTCTTAATCTACTACTTGTCTTCCAGGGAACGATCAAAATTTAGACAGTTTGAGACATTACTCCCATGGAGAAAGTCCGCATGGGGCCTGTTGTATTTTTCCCGATGCAATTTCTGTGTTTCTTTAACATTCTGAAGGTCCACAGATTACAGAATGCCTCCAGATGAGCTTCGGTTACTTCTACAGGTCTCCCAGGAATCGGTCAAAGTGTAGACAGTTTGAGACATTACTCCCATTTAGGAAAAACTGCATGGTGCCTGTTGTATTCAATCCCGATGCAATTTCTGTGTTTCGTGAACACTCCGAAGATGTACCGATTACAGAAAGCCTCCAGATGTCCATCGGAAACTACTACTGGTCTTCCAGGGAATGATTAAATCGTAGACAGTTTGAGACATTACCGCCATTGAGAAAAGTCCGCATGGTGCTTGGTGTATTAAATCCCTTTGCAATTTCTGTGTTTCGTCAACACTGAAGGTCCACCGATTACAGAATGCCTCCACATGTGCGTCGGAAATTACTAATGGTCTTCCTGGAATCGATTAAAGCGTACACAGTTTGAGACATTACTCCCGTGGAGAAAAGTCCGCATGGTGCCTGTTGTATTCAATCCTGTAACAATTTCTGTGTTTCAACAACACTCTGAAGCTCCACAGATTACGGAATGCCTCCAGATGTGCTTCGGAAACTACTACTGGTCTTCCAGGGAATGATTAAGCGTATACAGTTTGAGACTTTACTCCCATGGAGAAAAGTCCGCATGGTGAATGTTGTATTCAATGCCGATTCAATTTTAGTGTTCCATCAACAATCTGAAGCCCCACAGATTACGGAATGCCTCCAGATGTGCTTCTTAATCTACTACTGGTCTTCCAGGGAACGATCAAAATGAAGACAGTTTGAGACATTATTCCCACGGAGAATAGTCCGCATGGTGCCTGTTGT